>NC_138192.1:83315457-83977645 GCF_964194105.1 Spermophilus citellus
TATGAATTGTAATGCATTCTGTTGCCATATATAACAAATCAGAATAAAAATAATTGTGACTCAAAAATTCTGTTGTCATATTTGTTCTTTGTGAACAAGGGTAACATATCTTCAAACATAGAGGGATGTAGAAAATCCTCCAACTATTATGCACTTCTGGAAACAAGCAACAACAAAAATTTCTTAACTAATTAATCTGTTAGACCAAGATTTTAATTAAATTGGGAAATATAAGAAGAAAGAAACAATGGTATTAAGAAAACTGTCGGTGAACAATAAAACCAATAGAACATAAATAATTTTGGAAACTATGAGGCATTAATTTTTATTAAGTAACACATTACTGAAATGTTAGCATTTTAAAATGATACAATTTTATTGTATTGAAGTTTTATAGGTCAGGAGTCTGACATGGTGTCACTGGGCTCCCATCCAGGTGTTGACAGGGCTGGGTTGTTTTCAAGAGGCTCTGGGGAAGAATTCATCTCCTCCCTTTTCCCAGCTTCTAAAGGCCGCCAACATTCCTGAGCTCAGGGCTCTTATCTGCCATCTTTAAACCAGCACTGCTGCAATTCTTGGACTCTCTTTTCCTTAGTCACATTTCCCTCTGACTTCTGCTTCCTTCTTTTTTAAAGGATCCTTGTGATTACCTTGAGCCCATTATCCACTGGACAAAGCAGGACAATACCTCACCTTATGGTCCTTAATGAGTCATATCTAAAAAGCTCCTTTTGATACCCAAGGTAACATAATTACAGGTTCCAGGAATTAAAACATGGATACCTTTGGTTGGGGGAGCATTTTTTGCTTATCACAAAATTAACAACAAAATGTAAGTATCAAAGCTATTCTAATATGAGGTAGTATTACATATCCTGATAAAAACACACAATCCCTACATTTGTAAGACTCAGTGAAAATAATGACCAAAATATTGAATATCATATATTATTATTCTTTTAAAAGTTAAATTTTTTTTCCAGACTCACACAAAAAAGGGAATAAATAAAGAAAAGTATAAGCCAATGGAGAAAAGCAGAGAGGGTTACAATGTAGTATGCAAACACAGACATAGAGGCAGAATAATGAGGATTGCAATGCCCAAAGATTCCTGAGCTAACAAAAGACCAAGTTGCCATTATAATTGATGCTAAATTTTGAAATCTGTCACCTTATATGCACTAAGGCAATACATTCCATAAGCCTTTCTCCAGCAAAAACTGAGCACAGAGGTTATAGTTAGGCAGCCTCATGCTCAGGAGATTGAGGACTATGTTTTTAGCTAACTGGCTAAAATTGTCAAAATTTTCTTGAACTGCCTCTTCCACCCAAGCTCCCTTGCCTCTCACTGTGAACAGCCTGGCATTGCCATATGATAGCTCCCCCAGCTCTGCGCAGGTTCCTCCCTGCATTCTTTCAGACAAGCATTTCCTCTAATTAGATCCTTACACATGAATCCTGCCTTGGCATCTACTTCTTGGGCAAATCAATTTGACAGAACATGCAATAACACCAGAATTAATACCAACAGAAAACACTGGAACAGCAAATACATGAATATCAAAACTAACTGATGTATAATTTTTTTAATTAAAAGAGAAAACCAAAACTCTAATTATGTATCTACAAACAATACTACATATTGAAATTTATAGTCAAAATTATTTTTAGGAGAAAACAATGTAAATATTTTTATTAACCATTAAAATGATGATAAATTAATTAAACTAATAGCTCAATAACATATTTAAAAAGTAATGGACATACCTGAGCACATCAGGATGAAGATATTATTAGGGATTAAAGCAGCCAACAATAAAACAGAAGACAAACATAGTATAATTGATGAATATTTTCTTACCAGAAGTGTTTTTTTCCTGGATTAAAAAAATAAAAATATGTGTACTAAACATTTGGAATAAAAATGCTGAAGTAGTCATAAATATATACAATGCAAAAAAATCAAATTATAATTGAATATTGTATACAGCATGATGGAAAATCATAATCGTGAGTAAATGTGTCATTTTTGAGAGATTTACACAATTAGAACTTGCCTAAGGTAATGCAATAAAGCTAAATATATCAATTAAAATATAGCAAAGAAACAAAAATTTTTTTGTAGTTGTAGATGGACAGAATGCCTTTATTTTATTTGCAGATGGTGCTAAGTATTGAACCCAGTGCCTTGCATATGCTAGGCAAGCACTCTGCCACTGAGCTACAGCCCCAGCCCAAAACAGTAAACTTTTGAGGGAATGAATGTACCATCCAGATTTGATTGTTATGCTTTGAATACATGCACAGAAATCTCATACCATACTCCATAAATATGTACTGTGTTATAATTCAATTAAAAATACAATCTTAAAAAGAAAAGACTGAAGAGTAAAATTTTTACCAGCAGAGCCAGGGCATTTCAAATTTAAAAAACTAAGCAGAATGCAAGGTACATACCAAAAAAGACCCACCAAGATAGGTTGATTATGCTTCCCAGTTTGTGTGGCATAGTGTCTGCTAACACATGCTCTTCAGTATAATTATTAAGGGCATCCTTTGCTGTTCTCAAAAGTGTCCCAGGGTTTCCCTGTCAGTTTGGGTATTAAAAGCTGGAAATAGCATTATTTCTACTCAAACAACTACAACACAGTAATCTGAATAAATACACAATCACAATTTTATTTGAATCAAAAAGTCAAGGTCACTCCAAGGAAAGATGAAATACAAATCCTTCACAAGCACAGAACATGGAAAATAAGAATTGGTAGTACAAACAAAAAATGAAATAAACTGTAATAAATTGTTCAAGGCTCATTACGAGTAGAAATACACACACACACACACACACACACACACACGGTAAGTTTGTACCCACTTAACCTCTTTTGCACAAACTCTACTAGGTACTCACAGTAACTTCTGATGCCAAGGAAAGAAAACAGTAAAAATCTTAGTGTTGTGGCATGGAGAATGGGAAAGGTTAACGATGCAAAATTAACAAAAAGCCCTGTCAGAATCATCCTTACTTTTGAGTTCTGAGTCCTTGAAAATGGGGTGGCAAACCCTGTCAGGCCTGGAGCATAGTGAAAGTCCCACTTCAGCTGCAGAAAGTATAAAAGAGATTAATCTTTCCACTTTTAAGGACACACACACAAGAAGCTATACTCAATATTTTTTATTTATTGGTTGTCTTTATTTATATATGACATTAGAATCCATTTTTTATATAATTATACAAGCATAGAATATATCTTTGTCTAATTAGGACCCCATTGTTGTGGATGGACATGATGGTGGGATTCATTGTAAGGTATATATATATATATATATATATATATATATATATATCACACATAGGAATATTGTGTCAGATTCATTCCACTGTCTTTCCTTTTCTTATCTCTCCTCCCTTCCCTCCATTCCCCATTGTCTTATCTACTGAACTTCTATTTTCTCCTCTTTCTCTTATTGTGGGTTAGCTTCCACATATCAGAGAAAACATTTGACCTTTAACTTTGGGGGACTGCTTATTTCACTAAGCATGATAATCTCCAGATCCATTCATTGGCCAATGTCAAAAAGTCTTTCTTCTTTATGGCTGAGTAAGACTTCTTTGTGTATGTATAACACATCTTCTTTATCCATTCATCTCTTGAAGGGCACCTAGGTTGGTTCCAGAGCTTAGCTACTGGGAATTCGCAGCTATACTCAATCTTATCCCTGGAGGAGAAGCAAGAAACACTCCACACACAAGGACTGTCCAAAATACAAGAAGTGTGTGTTTGGTAGGGAGAGGAGAAGCAGGATCTTGGTTCTACCACCATAGCTGAGGAACACAGGCTTGAGAATGAGGCTGCAAAAGCACAGCAGAGAAATCTCTGACGCTTCTGTGATATGGTTAGTAAGTGCCAAATGACAAGCAACACATGTCACTGAGAGAGAGGTAAGATTTGAGACCTCCTCTAGAGGCACAAGCACAAAGGGAAGGTTGAAAGCTAAAGGTAGAGCAAAAACACCCAGAGAAATTCTCTGGCAACTCCAACCCCAAGGTAAGCACAAAAGACAACCCTCTAGGGATTTAAAGTTTGTGATACACTAAAGGAAATATTAGAAACAAAAAAAATTCAAACCAGTTCAGAGACTGGGAAGACTTGAGTCAACCTCCTGCACACTATTGGTCTAACAAAGAAAGCATGTCGGTTTCCAGGCACATGGATTATTTGCCCCCATCCTTTCTTGAGTTAGTGGAATGTAATAAAAAATTATGAGACATACAAATAAGAAAAAAGAACCCACTTTCAAACAACAAAGTAATTAGCAGAACCAGACTCAGAAGTGATCCAAACATTGGAAATGTCAGGGAATTTTAAATACCCATAGTAATAAATTACAATGTATTTTAGTCAGCTTTTTCTCTGCTGTGACTAAAAGATCTGACCAGAATAACTGTAAAGGAGGAAAGGTTTATTTAGGGGCTCATGGTTTTAGAAGTGTTAGTTCATAGAAGGCTGGCTCCATTCCTTGGAGCTCAAGGTGAGGCAGGACATCATGGTAGAAAAGTGTGACAGAGGGAACAGCTCTCATGGCAATCAGGAGGCAGAAAGAGAGACTCCACTCACCAGATACAAATGTATACCCCAAAGCCACTCCAATTCCCACCTCCTTCAGCCACACCCTACCACTTCAGTTACCACTCAGGTTAATCCCTATAAGGAGATCAATGCACTGATTAGGTTAATGCTATAACTCAATCATTCCTCCCCCAACCCTCTCGCATTTTCTCACACATGAGCTTTTGGGGGACACCTCATATCCAAACCCATAACACAGTGTCTGCAGAAAATATGGTTATCTAGTATGAATAGGTGTGGAATTTAGTGAAAAGATGAATAATAGAAATAGCAAGTAGAAATACTAGACATAATCTTTCAAAAATAAGATGAAGGAGAATATGTGAGACAAAGAATATGCATACATAAAGTAGTTTGGTATCAGTAGACTGAACCACTCAAGATATTTTTAAAAATCAAACAAACAAAAAAAATCTTTATGTGAAACAATATAGTAGACAAAATCTTGGATACACACACACACACACACACACACACACACAAAGGCATATATGCAAGTGAAGAACTAGGAATAGTTAAAAAGAGGACAAATATAAAACGGTCTCCTTATTTTTAATTTCCTTAGAAAATAACAGATTATATAAATAAAAACTGCCAGCCATGCATTGGGGCTTATGTCAAATGTAAATATAAAATGGATGACATTAATAGCGCCAAAGATAGTAGGGAAGAATTGTCAGTATGTTTTAAGAACTGCATTCCAAATGAAGCACTATAAATTATTTGAAAGTACAAGGTTATTAATTAATGATGTGTGCTGAAAACCCTGTGGCAACTACTACATTTAAAAAAGAGGTATATGTAATAAGCTAATCATGGAGATAAAATATAATTGTGTAAATTACTCAGTCATAATTAGGCACAAAAAGGAGGGGGGAGGAAGAAAGGAATGAAGAACTGGTGGAATAAATAGAAAACAAATAGCAAGATGGTAGATTTTAATTCAACTATATAAATATTTATACTTTATGAAAATGTTTAAATGCACTAATTAAAAGACAAAAAAAATGTCAGATTGGATGAAAAGCAAGTTTATTCTGTCCAGATGAAACCACTTTAAATATAAAGAAGAATGTAGATGAAAAGTTAAAAGACGCAAAAAGATATACTCTGCCAACAGACTACAGCAGAGGCAAACTAAAAACTAATCATGCAAAAACATTTGAGAAGTATATTTATATCTGGAAATTAGGCAAACTTTTCCTAAACAATGCATGAAACAAAGAGGAAGTCACAAGGGAAATTACAAAATACTTTGAATTCAATGAAATAAAAATAAATCGTATAACTTCATGAAATGTTACTTAATTTATTAACATTTGAGTTTAAAGAGAAATGTTCATGTCAAGTACTTGTATTAGGAGAGAATAAAGGTCTTTAGTCTTAGGGAGATTTGTACCTTAAGAAACGACAAAAAGAAGAGCAAACTACAAAAAGGAGACCAACAGAAACAAGGGAGAAAACCATAAAGTAAAAAGCAGAAATCGACTTAATTTAAAACAAAAACAACTCCCTGAAAAATAATGTGAAAACTCTTTTTCAATAGATCAATTAAAATGATAAAATTCTAGCAAGGCTTATGAAGAAAACACAGGAAAGACACAAATGACCACTGTGTGGAAACGAAGATTAGGAGTGATCCCTGAAATATTAAAAGGAAAATAAGTGGCTATCAATTCTGTGTTCTTGAATTTGACAAATTCCTTGAAAGACACAAACTACCAATGTATACTAAAGAAGAAAAAAATAATCTTAATCGTCTATGATCTATTTAAAAATTATATTTGTAGTTAAAGACTTTCCAAAAAAGACACAATATCAAGTTGCCCTCACTTACAAATTTCATCATACATTTAAGTAGGATGTTTTCACAATACTATAAAACTTTTCCAGGAAATAGAAGTTAAAAGAACATTTCAACACCAGATGGAGGGAGTGCAAGAAAAAAAAAAGCAGAACAAAGCACACACACACACACACACACACACCCACACACACACAACTTCTCAAGAAAGTACTGGCAATATCAAAACTTGAAATAAATAAATATATATATATATGAAAGAAGTTCCGTAGATTAGAATGGGGAATGAAGGGAGGGAGAGGAGACAGAAATAGGAAAGGCAATGGAATGAATCTGACATAACTTTCATATATATATGTATATATATATGTGTATATATATATATATATATATATATACACACACACACACACACACACACACACACACACCACAGTGAATCTCTACATGATGTACAACCACAAGACTGGGATCCTAATTAGAATAATATACACTCAATGTTTGTATGAATATGTCAAAATATACTCTACTCTCATATATATCTAAAAAGAAAAAAATTTAAAAATGGGAAATAAATAAATAAGTAGCAGGATACATTAGACCTAGCAAGGTTGATTTAAATGTTCAAAACAGATCAAAAATGCAAATGTATATTGGTTGAAAACAGATCAGTGGTTGCCAAGGGCTGAATTGGGGAGGAACTGATTGTTAAGGGATATGAAGAAATTCCTGGTAGGAATGAGACTGCTACACCTCCTGACTTCTGGGGCAGTCGCACAACTACATATAATTGTCAAAACTTATAGTTCTACACACTATAAGAGGTGAATGATTCTTCATGTAAACTGCATCTCACCGATTATGACTTTAAGGATATTATCTTCACATGCATAGATGAAATGAAGAACCAAGTTATTTTCCCCAAATCCATTCAGTGTTTGCTATGTAAGTAACTATGTAAAGAAAAAATATACAAATGTTCAGGTCTACTAGCTTGATCTTTCACTTTTAAAAAAAATACATGCTCTTTAAATTCCATTGTATTTACGTATTGTATGTGACAAGAACTTTTTCCATTGAGCTTTTTAATTGACATAAGAACTACCTTTAAGGTCCAACTAAAGCTTCATTTTATCTAAGAAGTAGTTTTCTGCTTTTTCGTGTGTTCTGAATTGCCTTTTTCATACCAAGCCTGTATGTAAAATGATAAACATAGATGATTCTATTTTGTTTCAAAAAATTACTTCAAACATTTATAATGAGGTGAATGGTATTCTTGTTTTTATTCTTCATCAGCAAAATTCATTAATTTAAGATTAAGATGGGTAAAAGTGTTTTCTATACAATACGTTTGACAATTAGCATGGTACCATACGGAAAGCAAAGTAGCAGTAAAATAGTATCAGAAATGATGCGGGGACTTTGAATTTTTTTTTCCTGCCTTATATTGACAAATCAATTATCTCACACAATAACCCATACTAGATAAACTACAAAGCTCATTACCATAAATTGGAAAGAAGGGAGAAGTATTAGTTTATCCTTTAAGTGCTAATGCTATAATATTTAGCATAATTTTAATGAGTTGCCTTCTGACTTTCTCATCATCCAGTTTCTATTGAAATAAAGACATCTTTGGTAATACTGCATGTTGAAATTTTTAAAAGGAAACATTTTGAAAATCAAGCAAAAGATTGCATAGAATATATTTCTAAAGAAAACATATATTTGGTGTAACAAATCGTTATATGGATTTAGAGTTAGAATATTTTTCTAAGAGAAAGTATGTGTTCTCATGCCTTGGGCTCTCCATGTTTGGGATGACACAAACTGGAATCTTTTCAAATGCAGGTAAATACATTTAATATTGACTAGAGAGTTAGGCCATCTCTCTATTGCATGGTATATATATATATATATAGTATTTATTTGGCTAGTATATCTGTGTATAATATCTCTGCTTTGTGTGAAAGGAAAGAAAAACTATACAAATGTTCACTTATTTTTATTATTTATTATACTTTTAAAAAGAAATTATAATTGCAAACACCAAATTAAAAGGCACCATCTCTTCACAATCTTTTCATCTCAACAAATATTTTGAGTTTTTCATATTCCCTTTGAAGCCTCAGCAGCATGTGTACAAAAATTTTAAATCACAGTAAACATAGTGACACTTCCATGTTTCGTGTATTCATTTACTCAACAAATATTTATTGAGTGCCAACATTATTCTGTGACATTAGGATATATCAGACCAAAAAATTTCTGCTTTAATAAGATCAGTCTCAGGGAGCGGGGGTGGGGGGTAGTGGTGGAGGGGGCGATATCGAGGACAAACAATAAATAAAATAGGTAAATTATATTTCTGTTAGAATTTTTTAAACAATACTACACTTAAAATTAGAGAAAATTGGGAGTGCCTGGAGTTTGGAGAGGATCCTATTTTAAATAGGATAAGCAGAATGGGTTAACTGGAGAAGGAAAAAAACTTAAAAGAGATGAAGCAATTAGCCAAGTGGATGCCTAATGAAAGAGGGCCCCAGAAAAGGACCAGAGTCAGTGTGGGGTTCCAGGCAGGGATGTACCTGCAAGGCCAGTGTGGCAGGAAAGCAGGGAGCAATGAGGATATGAATGGAGGGGAAAAGGGGGTTGGATGGAGCTTTATCAGACACTATAAGGCCTTCAGCTCTTGGGGTGTATAATCGTTTGCTTGTTGCTTATTTATTTTTAACTTGCCATCATATCAGAAGCCTTTTTCATATCATACTCCTCTTTTGCATCAGATAGATGGCATGACAGAATGATAATTCTCCAAGTGTTGTTAGCCTGACCAATGGAGTGTAACTAAATTTCTATGAAAAAAAAAAGGAACATGGGAAGGGGCAAATCATATAGATTCTATTTTTGGAATCCCTTCCTTTTTCACAATTTATCTCCATTTATCCTTTCCCATTATTTCAAAATTCTTCTAATATTCAAAGTACTTGGGACTTGATCTTTTATTATTTTTTTCCCTGTTCTTTTGGGTATGGAAGAGGCAATGTTTAAAACAAAGGGAAATTACAAAGAAATAATTCCAGAAATTGGAAACCTCTCCCACCGTTCCTAAGGAAGACCCTGGCTACTAGAATACGAACACAGTGATGGTTGATATGACAGATGAATCCTTAGTAAGCCAGGTGTACCATCCTGTGAATATTATGTGTCTAAAGAACTGGAATTTGGTGCAAAGGGGACTATTTACAATTGTCTAATTCTGAGATGCATATTCCTTCCATTAGAGGTTTAAAAAATCTGTCCTCTTCCCAGGAGATAGTGTTAGAATTGATCTGCCTCACACCAGTGTTTCATATCTCTGCCAGTTATCCTGAAAGCTTTATTCATTTTTTTCCAAAACTATTGTTAGTATCTTTTGTATGTGCAATAAACAGAAACAGAGACTGCTCATTACTATGAAATGCTTTCATGATCTCATATTATTATTTCTTTTTAGATGCAGCCAGCTCAAATGTTCTTGAAATGTGACAATTAAACAACAGATCCAAATTTTCCTTTTTGCTTTGAAGTGACTAGTTAATTAGATGATTTACTATTTAAATGCTTCTCAACCTATGTGGCTGTTCATTATATTTATTTCTAGTGTAAATATAGATGCCACAACAAAAAAGCTTTGAATAAATATTAGTTACATAAAATTGAATGCCCTCCTTTCATTTCCTGCTATTTTGCCAGTTTTGCATTAGATGTGTTCCTATGTAGAAGCACATTGGTCAATCAAATTTTCTCTTGCTGCCAGATAATGTATTCTGCACCTCTTTAATAAATTGCCTTCCTGGTCTCTGTAATGACTACTTTGGACCTGCTTGTTTTCTCTTAGTGTCTCTAATGCTTGTCCCAATCCCAATATCAACCAATGATTTTATATCATGTTTAGAAAGAAAACTGATTCTACCTACATTTTTTCAAAGTGTGATTATATAGCAAATAGCTCTGGACGACAGAGATTATGTCTACTTCCAGTGAAGGGGGTAGGTATGTTTTCTGTTCAGTGTGACAAAATAGTGTCCCCTTCTTGGGGAAGGTCAAAAAGATTTATTATCTATTAGCAGATTTGAGTTTCTTCAGTTTTCCATTCTTTGGGTAATGATACAAAGTCACTGCTGTACAGTTATCTACTCCTCCGTGTCACTTACGGCGGGATTTGGGAACAAGGAAAACTGATATCAAACTATGCTGAAGCTCAAGCTTCCTGCAATGTTGTGAGAAACAGAGTCCTCTGTCTCATGTCTTCTGCTAGGATTCACAGTTTTTGCATTTAAACAATCACCCTTCTACTACGTTAGAATATCTTTTGTTTAACCCTAAGTAATTTTCTTCTTTCTAGCAATACATTTGTTCTAGGGAATCTTATACAATAATCTGGCTTTATTTAATATTTGCCTTGATAATTCTCAAATGTGTAAGTCCAGCTTTAGCCTCCAAATATTTAGGTTTAATTTATCTTGAGCTTTGACTTAGCTAACTAATAGCTATCTCAAATTTAATATGGCAAAATAATAATGTACACTACTCCTACCCTGCCTCCAATTATTCACCCCAAAACGTTTCTCCTCTAGTGAACAGCACTACATGTATTAATCACCCTACTGCTCAATCCAGAAATCTAGGTCCTCTCATACTTAGCTTTAAATCATATCATAAATACTGTAATTTCTCATCACCCTATGATCATACAGGTTGGTGCTTCTAAAAGCTTTCATGTAAATTCTATCAGTAAACATCTAATAAGTTTCTTTCCCTTAATACTTATTTATATGTTAATTACAGTGTTTTTAAAATCACCAATTTTAAAAATTAACTTTTTTGTTAATAGAATAAATTTCAAATTTCATACCATGCATCATACATAATTACAAAATCCAGGAGCAAATATTTTTATACATTATTATAAAAGAAACATTATATTTTCTTTTAATATTTTTGACATTTTTGTGAATAAAATATATCATTTATAGATATTTATTTACTTCCTACTTTTTTTGTTCTTTTTAGTTATACATGGCAGTAGAGTATATTTTGACATATTTATACAAGCATGGAGTACATCTTCCCAGTCTTGTGGTTGTACGTGGAGATTCACTATGGTATATTCACATATGTACATAGAAAATTATGTCAGATTAGTTTCACTGAGTTTTCTATTCCTGTTCCCCCACTTCCTTCCCTTCATTCTCCTTTGAATCCACTGAACTTTTATTCTTCCCCTCTCCCCTTGTTGTGTATTAGCATCCACGCATCAAAGAACATTTAGTTTTTTGACCTTTAGTTTTTTGAAATTGGCTTATTTCACTTAACAGTCTCTAGATTAATCCATTTATGAGAAAAAGTCATAAAGTCATTGTTTTCTACGACAGAATAATATTCCATTGTGTATATGTACCACATTTTCTTTATACAATTATCCATTGAAGGGCACCTAGGTTGGTTCCAGAGCTTAGCTATTGTGAATTGAGCTACTATAAACATTAATGTGGCTGCATCACTGTAGCTAATTCTAACTTTTGGGGGGTATATACCAAGGAGTGGGATAACTGAGTCAAATTCCATTCCAAGTTTTCTAAGAAATGTCCATACTCTTTTCCAGTTAGTAGCATTAATTTGCAGTCCCAGCAATGTATGAACATACCCTTTCCCCCACATACTCAGTAACATTTATTGTTATTTTTATTTTTGGTTTTGCCATTCTGACTGGAGTGAGATGAAATCTGGGTAGTTTTAATTTGAATTTCTCTAATTGCTAGAGATGTCAAACATTTTTTCATGTATGTGTTGACATTTATATTTCTTCTTCTGTGAAGTGTTTGTTCAGTTCCTTTGCCCATTTATTGATTGTTAATTTTTCTTTTCTTTTTTTTTTGGTGTTAAGTGTTTTGAATTCTTAATATATCCTGGAAAATTAATCATCTATCTGAAGTACAAGTGGCAAATATTTTTCTCTTATTCTGTAGGCTCTCTCTTCATGCTGTTTATTGCTTTCTTTGCTATGAGGAAGCTTTTTAGTTTGATACCATTCCATTTATTGATTCTTGATTTTACTTCTTGGTTTTTGGAGGAAGTTGATAGAGTGTTGGGCCTACATTTTCTTCTAGTAGGTGTAGAGAAGGAATATCTGGTTCAAGAATGGGTCACACCTTGATAATTCATTCCCAACTGCTTGTAAATAAAATAGTTGTCTATTTTATGTGTGGTATAAGTGTATGTGTAGAGTTGAATTTTCCTGGCCTTCAAAATAATGGATTTGAAAATTAGTTTTGGAACAGTTGAATTTTAAAGAGAATGTTATGGTTTTGTTATGAGGTGTTCCTCAAAGCTCATGTATGACAATGCAAGAATTTCTAGGGATAGAATGATTAGATGATGAAAGCTGTAACCTAATAGTGGATGAATCCAATGATGTAGATGAACTGGGAAATAACTTCAGGCAAGTAGGATATGGCTGGAGGAGGTAGATCACTAGAGGTGTGCCTTTGGTATATATTTTGTCCTTGGTGAGCAGAGTTCTCTCTCTGCTTCCTGGTTGCCATGTCCTGAGCTGCTTTTCTCCACTATACGCTTCCACCCTGATGTTCAGCCTCAACTTGGGCCCAGAGCTATGGAATTGGCCATCTATGGACTGAACCTCTTAAACCATGAACCAAAGTAAATTTTCTTCCTCTCTGTTGTTCTTGTCAGACTCTTGATCACAGCAATGAAAAGGGTGACTAAAAGAAATAAATTGAAAAGGGAAAGCCAGATGGATACATTTTAGAGGCATAACTAATGTAAGACCCAATGGTCTTTAGCCAGTATTATTGATAAAACTGCAGATCCTGCCATTACATTCTACTTGAGTCATGTCAAAACTGGGATGATGTAGAGGGAAGGATTTCACAATCTTTTATCCTATCTACCTCAAAATATAAAAGTGTATGGTTCAATAATATTGACAATAACTTCATTAGTAACCTAGTTATCCAGAATTTAAGTTTTTGTAAGTTTTAACAAGCAGTGATACTATGTTATCTAAACAGGTATTATTCCTTTTTATTTTTAAAAATTATTACATTTGAGCTTTAAAAAATCATGATCAAGAAGAGCACTAAGTGGGGAGCATTAAAAACATTCTCACTGACAGGATCAAGAAATGTAGCTGATTAGCAAAAGAAGATTGAAGGAAGGAGAAAAAAATCTATAAAACAATCACAATATTTCAAAATTCTGAGAATTTATTGCAGTAGCAAACAGCTCTATATATCTCATGAGAAAAGTCCATGATTGTTTAATTGAATTCAAACAGAGTATTATGATAAATGTTGAAAGCATATTCCCTGAGTTATCAAGAACAACTAAATCATCTTTGCAGTTTCTGTCTAAAAGGCACTTTAGGAAGGACTCCACCGAGCATGACTTAAAAGTGTTAGAAAGTAACTCCACTGAAGAGACCACCTGGTACTCCAGCAATGTCAGATTAAGTTGCAACTGTGACAATGTCAATCTTCTAGCAAGTAAGCTTAACTCTTCCCTCACATGCTTGACGACTTCTTAGTTACCATATCATTTCAATTAATTAACAAGTGTGTTTAAGGGATCATGTTCTTGTAGTTAAGAAACCTTTACAGTGTTATCACCCCCCCAATTGAGTTTTGTAATAGATTATCATAATTTAAATGAACAAAGGATGTCATAATTTAAAGAATCCTGTGGTGAAAGTTTTCTTTTATGTGAATTTATTTGAAACTCATCTTCTTTGGCACTTCACATGCACTCAGATGGCTGCAAGACAGATGAGGGACACGTGTTAGGATGTAGAGCAATTTGAACACTCACACATTATTCAGGGGAATGCAAAATGGCCCTCCTTCTTTAGGAAACAGTTTGTCAGTTTCTTCAAAAACTTAATCATAATAATTATGCATGACTCAAGAATTCTCATAAATATTGCTTGAGAGAATTGAAAATCTATGTTCACAAAAGAACTTGTACTTGATTGTTCCTAGGATCCAAAAAATGTTCATATTAGCTAAAGAGTGGAATGTGGAAATATCTCAAAATCCAGGAATTGATGAGTGGTGCATAAACAAAATGTGTTATATCTGTACAATAGAGTACTATTCATCTGCAAAAGGAACAGAGGACTGATTAATTCTACAATAGGGATAAGCCTTGAAAACATTATGCTAAGTGAAAGAAGCCATAAAAGGTCAAATATTTTGTGGCCCCATGTATGTAGATTATTCAGAATATGCAAACCCAAATAGATAGAACATACACTAGAGATGTACAAGAACAGGTACAAAATGGGAATGGGAAATAGTTGCTTATAGGTATAGAGTTTTTTTTTTTCTGGTGTATTGAAAATGCTCTGGACTTAGAGATGATCGTCATATAACTTTATGCACAGACTTTTAAAAATCACTTAATTTTACACTTAAAGAGTTAAGATTATGGTACATTAATAATATCTCAATAAAAAGTCATCTTATTTATAAATTGGGCATTTTGTGCATTAGCTCTTGAAATGAGCCATAATTCTTGATTTTGTTTGTGTTTTTAATGTTTATAAATGAGCACAGAGGCTTCCAAATAAAGGAGGACTCTATTAAAGCAAAGTTATAAAATAAAGAACAGGGTCTATAATTTTGAGAACTGGTCATATCAACAAATCACTATTAATTTCTTAGATTAAATATCTGAGAAGAGTGAGGACCTAATTACATCAATGTCTCCTGCTTCATCTCCCTCTGCCTCTGCTCCCTGAATACAGTCCTGAGCAATATTTCTGATGGAAAATAAATATCTCCACCAAGAAGTTGCATCCGGGCCCTGCACACTTTCTATGGTGGTCTATTTTCTTATTGATTTATTCAGTTCAAATTAAGCATTTGATCTTTTAACTACAAAGCAAATGCAACCCAGCCTGGGGATGCTGAAAATTGTTAATTATGAAAATGAAAGAGGGAATGAGAAGAAATTTAGCAAATATATTTAAGCTTTATGTAAAGGCAAGTAATAAAACTCTACATAAACATCTGAGGTTTATGAGAATATCATATATTTTATTATTAAGCAAAAATCATGAGGCAGCAGATGATGCACTAATAATGGCATATATTTCCAGAACTAGATAAATTGCCTGAGAATAGAAAGGTTACATTTGTTGATAATAACAATAAGAATATTTTATTATTTTCCCCTCAGGGAAGAATTTTTCAATATTCTACTGAATATAAAGAATACTTTCTTTTCATTCACTGTTTCAAGGACCTTGAATGTTCTTATCTAGTGAAAAATAGCACTCATTCAGCAGTATAAACTACTGCATAAATTCTGAGGCTTTTTCCTCTGATCCTTAGCATCTGACCATGTATATTTTGAAATAATTTCATCAAACTGATGGGATTTTCTCTTAATCCTCATTTGATATGAATAGACGGAGCATTTGGGGTAATTATTATATTGGAATTCTGCTTATTCCATGGAATACTTTGTTATAACTATATACAGTTATCATAATATGCTCGGTTACAATGTTTAACCTTGTTTATTTCAAGTTTGGAGAAATTTTCTTTTAGAAGAAAAATCTAAACTGTGAATCATTGCATCCACAAAATCTCAAGATGGTCAACATGACCCAGCAGGTTATTTAACAGGATGTAGGTATCATAATTTTGTTTGGATGGTTCTCTGAGGAATTGTAATGTGATTGACATGCCCAAAGCACTGAAATCACAATATTGAACTCATTTTAAGCAATAGAAAGATCTATTCAGAACAACACTAAAATGTTCAATGTTCAACCATTCAGGTACGTGGGCAGTCTTCTTTGGCAATGAAGAGAGTGTTCGTTTTTAAAAGTGTCATGACAGAGCAGTTTTTGTGAACTCTATTTCCAGTTACAGAGAAAAGAATATAGAAAAATGTATGAGCTGATAAATGTCTAAAGTTTATAGAATGGAGGATTTGTGGGATAGAGAGTCTTTGGCAAGGACCAGTAAAATACCAACATTGATCATAAGGAGAAAGACGGTTGGAAATGAGATTGATCAAATTTTGTTATATGCATGTATGAATATGGCATAATGGATCACACTATTTTGTATGATTAAAATGCACCAATTAAAAAATAATAAATAAAATATCAATATTGAATAATGTTAGTTCAGACTAGTAATGGTCAGATGGAAAATAAAATTAAGGTGACCAAATGATTAGGTTCAGCCTAGAACAGGGATTTTGTATTATGGAAATAAGTGCTGTGATGGAGACAGACATGGAAACATTTAAGGTAGGTAACTAGAATATGGGAAATATATGAAAGTAACAAAAAAATCTACCACTGAGACATTAAAATAGTGATTTATTTAGTATTTTCACCAATTCCTGCAACTACTTCCAATCTGATTCTTAAGGCATTTCACAACTCCCACTGTTAACTCACGACTCATCTCCATTACAGGAATTCCCATCTTGGGCTAGTTCTAACAGCCAATCCTTTCTATTCATGATGAGAATGTGATCCCAGATCCTTCTGATGTTGACAGAGAAGATGGAAGGACCCTCAGGCCTCCTTGCATTGAATCAGTGTTATAGCCTGTGAAAAATGATGACAGTGTAACATTCATATCAAACATTTTCTGAGCTACAGTCACAGTTCTTTGAGAACCCAGGAAGTAAGAAGGTATTAATAATTCAAGAGATCAGTGATATTATTATTTATATCATTATTACTAATTATTAGGTGACTTTTCCACTCTTCCTGCAGTTTTATCTTCTTATGGCTGACCAGTTCTATTATCTTTGACTCACAATTCTAAAATCATACTGGATATATATTAAAAACAAGGAAGAATAAGCAAGATATGTAAAATGAAAATATCTCTAAAATAAACACTAATTGTATCATGGGAAATTTTTAAAAAATTACTTGCTCACATTTTTTTTTCTATACAAAGATATTTAAATGTATTCACATACTATTTTTTTTCCTCAGGTTTTAAAAATATCTTTTATTTAGTTTTCTTGTTCTTATTTGTGTAATTTATTTTACACCTCAAAAATCTCTCTTTGTTTTATGTTTAAGTTGGTTTTAAGGGCAGAATTGAGTTAATATACTTCTCAACTCCTGTACATGGTCATCCTTAGTTGATACAAGGCTTCAAATCTTTCCATTGCTATTTTCCTCCTTTCTCCTAACTTGTGCCCCTCATGAGTGACACCCTATTTGTGACACAGTCCTTCAATATGCACATATATCCCTGTAACCAATTTGTGGGAGGATTTTTTTTAATTTATGGATTGGGTATTTGGCTTCTAAGCTTATCTGTTTCCTACTTTTTCGATTTAACACATTTGAAATCTCTTCGCTCTGTAGCATTTACATTTTCCTCCCTCCCACCCTCTCTCCCCCTTCATTCCTTTTTCTTTCCCTCCTCTCTCCCTCTTTCCTTTTAAATGATCTTTCCGTTGTCTATATGGTCTTTTTATTACATATCCATGGTTAATAACAACACAGGTTATTTCTGGCTTATTTCTACCAGCAACAAGTTTTGATCTTTTCATTTTTCCCCCTTATGATCTGTATAAGGTGACATCTTATTGTTCTTCATTTTTTTCCTTATCTGGTTAATAAGAGGGTTGAGTTATCTTCTCATATGCATTTTTGTTAGTCTTGGTATCTTTTTCTTCTGTAAATTGCTTGTACATCTATGTTGCCCTTTTTTATTTTCTGTTGAGATTCTTGTTTTCTAATTGATTTACAAATGTCTTTCTTAGGGTGCCATCTGTCTGTTGATCATGACTCTGCTGTCCATTAGATGATGTGCAAGAAGCTAAGAAGCATACTCAATTCTGCACTTAAGATCAATTCAAACATAAAAACAAAGACATAGATCTTTAAGGCAGAAAACAAATAAATAAGAATACAAAGACTAAATAGAAAATACTAAGGAAACCAGAGGTATAAAATAATCTAAATTTGAATAATACAAAAAAATCTAAATTTGGATATATTTAAACATTTTTGTATAAAGAATGTTTTAGCAAGTAATTTTTATTTTACTTGTTTTAATAGTTTTATTTTGTTTAGTTTTATGTGGTGCTGAGGATAGAACCCAGGTCTTCAAACGTGACCTGGTAGGCGAGCGCTCTACCGCTGAGCCACAATCCCAGCCCCATAGTGAGTAATTTTTAAAAGGCAAAATCAACTTTTTCTATTGGGAAAATCTTGGAAGTCATTTCCTGAAATATTTCCTTTTCTGTGTCTGCTTCCTTAATAGTACTTTTTTAAGACAGTTTATTAAAGATAATGTTCAGCTGGGTTGTAGCGTATGCCTGTAATGCCAACTATTTCTCCAAGGTTGGAGGATGTCATGTGCAGAGAGCCTGGACAACATATCAGGATTAGATCTCAAAAAATAAATAAGACTGGGGGTGTAGCTCACAGCAAAAGCACTTGCCTAGTATGTGAAGGGCAGGATTCAATCTCCAGCACCCTTAAAGAAAAGAAATAGCTAGAGATATAACAGCACTTCTCTCTCTGTGGACATCCTTGCCTCCTCCTCCAGCACTTAGCCATCTTCTCATGAAGATCTCAGCAGTGACTAAGCCACCTGCAGGTCCCCATATTCCCAGTCCCCTTTGGGAATCCAGTGCTAACAGAGATAGGGAACCCAGACAACATCTGGAGTTCGTAAAAAAAAAAAAAATTAAAAAAAAGAATTCCCTGTATAGTTAAAGGGTTAGGATTGGAAATTTCCCAAATTAGAACAATTGGAACATTAAAGTAAAAAACATTAGCCCCTGGAAATTAGGCATATAGATAATAGGCAAGAGCTAGGTGTCATAGCAGGGTACCCAGTAATAATGCCTCTAGGGAGAAACTCGTTTCCCTTTTCACCTAGCCTGTCCTGTTTCATAGAATAGCAGAGTTGGTACCATGAGACCAGGAGTCTCTCACCCCAACTTTGACCCTCTCATTCAACATGCTAGTTGTGCTTTGACCTTATTAGCTTATACCAGGCTGGGCATAGTGGCTTCAGCCTATAAACCCCAGAGATTCAGGAGAGACTGAGGGAGGATTGCAACAATTCCAGCCAGGACAACTTACCCAGACCCGCCTCTACAGGATTGGGGATGTAGCTCAGTGGTTAATACCCCTGGGTTCAATCCCAGGTACCAAAGAAAAAATAATTAGCTTAGTATGGGGACATAGATGCTTATTTTTGTAGGTCTGAACAGCAGTGCAGAAGTCGAGAAAATTCAGAAGTGTGGCTATTTAAGGCCAAAGGCACACAGGCTCCCATTACACCTCCTCAAAGAGAGAATAGTATTTCTTTTAAAAATATTTTCTTACATTTAATTGTTGACTCTAAATATCTCACTTTTTAATCTCTTCTATTTCTTCTTTTCAAGTACATTTTGGGAGAATTTTCTGACATCTTTTCCAGTACAGTACTGTTTCATTCTTTAGCTGTATCCTTTACTTATCTGTCCAGCGTATTCATAATTTATTTAAGCTGACACAATTTTCACCCCACACATGCCTATTTGGTTCTTATTTACAAAAGTTTGTTCCTACCTCCCAATTCCTTGAGAATTTTTACCAGTATCATTAGAGCTCTTGGTTAGAGGCATGAGGAGCTGTTTTACACCCAATGGCCCAGCATTGGCAGTGTGCACTGCTCTTTCAATGTTTTTGCCTTTGAACTTGTTTTTCTCTGTTTTGTGAACAGAGGGCTGAGGTTCTAGTTTGCCCTGCTTGAGGGATGATGGTTGAAGGAGGGTGGCAGAGAGCTACCAGGCCATATTTGGGCTTGACCATCCTTTCTCACTATCTTCTCACCAGGTGACTTCTTCTCAATCAAGGTGAGCCCTTGGTCGAATTTGGATGAAGCTAGGATTTGGAGATGACAGAGGGTTTGGCATAATTACCAGGGGCTCTTGTTATCTCTCCTAACCCTTGTCAGACTCCTGTGCAGCCTGAGGGCTATCTGCTGGCCCAGTGACACTGCATAGACAGTGCAGTTCTTCTGTCCCTTGAGCTTTCATGTGGCCAGGAAAAATTTAAAAGATACAGCTTAAAAGCCCACCCTATCTATTTCCTCCACTGCAGTACTCGCTTCCAGCCACATCTGCTCCATTTCAAGGACTCCTCTCAAACTTTGTCTATTTTTTCCCCTTCCAATCCCCTTATTTTACCTCTAGGACATCTGGGATAAAACAGTAGAGGAGGCCAACTTCAAGGATAATTATCAATTTGGTTGAATCCCATTCATATTTGTTTTCGAATGATTGATATCAAAGTAGTGCTAACTTCAGTTGAATGCTATCTCTGTATTAGTCCTGGGCTAAGTGTTTTACATGCATTTTCTCATTAAAGCCTCACAAAATCTCTAGGAAATCGGTGGTTTCATTCTCCACATTTCATAGATGAGAGAAATGAAGTCCAGATAACATACTTCACATGGTTAGTCACAGAGCCAAGGTGCAAATTTAAGTTGTCAGATCACATTCTAAAGTCTATTCTGCCCAGGCTGTGTTGTAATTTAGTGTTTTAATTTCAATTCAGTTCTTTCGATCTATGGATAGACATCATAATGTTCAAGAACCTAATAAAATTGTGTACAAAATTGAGCTTATATACACATTTTTTTTTTCAACCAGGGATTGAATTCATTGCTTTCATTAGTTTTTTTTTTTTTTTTTTTTTTTTAATGATGTCCATAGGTGAAGAGTCACTTTAGGTGAATCAAACTTATTCAAGGACTTTAGCATGAGAGTGAGACACAGTAATGCAAAAATGGCAGCAGTAATTTACCTCTGAAAACTTCTTAAATGGCCTCTATGCTGCCTAGGTGGGCCATTGGAAGCTTGGGAGTCAAGAATTTTTTTTTAAATTACTTTTTGCTTTTTAGTGTTGGTATTTTTTTTCCCCATGAAGTAGTAGAATACACATTTGAAAATATAATGGGGGTAGAGAAAAGAGAGATTAAGCAAAGGATTCTCAATAAACTTCTTGTTCAATTATGCTCATTTACTTCTATGTTCACATGATATCATATGATGGAAATTAAATGCAAATTGGGAGAAATAAAGCCCTTTTAAAACTCACCTTTTGTTTGTTTCTTTGTTTTGGTATTGGCATTGAATCCAGGGATACTTCACCACTGAGCTACATCCCCAGTTCTTTCAATTTTTTTTATTTTGAGACAGAATATCACCAAGTTGCTTAGAGTTTTGCTAAGTTTCTGAGGCTGTCCTTGAACTTGTGATTCTCCTGCCTCAGTCTCCCAAGTTGCTGGGGTTACAGGCACACACGTGAAGAATACATAAATAGCAATACAGCCAGTGGTTGGTTTTGTATGCCCTAAAGCCTATCCAATTATTTACCAACCCCAGTAATTGTTAGTTTGGCCTTCTTGAGTGCTCAACTGACCATATTCACTTCAGACAGAATTTGGTAGATTTTCCTCTCACAGGTTCTCAAGCCTCAGGAAGATGAAACTTGTTGGAAAATGTCTGACAGTTCTCTCCTACTAATGGAAAATTGGGCTATAGGCCTTAGATCAAGATATCCCCAAGGTGTTAGAGGCTCAATGTGGCCCCATTTCAGAGCTGACCAGTGCTCTGAGGGCTCCTTTATACCACGGGTCCCCTCAGTTTCATTTTTCTACCTCCCTTTTCAGAGGCAGCTGGATGACACATACCCTGGGAAAGCCAGGAGGTGAGCTGACTTTGGAAACATATAATTATTCTGGGCAATTAGAATGACTTTCACTCTTCTGGAACAAGCTCCACACCAGAGTCACGTTTCATACAAAAGCATTTAGATGGTAGACATGGAGGAAACTTAAAAATAATCAAAGGAGGGCAGCATGTATGGTTCCTCTGTTAGAATAGAGGACAGTATGCTATCTAGGCAGCATGAACAATTAGTTTACATATTTATTTCAGACATGAAAAGGTAGAAAATGTCAAAACTCAACATATATCACTTTCAGAATTCACTCATCCATTTAAAACAACAGTGGTTTATAATACTGAAAGAAAAGGAAAAAAAAAAGTCTGCCAGTTTCAGCCTTGAGAAATTTTTTGTTCTCTAGAAAGTGTCAATTTATTGGTTTTTGGTTTCTGGTCCCATCCGGACCTTAAATAAAACTCCACTGTGAGGTGTTAGCCAGTAGCCTGTAGAAAATGTTTTCTTGCCAAAGGCACAGAACGTGGATCTTGAGTTGTCCCACAAGGAGAAACTGACTCTGAATGTGTCAGGAGTAAAATGACTCCATTTTATAATCTCTCCCAGAGGCAAAGAGCTTCTCACTTCTAGAATAAATTGATGGTGAGATCCATTTTCTAGCTGGCAGGATGATGATCAGCAAAGCTTTCACTCCAGCTTGCTGACAAGGAAAATGCTCCTGTCCCAATTGGCAGGTGTGTGTGATTTAAGAAATGGAAGGCTTTCTAACCTGGCGTGCACAACGGTTCCACAGAACGTCTTTATGTGTTATAAGCACAACTATTTGTCAATTACACTCACAGAGGAACACCACTGCTCACTCCTACACACATGGGTTTGATTTCTCCTTCTTGCAATTTACTAATGCCACACTCTATTTGATAACCCCTAAGCATCTCATTCCATTCAAAACCCCAATCTGATATTCTCATATGTAAACCACAGTACAGCTTTACACGAAATGTAAAGGCTTTCACATTGGTTTTCTATATCCATTTATCTCTGAGCAAATGTCACCATTTTATTTTACAGTTGAGGACACAGAGACACAAGATAAGATCTATCACTACACAATCTGGGTTCTCTATTTTCTATGTTTTCACTATTCTCCTTGGAACAGCAATCTCAAACGTAAGTGGGTATAAAAATCATTCAAACTGCTTGCTAAACATAATGGAAATAACAGTTGATATGCACCAAGCACTCTTTTAAGCACCTCATACATATCAGCTGACTTTTTCCTCACAATAGCCTGAATTTAAAAATATGATTATCTCATTTCACATGAAAGAAAGTGGAAGTACAAAAGGTTTTGTCAATCACTTAAGATTTAACACTTAATAAAGGGTGGAACTAGAATTCAAGCCAAGACAGCTGGATTTTAGAGTCTATGCTCTTGGGTATTCATAGTTCACTGGTAAAATTCTCTCCTGCCAGTGTCTATGCTCTTACCCCCTCAGCTGGCTCGTAAGATCCTTTGTTTCCTCTTCCAAAGATTTTTTTTTTTTTAATTTTAAATTAGAGTATCTAGGGTAGGCACCCAGAATCCAAATTTTCAACATGCTCTTCTCCCGGATCCTGGGTAGTTCTAATGCCAGAGTTCTCAGATCAAACTTTGAAAAACATTGACTTTGTGGTTCAAAGACTTTCTTCAGTTTTCAGTAGTCACATATTGCAGTAAAAATGCTTCTAGAAGGACATTAGAAACGAAAATCATAGTTTATAAGTGGTAGAACAAAACATAGGGAAATGTAATTCAGGACGGTGCTTGATGGTTAGAAAAGGTGAAAAGTTAGTAGCATCACAAGAGAAGACTCTCAGAAGTACAGCCTCAGTAGAAAAACAGAGATACATTATTTTCCTTGGGGCTGGATTTGCACAGGACCATTTAATACCCAGTTTGGAAATAAGAATGCAATTTTATTCTTAAGGGATTTTGAGGAAAATCAGTGGAAATAATAGCAGAGGGCTAGGGTTAGAATTATTCAATTCATGTTAACTCGAATTTCCCAACTTGTAGGATCTATAGCTTCACTGCCCCAAATTGATAGCCACTAGTCATATTGTTCAAAATTAATTAAAATAAAATGAAAACTTAAAATTCAGTTTATCCGTTATCCTTGCACATTTCAGGTTTGCAATTGTGACATGGAGCTAATGGTTACCACACTGGACAGTACACAGATCCAGAACTTCGCCATCTTTGCAGAATATTCTTTAGGACAGTGCCAATATAGGCCTTCCCGCAACTATTCTCCAAAAGAAAGCTCCCTACAATTAGCAAAATTCTCTCAGTTAAAGAAGGGAAATGAAGGACATTCAGTATTCCTGTTTTGCCTATCTCAAGAACACCCTAAAGTCTAATTTGTCATTTTGCGGTGCTGGTCACTTAACATCACATCTCAATAGGACTTTGGTATTTTCTATTCGAGTGCAGGGTTATATGGAGGTAGGCAGTGAGAAGGTTGTAAACCATGCTATTCTTTTCTCAAATGTAACTGAACTATCTCCCATGCAAACATCACAGGCCAAGGAAAGTCCAGATAGACAGGTGTCCCAAGATACATGCACCAAGAAGGACAGGAAACACGTTAATATCACAAACAGAGTCTCTTACATTCCCTATTTAGTTAGGATATGACTCTTTACTTTTCATTATTACTGAGTGCAGTGGATGGAAAATTTTTAAGATATCCCATCCTAACATAAGTCTGGAGTGTTTTTATTAGATTCTCATATACAACTTGTTACTACAAAAACGAAAGCTTCTGCCAAATATGTCATGTAGTTAGTAGCTCACTGGGTATTCAAAGACTCCTGAGCAGCAAGTTATCTCAGTTCACACCTCCTTCCTCTGGCAGGCTAATGAGCTGTTGGCCAAGATTCAACCTCCCAAGGCTGGCTTGCTCTGGCCTTGCATTGGACCCCAGGGCCATGAAATTGTGATAGGAGTGGCACTGCCATTTCCAAATCGGCTTCCTGGGGTCATTTTAGACACTTTCCTAGAAGTGTGGCTCAGTACCTGGATATGCACTCCCTGGAGTGAGGTTTATAAGGGATCCAATTAGCTCTAATGCAGTAGATTCTGTGTCCAGAGATAGAAGCACCAGATAATTGGCATAGACTTTGGTAAAGAATAGCTCTTAGCTGTTAGCTAAGGAAGTTTAAAATGCTTTTCCTTTCAGATTGAAATATGAATTATTATATTATCTATGCAATTATTAGCTGTTACCATTCATGTCAACCCTCCTTCTCTCATACTAAGTGGAACCCTGAACAGAAACTTGCAGTCATTGCATCTTAGGACTGAAAGAATTTTGATTCTAGATACTCTAACCTCCTCTTCAACAAATGAGAAACCATATCTCAAAACAGTTAAGAAATTTAACCTAAATCCTCAAGCTGATATAGATGAGAATGAGAATTACCATCATATCTCTTCATTTCTTGTTCAGTGCTGTCTCTACCATGTCATCCTTTACCTGGGAGTGAAAACTGGCACTACCAAGTTCAATGGTGTGGAAATATTTAATTCTTTCTGAGAGAAGACAGTTGGATTTCAGTTCCAAAAATGTGAGGCATATATGGTGCTAATTGAACAAGAGCTAGGCATACGTGGTGCTAAGCATATGCCAGGTACTGTTCTAAGAACCACGGACATATGATTTCATATCACCCCTTATTATGAATGGGAAGAGATCCTATTATTATTATTCCCATTTTACAGGTAAGTGAGCTGAATCATAGTTAGGTGAGTATACACAACTAATACCTGGCAAAAATCTCAGTTGGAACTCAGGGAATACAGTTCCAGACTCCATGGCCCATGGTGCTGCTTTGTTGCCTGGGCCACCTACCAGGGTGAGTAAATGCATTCAAGAAGTGGGAATATTTTATATGTCCCTATAGTATTCAGCTCTAAAGCAAAATTTTAATAATGTTTTCTAGTTAGCATTTATGAAAACTGAAGCTGTATTTTCATTAAGTTTTTTCTTTCTTTTTAAAATATTTATTTATTTTCAGTTGTAGTTGGAAACAATACCTTTATTTTTTATATGTGGTGCTGAGGATCGAACCCAGGGCCTTGCATGTGCTAGGCGAGCGCTCTACCACTGAGCTACAACCCCAGCCCCTTGAAGGTACTTTTTTCTAATCTAAATCTTTCAGTGATTTAATGAGTCCAGCAGCCAAGCAGGCAGAGCCATAAAACACACTACCTTGGTAGCAATGCTCAGCAGTCATTTTTAACTGGGAACAGCAGCACTGGAAGACTAATGCCAGTCTCTGCTCTCTGGGGTGCAGCTCTTTTAGAAGAGAGACAAGTCACATAATCAGGAGGGACTTCCATTGGAAACACTCTGACATTGTTAGCCCAGAAAAGACTATTTCTACTTTCTGTGGATAAATGTTGATATCACAATGAAAAGGGGAAAAGTGTTCCAGTGAAAATGGACCTGCTTTTTTAAAAAATAAAAACATGCTGGTTTATATATAGGGTAAGACCATTGCCTGTGACCAAATCAGTTTTTTTGAGTTAAAGGTTAAGGAAAAGTGATTCCAAGAATAAACATTCACCCAGTCGGGGGTAGTTCACATTTATTAGGGGAATGACAGGAGTGTGTGATATGTTGAATTCAACTAATATAAAATATGGGAAGGAAAATATGTCTTCAGGAGACTGTGAGCTTCTTATTGGTTATGGACCATATGTTATATTTCTTTTCATCACACATCAATCATTTTTAATTGTAGTAGCATTAAGTGACAGAATATTTAACAGAGGAGCTAAAGAACCTCAAACACATGGATGAAAAAAAAAATCTCTATATATCCCCACAAGTGCTTCAGCAATTAAGTGAGGCCCTATCTCAAAGTAAAAAAAATAAAAATAAAAATAAAAAGGGCTAGTGGTAAGGCACCTCTATATTCAATTTCCAGTACGTACTAAATAAATAAATAAATATAAGCTTAAAATCACAGTCTTATCACTAAAGGCCTTAAGCATAACGAAGTTGACATATACTTAGTATATATACATTGTTTTAAAGTTGCCTCCTCAATGATTATAATTACTCTAGAAATAGATATTTATTTTTAGAAAAATCCATAAAGTAAGAATTAGAAAAAGGAGAAAAATACATAATACCTCCTCACTTAACACAAAACACCGACAATATTAATATGCCAATGTATTCTTCCTGTCATTCTTTCAACTCCAATTCCATGGCTACTGCATGTGTGTACGAAAATCATGATAAGATTGACAGAAAAACACAGATTCAGTTAGGTAAAGCTGTTTAAATGCTATAAAAATCTTAGTGAGATTGTGAATAATGGGGATGAGAAGGACTTTCCATGGGCCCTTGAAGGGTCCCATGGATATTCAGCCATAGTGGATATTGAAGAATGGGGACCTCTGCAGGCATTGGGAGTCAATAATACTAACTTTGCTAAATGATTCTGTGTCAGAGCCATATATTTGGTATTCTCCCTTTCAAAAATCCAACATTTTATTACTAACATATTTTTTCATGTAAAACAGTCTATATAATCTATACCCAAACTCACTTGACTATTTTCCTGGGTCTGAACTCTTAGAACATTTATAATTTTCTAACTTTATAAGTAATACTCAATGTATTTAAGTCTTCGCATGGTATTTTTAATAATCTGCAGAAGCCTTTAAATGGTGTTATTTTATATGTAATATAATTTATTATTAAAAAGTCATTTGAAAACCTCCATCTGAAACCACTACTAAGATATAGCTATTATTAACATTTTTACGTACATTAACAAGTGTTTCTCTATATAGTAAACCTGAATACATGTAGTAGAGGTAAGGAGTTTGTTTTGTTTTGGTGGGAGGAATTTTTTTGCAAGAAAAATCATACTTTCCTATACCTTGATTTATGATTTTATTTACCTGATTCATTTTAATGGGCTTGTAGCAGCATGCGATTCCATGAGTTTCAGTAGTTAGTCATTATTTTCCACTAGTTCACTTAAAAACATTTAAGTTGTTTTTACACTTCTACAAGTAAAATTGCTAGTTCAGAGGGTGAATTCATTTTCATTTTGATAGATAATGCTCTGCAAAAAGGTTGTATTGATTTATACCTCCTTACAATATTTAAGAATTTCCATATCTCCACACCCTTGCTTATAATGGGTAATGTTTCTTATAATGTAAAATTAAAAATGTTTACCAATTTAAAGTTTTTAGAGCCATCACTTTTTATCATTTCAACTCTAGCTAATAATCTCAGGGGTTTTAATGACCAGGGTTTTGTAATTTTCTAGTTCTGACAGAGTTTTTACTTTCTCTTTGAGCTATGTGTTATTTTTTAAATGTGCTTCTACTTTTCCATGGGTTATATAGCATTTGGAAGGATATTCTGTAGCTCAGAAATAGTGGAGTAGGAGGTTTTGGTGATTCTTGATTTTCCTATTCCAGATAACTTCTCTAAATGATTTGTGTATTCTTGCTTTGTTCTAAACAAAACAGCATGAGTGAAAAAAATCTATTTTGTAGCATTTCTATTTTTTTATTTTCTGAAGTTTTGTTTTATAAATTGGTGAAGCTAGATTTTCTAATAATTTTAATTGATGATAATACACACTGTGTTGTAAATGTACCCTTTATAACTTTATGTTATAAAATACACTTCTTTGTACCATTTAACTTTTTTGGCTTTAATTTCAACCTCTTCTAATATCATCATGAGTCCTCAGTGTTATGTTTGCTTTGGTTTTGATTAGTATTTGTCAGGTAAATGTCCATATATGAATTTCAAAATTATTCAAATTTTATCTGTAACAACTAGTTGAGTGTTACATTTATCCAATTTGAGAATCATTTCCAGATGGGCCTACAGGCAGTTGGAGAGTATAGTTTTGAGCATTCCTTTGGAATTTGTTAAAATTGACTGCTGTGGTTTACTATATGTGGAGATATTGAAGCTTCTCCTTGAAGCAAGTTGCTGGGTGCATGCTACTATAAATACTTCTGAGTGGTTTTCTGACTTTAGATTTTACACATTTTCCTCAACATTTCAGTTATAGATCAATGTCAAGATAATGAGTCAGATCATAATTTTATGGAAAAATGAATGAGAAAAATATATTGAAAGGGATATTCTGCAAGCTTGTATGGTTGATTGCAATATCTTCTGGACTGCCAGAGGTCAATATGGGGTTCCCCTTTGTCCCTTTCCAGAAGTAGTATGATAAGTTAGAAAACTAACAATAGGTATGGCAATAAAACACTCCCTCACTAATTCTAATTATTTTAAATGGAATCAAAACAACGATATCACTCCAATTTTCCAATTGAATCAATGTCAGTTAGGAAGCCAGAGACCAAGGGTAAATTTTCTTGAGTGCTGATAGCTTAATAATCCTCTATTTCTTCATATGAAATGACTACCTTTGATGTTTCTTATTGCCACATTGTTCTGAATTGAAAATAGGGATGTGTGCTGATGGATGGAAGTGCCAATCTATAAATAAAATTTTGCAGAGTACCAAAGATAGACGTGCACATACCCACACCCACACAAAGGCTAGCAAGACCATTTCTACCAAAAAGTTTGTTGGCAACATTTGAGTTCTTATGAGCACCAGAGATAGACATTGAGATAAAACAAAAAGATCCTTAAATTAGGAGGATTGTATGACACAAGATGTAGTTTCATTTTTTTTCCATTTAGCATGTCACCATAGGAAATATCAGAAAGTGGAAACAATGTTCATCAGATTGTTAATGAAATGTGCAGAATTTGTCAAAACTTGTGAAAAACACTAAACAATGGGATTCCAAATCTCAAAGGTCAAAGTCAAAGTACTTTGGGGCTGCAGTCTCATTTGAGCCTTGGCTTTGGGGGTATCAATATTCACACTAACGTAATTGTTGGCAGTATTTAGTTCCTTTTGATCTATCAGTTTCTGTTTGGCAGCCAAAGGTTCCCCTCCATTTCTTGCTAGGTGAGCCTTCCCAACATGGCCATCAGCCTCCTCAAAACCAGCAAGAAAGAGATTCCTTCAGTAAGACTAGTGCCATAATCTCATATAACATAGTTACGCCATGTAGTAACATACATCCCAGCAACTTTTTTGGTTACAGAAGGTCTCAGGTCTTACCCACACTCAAGAGGAGAGGTTCACATGAGAGTGAGAACAACAGGAGACAGGGATCATGGTAGTCACCTTAGAGTGTGCCTACCACAAAGGAAAAGAGCAAAACAGGAAGCCTGATCTACTCTGGGCAGGAAACACACCTCAGAATTGTCACATTCAGAGGGCAAGAAAGAGTATTGTGCCAGAAGGGAATGTCTAGAAACACAGAAAAAAGAAGTGTGTATATCCATATATAAAACACAAATATATAAATAAATTCTACATACACACACACACACACACGAGGCAGGGAGATGTTAAAAAAATTGGCTCATTCAGCTGAGGCTGGCAAGTCTGAAGTGTGAAGGGTAAGGCAAGCTGGCAGGCTAGAAACTCAGGCAAGAGATGAGCCTGCACTATGAGCCAGAATTCCCCCTTCTCTGGGAAACTTCATCTTTTTCTCTTAAGAATTAGAAATGATTAGATGAGGCTCCTCATATCATCAAAGGTAGTCTTCATCACTTAAAATTAACATGTCTACAAAATACCTTCACAGCAACACCTCGTTAGTGTTTGATGAAGTAACTGGTACTGTATCCTAACCAAGCTAACACATAGATCTGTTAGTTTCCCAGGGATATTGTAATAAAGTATTATAAATTCGATAGCTTAAAATAAGAGAAAGGCATTCTCTCACAGTCCTGGAGACCAGAGAGTGGAATCAAAGTGTTGGCAGGGCCACACCTCCCTTTAGAGCCTCCGAAGGAAGATACTTCCTTGCCTCTTCCAGCTTCCAGGGGACCCAGGTATTCCTTGGCTTATGGCAGCAGAACTACAACCTTGTCTCTGACTTTACATGACTGTCTTCTTACATGTATACCTGTTTCCAAATCTTCCTCTTCTTCTAAAGGTACCAGTCATGTTAGATCAAAACTCATCCTAATTCATTAAGATGATTTCCAACAAATTCACATTCACATGTACCAGGGGTTAGGATATCTTCAGTATATTTTTTAGGAGCATGCAATATAACTCATAACACTGACCAAAGAGGCTGATCCACTGCTATAATAAAATACCTGAGAATGTACAACTTATAATAAAATAAATTTATCTTCTCGGAGTTCCAGAGGTTGGAAAGTTCAAGATCAAAGTACCAGCACATTTGACGTCTCTTGGGGGCAGCTCTTTGCTTCCAAGATGGTACCTTCCTTGCTGTATACTCCAGAGGGAAGGACTACTGTGTCATCACATGGTGGAAAGGATGGAAAGAGAAAAGGGCATAGCTGGGTCTCTCTAGTCCTTTAATAAAACCACTAATCCCATTCATTAGAACTCTACTTTCATGATTTAATCACCTCTAAAAGGCCTCACCTGAATACTGTCCTCGGACTTAAGTTCCACCATGAATTTTGGAAGTGACTCACATATTAAAATCATAGTACCTGATAAGCCAAGAAATACTGGGAGGGGGAAAAACTGCTACTGTTAAAGCAGGATATGGAGAATGGAACTATGTTATTTCCATTTTGAAAGGAAAAGTAAAACTGAAGTCTGAAATTCTTCAGATATGGGGATATGTAGTTGTAAGCCTCACTTTGCCGGCAGCCTTAAAAGAGATTTATTTCCTAGGGATAGACTCACAGTAACAGAACTCACAGAGATGGGTATATTTCAACCCAATATCAACTAGTTAATTTAGAATGAGAGATACAATTATGAGGTGGTCTGGAATACTTGAGCTAGCCAATTGATACATTTACCCTCTGAAGTCCTACCAGAATGCAGGTTTATTTATTTCCAATTTTTAAAAATACAATTATAGGTATATTGGGTATGATGCCAGTCTTCCCAGGGCATTCACTCTTTGTGGGCAAAAGAATGCCAGTTAAGTGTGTCAGAACAAGGCAAGTGAATGCTATTTGATTGGAACCCTCAGATGCATCAAACTCTGGGGCTAATCTGCCAAAATCTACAAAAATCTGTCTGTGCACCCCCTCCCAAGACTCAGAAACGATGCAAATCTATTTAGACTTCCCTCTCCTATCTTCTCTAGGTGATTATGCACCCTTTGTATAGACCATTCTCTTCCAAAATAAATGAGGGAACACACATCTAAATCTCAAGATACTTGGGCTTCTTCACATTCCATTTCTGTATTCCTGAGTTTCAAGTGTTCCCGAGCTGTTTGGTCACAAAGTCATGCACATTTTCCCCGTTAACTCTCCCTGATGACTGGCTGCAATTGTAGCATGTATGTTTTGCTACTTTATTGACCAAACAGCCTCATGTTCCTCACCTCCAATTTCTGTGGCAGGGAGCAGCTCCTCGTTTGTTATCCCATATTCTAAGAAGATGCCAGACATAGGAATCTCCCCAATTCTCTATCTTATGTTCAGATTAAAAATGATCTTATACAGGTTCAAAGTGATTTCACTATCTAATCAAACCCTTCTATACATAATACTTGGAAAAGGTCTGTGAGACATTCAAATACACAGAGCAAGCGACAAAGTCAAAGAGGAATGTGCCCCTTCAAACTCTAATTTGACGTCTCCCTCTTTTCCAGATACCTTCTGGCCACTGGTTTCTCCAAGTTGCAGTTGCTTCTGCCATATGCAGCAGAGTGCTCACGGATCGTGGTCTGTGCTTTTCTTTTTTCCAGGCTTCCTTTTCTCTACTCACACAGGATAGATTGTTACAGGTCCAAGTCACTAAACTAAACATGTGGAGGGTTTAGGGTTTTTTTCTTCTTTTTTCCCCCCACCCTTTCATTTCTTGTCACAGGAAAAACACATCTCTTTGTCATCAAGACAAAGTAGGTTCTTTAAGAGGATGTTTTCAACAAGGCTGCTCTGTAGTGGATATTGGCCGTGACCTGCTAGAAAATGAATCGAGCCATTCAAACATGTTAGTAGCCTAGTACTGAAAATTTATTTTCTCATTCTAATGAAAGATGACGGCTTCTTCAATCACAAACTTGGTCTGGTTTTATTTAAATATTGAAAGTGTCATCAGCATAGGATCTATTGTGCTGAGCTTCTGAAAAGAGAAGCACACAGTCACTTACTGAGCTTTATTGGGCCTGATGTGATATGACAAGCAGGGTAATTTATTCTTACTTTAAGTCCAATTAAGAGGAAACAATCCCCAAGACAGCCGAGGTTTTGATGGCCTAAGTGGGGTTTATATGGATTACAAAGATGTCTCTAGGAAGGAAAATTTACTTTGAGATGGTTCATTCCACTGTTGGAGTCAGAAAAATAATTTTTCTTGGAAACTGTACTCATACTGATAAATACCAGAAGTCAGTTTCTATTTTTGAGATAATCATGGTGACTACGAGGCTGAGTGCTTACCCATCTTTTACTGTTCCAGAGGCATGAAGCAAGAGAGCAGAAGGCAGTCCAGAGAAAGGAGTTGGTGCAGACTCTGGGGCCATACCAGCCACATACGAATGTCCCTTCTTCTCAGCTATGTGACCTTGGCCTCTGTGGGCCTCAATTTCTTCATCTGAGAAGTAGGGATAATAATTATGCCTACTTTCAAAACTGGTGTGAGAATTAACTACATTAATACATGTAAGAATAGCATTTGTTGTTAATAGACAATAGATATTAATATGAGAGTGCATATTATGAGTTACAACATGTCACGTTTTAACAGATAGTATTCAGTTTAGAGTCCAAAGTCTGATGTCATTCAGGAAGGAGAATGCAATTCATATATCTACTTTTAATATTATTAAAGTAACTTAAAATTGAGTTCGGGTTTTCATTTATATAAAGTATTGATTTATCATTGTGTAATAGCCAGAAAATGAATCACAGAGACATAGTTCAGGAATTAAATCATAGCTCTGTCTAAATTTTACTATCTCAGAAACAAAATTATTGGCCTTATTGTGTCTTACATTACTATCTACAGAATGGAATACTACTACTTATCCATAGTTAATATTTATTGAGCACTTACCAAGTATCAGGCACTAATTTAAGCTTTTTAAATATAAGAATTCATTTAATCCTCACCTCCACTCTGTGAGAGAATAAGCGCCTTGTTCCAGTTCTTACAGTTAATAAATAGAACTGGAATTGAAATCCAGGCAGCTTGATTCCAGAGATCAAACTCCAATCATTGCTTGGATAATGCATTCATTCATTCATTCCACCAACATTTATTTCATGCTTTCTATGTGCAGAGGTGGTGTGGATGCATCCGTGTATAGAGTAGATGGAAAAAATAAGCAAGCACATAGCTTCTGACAAACATAACTCTCTAAAGTCATATATGAATGACTACATAGAACAGCATTGCCACTTGAAATATAATGTGAGCCAAAAATCCAAGCTACATATGTAGGTTTTTAATTTTCTGGTATCCATATTATAAAAAGAAATTTGTAAAATTATTTTAATATTCTATTTAATTAAACCCAAAATAATATAACTTCAACATGCAGCCAATATGAAAAATTATTAATGAGGTTTTTATGGTTTGGGTGTAAGATGTACCCCAGAAGCTCCTGTGTTAATGCAGATATGTTCTAATGTAAACTATTTGTATTATGAAAGCTGTAACCTAAATGATTCATCCAAGTTTGAATGGACTGACTGGGTGCTAACTGTAGGCAGGTGGAGCTTGGTTGGAAAAGGTGGGTCACTGGGGCCATCCCATCTTCTCTGTGACCCTTCCCCAACTCCCTACTTCCTGACCCTTCCATGAGCTGAGCAGCTTTCCTTCTCTGAGCCCTTTCCCCATGACGGAGTTGACCATCTATAAACTGAGAACTCTGAAATGTGATCCCCAAATACAGTTTTCTCCTCTAAGTTGTTCTTGTCAAGTGTTTTGTTCACAAGGACAAATAAAGTTAACAAAAGAGAAGTTATTCTTTTTCCCTTTTTTCACATATTCTTAATTTCCAAAACCCATTGTGTATTTAAAACAGGGCAGCTTAATTCACACTAGCCACATGTAAGTTCTCAATGGCCCCTGCAGCCAACAGCCACAGCACACTGGAATAGACCTACAGGGTAAGCATGAGCCCTTGAGTGGACCTCAGGGTAAGGTAAGCCACTCCAAAGTGGTTGGATCAGAATGAAGAAGAGGGAGAGCAAGGAGGACAGGTTCGACAGGGAGACAGGGGCCAGGTCATTCGGAGCATTGTAGGTCATGATGTAGGTGGGTCACCTGGGGAAAGGCAGGGAGGTCTTTTCCCTGTTACTTATTTTTTTTTTATTTGATGCCTGTTACATTAAAGTGCAGCTCCCTTTACCTTTCAGAGTCTGAGTCTCAAATCCAATGAATGTGCACTGCATAGCTAAATGACTCTCAAATCTTGTTAGCAAAACCTTGTGTTAGTGATTTGTTCATCATGTCTTGCTTTATCAAAGCATACCTCTGCCTGATAATTCCTCAACTTACCTGAGATGCAAGTGACTGTAATGCTAACTTCCAACAGGTTTCAGTGTCTCAGCCAATCAAATTTCATCTTTTGCAGATAGCATCCATGAATACTCAGCTTTGAGATTTGATGTGAAAGAAAGCACTTTCATTCAGAATTGGTTTAGTTCATTAAAGTTGGCTTTCATTTAAATTCCAAGTGATTATTTTAGCTCTCAAAACAGTTAGAATGGAATGAAATTATCTGATTCCAACTCTTCCATCCCGCCTCCTCAGTAACCTTAGAATCCAATATGTGTGTAGCAGAGGGTTGTACAAAGAGTGGGTGTTTGTCAGTACAAGAAAGGCGTGATTCCTGTACGACCTTTCTTTCAAATTTATACAGCAAATTCAAGATAAAGTGTGATTCTGAAATTTTATATGCTGAAGAACCTAGAAGCACTTGGGTTCACAGGATCTTTTGACTTTAACAGTACACCTTAACCGATTGCTACCCACAATTACAAGTACCTCTTCATAGGTAGCCAACAAGCATTCATAACAAGCTATAAAAATTAAAATGGTACTTACCTCCGTTTTTATGTACTGTTAAAAAAAATTTTTTGTCATTCAAAGCTGTAATGTTCACAACCAATTGAGACCAAGAAAGACACCTGGAGATTGCGGGTGACACATTGGCTTATTGAGAAATGCTTACAGGAAAGGTCCAGAGATGGTCAACTGGACAGAAGCACCTCTGTCCCTCACAGGGCTTCTCTAAGTAGTGCCTCCTGTGTCTCACAATGCCACCCCAGAAAAGAATGTCTGGTAGCCCTCATGGTGTTCTATCCAGTGGCAGCTGGATGGACAAGTGGCACATACCCTTTCCATAGTACTTTCAGTTCTAAATCAGTCACACTAGGGAGAGGGGTTTGATAAATGAGGTTTCAAAAGCATCAACATCATCAGCATTAGATTGCTTAGCTTCATTTGCTACTTGTACGACCAACATCTCAAGGAGCAGGTGTCCTGGCTTATGTGTGAAAAGTAGCTTTCTATGGGTAAAATCAACGTATCCTAATTCCCAGCACAGGGGAGAGAAAAATCTACATCCTTCTTCATGACATTCTTGACATTTGGGTCCAGTCATGTCTCTAGGTCCTCCTCACATTGCCAGGTTCCTGGGAACCACAGGGGGCATTTCAGGGCATTGTGTCTTACTATCCTCCTGTTCTTTAAGGATTGTACACTAGACTATGACCAATGTATCTTATATTATAAATTCAGAAATACTTATTATGAAAATATTATTTTTATCTTGATACACAAATTGAATCATGTTGAATTACATTTCAATGACACTCAAAGACCTATTCTTTCATCTGAAAATCCTGGATGCCCCTCTTTTTTCAAAAGCCTGCTTACTTGTTCCATTTCTGTTATTCAGGGCACTTATCTTTGCATGTAATTATCTGAGGACAGAGAATTCATCTCTGCATTAAGATAAACTATTTGGAAATACAGTTTTGGCCTGTGGAAACATTTCTGTTCTTATCCTCATCCTTTCACTCTCCATGTTTTATTTACTTGTGTGTTCATTCATATGATACATATCAATTGAGATTTTTACCTAAGACACTAAGCTAGATGTTGTGGAGGAACAGGAAAAAAAAAGTGTGAATTTTTAAAAACACAAGTGGCTTCTAATTGAGAATGTTATGTACATGATTATAACACAATTTAGAATGTGCTGAACATACCCCCTCGAAAGAATGCACACAGAGTGACATGGCAATTTACAGAAAGAAGGAATTCCTAGAGAGATTCAGAGATGGGTCTATTAAGGTTGGTTCTCAAAAATCAGAGAATTCCAATAGGAAAATCTTTGAGGCATAGGCATTAAAGAGAAGGAAGCCATTCAAAAGAGTGATTGCTTTATTATATGTTGAAATTTCATTTAGAAAATAAGAGCAGTGAGAGGGTAAGAATTAGAGACAGGCTGGGATCTGGTTTAAGGAAGCCTTGAAAACCAAAATGAGTATCTTGTCTTGTGGAGAATAGGCAAACTGAAACTACTCCAGTCTAGAAAATGCCACTCTTTCAAGAATAAAATTACAGCATTTGCAGGTAAATGGATGGAGCTGGAGAATATCATACTAAGTGAAAGAAGCCAGTCCCCCAAAACCAAAGGTTTTCTCTGATATGAAGATGCTAATTCACAATAAGGAGGTTGGGGTTAGGGAAGAATAAATATACTTGGAGTTAGACAAAGGAGAGTGAAGGAAGGGAAAAGGATATATGGGTAGGAAGGACAGTATAATGAATCTTACATTATGACCCTGTGTGCATATATGATTACATGACCAGCGTGATTCTACATCATGTACAACCAGAAAAGTGAGAAGTACTCCATTTATGTATGATACGTCCAAATGCATTCTACTGTCATGTATGACTAATTAGAACAAATTTTTTAAAAAGAAGTAAAAAAAAAAAAAAAACGCTACTCTTTAGATTTGTTTTGCCTGCAAAACATTTAGGGCAAATTGTAAAGGAAGTAGATGGGAAACATAGAGATTTGTTGCAAAATCACTGTTAAGTCCAGGGGTACAGGTATGGGGGAAGTCCACCAACCTTTGTGGCACTTTGAAATTTTCATCAAAAGGTCCAGCTCTGTGAAGCGAGCTATGTATAATGTTGATGGCGACACAGATCTGGCCAGAGTAAGAAACAGGAGGATGAGTGAGAAGCTGGATTGAAGGGAGGACAATGTGTTTCAGACAAACAATATCTGGCAGTCTATCTGCTGTCCTCTCCAGACAACTGGACAGAAGACAAGTTTAAGTGTAAAGAGGAGCCACCAGGAGGATAGAGACATGGCATTCAAGAGAAGACACAGAGACCCAGGCCATTTAACTCTTCCTCTTAACTCTTCCTCTCCAGGGAAAAAATCCCACCCAGGCCCTAATCAGATTGTAGCCATTGGTTTTATTCCTTCCATTATTAAAAAATCAAATAATAGTTACACAGCTTTATATAAATTTAAACGCACAAACTGTTATTTGTGGGAGATAAGAACACTGAAATGCCTGACCTCAATGTTCATCTTTACAAAAGAGAGTTTTCTTTTGTGACTAGTCTTTAGTATCTAGAAAGATGTTCTGTGTATTTGTCCAAAAAAGTGAACCCACTCTAGAAAAGGGAAAGATGAAAATTTTGTGAAGGGATTTTAAGATGGTCCTATTGTTTTATCGACCCATGTAAAAAATTAATTCAGCCACCTTTCCCTTCACATTCCAAAATCCACCTATTCTAAGTTAGTATACACATACCTCCTCCGTGAAGTATCATCTTTAAACTCCTTCAGCTGTTGCTTTATAGCCATTATTGTCAACATTTAGCGATGTACATGTCTCTCTACCAGAGTGTAATATCTTTGAAAACACAGATTGCCACCCATTTTTCTCAACCTGCAAGTGCTTTAGACATTCTGAGAAGTTGGCCAACGATTAGGGAATGACTGTATATGCAATAAGCTAGTTTATTGAGGACGTCATATATGCCATGAGTGTTCTAAGCACTTCACACATAATATCTCATTAATTTTATGAACTAGATACTTGATTCTTTGTGTGCAGTGAGGTGAGGTAGGTACTTACTGGTTATACAAGTAGCAGAGCTAGGATATGAATCCAGGTAGTGTGGCTCTCCAACTTATGATCTTAATTACTATATATATTGCATCTTGCAGGTGCCTATTGTACATGTTCTGGTTTGCTTACCATATACAATAGGGAGAAGGAAAGGAAAAAATAAAGTTTGGAGATGATTTTGGAATTATGTGACTTCACATAAGTCCCAAATGAATGTCTCCAGTTCCTCAGACCAAAATGGATTAATTGTAATATTTTATGTCATGGAATCATTTATGTGATAGTATGCACATAAAATGGCCTTAACAAACAGGAAACTTTTCAATGGTGATGAAGATATTCTTAAAAGTCACATCTCTTTTAGGATTGCAATGTCACATTCCATCTGGGACTGATATCTTGGTATCTACACTTTTGTGTTTGTTGCTATGTTATTTTCCTGATAATAATAATTTTGAGGCAGTATTAAACTATCAAATAACAGTGGTAAAACATATAGAAACTAGCCCTCATGCACATAAATAAAAATGTGCAACTGCCACCAAAAATTTAAAGGTCTTGTAATTTTTTTTAACCAAAAATGAATCTCTCACACATGTTAAATGGCAGACATTTTTGTTGTCTTATTATGGTATGAGTATTAAGCCAATAATACTGTAATGTAACCTGGATGGTGGTGCATTAATACATTTTCTTTTTTTATCCTATCTTCTACACTGTAAATTATCTATAGCACTCAGAGTGCCTGGTTAAACAAACATGGGTAGGAAACAAAGGCGTTTTTATAGAGAGATTGGTTTGTTTGCTTTACAATTTCTTTTCTCCGGTTCTTTAAACTTTTTCTGAAAATACTCTAAATTACAGAAAGGAACAAAAGATGCTAACTCCACTGAAGGAAAGATAAGAGTGGTGAAAGAAATAAATGCCTGCTTTAACTCTCTCTTATTTCCCAGATAAAATAACACACCTAATGTTAGCACAGAGCCCATGGCAAGAAAATAATCATGTTGTTGCAGTGGCTCCTTGTGTGCAGAATTTAAAGATAGGAGGGCTGGGGATGTGGCTCAGGCGGTAGCGCGCTCGCCTGGCATGCGTGCGGCCCGGGTTTGATCCTCAGCACCACATACAAAAATGTTGTGTCCGCCGAGAACTAAGAAATAAATATTAAAAATTCTCTCTCTCTCTCTCTCTCTCTCTCTCTCTCTCTCTCTCTCTCTCTCTCCCCTCTCTCACTCTCTCTTTAAAAAAAAATAAAGATAGGACCTACTCTTTGAGGCCTGGGGGAGTAGTTATCTGATTTATAATATTCACTTACATACTTACAAGAATGACTAGTGTCCCCTAACGTTCCTGAGCCACAGCATAGCATATTAATCATTTGAGATTCAGGATTTATCAATAGGTCCAGATTCATGTTAGTTTAACTTTTTCTTCACCTGTTCTGAATTATGGACATAGGAGTCATTTTTAAAACTATTCAGTGGTGTGTTACTTTAAGCAAAAGCATTTTCAGTGCATGCTGTGAATTTGAATGTGTATGTATGACAACTGTAACCAAATGGCTTATAAGATATTATAGTTTCTTTACAAAAAAATCTGTTAGGATCTGACATTTCAAATTTTTACAGAATGAAGTAAAATCTTTCAAAATATTAATTGAAACTCGATAGGAAGCAATGTAGCATATAAGAAGCCTAGTGCAGTGTTTTGAATTGTGCTCTTAATAAATCTCCATCGTCTAAAATGATGACTCTTATATTTTGCCTGCATTAAAATCATTTTAGAAAGTAAATGGCTTAGCTTATTATATAACACTGTCTGAAAATATTTCTTTTGCTTTTCAAGCAAAGAACGAGGTATCATTAAATTATTGTTGTATGGGGAAGTCACGTATTACCAATGTCAGTACAGAATATAAAATGGAGTTGAGCCAGGTATAACACAATCTTTTAATCCCACTAACTCGGAGGTTGAGGCAAGAGGATCACAAGTTCAAGGCTGACCTCAGATATCTATGGAGACATTGTCTCAAAATTAAAATAAATAAATAAATTTTAAAAGACTAGAAAAATAATCATTTCACACCAGAGACTCACTATACATTTTATTGTATGACTTAACATTGAAATATTTTTCTGCTAGATAGACTAGAATTGCTAGGAAAGCCATTATATCTCTTTTTATTATATTAAGCTTATTAACTGAAAAGTAATTAAAAATACATAAAATAAAGTATTTAAGAGTCTATTTTGGAAAGTATATCAATTGACTTAACTTTACATTAAAATGATGCATATTGTCTTGAACATCTAAAAAATAATATATGTTAAAGTTTAATTTTTATCATTAAACCTGAAATTAGAGAAAAGAATTGTTCATGTTTTCATAACTTAAATGAGTTTTTTTAAATATTAGGGTTACCATAACCACCAAAAAAATGAACTCTTTTAAAAACTGAAGGATTCTCATATGTTATATGCAAGCATCTATTATATATATGCATATATATAATGGGTCTATATAAATTGTTTGTTTTCCACTGATGGTTTTTAATGTCTTAAAACATAATTAGTAGGTATTTCATTGAATAGCTTCACCCAATCAGCTAAGCATTTTCTTTTCACATGGACTTTTTAAAGCTTCAATAGCCAGTTTTTGTTTTTGTTTTTTTCTTCCAGGCTGGGGTGAATTGGCTAACTGATTATTTCTGAGGTCATGATGGCTCATTAAGTCAGCCTAGGAGTCTCAAGTTTCCCCAACATCCAGCTTAATGTTGTGTGTATAGATATACATGGTCTTTATCACCCATGCCGCGTGGGCTTCTCACTTAGCCTGATATTTCACCACAATACCCAAGTCTGGGCTAAGGCCAAGAGTAAACTGTAGGCAAACTTCCAACCAGCTGAGCACACACTGTGTATAAACAGGTTGAAATAGATGATAGAGGTCCCCATTGGATGCTTCCACATCTGAGAATATCAGAGAGCCTGTCATTCACCCTGACAAACCTCAGGAATGGACTTGAGCCAGGTGTAATAGAAAGTAGGACTGACTGCCCTGAGCCGGAAAGGCATGGGGCCTCAAGCAGAAGGTGTGGAGGAATGATCCTGGAGATAGTTAATGACCTGTTGCTCTATGGCGTCCTTCACATAAATATAAACAATATACCAGTTGAAAATGCTTGAGAAAGCAAAAGAATAATTCTTGTTTTTTTTCTTTATCTTACACCAGTTATCTTGCAACCTGGACAAGATAAATGTTTAACTTTTGAGAGCTGATGAAGACTATTCTCTACCAGCAGCTGCTATGAGTAAATTTTTATATGTAAGGATCACACTCTGGTTGGTTGGTTACTTGGTTGTCAGGTGGTATGTATAATCCAAGGATTGAGTTTTTAAAAAGTAAGTGAACTTTAAGATTGAAGAAACTAAGCATCCTGGGACATGGAAATTTCAGAGCTATTTGTTTGTGACAAATGACAGGAGTCAATGCCTGAATCCATTTGTAGAAATGTCCAAAAAGCTGAACTATAAACATGTAAAACATATACACAGTATATTATAGTAAATTTTAAGGGAGTCAGACATTTCAGTTGATAAGACAGAAAGGATTATAGAAGCCAAAGCAGCTTAAGGCAAAAAGTTCAAGTACCAATTAAGATAGGACCTACTAGAACCTATTTGTCAGCTATTAAGTGATTCTGAAGATGTGGAAAGTGTGTTTACTTTTCAGATTTGTTCATGGCTTTAACTATGCTTAAGTAAGAATTTTAAATGCTTTCAGATTTCAGCTGAACAGACATGTTAGAGGTTAGAGGGAAAAGATTACTACCATTAAAATGTATATTTAATGAATGGCTAGGCCTTTGATTTTTCACTTCCACATTGTTGGTTTGCCTTTAAAGATTCAGTTCTTTTATATGTAGAAATTATATGCAGGAAATTATAAATATAATTACAATAAATTACCCTAGTGAATAGGAATGATTTATCTAAATAAAAACAACCCAATAATATTTAACTTTGAAATACATTACACTGAATATTTAGAACATTTGCCAAACTGATTATTTTTGTATACATGTACCATGTACTGTATATCTGTAGCAAAAATATTTGGTTGTTCATTATATTTTTCCTCTGTGTCTCTATGTGTATATAATTAGCTGATTTTGAAAAATTGTTTTGAAAAATGTTGAACTCAACAGTTAAGACCTGGCCTAGAACTAGGTATCCCAACTTTTAATATAATTTCTTGCTTCATTAGACACATGGTCTTGCTCAAGGCATAATTTCTTTGAGACTCAGTTTCCTTTTTTCCAGAAATTATGTTAAGAATGTTTTTCTTGCCAGTCCTGCTATGGAGAACAAATGAAATGAAGGATCTAACTGTATTTTAATAAATGTATGAATTAAAACTCAAGAGGCCACAAATGAGCTTGCTCTATATATTAAGTAAAATGCTAGAATAGAGAAAAAGGGTAGAATTTTCTAGGAAACAATAGATATGTCAAATTCCATTTCTTTGTTTGTTTTATTTTTATTTACTTATTTATTTATTTGGTACTGGGCATTGAATCCAGGGCTGTTCTACCACTGTACTACATTCCCACTTCTTTTGATTTTCTATTTTCAGACAGGGTCTTAGTAAATTGCTGAGGCCAGCCACAAACTTTCAATCCTCCTGCCTCAGCCTCCTGACATGCTGGAATTACAGGTATGCATCAGCATGCCTGGTCATGGCAGTCTTTTATTGCTTTGTCAGGGAAACAAAAAAGGAATATTGTGTGCAAGCCATAATACCTTTGACAGACTTTCTTTTGATGACTTTCTAAACAAGTTTTATAAATGTAGAGAAAATTGGGGGGGGGGCAGGAGAGACATAATTAAAATTTTTTGAGCTTCTCTCTATCAGTGCTCCATGTTATTTAGTTTTCCCCAACTTGTAACCAATGGAGCAGTATAGCAGACTGGGCTAAGCATATGCTCTGGAATTGGAATGCTGGTTAAGTCCCAGGTCCCTCACTTCCATGCAGTGTGACATCAGACAACTTACTTCACCTTGATGTATCACACTTTTCTAACCTGAGGCACACTGAGATAATAAACAAAATAGTTTAGAGTTCCATAGTGTTATCAAGAGAGTTAAGTTAGTAAATATCCATAAAAAAACTCAGAAAATTGTCTGGCATGTAGTTAGCAGTTAATAAATAATAATTGCTAACAGTTTTTAAAAAGCAATTATTAAATGTTCACTCAGAAAATTGTAGCTCATTAAGTAATTTGCCCAAGGTCCCACAGAAATTGAAAAATGGAGTAATGATTCAGGTCTGTGTGATTAAGACCCACCTCCATTTATGGTTCCAGCATTTAATTCTTTAGACATCTCCATTCTGCTGAAGGTATGATAGATCAGATTTAGCTCACAACATTACAAATAAATAAGAATGCAAAACTGAATATTCTTGTACTTAAAATTATTTCAGTCACCCCACCACTGGAAACTCTCACTAAGCAAATATTTTTTGTAATGCTAGCCTTCTGCCATATCCTCCAATTTCTATTTCTCCCATTGCAACTGTTTCTTCTCTCTTCTCTCATCTCCCTGCACTTTGCTTCTCTTTTGTTTAGTTATATTTTTTTCAGGCTGTAGCTTCAGGACCTCATCTGCCACTTTAAAATAGTTTATCAAAGTCTTCACTCACACAAAAATAAAAGAAAAAGACAATATTTAACAAAAGAGAAAATGTCGTACTAACTGTTAAGATAATATATTCCCATCTGTTTATTTTACTATTTTCTATCTCTACTTAAGAAGCCTGGAGTACTTTCCCATTCCCTCAAGGTAAAAAAATCTTAACTCCATCATATGGCATTAAAGACACTTTTAATCAGTAGCTTAGTTATTTTTACAGTGTGGTCTTCATTATAGTAAAAAAAAAATGAAGAAGAAAATTTTTTAACTTTAATAATGTCTACCCTATAAAAATAAGTCATATTATTCTTTTGATATCTGTCTTAAAATTTCATATGTATATATCTATAGATGTTGTATTTTATAAAAATTGAAACCTTTACTTTCTTGTAACCTATAAAAAGAAATTGTTCTCTAATATTACTAAATATTAATCTGTAATATCATTCTTTTTTTTTTGGAAGGGGGGTTCTGGGGCTTGAACTTAGGGCCTCTTGACCACTGAGCCACATCCCCAGCCCTGTTTTGTATTATTTATTTAGAGACAGTCTCACTGAATTGTTTAGTAGCTCGCTGTTGCTGAGGCTGGCTTTGAACTCTCAATTCTCCTGCTTCAACCTCCTGAGCCTCTGGGATTACAGATATGTACCACTGCACCCAGTTTAAATATCATTCTTTTTTTTTTAAGAGAAAGAAAGAGAGAGAGAGAGAGAGAGAGAGAGAGAGAGAGAGAGAGAGAGAGAGAGAATTTTTTAATATTTATTTTTTAGTTTTCGGCAGACATAATATCTTTGTTTGTATGTGGTGCTGAGGATGAACCCTGGCCGCACGCATGCCAGGCGAGCGCACTACCACATGAGCCACATCCCCAGTCCTTAAATATCATTCTTAATGGTTGAAGAGAATGCCAATTAGACTACCAACTTAATATCAATTCTACGTAACTTTTTATACTTTTCCCAATTGACACCATAATTAAGAATTTTTTAAATTATTATTTAAAATTTTTTGTAGTTGTAGATGGATATAATATCTTTATTTTATTTATTTATCTTTATGTGCTGCTGAGGATTTAACCCAGGACCTAATACGTGCTAGGCAAGCATTCTACCACTGAGCTACAACCCCATCCCCTATATAAGCAAGAATTTAATAAGCTTCCTTGTATAGCCAAATTATTCTGTTTCTTCCTAATCTTAAGCATATTTTTACAATGTGGACTTAGTGGATCATTATATAACTTTAGAAATTATTTTTCACTGAAAACCTGGGTATGTTATCAAGTTGTAAATGTTTGTCAACTTTTTGGTGGAAATTATATTTCATGGCTATGTTCAAAAGTTATAGAACACTTAGTACCTAGAATATTAGTGTTTTATTCATATATATTTGAAGATTTTCAGTTAATCCAATTACAATGTCTTAAATATCTGATTGTCATGCTCTTGAAAGAATAAAGAGTGGATAACAACAAAATATAGATATCAAAAATAAAAGCTGATTTTATTAAAAGTCTAAATTTGTGACAACCTCAGAAGTAATTAGATTTCTTTTACACCTTTATGTGTGATTAGTTAAAAATAGAAGAGTTTGTTTAATATAACACCTTTTATTCATGCTGAGATTAATGTTAGAAAGGAAAAGTAAAGAAATACTAAGAAACACATAAAATTCTCATTTATAGTTGAATCAAATTGTCTCAGGTCATTGCCATTCATTATAAATTAAGAGTAGGTGATGGTTACATGATCTTTAGATGTTTACATATTTATTAGCTGGAGTTATCAATTGGAAATAATATTCCATTGATCTTTGTAGAGCCAATTCTTTATAAGATACTGGCATATAATACAGATAGATAAAGGACAGCACTTTGGGGCCCTGTAAATGATCTCATTCTGACCTCCCTTGGATGTCTGAAATATTGGGACTGATTGATACACTGGGTGGTCCACAGTCCACCATGATCAGTTTGCCATCCAAGATGGAAGATATAGAAGGATGTACCTCTCTGAGTTAGTATGTTGTGAACAATGATTATAATCAGACTATAAAAATGTACAGAGCACTCAGGCTCCGTCTGTCAGTGTGTATAGAGGGGTTGCTATGTATATTCAGATCAGGCCTTCTTGGGAGCCATCAGTCTCCAGAGTAGCCTGCATATCTCATAACTGGTGTGTCACTCCCAGTTCATGTACATGGGACACAAAAATCTCCGGGTGCCTTTAGAGTGCTGAGTGTGTCCAGGTTAGAACTCTCGTAGAAGTCACAGCATCACCCATATCTGTTTTACTCCCAAATCACTCCAGAAGGCTTCGTGAAGACAGATTCCTCTAGTTGGGAATATAACTGCATTCCAAGGGGAGATACCAAAATTGGGGCTATAATTCTCTTTCCTATTTCTAGTATGTTATACAGATGGGAACAGAGAGTGGGGTTCCACTTGGAGCTCAACCTCGGCAAAATAAAACTGCTGAAAACATTATGAAGAAAGCTCTCAATAAATTAATTACACTGCTAATACAGCACTTTGTGTTTTAATAGCTGAGGCCATAATATGGCTTTTAAGGACTCTCATTATGTGGCCGGGTCTTAAAGTGGATTTCTCAGAAATAGAAACTGGAATAAAGAGTTGAGCAGTTTATTTGGTGGGTGAAGGAAACATTGGTACAGGATTAGGGAAATGAGATGCAGAAGAGAGGTAAGCCGATAAGGGTGTTTTGTCCAGGCAATTACCACTAACAGATTAGGCCACTGAGGAAAAGTCTGGGAGCCACGTTGGAACAAGAGAACTGTGGTTTTTGGATACTAACACTCACCAGGCTATTGGTTGAAGATCCCTCTGGGGTGAAGGGAGAGCTCATTTCTCAGCACTGCTGGTCTACTTTAGAAGCAGTCAAAGGGACCCCAGCACAATTTTCCTGAGAAAGACCTGAGGCAAAGAAACAGAAATGGTGGCAGTTGGAAGTTGGACTATAGGTATGAAGGGATATGAGCAGGACTCCGACAGCATCTGCTACAGATCCCTGTTTACCTCCCTGGACTCACTCCTTATGTCACATGCTCTAGAAATTCTTACCTGCTTGGTTTCTTTCGTTATTCAGGTTATACATGAATGCATTCTACATTCTAAGTACTTCACCAAGTACGGGGCAGGTGAGAGAAAGAAATAGTGCCAGCCTTCATGGATGCAACACATCTTCTTTCTGAAACATTCTTTCCTCTTCCTCTGCCTTAGACCATTCAGGTTGTTATAACAAAATATAAACTGGGTGACTTATTACAGAAGAAATTTATTTCTTACCATCTGGATCCTAGGAAGTCCATGATGACTAGGAAGTCCAAACCTGTCAGATTTGGTAAGGATCCACTTCCTAGACAGCCATCTTGTGTACCTCCCATGGGAGAAGCCATCAAGAGCAGTTCTCTGGGGGTCTCTTCATAACAGCACTGTGTGAGTCAGCTTTCTTTTCTGTAAAATACCTGAAATAATCAACTTAGAAAACAGTTTTATTTTGGCTCATAGTTTTGGAGTTTCCTGTGTCTGAATGGGTAAACCCATCGCTTTTAGGCAAAGTGAGGAAGCACAACACGGTGGGGAGCACAAGGCACAGCAAAACCATTCACCTCATAGCCAAGAACTGAAATAGAGGAAAGAGGAAGAGACCAGCATTCAGAAATCCTCCTCAGAGAGTCATACTCCAGTGACCTAAAATCTTCCACTATGTCCCAACTCTTAAAGATCCTACCACTTCCCTAAAGAACCAAGTGAAGGAGCAAGACTTTAATGCATGGACCTTTGGGGAACATGCTGATCTAAACTGTAACAGCCACTAGTCTCATTCATGAGGACTCTACTCTTAAGACCTAATCACCTCTCAAAGGCTTGACTTCCTAATATCACCAGAATTGTGATTAGGTTTCAGTATATGAGTTTTGAGCGGACAAAAACATTCATACCATAGCACCTACCTAATAAACTTATTTACAAATAACACTTTACTTGTCTTTAATTTCCCCAAATTTAAAAGCCTGGTGAGAACAGAAACCATTCCTGCCTGGCTCACTGCTGAAATCCTTGGTCCTGTCAAAGAGCTTGGCACAGAATATGTATGAGCACACTTCATTTGACTGCATTATTCTATGGATAGTTCTAAGTAAGAAAGTTGGAATGGCTGGAGTTAGGACTCCTTGTGGGCACGAATACTTTATTCAGTTTTGTATCCATGGCACCTATCACATCTCTGGCATGTAGCATATATTCAATATTTAATAGAGTTCAATTAACTTGATGCAAACTGAGTTTCTCTTTAGAATATATTGACCCAAATATATTAGTACCTTAAAGACATATTCCATAAAGAATTGCTGAAGGTATTAGAAATATTTTATATGAACAAGATACGACTTGGAGAGGACATGGTACTTGTCTTCAAATACCATTGGGACTCATAAAACATATTCTACCACTCAATTATAGAGAACTATCAGATTTAGTATTTTACTACTAGGAGAACAGAGTTGCCCATCATTGGAAGTGTCCAAGACTAGGGATCTGTTATAGAAAATTAATTGTGTGGTTGATTGGAAGTGTCTTAGATCTTAGTTTTTATACCTCTTAAATAAGTGCAAAATAACTTTTTTGAAAAAATGTAATTATATAATTATGTCCCAGAAGAAAAATACCTCTACCTTTCTCACAAGTAGGTCCTTTTCAGTTTTATAATTTATGAGTGGTTTTCATGGAATCCTTGCAGAGATCCTTTGACTAGGTAGACTAAGTTTTATTATCTCCATCATGTGTGAGAAAAGACAGATGCTCATAGAAATTAACTCATTTATCAGGAGTCACACTTGTAGCTACTGATGGAAATAGAATTTGAAGCCAGATTTTCTGTGTCTTTTTCTCCAAAGCTACTTATTCTAAAACATCATGTCATGGTACTAGAAGTGAGAAAAGAAAAATACAACCATATTTTCAAACACTAATGCATGTCTTCCCTTGCAGAGGACTCGGACAAGCCCTTATTTTATAGTTGAGAACTGAGTTTAAGTGGTATGATCAAGAGCACATGAACAATGAGAAACAAGATTAGGTTTGGAACACAGTGTTCTGTACCCCAGGTTGCCATTTACCCCACAGAAGATGACTGCTGTTTCTAGAAAGAATTATAATGATGCTTTTATGTTCCTGGCCAGGAAATGTTTATAAATCATAATGTACCATTTGTGAGTGATGTTACCCTATGAATATTAAAAGATTAGGAAATGACATTGGCTTTTGTTGAAAACCTTGAGTGACCCTGTAAGCAGACACAGTAAATGATTGCTTTTATTGCAGTGCCCTCTAAATATTATTAAAACTCTTTATAGTAGGTAATAAATAATGGCAAACGAATGCTTGATTTATAGCAATTACAGTACAGATGAGTTGGATTCATGTGCTGCACTGTAATGAAGATAATAGTTCAAAACACATGAGAAACAGTCACTCGGTGAAATATGAGCTGATTTGCATGATCCATGTCCCTTGAGTAACCTGTAATTGGCTATTATGAAATGGACTAAAATGATTTAGACTAAGAAGCAGTACCAAATTACCATAATATAATCTTTGTGTACATTTTTATTTTCAATACCCAAATATTTTTCTAGCATATGGAATCTGTGTCCCTATACCTAACATGTGAGGTATTTAACTGCAATGGACCATTCTTATCTGACATTTTGAAATTGTTTTTTCCTTGAAAATTGGCATTGCTTCAACTTTATTCATAGGAAACATTATACCAAATTGCTTTCTTTTTAGCTTCAAGACATACCACATTATTTCATAATGTATTCCTTTTAAGAATAGATTTTGACGGTAAGTCTAAAACAGCACTGTGGAATTTCCAAGGGGATTCAAAGTACATGCATGATTTAATTTATTCAGTGAAGGAAATTTATAAAACTCATGTTAATATTTGAGATCTCAGGAAATTTCTAATAAAAATTAACTTTCTGGATTTTTAAAAAAATATTTGTCTAAGTCTCCATTTGACTCCTCCCAATAGAAAACACTAAAACAATAGCTATCTGCATAAAACTTCTTGTTCTTTTTTTTTCTTTTTGGTAGAATTAGCTACCTTTTTTTGAAAAACCATGGAGGGAACTGTGCCAAAACAGTATTTCATGCCTAGACTGTCTGTCACGCTTCTGAAAATCTCATTCTCATTATCACACAAATAACCCAAGGGATAGTTAGTCCCACTGGCAAGTGGGATCATCAGTGTTTATCCTAAGCTACTGTTACAGTGGCCATAATGGGAAAAGGTATACCATAATTAAGAGCTATAGACAACTAATTAAGTCAAATTACATCTAATTATAAATCCAATAATCTATGCCAAAACTATTTGTTGATAGCTAAGGGAAAAATAATACAGTTTTAATTAACCTCCATTATGGAATGCTGCTTGAAGATGTTTTTTCATTCAAAATATTTTTATAAGGCAAATTTTATACTCCTCTTCTATTTAATATTTTAGTTTAGGAATACAGAAGTGACATAAATAAAAAAATATTTTAGCAAAGGAATTCTGTCTTTTAAAATTTACAAATTAATTGTGTTAATTATTGAATACTCCTAGAAAACATGAAAGGAAGTTATAATATTGGTGCTAGATACTTGCACCGGAATAAAATATTTTTAAAACTAATTAAGAAGGATATGTAAAAACTGGCAACAGCCAACTATGGACTTATTAAATAATAAGATGGAAAATAAGGTGCACATAGTAGAAAATTTGAAAGTATGTAATCTCCAGGTAAATTAAGCAGGGACAACTCAATAACTGTATTCATATAATTCAACAGTATAAAGAAAGTGCTGTCTAGTGGTTGTGAATATTCACTACGGATTAGGCAATAATAACATTTAAAACATTAGCCTCAATATAAGGAATTTACAAATCATAAAGATGGCTAATGTTACATAATCTCCTGCAGGAAGCTATGAAACTTTCACCTTTGGGTATCTTCAAAACATTATTCATAAAAATCATCAACCTCCAAGCATAGTGGCACACACCTGTAATCCCAGCAGCCTGTAATTCCATCGCTGTAAATTTACAGCATCTGTAATCCCTCCATGCTGAGACAGGAGGATTGCAAGTTCAAAGCCAGCCTCAGTAAAAGTGAGGCACTAAGCAACTCAGTGAGACCCTGTCTCTAAATAAAATACAAATAGGGCTGGGGATGTGGCTCACTGGTCAAGTGCCCCTGAGTTCAATCCCTGATACCCCACACCTCAAAAAACCATCAACCTAGAATATCAGGAGACTACAAATATGAATACTAGTGCTAAATGTCTCACTCCTTTCTAATGTTGCTTGATCATGTAAAGAAAATAAAATTTAATTTTGGTTTATAGTGTATTTATTTAAGGACAAATCTATTTTTTTAAAGAGAGAGGGAGAGAGAGAGAGAATTTTTAATATTTATTTTTTCAGTTATTGGTGGACATAACATCTTTGTTTGTATGTGGTGCTGAGGATCGAACCCAGGCCGCACGCATGCCAGGCGAGCGCGCTACTGCTTGAGCCACATCCCCAGCCCTAAGGACAAATCTATTTTGAAACACAATTGCATGAGCCAATTTTCTTCTAGATAACAATATGGTAGGTTATATAGAACATGATCACAGATATCCAAAAAAGGATAAGATTTCTCAAAAGTTTGTGCATCTCTGCTCTTAGGATAATACGATATTATCCTAGGACCTGGAATTTTGCAAATGGATTGTTACAGAGACTGATATTTGAGCATGATGATGTATTTATGCATTAAAACATATATTGGACATATGCTTTATGTCAGTCATTGTGCTAGGCAAATATTGTATAGAATACAAAGTATTAAAATAAATAAAAAATACCATCTCACTCCAGTAAGATTGGCAGCCACTATGAAGTCAAACAACAACAAGTGCTGGCGAGGATGTGGAGAAAATGGTACACTTGTACATTGCTGGTGGGACTGCAAATTGGTGCGGCCAATTTGGAAAGCAGTTTGGAGATTCCTGGGAAAGATGGGAATGGAACCACCATTTGACCCTGCTATTGCCCTTCTCGGACTATTCCCTGAAGACCTTAAAAGAGCATGCTACAGGGATACTGCCACATCGATGTTCATAGCAGCACAATTCACAATAGCTAGACTGTGGAACCAACCCAGATGCCCTTCAATAGATGAATGGATAAAAAAAATGTGGCATCTATACACAATGGAGTACTATGCAGCAATAAAAAATGACAAAATCATAGAATTTGCAGGGAAATGGATGGCACTAGAGCAGATTATGCTTAGTGAAGCTAGCCAATCCCTAAAAAACAAATACCAAATGTCTTCTTTGATATAATGAGAGCAACTATGAACAGAGCAGGGAGGAAGAGTAGGAAGAAAAGAGTAACATTAAACAGAGACATGAGATGGGAGGGAAAGGGAGAGAAAAGGGAAATTGCATGGAAATGAAGGGAGACCCTCATTGCTATACAAAATTACATATAAGAGGTTGTGAGGGGAATGGGAAAATAAACAAGGAGAGAAATGAATTACAGTAGATGGGGTAGAGAAAGAAGATGGGAGGGGAGGGGAGGGGGGATAGTAGGGGATAGGAAAGGTAGCAGAATATAACAATTACTAATAGGGCATTATGTAAAATTGTGGATGTGTAACCGACGTGATTCTGCAATCTGCATTTGGGGTAAAATTGGGGGTTCATAACCCACTTCAATCTAATGTATGAAATATGATATGTCAAGAGCTTTGTAATGTTGTGAACAACCAATAAAAAAAAAAAACCTTAACTCCTAACCTCAAAAAAAAAAACTTATAGTATAGAAGAAGAAATAAGACCTGAACAAAAATCGCTAAGGTAAAAAGAAGAAAGGAGTATTGCAACAGAGAGACTAATAAAGCATTATGCTTCAAGAAAGAAGATATTTCTTAGAAATATCAGGAGATTTTATAAAATTATGCTATTGTATGATCATGAATAGTGGATAGGGTTTGGATTTTTTAAAGGGTAACAACAATAATGGTTTGCACATGAGAAAAAACAATTGTAAAGATATTTACTATAATTTTTTATCCTTTGTTGTTATTGCCTCTTTCTTGCTCATTTCTCTACTTGTTATTGTTGTCATTGTTGAATTCAATCACATGTATTTTTACCAGGGGTCAGGCTCTATATTAGGGCCTGGAAGTTTAAAGGCAATCTTAGCCTTATACAGGGCTAAACTTTTTATTGAATTCTTTCTTCTTGAAGAAGAGTACAGGCATATTCTCTCCCCACTCTGACTTTTCTTTGGCAGCCCCTCTTACTTTTATTATCATCCACATATCTGGCAAATTTGAACGTTCAATCTATCACTCTCTTCAGAGTTCCAGACCATATTTCAGTTGCTTCCTTTATATCTCATACACCAAAGTATAATTACCTAAAATGAATTTGCAATTTTTGCCCCAAGCCTGGACTTCTTCTTATATTCTTATCTCAAAAGATGTTACCAAGATCCATCTAGTTTTGCCAAATACAAAACCTAAGAATCCACTGAACTCTACCTTTCTCTACGTGTCATAGTCAATTCAATATTCTATTCCAGTGATTTAACTTTTAAATTTCTTAAATTTATCTACTTTTCTTCCTATCTCTTTACAATAATCAGCCCCTAATTACCATTTTCTTTCACATGAACTGTTGCAATGTATTATTTTCCTGTATCATCTTTGCTTCCTTGTTCATTTCTCCATAGTATAAAAATGGAGTTATTTTTGTAAATCCAATCTTATTAAGTAATCTCTGATTGTGTAACTCTCTTGCTTAAGGTCTTCCAAGGTCTATCATAATTAAGAACACATTTCTTAATAGGCATCTGAGATCTTTCACGTCCAATTCTCCCACTTGATCTTGAGGTGAACTCTCCCTCACTATCCTCACTATTCCTCACTGCCTTGGGTGAAGCTTTTGGTCAGGTTCTAAGTGCTGTTTTCCCTTCTGCATGTGGATTCTCCTGGCCCGGAGTCCTTTCTCTCACCTCCACTGCCTTGCTTTTGATTGATTTACCTCTACTCATTTTTCAGATCTTAGTTCAAATATCACTTCATTAAGAAAGCTGTTCATTACCACTAGTGCATTTCCATTGTGACCTTTTTAACTTAATGGCAAGACTATTTGTTTAAGGCCCGTTTCTTATTCAACTATTATTCTGATAAAGATTAAGGATGGCATCTGTTTTGTTTATACAACATCCAGACTATCTTGTAGAGCTCCTGCACCAGTAAATAAATAGCAAGAGTCCCAGAAAGAGAAAACAGAAATTCAAAGGGCAGACTAAAAAGTTGTATTTCATAACTTAAAAAAAATAGGAATCAAAACTAAAATGATCTTTCACTTGCTGAAGGTAGTGGCAGGGGCTTTAAGATAAAATATTTTGTAATGCAGAATGCTGGAGATAAGAGAAACGTATGAAAGCCAGACCATAGAGTGTTGTTCAGCTTCAAAGAATGGAAAGCATGATGACTATTTAAGGTTCTTTGACTTTAATTCTCTAATAAACCAACAAAAAAGCAATGCAAAGATATATACAAGACAAGTATACATGTACTCAAGTGGCTCTGTATTACTGCCCTGGCTCTCACAGAGGCATAGGAGAAGTTCTGTGATCAAGACAGCCCACACAGAGTGAGGAGTGACCAGGTAAGCAGAGCTCAGAAGTCCAGCCTCATCAATGTGACATCATTGGGTAGGAGAGGACCTCATCAGCGCTCAAGGCTCCATAATTAATCTCACACACCATAGGAGAGAAGGCCAGCTCTGCCAGATCTTACTCTTGTGGGTTCCTTTTCTCATTTCTCACCAGGCTAGCATGTGAACTGATCGTGGCCTTCCAAACAAATGAAGGTTCAGGAATCAGAATGGCATCACACCAGTCAAAAATAATACTGGAAGAAAGAGGAATTGAAGCAAACCATTAATACTTATAAGGGAGATTGATTTCTGATATAGACTATAATCAGTCTGACAGACAAGCAAAATGGTAAAATAAAGACATTCTTAGGCGTATAAATTATCAAAATTTTTAATTTCTATGACCCTTTTCACAGAAAGCTGGAGGATGTGTCCCACTAACAAAGAGAAGTTTTAGGTCCTAAGAATGGAAGATCCTACAGAGCAGAGAGCCAAAGGGATTTTCTAGAAATAAAGGTAAAGAAAAATCTCAGGACAATAGCTATGTATAGATTTTAGTACAAAAGCAGAAGGATTCAAGAATAAAACAGAACTCATTGATTAACTTGCCCTTGTAGAAGACAACAGAAGTTAAAATATGAAAATGGAATTTTTAATTTTAGTAAAAGAAAGCCCAGTAAAAGAAGTACATTTTGCCTTATGTTATTTTGTTAAGCAGTAAATGTATTATTCATAGTGCCATAATACTATAAACATTATTGGGGTAATGAATGAGAAGATATAATATGTATGAGGGTCAAATTATTATCTTCTACAATATGCATTAATATTTTGACCTTGCAGTATCATTTCTGGGAATCAGTTCCCAAAAATATATGGCAAAAAATTTTAAAAACTTTCCAACATTATTTACTGATGTTATTATTTTCTTACTTATTTTCATAGTGCTGGGGATCAAACCCATGTCAAGTACTCTACCACTGATCAACACCCCCAGCTCTACACTGCTATTGTTTATAGAAGAAAAATTTATATGATTATATTCTTTATCAACAAGGAATTGATTTTAAAAACCATGGTATGTTCTCACAATAAAATATTACATAGTTACTAGAAAAAGAAAGAAATATCTTTATATATTGATTGATCACAAAGACATATTGTTAAATGTCAAAAATCAACATTCAGAAGAATTATTTTTCACAGAACAATCATTACTAATAAATACACAGCAAATTATGGAATTACTATCCCAAAAGAAAAAAATTCAGGCTGAAATCATTATTTCATGAAACCATTGGAAGGTGGTTTAATATTGAATTTGGGGTTCTGGCTCAGTGGTAGAGTGCTTGCTTAGCATGCACAAGGCATTGGATTCAATCCTCTGCACCACATAAATGTAAAATAAAGATGTTGTGTCCACCTGAAACTAAAAAGTAAATTAAAAAAAAAGATTAGGTTGGCATCCTTTGAATCTCAGATTTAGTCATAACATCCACTAAGATTAGGAGGACCAGGCCTCATTCAGCTGAGAGTTGCCTCTGAAGGTCTGGAAGGAAAATTTAAGACACCATCTTAAATTCAGTTTTTTTAAACTGAGTTTATAATCTTTATATATTCACAGAAGTAGCACATTGTACCCCATAATATATGCACTTATTTCACCAGAGCATTATCAATGTTTTAATTATATGCCACTGAGAAAAATCAATGCTCAGAAATATACACCTTATCTCTTCTGTAATTGCATGTATTTTCTGCATTTCTAAGCTTTAAAATTTTTCACCAAAACCTCTTGTGTGTGTGTGTGTGAGAGAGAGAGAGAGAGAGAGAGAGAGAGAGAGAGAGAGAGAGAGAGAGAAACTGACAGACAGAGAGACAGAGAGACAGAGTTTAACCATCAGGCAACATTTTTGAGAAATCTGATGGTGAAAAAAGAGAGAAAGGGAAAGAGAGGGAAGGGAGGAGGGAAGGAAAAAAGGAAGGGAGAAATAGAGGGAAGAAGGGAGGGAGAGAAGGAAAAAAAGAATCTAAGATGACACTGTGAATGCAATCTTGTTTGGTTTAATTTTAAGATAAAGAAGGCATCCATAGGAGTGTTAGCACGTGAATAAAGGTAAGTGGAGAAGCAGGGGTAGATGATGATGGAAAGAAGGAATGTTTGATGGAGCAATTTAAAGGAAGGAAGAGGAGAAGTAGAAGAAAACACAGAAAAGCTTGCTGAAAATATAGTAGCTCAGTGGTACACAAATAACTGTCACCAAATAAAAATAGGTGGGACTTTGTTCCATATCCAACATCAAAGTTCCAATCTTCTCTCTAGAGAATTGATGCCCTTTCTAGACGGCCCTAGTCTGCTGTGATTTCATTTCATCTGTATAAAAAATGATAGAAACTACCATTTATTTGTTGCTACTGTGTACCAGCCACTACTCTAAATGCCACAGATGTGTTATATCAGCAACTCCTTGAGTATATTGGTGGTATCTAGATCTTTATTTCATAGACAGATAACTGAAGTATAGATAGTTGAGTAACCTGCACAACTCAGACATCTAATAAACTGTAGAAGCAGGACACAAGAATAAGCATTCTAATTCTGACACCCGCATGCTTAATGAACCCTGGTACAAGCAGTCACTGCTGATTCTTTATGGATTATCATTGCCAAGCTCAATAATAATATCCTATTTTGTGACTTTCAACACATCTTTTAAATAAAAGCAAACTGAAGCAACTTCATGAGTAGAATGAGAACCATTTTTTTAAAAAAAAGAAAAAATATATATGTTATTAGTCTACCATAGACCATTTCTAAAAGAAAAATGATGCTATCTATATGCATTGATTTACAAAAATAAATATGTCTGGTTAATTTCAAAGTTATACAATATATATGGTCAAGATTCTAAATGAAAAACTAGTTTCACATATAAATTTAATTTTAATAATGGTCATTAATCAGTGTCAACAATGACAAAAATAAAATGGGTGATTTATTTTAATAAGGAAGCAACATTGGTTTCTTCTGCTAGCAAGGATTATGCTACATATTAAATTGCAAAGAGTATTTCAGCCATAATATGCATAGTTTTTCATCTGATTGGCACCAATATATAATGATAAAGGGATATATTTATAACTATATATGTGCTAGATATAGTAAATATACTGCTTTAAAAACTTTATAATACAACTATTGGACATTATTAAAGAGAAATTGTTTAATTGCATTCTAGACCTTTTCCTATTTGGACAAGAAAATCCTATTTTTTTACTTCCTTATTCTTTCTTAGTAGATGTACTAAAAATTCAATTACTTAATGGGTTAAAAATGGGAATTTTTGTTTCCTTTTAAATAGAATAAATTGCTTATGCGTTTTATTATGGTGCTAACAATTAAGTCTCTTAAGAATAATATATTTGGACTGACATTTAACTTGGCAATAAGGAAATTATCTTAGTTTCATGTTCTATTTACAGTAAAAAGTTCGTGTTTTTAGATTAACCAAGTTGCTATTTGAAATATTTAAAAATTTTCAGGGTCAAATGAAATCACTCATTGAAGACTTTTACTTCAAAGTAGAATTAACTAGGTAAGGTAAATGATGCCTATACCAAAATATCAAGTATATTTAAATTTTAAATATATGCATATATATATGAGGCATCCCAGAGCTACCAAAGTAACCAAGACTAAACAACCAAGATTCCAAAGAAAAGCATAGGAGGGTAAACTAATATTTTTGAATCGCTTTTCTCCTATAAGCATTTGTATACCTGGACTCTGATTCAGAGACAATCCAAACACAAGGCCCCAGTGAAAGGGAGGAAATGAGAAGTTCTGCTCACCTGTTTTCCCAGCTACTCAAAAGGCTGCAGCAGAAGGATCATGAGTTCAAGGCCAAACTCAGCAACTTAGTGAGAACTAAAGACTAAAACAGGGAGAGAGTATAGCTTAGTGGTACACTGGGTTTAATCTCTAAGAATCACACACACACACATACACAAATGATACAAATACCAGCAGAACACAACTTTACAAAATTAGAGACCAAGTCAGGAGATCCAGGAGCTATGATGACAGGGGCTGAGAACCAGGTGAGATAAGAAGCACACAGCAATGAATGCAATTCTTTGTGATTCCCCCTGTAGTCATCTGCCCTATTAGCATTCAAGAAGGCACAACTCAGGGCTGGTGATGTGGCTCAAGCGGTAGCCGCGCTCGCCTGGCATGTGTGCGGCCCGGGTTCGATCCTCAGCACCACATACCAACAAAGATGTTGTGTCCGCCGAGAACTAAAAAATAAATATTAAAAATTAAAAAAAAAAAAAGGCACAACTCAGTTGTAGAGCACTTTTGTACATACAAGGCCCTGGGTTCCAGCCCCAGCCCCAAGAAATAAAAAAGCAGAAAAGTTTTAAAATTAGTTAAGATTAGCAAGCTCACTGATCAAAAGATTTATCATAGTATTCCTGTACTTTGAGTTGACTTGTGTCCCCCAAAATTCATATGTTGAAGTCGTAATCCCCAGTTTCTCAGAATGTGACTGTATATGAAGACAGTGTCTTTAAAGAAATAATTAAGTTAAAATGAGGTCATAAACCTGGGTCCTAATGCTAAATGACTGGTGTCCTTATACTACATTAGAACATTAAGACATGGACACACAGAAGACTATGGAAAGCTGGAGGAAGAAAATGGCCATTTATCATCTGAGCAGAGAGGCCTCAGAAGAAATCAAACATTCCAATGTTTTGCTCTCAGATTCGTAGACTCCAGAATTGCAAGAAAATAAATATTTATTGTGTAAGCCACCCAGTCTATGGTAGTGTGTTATTGTAGCCCTATCAAACATAACAGAACTATAAATCAGCAATTATTAGAAATTATAAGTGTTAAAGCAATATTTTGATAACACCAAAAGTCACAAAAACTCAGGAATAAAAATAACAAAGAATTTTCCCAGGTATGAACTTTCTCCCAAAAGGTGAAAAATATCCCCTAAAATCCTGCATTTTTAGAGTATTTCAAAGTTCCATCAATTCATTAGGCCTTCATTTCTTCGGAAGTTCTGAGTCCCAGAAAAACTGATGCTTTCCCTGTGATGATAAGAGTTCTCAGCTTCTTTTCTCCAAGTACTTGCCAAATAGATAGATTTAAATTCTCAAATGGTACTATAATTAAAATGGACACTGCCTGCATAGTTTGTAAGAAAACTGAGAAACAAAAATGATAAAAGTATTAAAAGAAAATACAGAAAAACATTTTTATCATTCCCATGTAGGGACTATATTCCTAAATGAGACATTAAATGAAAGCCAGTATGGAAAATATTGACATATTTAACTTCACAAATAATATTTTCTGTAGAGCAAAAAAGAGATCATAAACGAAGTCAAAAGACAAATGAAAGATTGGGACAAAATATATGCAATACACATAAGGAGTGCCAATGAATGACTGGAGACATTCAACACTCTATCTCAGATATACCCTAGATAGAAAAATTATTAATATTCAGAGAAGTAACACGAAAAGCATTGAGAATACAAAGAAAATGAGGTAGAATTACTGTCATCTAGAAGTCCTAATCCCAAGGTGGAATGTTTGAGTCAACAGCTACCAGACAAAGAGAACTGGAATAATGAAGTTCTGCACAGATTTTTATGGGTACAGAGAAGTGAGAGGGCCTAAACTGAATTAGGGTCAGTGAGAGGTAATATGGAAAAGAAGACAAAAGATGACAAGTGACAGAACCAACGAAAGAAAACATAGCAGTAACTTCTCAAAAGCAGAGGAAGAAGAACTAGGTAGACAAGAAATTGGAAGGAGTTTAGGGCAAAGTAATGACATATGAGGTGGTTAAAGAAAGACATTTCAACAGAGGAAATAACTTGTAGAATATTGAGTGTTTGGGGATGTTTCTGGAGGAAATTATAAATTAATCTATTAAACTAAGAGTTCAAAATTACCCTCTATGTAGAGACAATGCAAATTTCTACATCCTGGTACAGGAGTTTGGACATTCACAGTCTACACCAGGATTGGTGGTGAGGAGTAGGGTCTGGGTGTTTATTCAGAATATTCTTTTTTCCTGAGTGGAATCACACAGGCCCTTGGTGGAAGAAGATTCTGATATGACTCCTGGTTCATGAAGATATTACTTTAAGGTTACATTTCCTTCTCCTCAAGTACCGATCATTTCCTTCTCCTTAAACCTTTAGCTTCTGCCCTGTTTCCATAAATCAAGCCTCATAGACTCCACATTCCTGTCAGCATAGGCTATTCTTTGGATCACAGCAATTACTAGAGTGTTTACATAAAATCTGTCCATACAAACACAACACGCTGCCTGAGAAGAATGGGGAATGGCAATTACAGAATCTTTTGTATTTCATTTCAAAATGAGTGATTAATCCTATCTAAAATGTATGACCTGGGAGAAGCAGATTGAACCACAGTTGACTATTCAATCTCTTTTGGAACACTGTTTTCTAAAGTTAAATTTCATGACTGACTTCTAATTATCTGGTGAGATCTAATAATAAGCACTAAATAACAGATTCACAACTATGTAAGGCCTCTATAAGCATAGCTATATTAGGGCTGTTTCTAAATTTTTATACAATTTAATCATCTAGGATATTTCCTTAATTTTATATTCTACATTCTGTAGTATTTGTAAGCCACTAAAATTATACCACATACAGAAATAGTAATCAGATGATCATAAAAATAATAACTAAATTTATCAGTGAAAATATAATGCTGTAAAATAGATTTAGTCAACAAACACTTGTTAATTATCTTCAATCCAATTTTTATTGGAAAATAAATTCCCCATAAGGGACATTTCCTCCCCAAATAATAAATATAGTCTAAATGCAAATTCTTTTTTCTAAAAACACAATTTCTCAACATTATATCTCAAAGAATTCAGCTTGGCTCACTTTAAAATGTAAGAATCAGATATATAAAAGAAAATGATTATAATATGGCTATATTTTCAATATTCCATTTTGATGAATAACCAAAACATTATATGTGCTTAAGCATCTGCTTTCTGCAAAGAATCCAATGCACAAATAACAGTAAGAATTTATCAAACTTTGCATTATCTTGCTTTTATTTTGTAGATGGAGATGAATGTTGTTAAATGAACATGCTTAAAAGTAAAAGGTGACACATCAATTTAACTGATTATTACCTATCAAAAAATGAATAACATATCAATTTTAAAGCACCTTAATTCATTTGCAAGATAAAGTGCTAGTTTCTCTTAGTTAGCTCTATATTGTGATTTTTATGTCCACCAGAGCTATAAATTTGTTAAAATGTCTAGATGTGGATTTTGAAATAATTTGATTTTCAACAAGTCAGTTTTCTAAACCAAATCAACTCCAACATATTGGAGAATGTTTATTTAAAGAGTAGTCACATTGATAAGAACAAAAGCATATTGTTGCTTCAAATTCATGTTATTAGCAAGAGTGAATTTAAACCCACAAAGACATATGGTCAAATAAAAACATAATTTATCAAATATCATAAGGATAACATGCATATATTTGTATAAATAAATGTATAAATATACGTAAATTTTATGTATGAAAATTCACTTTCAAGTTGAATGAGTTAACATTTTGCCTAGAGAAACACATTAAGTGTCTAGGAAAATGTAAGCAAAGAAGGCTATTTTGTTTATGCCAGAATAAATAGTAAAGCTGGTATTTTCTGATTCAGTTTGTCTCTGTAACTGTGAAATAAACATCCTTTGGATGGTCTCATCTTTACTCCTACAAAACAGAGCAGATACATTTTCTATAATTTAATAATGATCAATCTCAAATTGACCTTCAATACTTTTCAATTACTTGTCTCTAATAAACTTTTTCCCTTTCAATAATAACTATTTAAATGAATTGCACTTTCCTTAAAATCCAATCCCCCTCACTGATTCATTCTCTTTATTTTAGCAAATTATCTCACCACCTTTTTAACGAAAAATATTGAGTCATTTGCTGAGCAATGCCTCACTTTCAAACATGCCTTACTTTAAATATGAAATCTACCTGCATCAACACCAATTCTATTTTAATAAATCATTAAAGTTCAAAGTTGCCCAAATTTTAATCCTAGAAGTTATCTTCTCTTCTCACTCTCATGATACTTTTCTCTGATATCTGGAACCATATAGCAAACTGTCTACTTAACCTCTCAGATTTATCAGAGTTAAAACATAATCAATAAATCTAAAGTTGAACTGATTTATATTTTCTCCCAAATAGTGTTTTCTAGTTCAGACAATGGCACCACCATTGATCGAGTCTATGCTATTGTGCTTTATCTTATTTTCCTTTCCAATCCAATGTCAAATTCCATCATTTCCTAAATTGTTCTTTTTGTCCATTTCTATTCCCATCAAACTAGTCTTAGCCATAATGACTTTCACATGAGTTAATGCCAGAGCCTTGCCTCAAATCTTATACCTCTCTTGCACCTATCCCTATTAAAGCCAGAGAAATATTTTTAAAATGACAAATAATCATATTTATGATCCTTTATTACAAATTAAGGTACATACGGGGATTTTTGTGAGCTAGCATTCCTGTCTCCATCCCATACCATCATCACTCAACCTCAGTGCCAATCCCAATCCAGAAAGACACACTCCTGAATGTTATAATCCCAAATGTTGAAATCCCCAAATATAAAAATTCCTAAAGTCTAAAATTCTGGTATGATTGGTTCCTACTGAGGGAAGGACCTGTTCTAGACCTGTCATTGGTTCTTGTGTGGCTAGCCATCTTCTACATATGCTTCTTCATATATTCTTCCCTCTACCTCTACCTCTGTGTCAAATTTTCCTTGCCCTAATGACCTCATTTTAATGTTCTTAACTTTGTAAGGTTCTGTGTTCAAATAAGATAATGTGCTAAGTTACTAGAGGTACTGAAATGTGTGTGTGTGTGTGTGTGTGTGTGTGTGTACACATGCACACATATATATACATATATAATATAATATTATAATAACTATATATAATAATAATATAATATATGTGTATATGGCCAGGGTGGGGGAGACAACACAAGTCCACCAATCACAGTAGCTTTTTGTGCTATTCATCTTTGAATCAGCAATTTATTGAGAGTCTGCTATATAATAGGTACCAAGTTAGGTGATGGGAATCCAATGGTGAAAATATACTCATGTGATTTTTGACATCATACAGTATGTTCTATAGAGAGAGAAATTGTTTAAAAAATGACATGAACAAATGTAATATATTAGTAAAAATACTGTGTCAGGAAGATACTAAAAGTCAGGAAATTGTATATAATCAGAAAATCCTGAGGCAGTTTTCTTGAGAAAGTAGATCTAATGGAGATCTAAAAGATAGCTCTGAGAGAATAAGTATTTTACAGATTAAATAATCAGTAAGTATAAATGTTTTGTGATGTTTCAGAATATAGACAATACAAAAGACCAAATGTAATTAGGATGTATGAAAGAATATGAAGTTGAGGGGGTTTGGACCATAATCCTAAGAAACACAATCTCAAACTCTATAATCCTGAATGCTGAAACCCTGAAATCAAAATTACTAAAATCTAAAGTCTTGAAAATTCAAAATCGGGGCTGGGGATGTGGCTCAAGCGGTAGCGCGCTCGCCTGGCATGCGTACGGCCCGGGTTCGATCCTCAGCACCACATACCAACAAAGATGTTGTGTCCGCCGAGAACTAAAAAATAAATGTTAAAAAAAATTCTCTCTCTCTCTCTCTCTCTCTCTCTCTCTCTCTCTCTCTCTCTCTCTCTCCTCTCTCACTCTTTCTTTAAAAAAAAAAAAAAGAAAATTCAAAATCCCCCAAAATGTAATTCTCTAAAAAATAACAACAAAGAAAAACTCTCTTTTTTTTTTTCAACTTCTAGTCTCCAGACTGTGACACAATAAATTTCTGCCAAGAAGGAGATTCTAAATTGGTAGCTTGTGCTCTGCAGAAGAGCTGAGGGTTCTGGAAGAATCAATAGTTCTAATACTATATATTTCTGAGACTAGACTCCCTTTCCATCCAAGGAAGCCTCGGAATCTGAGGCTGGGAAGAATGCCCGAGCATATGACTGCATAGTCAAGAATCATGCTCATGGAGCACAAGCATGGAGCTCTACTGTGGTTTCAGCAGGAATCTGGGTTAGCAGCCACCTCATCACAAGAAGACACAGACAGTCATTAGTTATACACTCACCAAATATCCTGTAAGTGCCTACTTCTAGCCAGCTAGGTTAAAGAGAATTTGTGCATAGCCATGGTCCCGCCAATTATAGAGCTTAGACTCTAACAGAGGTTTCAGACAAAATCGCACTAACAGATGAGTAATTTAAAAGTAACAAATACTCTGTAGGATCAACTCCATGACTGCATTTTACAAAGAACCTGACTCCCGAGTATTGGCCTGTCCCTAAACTTTACAAATTCAGGACAAAATTACTGGACCCAGGCCCAGGTACTACAGATCTAAGTAGGAATTCAATAAAGCAAACTATTAACTAGGATATTTTCATTTTCATACACTGACAAATACATTTTCAGTAAGACAAAACTAAAAATTAGGTGCAAAGTTTTTGTTTTTTGGGTCACTGAAAGGGAAAAATATCAGATAATTATTATTTCATGGGTCCAGAAGTTCTGTTGACAGGCCAGCAGTGTTTAGATGACTGAAAAATAATACTGTGTATACCACAAATTATTGTATAATTAATTCTATAAAATTTATTTAATTTTCTTTTTATCAAACTCACTGAATTGTCAAATCAAAATGTTCATGTAATTTTTGTTCTGTTAATAATCATGATTTAAATGAATATATCTTCACTAAATATAAAATATAGTAAAATTTTAAATATTGAGTAGTTAGGATTATTATTCTTGTGTGCTTTCCAAATAGTATTTTTCTTATAAAATGTTCAGAATCATCATTAATGTTAAAAGGCAAATACTATTATTAAATTGTGTTAATAAATGGTGAAATATTATCAAATACTTAAAAATATAAGTAAAGAGGGGACCAGGAAGATGGCGGCAAAGGGAGTGCATCACCCCAGTGCGCCGCGTCACTGTGCGGGAGAAAGATGAGGTGAAACACCTGAAGGCTATCTTGTTGGGAATTTCCAGTGAAATTGAGGTGCTCCAGAATCTAGTGGACGGATTTCCATCGCGCAAGGTTTGGCTGTGGGGCTCGGTCGCGGGCGATTTCTCCGCACGGAGGGTTGCATTGCCTGATCAGCAGAAAGCCCCGCAGCTGGAGTCTGCGGCACGTGCTGGGAAGCGGCGAGGTGCCAGAGCGGGGGTGCAGCGATGCGGATTCTGGGGGCTCCTGCCAGTGGTGCAATGGCCGTGCTTAGTGCTGAGTTCCGGCTTTGAGACAGAGGAGAGAAGCAGTCCAGTTCGGTTCTCGACACCAGTCAGACCACGGAGGAGGACAGCAGCCGCCATCTTGGAGAGCTGATGTAATCATCCCTGTTTTCTACTGATCTCATCTCATTCAGCTACAGAACAGGTGATTTCAGGCTGGTATTTGCCTGCATCTCGCAGACAAATCGCTCAGGCTCGGGGCTGGAGAACCTGTGGAGAATACTCCTTGGGGTTCGCTCCTGGAAAGGCGTGCGCCGGGCTCTGAGCGGCCAGATTCTGGTTCCCGGGGCTGCTTTGGCCCAGGGCTGGGGAACCTGCGGAGACTGCGTGTTGAGGCCAGCTCCAAGTGGAGCATGCGCTGAGCTCGGGGCGGCTGGGTTCTGACTCCCGGAACAGTTTTGGCCCGGGGATGGGGAGCCCGCGGGGACTGCGTCTTTGAGCCTGCTCCCAGCGGAGCGTGCACTGAGCTCGGAGAGCTTGGAACGGCCGGGCTCTGGCTCCCGGAGCTGCATTGGCCTGGGGCTGGGGAACCCGCCGGGGTCGCTCCTTGGAGCCTGCTCCTAGCGGAGCATGCGCCGGAATCGGAGAGGCCGGGTTCTGGCTCCCGAAGCTGCTTTGGCCCAGGGCTGGGGAACCTGTGGTGACTGCTTCTCGGTCCGGGTCCTGCTGGGTGCTGTGGGGGCCAGGGGGGCAGAGTGGAGCTGCTGCCTGCGCCCAGAGCAGGCCAAGTGACCCGCCGGCGTGGTATCACGACACCCCAACTGCAGCTGGGGCCGAAGAGAGTAGCCGCCCACACCAAGAACAGGACCAGCAACCCCCGATGGCGCGGTAGCCAAGTCACCCCATTTGGAGTAGGGGCTGTGCAGAGCCGCCGTCTGAGCCTGCAAGGTAGGCACACCTGCGACCCATTGGCAGAACAGGCCCGGTAGCCTGCCAGCGTGGTGGACACGTAGCACCGAGGCAGTCACGTCACACTGGTTGGAGTGGGGGGTGGAGCAGAGCCACCGCCCGTGTCCGGAAAAGGCCCAGCGACCTGTTAGAGAGGCAGTCAGGTACCCCCATTGGGAGTGGGGGCTGAGCAGAACTGCCGCCCGAGCACGCAAGGTAGGCAGACCTGCGACCCACCGGGGGAACAGGCCTAGAGGCCTGCCAGCGTGGTAGACACGTCACACCAATTGGAGTAGGGGCTGAGCAGAGCTGCCACCCATGCCTGTAGGGTGGGCAGACCTGCGACTGACCAGCGTGGTAGACAGATCACCCTAATTAGAGGAGGAGCACAGCCACTACCCGCCCTGCAAGGGAGATTTCCCAACTATACAAGAGCAATAAAAATAAATAGGGGGAAATTTTCAAAAACACAACAGTTTCACCAAGCAGAAAGAAATGCGAGCAGTATGAAAAGACAAGGAAAGAAAGGACCACAAGCAATGCAGGTCAACTCAACTTTAGAAGAGGTAATAGCTGCAACAGATGGAATGTCAGATAAAGAGTTCAGGATATACATGCTTCAGATGATCTGGAGTCTCAAGGAAGACATGAGACAGCAAAATCAGACAATGAAAGATCACTTTGATAAGGAACTACATAAACAAATCCAGGAAGTAAAAGATCAATTTCACAGGGAGCTAGAAGTAATAAAAAACAAACAAATAGAAATCCTAGAAATGCAGGAAGCAATAAACCAACTTAAAAACTCAATTGAGAATACTACCAGCAGAGTAGATCACTTAGAAGATAGAACATCAGACAATGAAGACAAAGTATTTCAACTTGAAGAGAACATAGACAGCTCAGCAAGTCTGCTAAGAAACCATGAGCAGAACATCCAAGAAATATGGGATAACATTAAAAGACCAAACTTAAGAGTCATTGGGATACAGGAAGGCACAGAGCTCCAAACCAATGGAATAAACAATCTATTCAATGAAATAATATGAGAAAACTTCCCAGACTTGAAGAATGAGACAGAATCCCAAATCCTAGAAGCCTACAGGACGCCAAATGTGCAAAATCATAAGAGATCCACACCTAGACACATTATAATGAAGATGTCCAACATACAGAATAAGGAGAGAATTTTAAAAGCTACAAGAGAAAGGAAGCAGATTACATTTAGGGGTAAACCAATCAGGATAACAGCTGATCTCTTAACACAGACTCTGAAAGCTAGAAGATCCTGGAATAACATATTTCAAACACTGAAAGAAAATGGGTTCCAACCAAGAATCGTGTATCCGGCGAAATTAAGCTTCAGGATGGAAGATGAAATTAAAACCTTCCACGATAAACAAAAGTTAAAAGAATTCGCAGCTAGAAAACCATCTCTTCAAAAAATCCTTGGCAAAACATTACAGGAAGAGGAAATGGAAAATAACATCAAAAACCAACAGTGGGAGGTAGGACAGTAAAGGGGGGAAAGTAATCAAAGAGGAAAACAAATCAGGTTTAGTAACATTAATAACCAAATATGGCTGGAAGAACAAACCATATCTCAATAATAACCCTAAATGTTAATGGCTTAAACTCACCAATTAAGAGACACAGGCTATTTGAATGGATCACAAAACAAGACCCAACAATATGCTGCCTACAGGAGACACATTTGATAGGAAAAGATATACATAGACTGAAGGTGAAAGGTTGGGAAAAATCATACCACTCATATGGACTGTGGAAACAAGCAGGAGTGTCCATACTCATATCTAATAAAATAGATTTCAAGCCAAAGTTAATCAAAAGGGATAAAGAGGGACACTACATACTGCTCAAGGGAACCATACACCAACAAGACATAACAATCATAAATATATATGCCCCAAACAATGGTGGAGCTATGTTCATCAAACAAACTCTTCTCAAGTTCAAGAGTCTAATAGACCACCATACAATAATCATGGGAGACTTCAACACACCTCTCTCACCACTGGACAGATCTTCCAAACAAAAGTTGAATAAGGAAACTATAGAACTCAATAACACAATTAACAACCTAGACTTAATTGACATATATAGAATATACCACCCAACATCAAGTAGTTACACTTTTTTCTCAGCAGCACATGGATCCTTCTCAAAAATAGATCATATATTATGTCACAGGGCAACTCTTAGACAATATAAAGGAGTAGAGATAATACCATGCATCTTATCTGATCATAATGAAATGAAACTGAAAATCAACGATAAAAGAAGGAAGGAAAAATCATGCATCACTTGGAGAATGAACAATAGGTTACTTAATGATCAATGGGTTTTAGAAGACATCAAAGAGGAAATTAAAAACTTCTTAGAGTTAAATGAAAACACAGACACAACATATCGGAATCTATGGGACACATTGAAAGCAGTTCTAAGAGGAAAATTCATTGCTTGGAGTTCATTCCTTAAAAAAAGAAAAAACCAACAAATAAATGATCTCATACTTCATCTCAAAATCCTAGAAAAAGAAGAGCAAAACAACAGCAAAAGAAGTAGAAGGCAAGAAATAATTAAAATCAGAGCTGAAATTAATGAAATCGAAACAAAAGAAACAATTGAAAAAATTGACAAAACTAAAAGTTGGTTCTTTAAAAAAATAAATAAAATCGACAGACCCTTAGCCATGCTAATGAAGAGAAGAAGAGAGAGAACCCAAATTACTAGCATACGGGATGAAAAAGGCAATATCACAACAGACACTTCAGAAATACAGAAGATAATCAGAAATTATTTTGAATCCTTATACTCCAATAAAATAGAAGATAGTGAAGGCATAGATAAATTTCTTAAGTCATATGATCTGCCCAGATTGAGTCAGGAGGATATAGACAACCTTAACAGACCAATAACAATAGAGGAAATAGAAGAAACCATCAAAAGACTACCAACTAAGAAAAGCCCATGACCGGATGGGTATACAGCAGAGTTTTACAAAACCTTTAAAGAGGAACTAACACCAATACTTTTCAAGCTATTTCAGGAAATAGAAAAAGAGAGAGAACTTCCAAATACATTCTACGAGGCCAACATCACCCTGATGCCTAAACCAGACAAAGACACTTCAAAGAAATAAAACTACAGACCAATATCTCTAATGAACCTAGATGCAAAAATCCTCAATAAAATTCTGGCAAATCAGATTCAAAAACATATCAAAAAAATTATACACCATGATCAAGTAGGATTCATCCCTGGGATGTAAGGCTGGTTCAATATACTGAAATCAAAAAATGTTATTCACCACATCAATAGACTTAAAAATAAGAACCATATGATCATCTCGATAGATGCAGAAAAAGCATTCGACAAAGTACAGCATCCCTTTATGTTCAAAACTCTAGAAAAATTAGGGATAACAGGATCATACCTCAACATTGTAAAAGCAATCTATGATAAGCCACAGGCCAGCATCATTCTGAATGGAGAAAAATTGAAGGCATTCCCTCTAAGATCTGGTACAAGACAGGGATGCCCTCTCTCACCATTTCCGTTCAACATAGTCCTCGAAACACTGGCCAGAGCAATTAGACAGACAAAAGAAATTAAAGGCATAAAAATAGGAAAAGAAGAACTTAAATTATCACTATTTGCAGATGACATGATTCTATACCTAGAAGACCCAAAAGGGTCTACAAAGAAACTATTAGAGCTAATAAATGAATTCAGCAAAGTGGCAGGATATAAAATCAACGCGCATAAATCAAATGCATTCCTGTATATCAGCGACAAATCCTCTGAAACGGAAATGAGGACAACTACTCCATTCACAATATCCCCCCCAAAAATAAAATACTTGGGAATCAACCTAACAAAAGAGGTGAAAGACTTATACAATGAAAACTACAGAACCCTAAAGAGAGATATAGAAGAAGACCTTAGAAGATGGAAAAATATACCCTGTTCATGGATAGGCAGAACTAACATCATCAAAATGGCGATATTACCAAAAGTTCTCTATAAGTTCAATGCAATGCCAATCAAAATCCCAACAGCATTTCTTGTAGAAATAGATAAAACAATCATGAAATTCATATGGAATAATAAAAGACCCAGAATAGCAAAAACAATGCTAAGCAGGAAGTGTGAATCAGGCGGTATAGCGATACCAGACTTCAAACTATACTACAGAGCAATAGTAATAAAAACAGCATGGTACTGGTACCAAAACAGGCGAGTGGACCAATGGTACAGAATAGAGGACGCAGTAACCAATCCACAAAACTACAACTATCTTATATTTGATAAAGGGGCTAAAAGCATGCAATGGAGGAAGGATAGCATCTTCAACAAATGGTGATGGGAAAACTGAAAATCCATTTGCATCAAAATGAAACTGAATCCCTTTCTCTCACCATGCACAAAAGTTAACTCAAAATGGATCAAGGAGCTTGATATTAAATCAGAGACACGGCGTCTGATAGAAGAAAAAGTTGGCTATGATCTACATACTGTGGGGTCGGGCTCCAAATTCCTCACTAGGACACCCATAGTGCGAGAGTTAACAACTAGAATCAACAAATGGGACTTACTCAAACTAAAAAGCTTTTTCTCAGCAAAAGAAACAATAAGAGAGGTAAACAGGGAGCCTACATCCTGGGAACAAATCTTTACTCCACACACTTCAGATAGAGCCTTAATATCCAGAGTATACAAAGAACTCAAAAAATTAGACAATAAGATAACAAATAACCCAATCAACAAATGGGCCAAGGACCTGAACAGACACTTCTCAGAGGAGGACATACAATCAATCAATAAGTACATGAAAAACTGCTCACCATCGCTAGCAGTCAGAGAAATGCAAATCAAAACTACCCTAAGATACCATCTCACTCCAGTAAGATTGGCAGCCATTATGAAGTCCAACAACAATAAGTGCTGGAGAGGATGCGGGGAAAAGGGTACACTTGTTCATTGTTGGTGGGACTGCAAATTGGTGTGGCCAATTTGGAAAGCAGTATGGAGATTTCTTGGAAAGCTGGGAATGGAACCACCATTTGACCCAGCTATTCCCCTTCTCGGTCTATTCCCTAAAGACCTAATAAGAGCATGCTACAGGGATACTGCTACATCGATGTTCATAGCAGCACAATTCACCATAGCAAGACTGTGGAACCAACCTAGATGCCCTTCAATAGATGAATGGATAAAAAAAATGTGGCATTTATACACAATGGAGTATTACTCTGCATTAAAAAATTACAAAATCATAGAATTTGGAGGGAAATGGATAGCATTAGAGCAGATTATGCTAAGTGAATCTAGCCAATCCTTAAAAAACAAATGCCAAATGACTTCTTTGATATAAGGGGAGTAACCAAGGATAGGGTAGGGACGAAGAGCTTGAGAAGAAGATTAACATTAAACAGGGATGAGAGGTGGGAGGGAAAGGGAGTGAGAAGGGAAATCGCATGGAAATGGAAGGTGATCCTCAGGGTTATACAAAATTACATATAAGAGGAAAGGAGAGGTAAGAGAAGAATAATACAAGTGGAAGAAATGATTTACAGTAGAGGGGGTAGAGAGAGAAAAGGGGAGGGGAGGGGAGGGGAGGGGAGGGGAGGGGGGATAGTAGAGAATAGGATAGACAGCAGAATACATCAGACACTAGAATGGCAATATGTAAATCAATGGAAGTGTAACTGATGTGATACAGCAATCTGTATACGGGGTAAAAATGGGAGTTCATAACCCACTTGAATCAAACTGTGAAATATGATATATTAAGAACTATGTAATGTTTTGAACAACCAACAATAAAAAAAAATAAAATAAAAAAATAAAAATATAAGTAAAGTTAATTTTTTAGATTTTAAATCTAATTATAATAAATAATTTATAAAAAGTTAAAAATGTAATATTTAATATTCATCTAATTACCAAGATTAAAAGTATATATCATTATTTCTGTTTATGTAGGTCTACATATATGCAAAAGAAAAAATATATGAGCTTTTTAACAAGGCAAAATGTTCCTCCACACTGTTTGTAAGCTTTACAAATATAGTGCTAATTTATGAGATTTTCCAAATCATAAATTGGAACACAAAGAGAAACAAAAATAAGCGTATGCTGTGCACTACTGGGAAATGAGACTTCATTGTGTAAAATTCTATTGCATTCATAGAACAGAGAAAAGATTTGACGAATTAATAAAATTGCAAGTGACAGAGGGACTGGTTGTTTTATGTGTGTGTGTCTGTGTGTTTGTTTGTATTTGATATAAAAAGCCTTCTCACGTAAGAAAAGAAGCCAACCAGGGCAAGGCCCCTTCTTTTATGGGTCTCAGGGTGTCCCATGAGTAAGCAGGGACTCTTTCCTGGTAAAAGTATACTTGAGTCCAAGGAGGGAAGAGTAGTTAGAAGTTAATCAAGTAAAGAGCTGGATTTAGAGAGTGGAGAACGACTCAGACACAGGAAGGAGCAGTATATTTTCTGTAGCAGGAGAGCTCACGGTTTGTTCTAAGAACTAGAAGGAGAACTGTGATGGTGAGTGAAGAAAGAGGAGCCAAGAGAGGAGACATTTAGATGGCAGAGACACCTAAAACAGGGCCAGCTAATGACACAAAGTGATAGTGCCATGTCAGATTTTCCAGTTATCTTTCAGTCTAACACTTACCAAGCAGAACTGAACACATCTCTAGTTTCTCAACCATGTTTAAAAAGAAAAAATGGGCGGGGAAGTTCTCAAAATAGCTACACTAGCTATCTTCTTAATGAAGTGGTCAGTGCTTAGATTGATTAATTTGAAAAATGTAAACACGTGGTTATAAGTGTATACTGAGCTAGTGAAATAGTTCATGATGAGTGTAGATATTTATCCTACAGATATTTCTGACAAATCCATAAAGGTTATAAAACATGGATGTCTAACACAGTGCTATTTATAATGTTGATAAATCTTGAAATAACTTAAATATCAACTAATGGGACATTCATTGTTGGATAACTTTACAAAATAATTCTGTATGTGTTCTTTAAAATGAATGATTATATTTATGTTTACTGACATGTAAATATTTCTACAAAGTGTTGATTAGTAAAAAAAAATTAAACAAGATCATATTCAATAGGTCCCAATTATATTAATTTTTTATTTATTCTAATTTGTTTTACATGATGGCAGAATGCAATTCATTTCATATTACACATATAGAGCACAATTTTTCAAGACACTGATTGTACAGAGTATTTTCACACCATTCATGTCTTATACACTTACTTAGGATAATGATGTCTAACTCATTCCACCAACATTCTTACCCCCTGGCTCCCTCCCTTTTCTTCCCTCTGCTTTGCCATATGTAAAGTTCTTCCATTCCTCCCATGCTCTGCCCCCCAATTGCCATTATAAGTCTAGATCCTCATATCAAAGAAAATATTTGGCCTTTGGATTTTTAGGATTGGCTTACTTCACTTAGCATTTTATTCACCAACTTCATCCATTTACCTGCAAATGCCATGATTTTATTTTCTTTTAATGCTGAGTAATATTCCATTGTGTATATATACCAAAGTATCCCTATCCATTCACCTACTGAAAGGCATCTAGGTTGGTTCCATAATTTAGCTACTGTGAATTGTGCTGCTATAAACATTGATGTGGCTGTAATCCCTGTCATATGCTGTTTTTAAGTCTTTGGGGTATAAACTGAGGAGTGGGATTGTTGGGTCAAATGGTGGTTCCATTCCAAGTTTTCCAAGGAATCTCCATTCTGCTTTCCAGATTGACTATAACAATTTGCAGTCCCACCAGCAATGTATGAGTGTGCCTTTTTCCCCGACATTCTTGCCAACACTTAAGGTTGTTTGTATTCTTGATAGCTGCCATTCTGACTGGAGTGAGATGAAATCTTAGAGTAATTTTGATTTGCATTTCTGAAATTGCTAGAGATGTTGAACATTGTTTCATATGTTTGTTGATTGATTGTATATCCTCTTCTAATAAGTATCTGTTCAGTTCCTTGGCCCATTTATTGATTGGGTTATTTGGTTTTTTTGGTGCTAAGGTTTTTGAGAGCTTTATATATCCAAGAGATTAGTGCTTTATCTGACGTACTTGTGGTAAATATTTGATCCCATTCTGTAGGCTATTTGCCTCGTAGATTGTTTCTTTTGCTGAGAAGATTGTTTCTTTTTCTGGGTTTTAATTCTTGTCCTATAGAAATTTTATTAAGAAAGTTGGGGCCTAATCTAACATGATGGAGATTTGGGCATACACTTTCTTCCATTAGGTGCAAGATCTCTGGTTTAATTCCTAGGTCCCTGATCCACTTTGCATTGAGTTTTTTGCATGGTGAGAGATAGAGGTTTAATTTCATTTTGTTACTTATGGATTTCCAGTTTTCATAGCACCATTTGTTGAAGAGGCTTTTTTCCAATGTATGTTTTTGGTGCCTTGTCTAATATAAGATAACTGAAGTTATGTGGGTTAGACTCTGTGTCCTCTATTCTGTACCATTGGTCTACCAGTCTATTTTGGTGCCAATACCATGATGTTTTTGTTACAATTGCTCTGTAGTATAGTTTTAGATCTGGAATAGTAATGCCACCAGCTTCATTGTTCTTGCTAAGGATTCCTTTGGCTATTCAGGGTCTCTTATTTTTCCAGATGAATTTCATGATTGCTTTTTATATTTCTATAAGGAATGCCATTGGGATTTTGATTGGGATTGCATTGAATCTGTATAGTCTTTTGGTAGTATGGTCATGACAATATTAATTCTGCCTATCAAAGAACAAGATAGAGCTTTCCATCTTCTAATTTTCTTTCTTTAGCATGTTGTAGTTTTCATTGTAGAGATCTTTCATCTCTTTCCTTAAATTTATTACCAAGTATTTTATTTTTTGAGGCTATTGTAAATGGGATGGTTTTCCTAGTGTCACTTTTAGCAGAGTTGTCACTGATGAACAGAAATGCCTTTTTTATGGGTGTTGATTTTATATCCAGCTACTTTGCTGAATTCATTTATTAGTTCTAGGAGATTTATGGTGGAATGTTTTGAGTCTTCTAGGTATAGAATCATATCATCTGCAAATAGTGATAATTTGAGTTTTTCTTTTTCTATGGGTATCCCTTAAATTTCTTTCATCTGTCTGATTGCTCTAGCTAGAGTTTCAAGAACTATGTTAAATAGAAGTGGTGACAGAAATCATCCCTTTCTTGTTCCAGTTTTTAGAGGCAATGCTTTCAATTTTTCTCCATTTAGAATGATGTTGGCCTGGGGCTTTGCATAGATAGCCTTTACAATGTTGAAGTATGTTCCCGTTATCTCTAGTTTTTATAGCATTTTGAACATAAAGGGATGCTATATTTTATCAAATGCTTTCTAAGCATCTATTGAGATGATCATACAATTTTTATCTTTGAGTCTATTGATTGATGCATTATATTTATTGATTTCTGTATGTTGAACTATCCTTGCATCCCTGGGATGAACCCTACTTGATCATGATACACTATCTTTTTGATATGTTTTTGTATTTGATTTTCCAGAATCTTATTGAGAATTTTTGCACCTATATTCATTAGAAATATTGGTCTGAAGTTTTCTTTCTTTGATGTGTCTTTGTCTGGTTTTGGAATTAGGGTGATATTGGCCCCTTAGAATGTGTTTGAAAGTGTTCCCTCTCTATTTAATGAAATAGTTCGAGAAGTATTGGTCTTAGGTCTTCTTTAAAGGTCTTGTAGAACTCAGTTGTGTATCCATCCAGTCCTGGGGTTTTCTAGGTTGGTAAGCTTCTGATAGTGTCCTCTATTTCCTTGCTTAAAATTGATCTGTTTAAATTGTGTATATGATCCTGATTTAGTTTAGGCCTATCATATGCCTCTAGAAATTTGTCAATGCCTTCAATATTTTCTATTTTTTAGAATACAAGTTTTCAAAATAATTTCAAAATCTTTTATCGAATTTTTAAATACACAGCAGCAGTGGGATGCATTACAATTCTTATTACATATACAGAGTACAATTTTTCATTTTTGTTTATTTTTGGTGTTTAGCTTGACTTTGTTTATCCTTTGGTTGGCTTTTCTTTTATTGTAGTTCTTCCCTTTGCAGATTTTCATTGTTGTTTTTCATTTCCTCCTTGTGGAATATTTTGCAAAAAAAAAGTTCTGTAGTGCAGGTTTTCTTGCTGTAAATTCCTTTAGCTTTTGTTTATCATGAAAGGTTTTTATTTCTTCATCAAATATGAAGCTTAATTTTGCTGGATATAAGTGTCTTGGTTGGTGTTCATTATTTTTTAGAGCTTGGAATATGTTGTTCCAGGATCTCCTACCTTTGAGAGTCTGGGTTGAAAAATCTGCTGAGATTTAAATTGGTCTTTCCTTATAGGTAATCTAAATTTTCTCTCTTGCAGCCTTTAAAATTTTATTCTTATTCCATATGCTAGGCATTTTCATTAAAATGTGTCTTGGTGTAGATCTGTTGTAATTTTGTACATTTGGTGTCCTCTAGGACTCTTGTATTTGATTTTCCAATTCATTCTTCATGCTTGGGAAATTTCCTGATATCATTTTATTGAAGAGATTGTACATTTCTTTGGTTTGAATCTCTGAACCTTCCTCTATACCAATAAATCTTAAATTTGTTCTTTTGATGTTATCCCATAATTCTTGGATGTTCTGTTCATGGTTTCTTACCATCTTCACTGTGAGGTCAACTTTATTTTCAAGATTGTATATTTTGTCTTCATTGTTTGTGGTTCTGTTTCCAAGTAGTCTAGTCTGTTGGTGATGTTATTTATTTAGTTTTTTAATTGGCTTATTTTTTTTCATTTTGAGGATTTCTATTTGGGATTTGTTTGTTTATTTGTTTTCAGTATCTCTATCTCTTTCTTAAAGTAATCTCTTGCAATGTATATTTGCTCTCTTATTTCTTTGTTGGTGTGATCGATGGTCGCATGAATTTGTTCTCTGATCTCTTTGTTGGAGTGATCAATTTTTGCCTCTATCTACTCACTTAGGTTGTCCTTTAATTCCCAAATCATTTTAGTTATGCATATTCTGAACTCCTTCTCTGACATTTCACCTACTGCACTATCTATGGATTCTATTGTTGTCATATCTTGGTTTGTTTGGGGCACTTTCCTCCCTTGTTTTTTCATGCTGTCTATGTGTCTTCCTCTCTTGTAGTGTAGATCTGAGGTCTTATAACTTCTGCCCTATTGTCTTATAGAGTGCCTACAGGTTACCAATATCTCACTTTTAAAGGAGAGAGCAATATTATAGCACTTAATGTACCCAACGTGCAGCCATATGTCAGTTAGCTTCTATTTTTACATTTACAGTTTTGTCACTATAAACAGAAATGATGAGTTCGGTTATCTCAATCATATAGTCAATAGGTTCACATAATGGTTTACAGTTTCTGATGGTGGGAGGGGGCTGGGAGGGTTGGCTGAGATGTTTATGAGGTAGGATATGAGAATATGGAGATATTAGATTATATGACTAGTGAGAGGGTAATCGTGAGAAGTTGGCTGTTAGTAAGAGGAACAAGAGATAGACAACCCCATGCAAGACTCCCTGTTAGAACCCCTAGTAGAGAAACCTCTGGTACAGCCAGGCCCACAGGGACCTTGATGATGTCTTGCCAGGTTCTTATTGTTGTCCCTTGATAGAAGTGGCAATATTCCAGTTTCATGGCCAAGGCAGCCTCAAGCCTGTTTCCTAATGTTGGGCCATGGAGCCACGCTTTGGTGAATAAGGAACCCCACCATGGATGGGGTGGCTCTCCACGTGGGCACAGGGTGACTCTCCTCCAGAATGCCAGGCTGTGGTGGTGCAGGGTGGGCAGGCAGGCTCTGCCCAATCATATTAAATTATATGTGTGTACACTCATTTTCCTAGACAGAGAGATGTCTGTCTGGAAAAATGCTTCCCCCTATTGTAAATATCATCTTTGTTTTATTACATTCTCTAATTCTTACTGATATAGGGTAATGCTATTGATTTTTTTAGCTTGATGTTGTACCAGGAGATTTTCTGAGCTCACTTGCATTAGCCTGATCAACATTTCAGTATGATGTAATAGACTCAAAGATGGTGGACTTCCTTGTATCAATTTAGTTAGAAAACTTCTAAAGAATATATTTGCTAGGGGTGTTTGATAAATAGCTTTCCCTTTTAAGTGTGAGATGACCTTTCTGTTATTAAATTCCCTATTTTTTAAATCACAAATAAGAACTTAATTTTATGAAATAATTTTTCTAAATCAATTGAAAAAAATTAAATCGGTGATTTCTCTTTTAATGGCTGTACTATATGAATAGACTTTCAAATGGTAAAACTTCCTAGAATTCCCTAGATGAGTCCTACTCACTTGTGACAAATATTTTTTAAAATACTGAATTTAGTATAGATGTGACTTTATTTAAATTTTTCTTCACTTAAATTAGACCTGGTCTGGTGAGGTATTGAGATTATACAAGCATTATAAAATGAGTCTGAAATAAATAGTTTATATAAGATAAAAATGTCTTGAATGTTGAGTAAAATTAGCATATAAAATCTCTCTCTGGGTCTATTTGGTAGGGGACAGGAAATCTTTTGATTTCTTAAATATTCTTTAGTGGTTGTTTTATAAGTTTATTTATTTCTTCCCTAATCAGTTTAAGAAATATGTATGTTTGGATAAGATTATTATTTTTCACCTACACTTTCAGATTTATTAAATGATAGTAACAGCCATAATATTCACTTTTACTCTCCAGTGTATTTGTTCTTATGTCCTCTTTATCATACCAAATTTCATTTGTGCCTTTATTCTTTTTATTGTTCAATCTTATTTTAATTATTTATTTTTAAAAGTAGAAAAAAAAGTATAAGGACCCCAAGGCATCCACCAGTTATCTTCAACTATTCATTTTGATCATGCTTATTCAGATCCCACATAACCTTCTGCCACCAAACTGGGAATCACACTATTTCATCTGCAAATATTTGAGTTATGTATGTTTAAAAGCTAAGGAATCTTATTAAAAACATAATATTCAATAATAATCTCTTAATATTATTGAATTGCAGCAGATTTTAAATATTCTTTATTGCTTCATAAAAACTGCCTTACAGATTTTAGTTTGAATCAGGATCTAATCAACAGAAAAAGGGAGGAAGGAAATAAACAGACATTTAATAAAAGGAGAAGCTTGAAACCTAGCAATAAGGAAAAGGTGTTCAACATTCTAAGTAATCTGGGAGATGCAAATTAAAATCATAATAAAATATCTTTCATACCCGTTAGATTTAACACAAATTTTTAAAGTATGAAAAAGATAGGAAGCAACAGGTGCTGGTAACTACTGGGAGTCGGGGAGTTTGAAGGAGCACAACCACTTTGGAGGGCAACTGGCCCTATGGAGGAAAGTTGGTGTCTACTAAATGTAACTTTTGATGTTATCCCACTTCTAGAGATCAACCCTGGAGGAAATCCAGCACTTTGCAATAAGGTATCATGCACATAAATATTCATTGTTGCATTCTAGCTTATAAAAGTAAACTCTGGGGAAATTAATTTCCCACTACATATAAAATGGATAAAAACACTATGATATATTCTGTGATAATACTGTAGTCATCCCCCAGGAGCAGGACAGACTCCTCCACCTAAAATTTGGGTCAGTTATCTAGACCTATGTTGCTACACACACCAAGAGGGAATGAAAGGTTTGTTACTCACATAGTGAGACTTTCTGTAGAGAACAGGAAAGGCTTCCAAGCTGATTTAAATTGGTTTGAGAGTGTGGGGAAAGGAGATTGGAGTTTCTTATGGTGGTTAGCTTCTAACCCACACAAGGAGTAAGTATTCCCACACACAAACCAAGGCTGGGATTTACACGCCAAAGTGAGCACCAGGCTTTCCCATCAGCACATGGGACTTTAAAACTAGTGGTAGTGCGACATCAAAAGTGACTATGTTAAAAATAGAATGTTTAAAGTTAAGAGAAATACATATAAATAGGAGAGAACCTTGAAAACAAGGAAGAGCAAAAACAGAAAATCTTGTTTGGGGGTTCCAGAAAAATGCTTGTATTTTTAAATTGATTTTAAAGAAATCACAGTGGAATGTATTTCAATTCTTATTACACATACATACCATAATTTTTTATAGCTCTGTTTATATATAAAGTGTGTAGACACCAATTCGTGTCTTCATACATGTACTTTGGATAATGATGTCCAGCACATTCCACCATCCTTGCTAATCCCCTGCCCCCTCCCTTTCCCTCCCACCCCTTTTCCCTATTTAGAATTCATCTAATCCTTCCATGCTTTCCCTCCCTACCCCACTCTGAGTCAGCCTCCTTATATCAGAGAAAACATTCGGCATTTGTTTTTTTTGGGGGATTGGCTAACTTCACTTAGCTTTATCTTCTCCAATGCCATCCATTTACCTGCAAGTGACATGATTTTATTCTCTTTTATTGCTGAGTAAAATTCCATTGTGTATATATGCCACATTTTTTTATCCATTCATCCACTGCTAAAAGTAATACCATATATATTTATGGAGACCTGCATATATAGGGAAAATGTGGGAAGGACAAATATGTGGGGTAAAGGAAATAGAATTAGAGGAGTTAAAAAATATTTGGAGGCTGCTGTGGTCTGAATGGTGTAGCACTCCTCGCATTTTATTACAAAAGGCACATTAGCTTGCATTTCCTGTGGTTCCCATGCACTTTCCCTTCATGCACTAACTGGCTTCAGGAACACTAGTAGGAAACTTTGTACACTCCATCTATGGACCTGGAACTCTTATTCTTCTTTTCTTCTTTGGAATCAACGTAGGACAAAATTTTCTAGCTATATTAAAATTTAATTGACCAATTAAAGATGGTATGTATTTTTGATGTACCAAATCATGTTTTTGTATTTGTATGTATCGTGCAATGATTAAATCAAGCTAATAAACGTGTTCATCACCTCTCATTCTTATCATGCATGTGTGTTTGCGTGTGTGTGTGTGTGTGTGTGTGTGTTAAGGACTTTTAAGATCTACTTTAAGCAATTTTTGAGTATACCTTACATGGCTATTAACTATAACCATTTTTATTGTACAAGAATTACTCGGAGCTTATTCCTACCTTTCTTAATGCAATTGCATCTTTTGACAAACATTTCTCTATTTCCCTCTGCCCTCTTCAAAATCCCTGAAACATTTAGGATCTAATAATAGCCCTCTTCAATTACATCTAAAGGAAGAGAACTTCATGATTATTTTAATTTTTTAATTATTTTCTTAGTTATACATGGCAGTAGAATGTATTTTGACATAATATACATACACAGAGTATAACTTCCCATTTTTGTGATTGTACATGATGATACTGTTTGTGTATTCATATATAAATATAGGAAAGCTATGTACAATACATTCTCCTGTCTTTTCTATTCCCATTCCCCCAACTCCCTCCTGACCTATCTGGGGAACCTCCACTCCTCCCTCCCTTACACCTATTGTGATTCAGCATCCACATATTAGAGAGAACATTTCAGCCTTTGGTTTTTTGGGGGAACTAGCCTATTTCACTTAGCATGATAGTTTCCAGCTCCTTCCACTTACCAGTAAATGCCATAATTTCACTCTTCTTCCATTGGGTATATGTACCACAGTTTCCTTATACATTAATCTGATGAAGGGCACCTAGGTTGGTTCCAGAGCTTAACTACTGTGAACTGAGCTGCTATAAACATTAACATGCTGCATGTAACTGTAATATGCTGATTTTAAGTACTTTGGGTCTATGCTGAGGAATGGGATGACTGGGTCAAATGGTGGTTCTATTCCAAGTTTTCTGAGGAACCTGCATAATGCTTTCTAGAGTGTTTGCATCAATTTTCAGTCCCACTAGCAACATATGAGTGTACCTTTTCCCTTACATCCTTGCTAACATTTATTGTTACTTGTATTCTTGATAATTGCCATTCTGACTTTGTTTTTGTGATCTCTAGCACCCACTTAGTATCTGTTACCTAGTAGTGATCAGCAAACTGCAGAGTCCTCAGTAAAAAGATTTACAACCTTAAAGTTTTTGAGCAACTGTGCCATGCAAGGCCAGATACTGACACAGAAAAATGTACACACGCGAGAGGGGGAAAACTTTAAAAAATAAAACCTGTCACCCTGCTTTCTAGAGGCAAAAATTCTTTTTTTTCTTTTTCTTTTTAAATCATTGTTTTCTTGTTAAATTACAAAAATCTCTGCCCCTTCACCTTCTTTTAAGTTTTATGATGAGGTGGATTGCCTCCTTAGTCTGGGTCCTGGTCCTTTCCTGGGATTTTTCTATTTGGATTGATGATCTTTCCTCAGTAATTTTAAGATTATCAGTGCCTCTGTCTTTTGAAGATCTCAGGCCTCTACATCTTCCTGCTTGTCTTGCAGGCTTTCTGAATCTTCTACCCCACCTCACACTGCTGGCTCTGGCTGCTCACAGGACCTTCATGGTTGGATAGTCCACAGGGAGCCTCCGGCACATTCCCACTCCAGGTGCTGATGCTGGTCAGCTCTCGGCCTTAGCTCATTTCACATGCTCTCCATCTCTGCACTCTCTCCATAGCAGAGCTGTTGGGATGCTCTTTGCCTTTACTCTCTGGTTCAGCCCTTCTCCTGTCTCCAACCCAGGTAGTGCTTAGAAACCTATAACAGCTTTCATCTCACTTCATTAATCCAAACATAGACATTCCTTCCATAGTCCATAAATTTCCATGTCCTTCTGCCATCATGAAGTGATCTAATACATAGATAGGCACCTCGCTTTCAATGCACTGCATTACCATATCTGCTCTAGCAAATTACTGTCCTCTTTTTGAAAGATGTGTGGTACCAAAAATGAGGTTACATGCCAAAGTGTGGGCAGATCCAAATGATTCCATTCATTAAAAAAAAAAAAAGAAAGAAAACACATATGTCAGTGTGTTTTCTAAAGTATCTCTCTTTCCCGCTCTCTCTCTCTGGCAATGTTTGTGTCAACATAATAGGTGTGTTGGTGCAAAGGCTGATTGACGCCAGTCCCAATTACACAACCTCCCAGGAAGACACAGGGTATGGCATAACAAAAAGGGAGAGATGAGGGAAATGCTTGACAATTTGTAGTTATCAGTCTGTGGAATCATTTCACTCCTGGCTCTTCGATCTCTTATGAGGTACTTTTCTACAGGGTTTTTTTCTCCCTGTAGACACTGCATGTTCTGTAACCTGGCTGAGTGCTGTGCTGAAATATTACTACCTGCGTTTGGTTCTCTACTCCCCCAATCTTCCAGTTTCCCTTCCCTCAGTTTAAGCAGTTGGCTGACCTCAGTCAGGTTGCCTGCAGGAAGAGGAGTGTTCAGCAGGAATCTGAATCCAGGACCTTCTCCAGGCTAAACCCAGAGGAAGAGGGCTTAAGGGTTAGGAAGAATACCTTTTTAAGAAGCAGGAATAAGTGGAGCCTCCTTCCTTTAAGCAAAACAAAACATACTTAAGGCAGAAGGATAAAAGGGCACACTTCCTTCAATGTGCAACTTGAAGAAATTTGAAGGTAAGGACAGAACCCCTCCAGGTTTATTGCAAGTTAATACATGTGAACATTTTATAAAATAAAACTTGTAATACTATAAGTAGCAATAGTAGTATTTGTGAGAGATCTCCTGTGCCTTTTACTTCACCTATTACTCTTCTTTTCTAAGTGTGTATGCAAAATTTGGGTCAAAAATAGCTCCATCAAAATATTTGTTTTTTCTTTCATTGTTACTATATAATATGAAGTAAGATCATGGTGAACACTGTCAATAAACCTTTGAGCTCCTCCAGTTGTGAAGTGTCAGAATGAATTCAGTACCTTGGATTTCAAAAGTCCTCACTCTTATAGCCAAGATTTTTAATTTTGAGAATAAGAGTGCTTACCACTAGACAGATACTTTTAGAGACAATCATCTATGCTTTGGGTGAGGGGGCAGCTGCCCCTTTAAATGACCTTACAGAATCTTCAACGTTCTTTTGTTGCTGTTTGTTTGTTTGTTAGTTTGTTTCAGATTAAAGGCCTTTCAAAAAAAGAATATCAATATCACCTAGTCACTCTGACTCACTCTTTTTTAGGCAAACTAGAAAAAACTTTGATCATTATAATATAAATTCCCTGCCCAGGGCCTTCCTGTCTGGCTTGTTTTGAACATGCAATGTATGAAGAAGCCTGACCTTTACTGAGCATGCTCGTCAACATGCTTGCCTCCAGGTGGGATGGCTAGCCCTTCCTACCCACACGTTTAGGTTTCCCCAATCAAAGCCCCTTACTTTCTTTGGGGAGAGTCTGATTTCTGAATTATTTCCAGTGTTTTCCTTACTTGCTGCAACTAATTTAACTTTTTTCAGTCTTCTCTCTCCTCCTGATCATGCTTGTCTGCTTTGCACTCACCAAGGGGCAAAGCTGTTGCATTTAAATGTTCCCGACAGTTCAGTTGTCCCCAAGTATCCTGGGTGATTGGTTCTAGGACCCTCATGAATACCAAAATCTGCAGATGCTCAGTCATTTCTATAAAAGAGCATAGTATTTGCATATAATCTGTGCATATCCTCCCATATACCTTAAATCATCTCTAGAGTACTTACAATAACTTGTAAATCATAAATGCTATTTAAGTAGTTGTTATACTGCATTGTTTATGGAACAATGAGAAGTAAAAAGCCTGTACAGTCTCAGTACAGATGTAATTTTTTTTCCAAAATATTTTAACCCACAGTTGGTGGACTCCACAAATGTGGAATCTGCAGATATGAGGGGCTAAGTGTGTTTTTGTTCTTTTTTCACTACACCTCATTTTTCCCATGACCTCCTAATGTTCCAACATGTACCTGACCTAGAATATTGTGTATTTGACTTCTCAATTCCTTATCAAAATCAGATAGTCCCAGACCGTTTGAAATATAGAAAGAAATTAGTGAGTATTTGAAAGAAACTCTAGATCATGAAGTAGTGAAAATTATTCAGCTTAGTGTGGTCTAATACGTATAGTTATTTCCTTCATTTATTTTGAATAATTCCCTTACTTATGCTCAAGGAGGCACACCATTTTCTACTGGGAAGTATGTGCTCTATCAAGCTGTTCTCTTTTTTTGAGGTCAGGCTAATACTTTGTATGCTCCAGCTGAGCTTCTGAACCTTCTTCCTAGGCATGCCCTCTCCTGCCTATCATTCTTGCTGTGACAAGGTAATTATTTATACGCACCTTGAAGAAAACCCTTCTTGTTTATAGATAATAAACCCTAAAACTTTGTGATATTTGGTTCTTCTCCATACCAGTAATATCCTTGCTCAAGAACCTATCCAAGATCTGGGCATAGCAGCACATGCCTATAATCCCAGCTGCTCAGGAGCTGAGGTAAAAGGATCGTAAGTTTGAGTCAGCCTGGGCAACTTAGTGAGAACTTGTCTCTAAATTAAACCAAACCAAACCAAACCAAACCAAACAAACAAAAAACCCTAAAAATAGCTGGTCATATGACTCAGTGGTAGAGTGACCCTATATTAAATTCCCAGTTCTGCAAAAGAAGGAGTAGGGTAGAAAGAGAGGGAGAGGGAAGGAGAAAGAGAGAGGGAGATGTTTCTACAAATGGGAAGCAGGAAAACAATTTAATATCGAAAAATAACTATATGATTGGAGTCTCAGCATCTTAAGTTCCTTTGGGAGACATGAAGTCTCCTTGGGATATTCTATCCTCTCCCCACCTCCTTGCTGCTTACATACTACTTATACTTCAAGACTCAAGACAACGTCATCTCCTCTAGGAATTCCTGCCAAACATCCCATACCAAGAGTGAGTTAGAAACTCCTGTCTTCACTCTGTGCATATTTTTATAACAGCATTTAGTCTACTATGTGACTGTATTTGTCTGTCTTCTTTCTGAATTTAGAGAAAATGGATCTTTTCTCTCTGGATCTTCAGATCTCAGTACAAGTTTCTTGATATTATGAAGAATGATTGAATGATGATTCAATGAATGATTGAATGAACATATGAGTGAATGTCCAGAAGTTCCATCTGCTAATCCAAATATTAGAGATTCAAGACACTGTATAAATTTGGGAGAAGTTTTGGGATAAAGTATGAAAGGATGTGGTCATGCCAAATACTTTGTGATGCACATTATTTTGCTTGGAGAGAGTTTTAAGTAAAGTTGAATATTAAAAAAAATCAAGTAATCCTGAATTATCTTCAGATGCACACTAATAAGAAACATGTGGCTTTAATACTGCATGGATATTATTGGAACAAATAAGGAGAGATACTTCAATAGTCTGCTAATCTGTATGTCATCTTTCCCTGGTGAGTCTCCTTTGTGTTGTCATTTCATATCTTCACCTTTTCAATCCTCAATCAATTGTCATAGAGCTCCAGGGCTCTGGGAGTGAATATAAAGTTATCAATCTAATTCTGGAGTATAACTCTATCCAAGGAGATCCCTTCTTTATACTGCTATTGAGACACAAAGCACCAAGTCTTCGAAAATGGGGATTTGGAGATGAGAGGAGAAGGCAACAGTCACTACTTCAAAGATTATACAATGAAATATCTATAAACTCAGTGAGTTATCTTGGTAGCAGTTTTGTTATAAAGGAGGGACTGCTTTAGGTTATGTCTTTGGACATAAAGGCATGGTGCCTGAAAGAACACCCAGTGGAAATCCTTTCATTATGAACTGGGTACTACTGTGTAGGTAACTAGTCATGGCTAAACAATTCCTATTTTAAACTGTCCTCGAGTTTTAAGTTTAATCTAATGTCATGTAAAATTTTAAGCCAATTCTGTTTAAAATATCCACATAGCCAAAATATTTACCCCTCCTAACACATGATACAATTTTTGTCTATTTTATTTTCACATTCGCTAGAATATAAGCTCTAGGATATTTTGTTCAGTATCTAGAACAGTACTTAGGAATAGTAGTTTATCAATAAATACTTGTTAAGTGAACGGTTCTTTTTTTTTTTTAAGAGAGAGTGGGGGGGGGAGAGAGAGAGAGAGAGAGAATTTTTTAATATTTATTTTTTTAGTTATCAGCAGACACAACATCTTTGTTTGTATGTGGTGCTGAGGATCGAACCCGGCCCGCACGCATGCCAGGCGAGCGCGCTACCGCTTGAGCCACATCCCCAGCCCCCGGTTCTTTTCTTAATACACATTTCTTGCCACCTTATCTTTCTCATTATTTCTCTTTCTTTCTTCCATCCCTCTACATTCTTTATATTCTTTTGCTGTGTTCAATTTTCAAACTCTTAATATCTTCCAGAGTTTTTTAGTCATGCCAATAAGAAACATGTTTTGAAGCATAAGATTGTTTACCAAAAACCAAAAAACTAACTAGAAAATACTAGAGATTGTGTGTATTCAAAGTCAAACAGTCAGTCAATTTCATGGGGAGCACACGGGGGTTATGTGTCAAGAGGTAGAACAAATTCGACTCCAGCAGGAGCCCATGTATGTACCCATGTCTTCCCCCTTCCACTGCTTTATATTTTTTTAAAACAGACTGTATTGATACTGTGTAAATATTGATTTACCTTATCCACATTGGAAATTAGTTTTCTATCTGAAGATATACTGAGGCCTCCACAGCCAACATCCAATTAAGTCTTCTTTCAACAAGACATTAACATTAGTGTTTGAATATGAAATATTTAAAGAAATGATGGCTTCTTGGACTCTTGCTATCATGCAACTTCAAACAATAGTAGGTACCAGCCCTTGAGGACATACTAGATCCCAAGGCACTAAATACTTAGAACACTTGAAGAGTTGACAGGATATTTAAGCAATTGGCACAAACTGATATGTGAACTGCTTAACTTGCAGAGTATCTAGTGGAAGGCTCGAGTCTGCTGAATTGGAAATCAGAAATCCGGAGAGCCAGAAATCCTATTTTAGTCCTAGTTCACACTGTGACAAGCTGCATAGCCCTAGGCAGCTTGGCACCTTTCTTCACCGATAGCAGAAATGATGCCCACTGATCTCAGGCGTGTGGCAAGAATTAATATTTTGGAAATATCTTGAGACCTAAACATGTATAGCATTTTTTTTCCTGTAAACTATTTCTCATAGATTTACTACCCTAGGACTTCCAGTTAGAAATATTTAAATTTAAAATAATTCTATTTTGTTCTTCCCTCTTCTGCATTGCTTTCTCATGTTAATGTTTTACAAATTCACTGGTTTTTCACTGTATTTCCAACCCCCTTTATGTACTGATAGGCCTGTTAACTCTGGTTTTTTGTTTGTTTGTTTGTTTGTCTTAGGGTATTGTTGTTGTTGTGACTTGATTTTTTTTGCCTGTAAAGGAAACTTCTGAACATCATTCTAATGATCTCTGGAAATAACCAGTCAGCCTATTTTAATTCTAGGTCATGACAGCTACTGCTTGTATTTTCCAAAAGGCCTCCATATGTTTATAAGTTGACCCGAGTTGAGAGGAAGTGCTTATTCAGTGGATAAGCATTTTACATCGATAACCCAAGAGACATTGGCTAGAGGAATATCCATAAGCTCTCACACTTTGAAGTTTCCTTGGGGACTGGAGTTGTGCTTGGCTTTTCTCTGTAAATCATTTGAAACCTAGCACAGAGTTTTGCTCTAGGAGCTTCTTAAATGTCTGAATTCACTTGATGTAAATAGGTACGAATAATTTTCTTTGCTTTATGATATTTTCTATTAAAATTTTTAAATACAGTTTTGAGACTTTTGAAAATTCTAACACAGTGAATGATTTTATTTATACAGATCATGTAGAGGCTTGCTTGATGATTACACCTGATTTATAGTTCTGTCTCTCTTTGAAACAACTACAATATCTCTTGGAAATTCTGTACTCTGCTTTTGGGGCATTGTTTTAGAAACAAGACTATTCCCAAGTTCTGTGAATTTTTTCTTGGAGAAACAAGGAGGTCTTCTTTTCATGGATTTAAGAAAATGACAGCTGTACTGCAGAAAGAGGCAATGCTGATTTAGGAATCCAAAGACAAAGATTGGAATTAGAGTTAGCAGAAATGTAACATTTAGTATACAAAGCTGAATTTGAATTAAATTCAGCCCAGGAAATTACTATCAAAGTTTCTTATGGACACTCTAATTTTGTTGTAAATCAAATCACTCACCCATGACAAGTAAACTCTGTTAGACTGTAGCCACATCTGGTCAGTATAAAGTACTCATGAATTACAATATATAATTTGTTTTATCAAAGTGTGTTTCCCTCCAAACTATTTGATTATGTTTCTTCTACATTTATCAAGAAATTTTTAAAATATTATTTTTTAACATCTATATAAAAAATGTTTGGTTTATCTGCTTTGTGGATTTTAATGCAATCAATTTTTAAAAATGTTAATAAATAGGATTAGTTTACCTGTTCTAAATTTTAAAAAAATTCCCAAATTTGATGGATTATTCCATTTTGGGCAACACTGTCATATAGCAACATGGCTAGAATATGCTGCTGGAGCCCAATAGGCTTGTACTTTTAAAGACTCATTCACAAGCATTTATGCTTCCCATTGCTAGCTTGTAAGCAGTTAGAACTTCTCTTTTCCCTATTCTGTCTTACTCCTTGGGCCACAGATCTCACTGTACCAAACTACTCCCAGGTCCACAGAGGTGCTGGCTTTTTTCCCAACACTGAGCATTCACATGACTTTTCCACTGACTTAGAATGCTCTTTCCACTTTCTTCTCACTTCAGTCCTCCTCATCTTTCAAGGGCATTGGACATAACCTTCAAGAAGCCACTGTGACTCACCCGGGGTGGATGAGGTGCCTCTCTTATCCCAATGCTCAATACTTAGTACTGGCAGTCCCAGTGATTTATTTTCTTGTCTGCTTGAGAGCAGGGACTGTGTCATTTATCTTGCCTCTTATGGCACAGAGTGATTAATCAGTGTATGTTTACTGAATGTCTACCTGAGTGAAGGGATACCTTTTCATTTTAAGGCTGCCCTTGACATCCATTTTATCCAGAATTGATACTATCAACATGAATGGGATACATAGTGATAGTTACTCTCACCTCTTCAGAGCTGGTATAGTCAATGGGGACAGGGACAAATGGTTTTGACTTCCTATCCCTTGTAGGTTTAATGTTCAATACTTCATGTGACCATGGCAATGCTCATTTCACAAACAAGTACTGGGTCCTGATGTTAGCCTGGCACTGAAGAAACAAAGATGCCTTTGTTCTAAAGGAGTTTAATACTGAGTTGAAGTGAACATTAAAACAAATCATCAGTGTTCCAATGAAAGTGTGTCTGATGAGTCTATGTAATGGAAGAACAGAACAGGAAACATTGTTCTACCTTAGCTAGAGAAGAAAAAAACTTCATCTAACATCATGTAACATTTAATTTAGGTTCTCCAAGTATTGAGCATTAGAACTTCCAGGCAATGAAAACAGCATGTGCACACACACCCTGAAGAGTAAAATTGCTATAATGCTCATGACTTCACTGAGATTCGACCTTTTATTTGCAGCTCAGGTAAAGGCTTTGTGACACTGGAATAATCATTTCCTTCTTACAGCAGCACTCTTCCTTAGAGCTACAGTTTATTATGAGGGCAAGTTGGGTTTGGCATAGCCTTAATATGTTAATACTGTGGCTTGGAAATCCTCTACTGCATTCAAAGGCAAATCTCCTTGTGGTGAGAAAGTATTTTATCCATTCATTGAAGTCTTTTGTTTGCCTGTGATAAAGAAGCTAGCACTGATGTTTAATCCATGAGTAAGATGTAGTTATTATGAGTCAGTGGAAAGTAGGACACCAGTCCCACCTACCCATCCTCAGCTGTTCCAAGAGTGAGGTGTGACTGAGGAAGGCAGCATGGTAGAGAACAGCTACTAGATTCTGCATCCTCCCTCTCCACACCCATCCCCAACTACTCCATGCTAAACTTGAAATAGCATGAGTTCCGTGGAGAGGGACTTGGTATATCCTGGCTAGGATTTCAATGAAATAGAGGCTTTAAAGAAAATCTAGTGCTTGAACAAAGTTAAGAAAATGGCATATAATAAAACAAGATGCCTTAACAAAGAGAGAAATGGAATAACATTGCAAGTGCAGTGTTTTAGTTAGCTTTGGATTATTGTGATCAAAAGACACGACAAAAACAACTTAAAGGAGAAAAAAAAATAATTTGGCTCATGGTTTCAGAGACTCAGTGCATAGATGGTGGACTCTATAGCTCTGGGCCTGAGGGGAAGCAGAACATCATGGCTGAAGTGTGTGGTAGATGAGAGCCACTCAGTTCATGACAGCCAGAAAGCAGAGTGAACTCATCTCACTAAGTACCAAATATAAAGCCCAAAGGCATGCCCCCAGGGATCTACCTCCTCCAGCCATACCTTACCTGCTTACCTTCATATCAGTGGATCAGTCCTCTGAACATTCTCGCATTGCGTCACACCTAGCTTTGGGGGGACACTTCATGTCCAAACTATCACAGTGACTTCTGGTTTTCCAAAACCAGGTGCAATATTATTGGTCCCTGGAAAGCACTTGGAACATCACAGATACTACAAAAAATTTTACTGAGTGAACATATCAATGGGTACTGGGATACAGAGATTACAAAGGTAAAATTAGCTCAAGATGAAGTCTTTGCTTAATGAAAATTATCTCAGTGGTGGTTTAAAACCAGTAGGGATACAGAGAAAGGCAGTGAAAGAGTGATTCAATATCATCGTGAATACTTGGAGATTCATCCTTCAGTGATGAGACTTCCTCATCAGGGATAACTGAACTCTTTAAAGGAGAGGAGCACATGGGTGAGCTATCTTCCACTAGGGAAGAGTGTTTGCAGGAGCACATTTCAAAGGTTCCCCAGCATGCCATGTGCATATTTTTCCCTAAGTTTCTGAGATAATCATGACTAATTTTATAGACAAAACATGATTCCATAATTGCCTTCAATAATGTGAAAATCCCAAACATCACCATGACAAAACACTCTCTTTATATTTCCTCTTTTCCTGAATATTTGTTTGCCTTACTCTTAGAATTGCTCTGGTCAAACAAACAAGTGTACTATAAATCAAATAAATCAGAGTCACCACCATATTGTGTTTGATTTGAAAATAATGAACAGATTTTACTGTTGATTTATAAATTCTGCAAGTTGTTTTGGGGGAAGTGGCTATCAGAGATTAAATCTGAAACATCAGATTGTCATTTCTATCATTGCCTTTCAAGCTGTAGACATATTAATTAGTGGAATGACAGGCTCATGCACGTTGACAGGCTGCCAATAGTGGTCTACACTGCTTTTGATGGAAGAAGAACAAGAGAGAGGGGGAAGTAGTAAATATTTGAGAATAATGTATTCCTTAATGATCAGTTGGTCCTGAATTCTTCCACATATTCATTGGAGTAAAAGAATGTAGGAACTGAAATTCGTATAAAACAATGATAGCACTTTAAATTTTTTTTAATAGGATCTGTCCGGTCACCTGAGAAGCTGTCCATTCATTGTGACATTTCAGCCTTTTGCTCTTGCTGTTGCCCCTGCGGAGTGCTTTTAGAATCTTGCTCTTTTGCTCTCCATTTATTCAAATCCTCTTCATTTACTCAAATATATTGATTTCTCATTACCTAGGTAAGTCCATGAAGATCTCTCTGGTTATTCCAACTTACACTGATTATTTCTTTTTTAAGCAGCTATTATAGTTCTTGCTTATAGGACATAGCATTTAATTTGTCTTAGATTCATAATTAATTTGTATGTTTTATAGTCAGTTTTTATAAATTGAAAAACACCGATGTAGATAAGTTTTATATATTTCTCTAGTGTCTAATAAAAATCATGTTAATTTCTATACATTTAGCGTAATAAAATGAAGCTTTAGAGGTCAACAAGAACAGTATCTCATATATATAAAATTATTTTATACTTCAGAACATTTTCACATAGATTACTTCATTTGATTCTTAATGTTATGATATATACAGATCATGTAATTTTTATGTAAAAACGCACACAAAAGTTAATGGTGATTGGATGAATTGACAAAAGTTCTGAAATTCACCTATGGTAGCGCCGGGTTTAATGGATCTTCTGATGTGTAATATTGAGGGAGAAATATGTTTATACAATTTGTAGAGTGGCATATTGGACTAATGTTAGAATGTTAACATTAAACTTGACTCTTGGACATAGAAAAAGACATTTCTTGATAATGAAAAATGGATGAGAAAGTTTTATGTAGCTCTAAGAAAGAAATGCTTACAGACGTATTTGCTCAATTAACTCAATTGGGAGAAATTTAAAAGCTAATTTGAACAGAGCCTCAATTTGTCTGATTATTATTTTTCCCTAGAAATTATGAAAGAAACTATATGTAATTGCTTGGTCAAAATAGCACCAGATGTGTGTGATCTAAATGGCAAATTGTGATAAGAGCTTTCCAAGTACTGCCCTTAAGGAAGTATGTCTTATTAAATCCATACTACCCAAGGTAGATTATACAGACACAGCATGCAGTAAAGATTTTTTTGAGGAAGAGACAAACAAGAAACAGAAGGCTGGATTCTTCTGTTTTCTATTTTTTGTACAATTTACCAAAGAGTCTTTGATAAACACCACAACTACAAGATCTTTTTTTTTTTTTGGTATGTGTCAATATATCAATTATTATTCACATAAAGGTTAGCTGGAAAATGTCATTTAAAATAGATACCTATATTAATTTAAATTGATTTTTTTGAAATCTTTTTAATCTTTTAGTGTTATTTGAAATCTAAGTACATTATATAGAGAACTTTTTCTTCACCAACTCAATTATTGTACCTGGTGGTAACCAAAGAAAACATTGACTAATTCTCCATCTCAAACATTTTTTTGACATTAAACCTTATTCTTTGAACAGAGGATTCTTCTGTTGGATTATGCCATATTTTTAGGCTGAGGAGTAAAATAGCTTTAATCTCTCTTCTGGCAAGAGTTATCAATAAGTAGCAGAATTTCCCAATGTAGAATTTGTGGTTTCCATTGCCCATGTTATTCATATGGAAGGAGTAATTAGCAATTAGATTAGCAGTAAAGAAAGAAGAAACAGCAGTTGGGTCCTGAAGAAATTTCAAACAATATATTCAGATCTCTAAATAATTTAGTTAGAATTATTCTAGTATATAATATGTATATAGTCAGAAAAGTCACTGAAGATCAGTGAGCTCAAACTTCTCCTTTCAGATGACACAGCAGTTAAAAATCATCATGATCAAAACTTTGAAATTGCTTTGATGTCATCTCCAAATACGAATGTGTTTTTAATCCAGCAACTCCAAAAACAAATGCTTCCTTGAGAAATGATTGGTAATCAATTTATGTTTGTAAATATCACATATATTATCATCCTTAGATATTCACAATCCTCATTAAACTCTCATGCACCTTATAGTTCCTTTGTATAGCATTGTTGAGAGTCGCAAGTTTTCGGTCATGCACACAATCACAGGGTTGGTGACTGGATTAATGATTGGATTGAGTTAGTGAAGAAAGATGCTGATCTTCCTTCAATGGGATGAAAACAACTTGAGAGCAAGGACTGTTCTCACTGTTGTCTAACATTGGATCCACATTGATATATTGGCACATACAAAAAAAAATCTGTAGTTGTGGTGTTTATCGAAGACTCTTTGGTAAGTCATACAAAAAATAAAAAATCATTTTAACTTTAACTCAAAATTTCTTAGAGCTATTGAGTAGAACCCCATCTACTTTAAAATTGAACACCTGATGTGTTGCTCTTATCACAAATAAACTCAACTCCTTAAATTAGATGGAAAACATAGGGGACATAAATTTATAGTGTTTTTCAAATGTTATTTTTCCTTTCACTCTTATTTGTATGTGTCTTCGTTATATAAAAGAAATGGAGTTTACAGATAGGATATAACCCCTTTTGAGAATGAGCCTGTGGAAGTCATTAACACCCCAAATCTTGGTTAATTTAGGATTGAAATTTTTTAATGTCCTTTAGATTAGTTGCTATCGCTTACAATGCACACAATATTTCCTCATGTCATTTTGAGATTCAAATAAAACAAAGTTTACATCCAATGTGTGTTCAGACCAAATACCTAGAAAGCTGGTGTAAGTGCTGATATTTTATTAGGGAGTGCAAATTCAGAGAACAGAAGTGAGATCCAAGAGTGGTGGAACAGAAAGGAGGGAAAGCAGTAGTCTGAACAAGCTAGCCAGATCACCTGACTCAGCAGCCTGACCCCCAAAGAGCCAGAAAAAAACTGTATTTCATCACCATCTCTGTGGGGTAGAGAGGAAAGAGGAGGATTAAGAAGCTTTTACTAGCTCCCATTTCCCACTGGTGAAAGCTTGTCCCTCTGTTGAGGTGTGTGTGTTTGGATACCAAGCATGGGTGGTATGGACCTTCTCTATCAGTGGTCACAGGGAAACCCTGGGACAGTAAAGAGAGAGATAGGACTTGAGGGACTGCAGAGAGATTTTGCCAGTAGCTTTCACCTGTGTGATGTTGGCTGTAAGCCACTCAAAGCTATACCTGCAGTTGTGAGACAGAGCAAGAGACAGTTGTGGCTGACATAGCTGGAAGGGTGTGTAAGAGCCAACAGACACATCGACCAGTAACGGTATGGTCAGAAGTTAATGTGTAAAATCTCTCTTCCAGAATTCTTGGATTTTTTTTTTCTTTTATGGTTCATCTTCATTGTAAGGCAGGACATTTATGATGCAGACACTGCTAGTGGGGACACTTGAAATAATCTATCAAAATGTCAAAGCTCTAACAACTCTTTCCAAATGATATAAGCGTCGATACTCTTGATTCCTCTCTATTCCTGAGCTGGTGCTATCATAGGCCTCTGAGCTGAGGAGAGGCTGAGAGATACAGTGGGAGGATGGGGATTAGCCAGAGTTTTTTTAAAAAAAAACAAGTAAAACTGAAGGAGGGGGGAAGCTCATGGGGAAGAGGAAGGTGTGACATCCACAGAGAGTAGGAGGACAAGGACTGGGAGGAAGCTTGGTGCACCATGGCAGGCTTTACTCACTTCACCTCTGTTAGTATTTTTAAAGCAGTCAGAATCTCTCTGGTGTCAAAACATGATGATTTTCTTTAGCACCTGAGAATACCGTGTCTATTCACTGTGTGTCTGTGGACATGTCTTTTGACCTTAATTGGTCATTCCTCTATCTGGACCATGGGGGATCTTGGTCACAGCAGAGAATTCATAAGGTCTTATCTACCCATAAAATGACATAGTTATAGCTAACACTGAGAGTTTAATGCAAGTATACACACAACTCTTATGCTTCAAATCCTTTCAGTGATGCCCACAGAGCAGACAGTGTGTGCAACACAGCCCCCTTAGCCCCTCCAGCTGTTCCATGAGCTGAGACCAGGCATTAACTGTCACTTGTAGTGGTGGAACCTAACAGCCGCAGCCTAAAGAGCTCACTCAAGGACTGTCACAGCTTGGTATTTTGGGACTTTTGTTTCAATTTTTGTTTTGCTCTAGAAGCCCTTGGAAAAAGACCTTCATCTCCAACCCTTAAGGCTTACTTGAACACAGTTCCTCTTGGAACAAGGAATTTGACCTTCTTTACCCTTATTATTATTATTGGAAAGAAGAGAAGTCAGAAAAGAAAATAAATGAGAACAAAGAAAAGCATAGTCAACTAGCTCCTTCCTTGGGTCTTTGTGATTGTCTTTCTCTTTAGTGAAATGTTACAGGTGTGAGGATGACTGTGTACCTTAGGTGTGCTCTGTAAGACACACTTGCATCCATTCCTTACAAAAGGGGCAAAAGTGTTATCCCCAGCAGTCATTTCAGTTAGAATGAACTTTCCAAGTTAGCGCATTCTTATCTATTACTTAAATCACGTGGTGACAAGACTTAAACAGAACCAAAATGAAGTTACAGCAATGTCATATACCAAGTAAAATTGAGATAACCAGATAAAAATCGGAGAATTAACCACAATTATAGTTCTACATAGTATCAGCTACTTAGTATTTGAGAGATTCTGTCTTGGATTCTCCTAATGTGTTGCATGTTTAAAACTGTACAGAAAGATGCTGCTCCCGACATGGTAGGCACTTTGAAATCTAATTAAATAACACGTATCATAGAGATGAAGCCCCAGGTTTGTGTACCAACATGAAAGAAGCTTTGATTTCTTGTATGGGAGTGTTAGCAGCTACTCATTTTTTCTAAAACTCTTTCCTGATCAATAAGAAATATTTGCAAAACAGCTGGCTTGGATTTAAGGTCTATGACCAGAGAGGAGTTTTTTCTCATATGAAAATCAGTCCTGCGACCGTGGCTGCGTTCATACTCTTCTGTAGCAAAAGTAGCCTAGCTACAGCCCAGTGGGAAATTCCTTAGGGATGTCTTTATCCTTTATTGTTACAAAATCAAACTATGTCCTTCAGAGGTCTTCCTCTACTCCTAAACAAAGAGGATTCTTGGTTGATTTTTATGACCCTGTTCTAAATGCCAAAAGTTTGTCTTCCAAATAGACATTCTTAGTATGTATTTGGCAGTGTGCTGTGAAAGTTGTACTGCATGTTTTTCCAAGTATGGAAAAAGTACATAATCCAACAGTTTAGACCACCACTTTGAAAGCAGCTGAGACTCCAGTGCTATTGAAAAAAAAAAAAACACTTCAATTCTAAGAAAAATAGAATTCTTTGGATTTTCCTTGGACACATATCCCATAGTGCCTGGTTTCATCTATGGCATGAATACCTACACAATGTAGATGACCACAAATACATGTTCTTAAAATTCTTTTAAGGAACTACTTCAATCAAAGAAGTGGCACCCTCAAAGGAATGCCACGTTTTTGCCCTATCTTGAGATAGGGCAATGTGAAAAGAAGTTTTAGAAGTGAAAGTGAAAAATTGTGAAAGTTTGAAAGTGAAAAACATGTGAAAGAACTTTTAGAAGTGTACAATTGCTGTAAAAACATCACAAAACTAACTGCCTGTGTTTTTTTTTTTACTCAGAGAAGTAAATGTCCACCTAAGAAAGCTGGGAAATGGATAATACGTAGCAACAACACTAAAAGTGTTAAGGCCACCTACCATTGTAAAGCAGTAGTTCTCTAAATTTATCATAGAAACAACTAAATAAGCATCTCTAAGAGCTCTTAATGAAGTATTGATTCCTGTGATCCACACCTTACACCACTTGCATCAGAGCCTCTCAGGCCTGCCTGTGTGTAGAAGTGACCCCAAGGATTCCTGTGCTAACGGAAGCCAGAGCACTGCTGCTTTGGGGGAGTCATGCTCAGGTTCTCCCTTCACAGTCATTCAAGGACTAGAAAGGCAGCTCCAGTATTAGTCAAACCAGGACTTTTTCTGGGTGTGATGATGGAATTGCCTGCAGAGTTATAAACCATTGGGGTAAATGTTTGTATTCTTTGATGGAAGTGACAACAAAATTCAGGCTGCTGCTTCTGAAGAGAGAGTGGCCATCCCATCAACTCTCTTGTAATTCCTACCATGTGGGGACAGTGGAAAGAGACCCTGGAGTTGCAGCCAAAGCTCCAGCTCTTAATGCTGTGTACAGCTCTGTCCTCCATGCCCGTGTTTCTTTCTCTGGAATCAGTAGAGATAAGATGGAAGAGAATAGCAGGATTGGTACCCAATGCCCTCAAAACCTGGGTCACAGATCTCAGATTGGAAGGAATCATATATGTCTAGATCAAACCTTAGCATAGATCAGAATCAGCCCAAAGGCTCATTAAAATTTAAACCTGTAGCTCCAAGAACTAGGTTTGCTCAGAAGCAGAGGAGTACCTCGGTGATGGTGAAAAGCCTCCTGAACTTGTCATCTGAACTGACAGCTATTCTTGGGGCTTTCAACTAAAAGGTTCTGATTCACTAGGTCTGGAATGGGACCAACAATTTGTATTTTTTTAACAAACATCCAGGTGATGCTGCCAGTCCACGGATTATACAATTAGAACTACTGATTTACAGTAAGCGTCCAACTGCCAGCATAGCTAAGACCAGTATTACAGGCAAAACGCAAGAACTATTAAGCCCCACTAACAGGGGGAAGCTCACCAGGAAATAATCATGGCAGTGTCATGCAAGTCTATCTTTTCATTTCCTTCTCTTTTGTTTTTTGGGATTCTAGTGTCTAGCACTATTACCTGGTTGGTTGCCCTAAATTCTCTCGTTATTTACCTTGCTTTAGGCTGTTTTTACCATATTTGGTCAGAGGCAGCCTGCCAAATTCACCTCAGGGGACTCCAGTGGATTTTCTCAGCCAATCTGAATCACTCCAACCATGTGCTCTTAATTTATTCATTATATAAATCATGGTTTTCAGAATTTTGTGTGTAGGAGAGTTAAAATGAAACCAAAACAAAAGGGACACACACACACACACACACACACATCGATAAAATATCCAGGGTCCTCTTGTCTCTCTCTTTCCTCATCAAAGCCCTGAGAGAGCATTTACTAAATCTTCTATTGTAATTGTGGTTTTAGAAACAGTGAGTGTGACAGAGTTAAATGCTGAACAAATAAAGATAGATGGGGGGACCTTATTATACCAAGTGTGAGTCATAAAGTTGGGTGGAAGTAGAACTCAATGGAATTTAGTAGGAAATTAAAAGATCCATGTCTGGAACACTTTGGCTCCAAGAACCAGGTTTGCTCAGAAGCAGAGGAGTACCTCAGTGATGGTGAAAAGCCTCCTGAACTTGTCATCTAAACTGACAGCTATTGTTGGGGCTTTCAAAGAAAAATCTCAGAAATTCAGTAAGGAATACAATCAGTTTAAGACCCAGTTTTTTTTTTTTTGTTGTTGTTGTTGTTGTTTTGTTTTGTTTTGTTTTACGTACTTAGAGCAGGAACTCTGGAAAGATTAAGAAAAGGCAGGAAATAGAGCAAGTAGAATTTTAACCCTTCACATGGTAGAAAAGAAACCAACCACAGAAGCAGGCCAAGGTTAATCCACTCAACTGGATGAAAGTGGAGAGATGCGAGGGAAAGTAGAAGGGAACCGCAGAGGACAGCATATCTTTTTTTACAGAACTCTTTAGGATAACTCCAAGGTTATTTCTCCTGCCCCAGAAATGGCAGAGGTAAACTCAGCCTACCTCTTCCTCAGGCACAGTGCCCAGACTCCAGCAATCTTCCTTCTGCTCTTCCTGATGAATAGTTAAGTATATCTAGTCCTGCTCTTTACAGCAAAATGCCCAGATCTTAGATAAGGCTCTTCAGATTGGGAATGTGTAACCGCAGTCCTGTTTGGGTTTTACTTATTTGCAGTTACCACTCTTGGGCAAAAATCCTCATCTGTTCACCATGGACACACAGGTACACACACACACACACACACACACACACACACACACACACACATGTTCAGAACAGCACACTAGTACTCCACATTGTACTGCAGAGTGTGGGGTATTTCTCAATTAATGTCGGTTCCTCTGTTTTGTCCTATTTTCTAACTATGTGTTTTATTCAGAGGCTCTACTGAGGTGAGTGGATGATCAAGAACAAAGTCTGAGTGTTGGAATATTTATTGGCATTGCATTTTTGCATTCCTTAATACACTTTTCTTGAATTCTGTAGGGTCTAGAAACCCTGCAGTCTTGATTTACTGAGACTCTGGTGCAGAAAAAATAAAATTAAATTAAAGTTGCCATTTGCTCTACTCACAAAGTTTCATCCTTGGTGTGATCTGATCACTCCATTTATTACCTGCTAAACCCAGTGCTGCTCTTTCACCATCAAGAAGAAATGGCAGGCCTCTTCCTTCCACCTACCAGAACTCAAAGGTAAATCTCTCCCTACACCTCAGCACATACAAATACAGGATGCCCAGTTAAATGGGAATTTTAAAAAATGAATATTTTTATGTAAATGTCTCATACAATATTTGGGATCTCTTTATGTTACAATATTATTTATTATTTATGGAAAATTCAAATATGAAAGGGTATCCTATAATCTGGCTCCCCAGTATTAGGTTTTCACAATCTACATCAATGACTCTAAAACTCTGGCTACATGTTCAATTCACCTGAGGCACTTTCAGATAAAATTCATGCCCAGACATCACATCAAACAAATTAAATAAGAATAGAGTGCAGGCAAGGACATTGTTTTTTTCAAGGTTCCTAGGTAATTCTGTTGTGCAACCACCACTGCGACCTACTGATCTACATATACAGTATGTAATATTTCTCTATCACCTGTTATACTTTCACCTGCCATTTTCTAATATTTGCCCCCAAGTCACTGTCTTTGTTCTATTTTCCTGTGGTTGTCTATAAGTTTGCCAGTCTTCCTACCTTCCTGTACCCTTGATTACTTTTGACTCCTTGAACACCAGGACCCAAATAATTGGTTAAGATAAAAAAAAAACATAATTCTTATTCTTAAAGCATCAAGAAAGTGTGCACATGTATATATGTGTGTATGCGCATGTGTGCACTTGTATGTTATGTTTGTATGTTATGTGTGAACTGAATAAAACCTAGAGCAGGGACCAAGTTCTGTGTCATTTGATCAACAGACCTTCAGTACAGCATCTTTGAGCAATACAACAGCAAACTTTGAACTGCATTAACAGCATAGACTTCAATGCCTGTATTCATATGAAAAAGTATGTGTGACTCCTTAAATATTTAGCTGAGAAGGGCTATTAATGACTTCATTCTTTAAGACTGGGTTTAGAGCTCTATTTGAAATGATAAGAACAACTTAACTACAATTATGCTTCCCTAGTTTATCAATTATCCTATCTAGCAACGAGATCATCTGTTTGAATTTTACACATATTTCATAGGAACTGTTAGTTTTGTCCATATTTTCACATGACAATTATCAATGCACAGGATTTAAGAAGATTATCTTTCACAAAAGGACTTTAGATAAAAGCTTAATTTAAATGAATGTGCTAATTATTCTTTTCTAATTATGGCCATTAGCTGCTGATGATCTTTAAAAGCCATAATATTGCCTTCAGTGTATTTCTCCACCTAACCAACCACCTCTGCATTTCTATGAGAAAATTCCAGAATTGAAAATTGACAGCTCATGAATTGGAATGCTGCCTCTTTGCATAAAGAAGAAAAACTTTCCTTAACTCTTTATGCTCTTAGCACTCTCTATATATGGCAGGCCCTGGAATTAGAATAAAATTTCTTAAAATGATAAAAGGGATTTAACAGATTTGGAATGTAAGGTCCAATCAGGGCAGACAAGAAAACATCCTTTAACTTGATTGGGGTTACATGAAAAAACCTTTATGTGTCACAGACACTTGTTTTGGTTCCTGGATTTATTTATGTGTGATATTCCACTTACATAAATGAATTATAAAATTTGATAACATATAGACCTTTTTGTGTGAGTGCATTCTAAATACACTGAGTAGACATCCAGTACATCTTCAAATATCTTAAAATTTTCAGATAAAAATTTACTTTTACTATAATTTATATAGACTATTCTATTTATTTTTTTAGAATATTTTAATATAATAGTCTTTTATGATATACATAAGCTTGGAAAATATGAACATATAATTTGTCTTCATCAGATGTGAAAAGAAGGATGGGTATTCTTAAACATAAAAACTTCTTTCTTCTAAATTTTGACATCTGCAGTTTAAGCACCTCTGTAAAAAGGACTGTCATCAGAGGAAGATAGTTCATAGGAGGAAACAGGATCTATCTGAAAAGCTGTTTACAATAAAACATTTTGACAGCTCCAGTAATTAAACGGGTTTCCCAGGTGCAAAGCAGTATTTTAAATGGCCCTCTGGCTATAATAGTACACGGATCTATCTATCAGGGAAAAAAAAAAAAAACAAAAGAACAACTTGAAAACAAGCTAATGAAAGGAAAACGAACTAGCAATTTAGTTATTAGGACACATACAAATAGAATAAATCGGTATTTTGCTTACCCTAACACTAAAAAAATAATTTTTTCCTTTTTAAATGTTTTGGAGAAAAGACTGTCAGCTTAAGCCATAGATTTCTTGCTAAGCGTATATACACTTGCTTATATAAAGCCATGAATTAGTAGGAGTGGCACAGAAAATATTCAGACTTCCCCATTCTCTGAGATCTTACTATGCATGTTTTAAGAAATAATCTGTCAAACCATTTACTTCTGCATAACTGAACTTAGTATACTGACCATGGCACCTACACTGCAGATAAGGATTATAATTAAAGAATGGGGTAAAATTCAGCTATACACAGAGAATTGAATTGATTGTTTAGAATGTTTTTTTTTTTTAGCCAAAGGCTATTGTATGGTTTATCTAGGAAAGGATTTGTTGCTAGTTGTGCAATGGATATTCAATAGTTGTTTAATGAATGAAGGAACAGAGCAAAAAGATGTTAGGGATTCAAGGAATTTCAATTTTCTTTGTATTCTTGTATATCTGTTTCATTAATGGGGGATTTGCAGAAATAATCCCTTTATTTTAAACATGGGCATTTTTGAGAGACATGCTTTTGTGTTTTTAAAGTATATTTTGCATGACAAGACTTATTCCTTCACCAAATATTTAGTGCTTTTAATGTATACATTTAGATTGTGTGTATAGTAAACCTTTGAATTACTACATGTTGTGTGTGTGTGTGTGTGTGTGTGTGTGTGCACGCCCATGTGTAGGGAGGGGGATTTGACCTATTTTATTTCACAATTAATCATAACTAACATTTGTGGAACATTCAAAGAAAGCCACACACCAGAGTAAGGTGTTCTAAAAACATTGTCTTATGTAACCCTCCAAACAATGCTGTAATATAGTTTGCATTATTTATTACCTTTTTAAGAGGAGAAGACTGTGAGAGTCAGAGAGATAAGTCAAGTCAGCCAAAGTGTCATAAAGCTAGAGCTGGGATTGTAATCAGACATCCTGATGGCAGAGACCAGGGTCTTTACCTCCAGGAGATAGTGCTGCAAGACAAGGCTTATTTAATGAGAATAATGTCACAGAAAATATAGACTAATTTGCACCATAATTCTGACAGGCTCATAGAAAAATAACCAGAGAATCATAAAAGAGGAAAGAAACTCTGAAGGTGCAATAAAACTCTTAAGATGCTGGTGCCTGGTGTTTGCACAGCACTATAATAGCTACTACAGAAAATACCCTGCAGGTGGAAAGAGTACGGGTTTTGAAATAGTAGATGACTGACCTGAATCTTAAAGTACAAATACGTGTTTGTTGGTGGACAGAGGCCATTTCTATCTTCCAGTCAGTGCAAAGTGTATGCCCGTGGAAACCACCTGGGTTGTAGGGGTAACACAGGTCAGACATAAATGAGAGACCAAAAAATGAAAGAAAATCATAAAGATGCTTCAATGCTATGTTAAGAATTCTGAACTCTGACTAGGCATGGTGGTGGCACCCCTGTAATCCTGGCTATTTGAGAGACTGAAGCATGAGGATTGCATATTTGAAGCCCTGTCTCAAAATAAAAAAAAAAATTTAAAGGGTTGGGGATATTGCTCAGTGGTAGAGTATATCTGGGTTCAATTCCAGGTACCACACACACACACACACACACACACAAATTGCAGACTCTTTTTTAGTCAAACAAGAGAAGATAAATGAGATTATGAGATATGAAAACCCAATAAATAGAGCTATAATTATCATTGAAGTAGTTGTGATGGTTAATACTTGGCATTTATGGAAAATGGAGATTTTAAAGGAAGTAAAAATGAATGGGAATAACAAGATCAACATAAATTTCCAACAAAGTGGCATGTGGTAAGTACTTTGCATGAATTAGCTATTTTAATCTTCTCAAGAACCTTATGAGGAGGATACTATTATTATTTCCTTTTTACCTATAAAGAAAGTGAAGCACAGAAGTCAAATAGCTACAAAGTTATAGAACAAGTCTGGAGTCTCAGGTAGCCCCTCCAGACCATATTTTTAACACTAGCTGAGGTCCCCCAACCATCTCTCTCTCTTTGGGGATGTGTTAGTCAGCTTTTCCTTGCTGTGACCAAAACGCCTGACAAGAACAACTTAGCAAACGAAAGGTTTATTTTGGGCTCACAGTTTCGGAGGTTCAGTCCATGGTCAGCTAACTCCCTTGCTCTGGGTCAGGCAGAACATCATGATGGAAGGAAGAGTGGAGAAAAGCTGCTCAGCTCTTGGCAACCAGAAAGCAGAGTGAGTGAGAGCAGAGCCAGGGGCAAGACAGTCCCAGGTCACATACTCAGTGGCTTACATCCCCCAGCCACATCCCATCTGCCCACAGGTTCCACCCAGTAATCCATTCAGATTATGAATCCATCAACTGGATTAATCTGCTGATGAGGTTACAGCTGAAACCTTCACCTCTGAACCTTGCTCTATTGGGGACCAAGCTTTCAAAACTTGAACTTTGGGGGAACATTAAAGTTCCAAACCCCAACATGGGGCATGAAAGTATAGCGAGCTGAAGTTAGAGAAGCTATTGCCTGAAAGTTTCTTCTGCCTTAAAGAATTGTTTAGAAGCCTAGAAAGCACGAAGTTTATGTGTCTTCTTTTTAAATATACCATATTATTTTCTCTTGACTTCTGTGACTTGCTCACTGTAAAATTAATATTTTATTCAAAGTGGTAAGAAGTATTCCGTAAGAAAACATTTCAGCATTAGCAACTGTTTTCCATCTTCTAAGGTATATATTTAAATAAAAGCCCAGTGAAGAGGGAAATAGGCCTTATTTTTAAATCATATTTACTACTTACTGATGTGCTAGAAGAATCTTTTGGGTTATCAGGAATGTTCACATTAAACCAACCTGACCCTGGCCCCGTGGTAAAGTTCCTGAACCCTCTTGACAATTGAGCCTCAAATATCTGTCATCAAATTCCCTCTCCATCCTTTGGCTGCTTATTTGATTGCCCAGCTGACCCAAAGTTCAACATTTTAAATCGCTTAAGCCTGTTGTTACCTAAGGGCATAGAGCGGAGACAGCTTTAATTTATTCCTCTTCCTGCCACCACATCCCCCTAATATGTTCTCCCGGCTGCACACTATCATTTTATCTTCTCATTGAAAGTCAAGGAGCTTGCAAAGCCATTTGGCATTACAAGAGCAGGTGGTACCAGGTGTTGATACGAGACTCCATTACTCCAGGAGAAGGTACAAATCACCCAGGAAGGGTTCTTTGGTCCACAGAGCAGCTGGGCTAATAAGGGATAGAGATCTCAATGAGGGTGCTAATTTTTGTTTTCAGAATGAATAATATTTCTCACATACATGGATTTCTCAAAGCATCTGTTTTTGTTTTTCTTTAAAAAAAATAACTCAAAAAGACTGGGTTCTATCACTTACTAAATGTTAAAGATATGGTTTCACAAAACTGGTTTTTGAGTCAATTTAACATATGCATGACTCAGGTCACATAAACTGTAAACATCTTGAAGGTCATTATTTAAATTCCAGATGTCTGATTCTGAGAAATTTTGAGAAAGGGCAGTGACTCCTAGTCATGGAAAACAAGTGATGATGTAAGTCCCTATGAGCAGTTTCTGGCATAGAGATAGCACCCAGTAAATCAGCAATATTAACTTCAATAATAATAGCTACTATAACCCAAGCAATGCATACAAATATGATTTGTATAAAATCCCCAATACACATATTACATCTCTGTTTTTAGATGAATAAATAAAACTTAGAGAAATTAAATAACAACCAATTAAATCTAGCCAGTTGTTTTATGATTCCAGTGGTCTTGCTTACATTATAGCAGAAATTTCTCTTTGATATGCAAATAACATAGTATTCTCTTTTTCTAATCCAAGAGTTCTAAACCCTTAAATATGACTTTGCAGGATAAGTCTGCACTCCTACTACTGACATAGAAAATCTCACTCTATATTATTCAACATAATACCTGTGGATGAGCCTTTGCTAGCCAAAGTGAAATAAGAGAGAGAGAGAAGATGGAAGGAAGGAAGGAAGGAAGGAAAGAAGAGAGGAGGTAATTTTGGATCACCAGGTATGTACAAAACACCATGTTAGTTCAGGAAACGGAGAAGGACATCAGGGACGATGGACACTTCTCTGCCTGCATTTAGCATTATAGCCTTTAAAGACAGAAGATATATTGGTTATCTGTTTAAGGATAAGTGATATAATGGTGGTACCATTAAACTTTCATAAGATGAAACAAAAAGAAAGAAAGAAACACTTGATTCTGCTCAACAGGATTAAGCAAATATTGCAAAGAAAGTGGAAGTGATATTTGTGTTGAGAACTGAAGGATGAATAGGAATGTGACAGGTTAAAAAATGGCAAAGAAAAGGATCAGGTCTTACACATTTAAGCGACATTGAGGCACTAGAGATATTAAGAGGAGTAAAGACACAGTCTTATCTTAGTAGAAGATATTTAGGTGTATTGCTCATTAAGTGTAGTAGAAACAGATATTTAGATGGTCTGGTGTGTATCAAGATATTAAAATGGGACTCTTTTAAGGTCAGTTTCCTCTATAGTTCAAAGGCCAAGACCAAGGACATTATTTAATATTAGGTACTATGCAGAAAATGAAAAGGATTATAAAATTAGGTTTACCAAAATTAATGACCAACGATGTACAGAAAGGAGAGAAGAGAGAGAGAAGAGAGAGAGAGAGAGAGAGAGAGAGAGAGAGAGAGAGAGAGAGAGAGAGAGAGAGAGAGAGAGAGGGGAGAGAGAAGAGGAAAGACAAGGAGAGATAAATGTACCAGGAGGGGAGAGTGGTGTTCAAATGTCAAGAAGGAGGATTTCTTTGGAGATAATTTGCATGCTATCTTACATCTCCCATTCTTGTCAGTTTAATGTGCTCAAGAGCTTGAGGGACAGGAATATCACTTTTTCTAAGAGTCTGAAGGACTCATCCTATGAGGACGCTCACTATAGCCATCTAAGAGGCCATCAGAGGCAGAATGCCCTGTAGAGAGATGTCTGTGCCTGCAGGTGGAAAGGCCTGAGTCCGTGTCAAGGCAGGCAATTGTGTTGGGGGTTCCCAACAGGGTGTCATCTAGAAATCCTCACAGGGGCATCCATAAGAGAAAGCCCCAACACATAGCAACTAAACATCTGCCACAAAAGAAAAATAAATGATAATTGTGCCATACTGTTCATTTTTCACTTACTCTTTTCCCCAAGTGTGGTACACTAGTGGGACACTAGAGAAGTGGCCAGAAGAACAGCAAATGCAGCTAAGGCCATCCTGTTCCCAGCCAACTTCCAGGCCTCAAATCTTACATCTCTAGGAGTGGGAGTGAGAGGAGAAGCTTTAATTTGAATGAAGTTTGGAGTTTTGATGATTTTTATGGATTAGATATTTTAAATCCCCAAATCAGGAACTTATCATAAAACAAAGAAATTAGCAGGAATAGAAATGGTTCATAGAGCTTTCATCAAAAGCAAAATTTGGAGTATCTGGTGTTTAAAGCTGGGTTTATAAACTCTGCCCATAAATAAAGTTACCCTTGGACATTTTAACAAAATCCCATATCTTTTTAATGAATGAACTGATAATCTTTCAGTAAGTTTCCCTAAATATTCTTCCCAGTAATTGAATTTTGATCATTAGTGTTTAGAGGTGAGGGTAGAGTCGCCATCTAGTCAGAAACTAGACTTTGACTCGGAAATACTTCATTTAGCCAGTGTTCTCTCCTGGTAAAATAGATGTGCCATTCTTATTGGTGCCATCAGGCTATGTTACACAGTGGTTAGGCTTCAGTCTGCGCAGCCTTTAATATGTGCAAGAATCATATGGAGCATCTTGTTACCTTGGAAATTCTGATTCAGTGTATCGGATAATCTGCATTTTTAAATTTATTTTTTAGTAGTAGGGATTGAGCCCAGGGGTGTTTTGTCACTGAGGTACATTCCCAGCCCTCTTTATTTTTTATTTTGAGACAGGGTCTTGCTAAGTTTCCGAGGCTGATCTTAAACTTGCAATCCTCTTGCCTCAGCCTCCTGAGTTGCTGGGATTACAGGCATCCACCATTGCACCCTCTGGTATCTGCATTTTGAAAATGCTTCCAGGTGAAGCCAATGCTGGAGGATTTAGAGTTAAGATTTAGAGACCGTTGAAGCTGGATAGAAATTCCAGCTCTGCCATTTATTAGATCAGTGCCCTTGGACAAAGGATTAAACTCTCTATGCCTTAAGTACATTTTCTGCAAAATGGGGTAATGATAGTATTATATAATATAGAAGTGATATAAAGATTAAATTAGTTAACCAATGTAAAGCAACTTAAGAAGAAAACACTGTATGAAGTTTCTTTGGGGCTAAAACTGAATCCTTCTCTAGGATGTTTCTCCTATTTATGTCTTAATTTAACTTTTGATTGTTGAAATATTGAATGTAGTAACATACTTCAATATTATAAATGTCCCAAAATAAAGTTCTCTTGCCACTCACTCTTCATTCAGTCTCTTTATTAGTCAGCTTTCTATTACTATAACAGAGACCTGAGATAATCGATTAATAAAAAGAAAGATTTCATTTTGACCCATAATTTTAGAGATTTCAGTGGGTCCCATTGTTTGGGGCAAGGCAAGGTACCATGACAGAAGCACGTAATAGAGCAGAGCCATTCCTGTCATGGCCAGGGAATGAAAGAGCAAAAGAAGAGGCTGGGGTTCCCGTTAACCCTTCAAGGGCAGTGATCCAAAGCCCTCCCACCGGCCCCACCTCTGAGAAGTTTCCACTACTTCCCAGTAGTGCCAAAGCCCTTAATACATCAGCCTTTGGGGTACACTTATGATCCAAACTATAGCAGTCTCCCAAATGTCTTCTTAAGAATTAACAGATACAAAGAAATGATAAATTTCTGAAGTGATAAATATGCCATCGATTTTGAACTATCATTACATATCGTTCACATGTTTAAAATGCCGTTCTATAAATATGGTACATATACACAATGGAATATTACTCAGTCATAAGAAGAATGAAATTCTGGCATTTTTCAGTAAATGGATGGAACTGGAGGTTATCATGCTAAGTGAAATAAGCTAATACCCAAAATCCAAAGGCCTAATGTTTTTTCTAATATGCAGATGCTGACTCGAAATAGGCCAGGGGAGGGAGGAGTGTAGGTTCACCAGATTGGACAAAGGGGATGGGGGAAAGGGAGGGAAGATGGGAATTGGAAAGACAGTAGAATGAATTGAACATAACCTTCCTATGTTCATATGTGAATATACGACCAGTGTAACTCCACATCATGTGCAACCACAAGAAAAGTAATACTCCATGTATGTATGTCAAAATACATTCTACTGTCATGTATAACTAAAAAGAACAATTTTTTAAAAAATAAAAAATCCTATTCTGTATCCCATGCATATGTTCAATTACTCTGTCTTAATTAAAAATGAAGTTAGTTTAAAAAAAAAATAACTCATCAGAATGCCAGTTTAAGATTTTCTTTAATAGACTCAGCTATGGATTTTCTGACTTTTTCTGTCATTTTCTAGCATCTTCTTTGTGAACATGAGAATTATAACCTCTCCACCCATTGACTTCAATCCTTTAAAAATGTTACTTTGTTCTGTTGCTTCAGAGTGGGGAAAATCCAGGTATATAAGGGTTCAACAGAAGCTGGAATTTCCCTCTTCAAAATACAAACAAAATTTACTAAAATTGTTCTAGGATGATTTAATAGACTTACAGGTCTGAGGCCAGGATGTCAATTCCAAACTTTATAGAAACCTCCCTGACCCTTGCCCTGATCTGAAGAACCTGCTCCAACATAACTGTTCTTATACCCAGTGGAAGTGATATTGCCTTTGACCCTCAAGCTTCTGGGCCACAGTCCAATGCTACTTTCCCTAAGAATGAGCTGTAGTTATTATTCTCCCACTGATTTACTAGTAAGCTCAGCTCCACTGCACAAGACTCACCACTGGATGCCCGTAGACATCCTGCTTCCAGAAAATGGTTGTCAATCTCTAACTTGGTCGATAGCTGAAGCCATTTGAAGTTTTAGGACAAGTTGTTCAACTAGAATTTGGAACATTAAGGTAAAGATAATATATTCCATGCTTGTATAATTATATCAAAATGGATTCTGTTGTCATGTCCAACTAAAAAGAACCAATAAATTTTAAAAAATTAAAAAAGAATAAAATACTTTTTAAAAATTCAATGTGCTGGATGAGTGAGCCTTTTTAATATTCCTGAAAGGAATCTGCGTTGTAAAAAAAAATCATTTTTTTCTTGTCCAGTGTTACAGATGATTTATTTATTTATTCACTTTGGCAAAACCCTAAGAAGAAAATATTTTGACTTAGAAAAGGGTGAATGGGCCACACCGTTCTCTTTCAGTCCCAGGAGAACACACTCCAAATACCTCAGCTCTTGTAACAGGAATATGTTTCCTCTAGTTGGGATTCAGGTTCCTGCTAAATTGGATGTGATTTGCTTGAACATGTCCATAACCTGCTGTCAAAGTGTATGCTACCTGCTTGGACGTCCGGTCACATTGTGAAGATCTTTTAACCTTTATTTGTTCTGTCAAGTTAATTATTTCTGGGGAGCTAAATGCCAAGATTGGCAGCCTTTCTAGTAGAACATGACCTGGAGCCATCTAGAAGTAAAAGAATTGCTTTCCTCTGGGGATGGAATGAAGCTGGAGGACTGAAACTGGAGGAAACTTGATACATATTTCTAACATGGAAATCAACACCACTGACTGAACAATAATTTGCCCTGCTGTCTTATTAGCTATCCTCAACTTGATTTTTCTTTTTAAAATCCATTTTACCATACTTTAAACGTCACCATAAACTTTCTGGAACTGTTTTCTTTCCCTCACTCTCTTATGACATTAAAGGTATGAAAGAAAGTAACAGGAAGGGGAAAGCCTCCAAATCTCATTAAGAACCTTTTGTTATTCAAGAATATTTTAACATCTTTATGATGTATGCAGGTTTACTTTGTTCAAGGAATTCTGATATATAAGTATTTGCTTTTATGTAAAAAGCACATATTCTTACATAGTTTGTTAATATTTATATCTGAAGAGTTCACAGAGAAAACATTTATTTTTAAAAATATGCCCAGTAAATTTTGTTCATTAAGAATTTTTGGGGGGCTGGGGATGTGGCTCAAGCAGTAGCTCGCTAGCCTGGCATGTGTGTGACCTGGGTTCCATCCTCAGCACCATATACAAACAAAGATGTTGTGTCCGCTGAAAACTAAAAAATAAATATTAAAATTCTCTCTCTCTCTCTCTCTCTCTCTCTCTCTCTCTCTTAAAAAAAAAGAGTGTGTCAATTCATTACAGCTGCTATAACAAAATATTTTTTAAAAAAGAATTTGTTTGTTTGTTTATTTAAGCAGTCAATGGATCATGACATAGAACTCCAATGTATACCTTTCCTGGTAGAAGGGGTGGGGCAAAGGATATGTTCAGTGGTACCAACATGGCCCCTCCTGTACCTCCCCACCCCTGTGACAATCTCTAAGCAACTCACTTGTGTCCTTTCCCATAAATTCTGTGGAGCAGTTCAAAACCATTGCCCTATACATATACAGTATGATTCAGTTTACCCAAATTATTTCTGCATAGAGTTACAGGAATACTTCTGTTGGTGATGTTAGATGAATTTTTATTGTTATGTATGAACTGCAATAACTCAGTGAGCAAAAGGTGGTTCTAGAGTATGTCATTTTTAAAGTGTCAGTTTTTACACTTGGCACATTGCAAGCTAATGAAAATTGCTGCTACTTTGGGAGAAATAATCAATGAGGGATGTTTATTACAATGACACAATGTAAGGAACACATTAAGGCAAACTATTTCTCACATTTCCATACTTTCAAAATTCATTCCCTTTTCATGCATCCATTCTTGTTTCTACAGAAACTGATTTGTACTTGCAAAATAATAAATATTCATCTCATATGGATTTTTAAAGGTGACTGATTTGTAAAAATCAATAACTGTCTTTTGCCAGCTCGTGGACTGACATGATTGCCTTCATTTTCAAACATAAAACGATTGCATTAAAATAACATTAAGAGAGAAACATCGGCTGACACAGGAAGAGAAATTCTTAAATGAAAACTGCTCCAGCCAGCTTTAATCAGTTCTGATCATGCTTTTTATTATAGTGCAAATGGGCTCTATTAAAAGGAAAGCCAATTCCAGATGATGATGCAAATAATTATAGCTGCCTTTAGCCTCTAGTTAGTGTTAGTAACTAATGGTTTCAAAATATGAGATTTATTTTAGAAAGAACATTTCCTTTAACAATGAAATGGGAAATTGGGCTTTGTCTATCTAATGTCACATATGCAGATAAAAACTGAAGCAGAAATTAGTCTCTCTTTTTCATATTTCAAAACACAGTAACAATTGATTAAATTACTTCATATGTACAAGTTCAAAGTTCATTAGTTCAGCAATTCCAAAACTAGTTTTGGTTCTATGTTCTATTAAATGTCAGAAATTCTGTTCTCTTTATCCTGGTCCTTACGGTATTTGAGATTCTAATATACATTAGCACATTAAAGGGCCCAAGAAATTTTGCAGTAAACAAGACATATGTCTATCTTGTTTAACACTCTATCTTTCCCTAATAGTCTATATATGAAACATTTTTAAAACATACAGGTTAATTCTCTATTCTATAGAAATCCATAGAATTACTATTTGAGAAATCCTTAACGAATCTATAATCTAAGGACCTTTATTTTAAAAGACAGAAATATACAAAACAAACACCCATATTCTTTCATAAGAACACAATTATGAAATCAGAAGTTGTAAGTAAAAACAATAAACTTAAGCAAAAAGAGACTTACAGATCATTGAACCATACCTCTGGAAATGTTTATATTTGAAGCTACCTTTCTTTGCAAGGATACCTTAGTTTAATTCCTTTATCTTATATATGTGTCTATCATTTTGTGTGTCATGGGAACTGCATCTTTTTGTTTTATTTTGCCTCTGTCTCACAATGGCAGCTATGGAAAAGTATTACTCAGTTGTCCCTCCAGGAGTGCACTTGCTCAGCTATATGCAGTATAGTGAGCTGACCTCCTGCAGCTGTTTCTCCTTCAGAATCTACCTGGGCTTTCAAGCCACGCTGTGCTTTTTCTGAGCAGTGCCTACTGATCTAGCCTGACCACTTCTGCCCAAATCAGAAACTCTCACATGTCTTTGCTCTTTGCCTCCATTGAGTCGAGCAACATTTTGTCTATTCAGAATCATGATCTAAATATTTTCCCTACCCAGCTCTGCTTCCTCCTTCTCCTTTTATCCTTCAAGGCATTATCTCCAATAAACCCTTTATACCCCTATCTCTGTCTCAATTTCTGCTTTCAAAAGGACCCTACTTTCCCATGGAACTTCAAGGGATTTTAAAGGTAGGATTATGTCTTTATCATTGCATTCCAAATGTCTCAGGCAGAGGTTAAGTAGTAAGCACTCAGTAATCAGGTAAATTTTCAGTATAATTAAGATTAATGAGAATACAACATGGCGGCGGGCGCAGAGAGATCAAGTCTCTGACCTCTTCAGCTGTGCGGGCATAGGGAGTCGTAAACAACCTAAATCTGTTTGCTCAGGATCACTAGGCAATGCTGAGCTGACATGGATCTGGGGCGAACAGTCTGGGCCTCTCAGAACACACTGAGCCCAGATCGGCTGAATTCAAGCTCCCGTTCGCCTGCTTCCCGCAGACAAACAGCTGTGACTCAGCATTAATCCATCCGGCTGAAACAACTGGTCAGCCCTTCTCATCCTACGGAGGTAAATGCCTACCGAGCCTTCATAGGTAGTGGCCACAGGTTTGAAACGGGGCTTGGGAGAGACAGTAAGGACCCACCCGTTGCATTGGTCGCCCAGCAAAGGGAAACGAACTGTAGCCATTTGCAAGAGATACCACCATGGCAGAGAACTGACGTCACCAGACTGTGACGGAGGAGATAACTTCATTGAAACCTGCGGTGACAGGTGTGTAATCCCCTAGCCTTCCCTCTCCACACATCGGGGAAACCTTAAGGGCCCCTCCCAGCTCTCCCGTAAGGGCCCCTACCACCTCTCCCGTAAGGGCCCCTCCCAGCTCTCCCGTGAGCACATAGCCAGACCGAGGGAATCAGAGGTGGCGTGGGACCCGCGGCGCAGAACTACCGCTCCCACCACTACTGACAGCTGAGGTCTCTTGCACCAGCTACCGGGGGCGTGGCTACCAGAGGGCAAGTAAAATTCGCTGAGGATTCTCAGCCCCAAGCTCTACAAACTTAGGGTCTGAGGGAATGGCAAACTGGGAGAGTGTGCCCAGTCGTTCATGAAAACAGGGCTCCCGGGAGCAGCAGACCTGGCGTGTAGCCAGTATTGTGGTGAGCGGCACCTGTGAGAGGGGCCTGGCTAGAGGAAAAGTGGGAAGTGACTAGACACAAGAGGAGGCCCTAGGCACTCAGGATTGGAGACTCGCCCAGTCTGGGAGGAGCTGCTGCACAGTGATTGCTTCCCGTGTATTGACAGGAGAAACTTGGCCTGGTGGGCACAGCGCCACCTACTGGAAGAGAAGTTAATCAAACTCTAAGACTGCATTTATTAGTTTTTTTTCTTTTTTTCTTTTCTCTCTTTTTTTTGATTTGGGTTTTTCTTTCATTTTCATTTTTTTTTTCTTGTTGTGTTTTTAAATTTGTTTTACAATTTTTTTAAATTTTTTTTCTTCTAATTTTAATTTTAATTTTTTTATTATTTTTTTTAATTTTTTTTCTTTTTTTATTTCCTATTTTTTTTCTTTTGTCTTTTCATTTCTTTTCAATTATCTTATACCCCCCTTCCTTGAATTCTACCTGCTTACTCTCATTCTCTTTAGTGACTTCTTCCCTTCCCTTCTAATACCATTCCTCCCAAGCATCTAATAAATTTATAGGAGTAAACAGTAACTCATCAGTCAAACAGAACAAGAAGTAACATGAGCAGCTTCAAAAAGCAAGGAAGAAAAGGAGTACAAACAATGCAGGACAGCCTAAATATTCAGGAGGACCTAGAGTCATCAGAAAAATGGTCATATAAAGAACTCAAGGAACACCTTAGACAGATGGAATGGAACCTTAAAGAGGATACAAGACAGCAAATTCAAGCAGCGAAAGAACACATTGAGAATGAATTACATAAACAGATAAAAGAAGTTAAGCATCTTTATCAGGAGATAGAGATTATAAAAAATAATCAAACAATAATTCTAGAAATGAAGGAAACGATAAACCAAATTAAAAACTCAATTGAGAGTATCACTAACAGAGTGGAGCAAGTAGAAGCCAGAACATCAGATAATGAAGACAAAATATATCATCTTGAAAAGAGTCTAGCCAACTCAGAAAGGCTGGTAAAAAATCACGAGAAAAACATCCAAGAGTTATGGGATAACATAAAAAAACCAAACTTACGAGTCATCGGGATAGAAGAAGGTACAGAGATTCAAACCAAGGGAATGAGTAACCTGCTGAAGGAAATAATTACAGAAAACTTTCCAGAAATAAAAAAGGAAACAGATATACAAATTGAAGATGCATACAGGACACCGAGCACACAAAATCACAGTAGACCAACGCCAAGACACATTGTTATGAAGATATCCAATATACAGAACAAAGAGAAAATATTAAAAGCTACAAGAGAAAGGAGACAGATTACATTCAGGGGTAAACCAATAAGGTTAACAACGGATTTTTCATCACAGACACTGAAAGCAAGAAGGTCATGGAACAATGTATTTCAAACACTGAAAACAATGGATGCCAACCAAGAATTCTGTATCCAGCAAAATTAAGCTTCAGATATGACAACGAAATAAAAATCTTTCATGATAAACAAAAGTTAAAAGAATTTGCAGCCAGAAAACCAGCATTGCAAAGCATTTTGATCAAAACATTACACGAGGAAGAAATGAAAAACAATAACCAAAACCATCAGTAGGAAGTGCCTCGGTAAAGACAGAGGGCGAGGGGAAAGATAATCATGGAGAAACAAACTAATTTTTTTTTAAAAAGGATAAATAATCAAACATGGATGGAAGTACAAACCTTATATCAATAGTAACTCTGAATGTTAATGGCTTAAACTCTCCAATAAAGCGACATAGGCTGGTATCATGGATTAAAAAAACAAATCCAACAATATGCTGCCTCCAGGAGACACATCTGATTGGAAAAGACATACACAGGCTGAAGGTGAAAGGATGGGAAAAAATATACCATGCACACGGTCCTTGTAAGCAAGCAGGGGTGGCCATCCTCATATCGAATAAAATCGATTTCAAGACTAAGTTAATCAAAAGGGATAAAGAAGGACATTATATACTGTTAAAAGGAACCATTCACCAACAAGACATAACAATTATCAATATTTATGCTCCAAATAATGGTGCTGCGACATTCATAAAACAAACTCTCCTCAAGTTCAAGAATCAAATAGACCACAACACAATAATTATGGGTGACTTCAACACACCTCTCTCACCATTGGACAGATCCTCCAAACAAAAGTTGAATAAAGAAACTATAGAACTCAATATCATAATCAATAACCTAGACTTAACTGACATATACAGAATATATCAACCATCATCAAATGGATATACTTTTTTCTCAGCAGCACATGGATCCTTCTCAAAAATAGACCATATATTATGCCATAGGGTAACCCTCAGTAAATATAAAGGGGTGGAGATAATACCTTGCATTTTATCTGATCATAATGGAATGAAACTGGAAATCAATGATAAAAGAAGGAAGGAAAAATCCTACATCACATGGAAAATGAACAATATGTTACTGAATGATCAATGGGTTACAGAAGACATAAAGGAGGAAATCAAAAAATTCTTAGAGATAAATGAAAATACAGACAAAACATATCAGAATCTATGGGACACAATGAAAGCAGTTTTAAGAGGAAAATTCATCGCCTGGTGGTCATTCCTCAAAAAAAGAAAAAAACAACAAATAAATGAGCTCACACTTCATCTCAAAGCCCTAGAAAAGGAAGAGCAAAACAACAGCAAATGTAGCAAGGCAAGACATAATTAAAATCAGAGCGGAAATCAATGAAATTGAAACAAAAGAAACTATTGAAAAAATTAACAAAACTAAGTTGGTTCTTCGAAAAAATAAATAAGATCGACAGACCTTTAGCCATGCTAACGAAGAGAAGAAGAGAGTTAACTCAAATTACTAACATACGGGATGAAAAAGGCAATATCACAACAGATGCTACAGAAATACAGAAGACAATTAGAAATTATTTTGAAAACCTATATTCCAATAAAATAGAAGATAGTGAAGACATCGATAAATTTCTTAAGTCATATGATTTGCCCAGACTGAGTCAGGAGGATACACACAATTTGAACAGACCAATATCAATGGATGAAATTGAAGAAGCCATCAAAAGACTACCAACCAAGAAAAGCCCAGTACCAGATGGGTATACAGCAGAGTTTTACAAAACCTTTAAAGAAGAATTAATACCAATACTTTTCAAGTTATTTCAGGAAATAGAAAAAGAGGGAACTCTTCCAAATTCATTCTATGAGGCCAACATCACCCTGATTCCGAAACCAGACAAAGACACCTCAAGAAAGAAAACTACAGACCAATATCTCTAATGAACCTAGATGCAAAAATACTCAATAAAATTCTGGCGAATAGAATACAAAAACACATCAAAAAAATTGTGCACCATGATCAAGTAGGATTCATCCCTGGGATGCAAGAATGGTTCAATATATGGAAATCAATAAATGTTATTCACCACATCAATAGACTTAAAGATAAGAACCATATGATCATCTCGATAGACGCAGAAAAAGCATTCGACAAAGTACAGCATCTCTTTATGTTCAAAACATTAGAAAAACTAGGGATAACAGGAACTTACCTCGACATTATAAAAGCTATCTATGCTAAGACTCAGGCTAGCATCATTCTGAATGGACAAAAGTTAAAGGCATTCCCTCTAAAATCTGGAACAAGACAGGGATGCCCTCTATCACCACTTCTATTCAATATAGTTCTCGAAACACTGGCCAGAGCAATTAGACAGACGAAAGAAATTAAAGGCATAAAAATTGGAAAAGAAGAACTTAAATTATCACTATTTGCAGATGACAGGATTCTATACCTAGAAGACCCAAAAGGGTCTACAAAGAAACTACTAGAACTAATAAATGAATTCAGCAAAGTGGCAGGATATAAAATCAACATGCATAAATCAAAGGCATTTCTGTATATCAGCAACAAAACTTCTGAAACGGAAATGAGGAAAAACACTCCATTCACAATATCCTCAAAAAAAAAAAAATAAAATACTTGGGAATCAACCTAACAAAAGAGGTGAAAGATTTATACAATGAAAACTACAGAACCCTAAAGAGAGAAGTAGAAGAAGATCTTAGAAGATGGAAAAATGTACCCTGTCCATGGATAGGCAGAACTAACATCATCAAAATGGCGATATTACCAAAAGTTCTCTATAGGTTTAATGCAATGCCAATCAAAATCCCAATGGCATTTCTTGTAGAAATAGAGAAAGCAATCATGAAATTCATATGGAAGAATAAAAGACCCAGAATAGCAAAAGCAATTCTAAACAGGAAGTGTGAATCAGGTGGTATAGCAATACCAGATTTCAAACTATATTACAGAGCAATAGTGACAAAAACAGCATGGTACTGGTACCAAAACAGGCGGGTGGACCAATGGTATAGAATAGAGGACACAGAGACTAATCCACAAATTACAACTATCTTATATTTGATAAAGGGGCTAAAGGCATGCAATGGAGGAAGGATAGCATCTTCAACAAATGGTGTTGGGAAAACTGGAAATCCATATGCAACAAAATGAAATTGAATCCCTTTCTCTCGCCATGCACAAAAGTTAACTCAAAATGCATCAAGGAACTTGATATCAAATCAGAGACTCTGCATCTGATAGAAGAAAAAGTTGGCTCTGATCTACATATTGTGGGGTCGGGCTCCAAATTCCTTAATAGGACACCCATAGCACAACAGTTAATAACAAGAATCAACAAATGGGACTTACTTAAACTAAAAAGTTTTTTCTCAGCAAGAGAAACAATAAGAGAGGTAAATAGGGAGCCTACATCCTGGGAACAAATTTTTACTCCTCACACTTCAGATAGAGCCCTAATATCCAGAGTATACAAAGAACTCAAAAAATTAGACAATAAGATAACAAATAACCCAATCAACAAATGGGCCAAGGACCTGAACAGACACTTCTCAGAGGAGGATATACAATCAATCAACAAGTACATGAAAAAAATGCTCACCATCTCTAGCAGTCAGAGAAATACAAATCAAAACCACCCTAAGATACCATCTCACTCCAGTAAGATTGGCAGCCACTATGAAGTCAAACAACAACAAGTGCTGGCGAGGATGTGGAGAAAAGGGTACACTTGTACATTGCTGGTGGGACTGCAAATTGGTGCGGCCAATTTGGAAAGCAGTTTGGAGATTCCTGGGAAAGATTGGAATGGAACCACCATTTGACCCTGCTATTGCCCTTCTCGGACTATTCCCTGAAGACCTTAAAAGAGTATGCTACAGGGATACTGCCACATCGATGTTCATAGCAGCACAATTCACAATAGCTAGACTGTGGAACCAACCCAGATGCCCTTCAACAGATGAATGGATAAAACAAGTGTGGCATCTATACACAATGGAGTACTATGCAGCAATAAAAAATGACAAAATCATAGAATTTGCAGGGAAATGGATGGCACTAGAGCAGATTATGCTTAGTGAAGCTAGCCAATCCCTAAAAAACAAATACCAAATGTCTTCTTTGTTATAATGAGAGCAACTATGAACAGAGCAGGGAGGAAGAGCAGGAAGAAAAGATTAACATTAAACAGAGACATGAGATGGGATGGAAAGGGAGAGAAAAGGGAAATTGCATGGAAATGAAGGGAGACCCTCATTGCTATACAAAATTACATATAAGAGGTTGTGAGGGGAATGGGAAAATAAACAAGGAGAGAAATGAATTACAGTAGATGGGGTAGAGAGAGAAGATGGGAGGGGAGGGGAGGGGGGATAGTAGGGGATAGGAAAGGTAGCAGAATACAACAATTACTAATAGGGCATTATGTAAAATTGTGGATGTGTAACCGACGTGATTCTGCAATCTGCATTTGGGGTAAAATTGGGGGTTCATAACCCACTTCAATCTAATGTATGAAATATGATATGTTAAGAGCTTTGTAATGTTGTGAACAACCAAAAAAAAATAAAATAAAAATTATAAAATAAACAAATAAATAAACAAAGAAAAAAAGAGAAAAAAAAAAGATTAATGAGGAAGTGTAGGGCTGGGCTTGTGGCTCAGTGGTAGAGAGCTTGCCTGGCATTTGTGAGGCACTGGGTTTGATTCTCAGCACCACATATAAATAAATGAATAAAATAAAAGGTCCATCAACATCTAAAACAATTTTTTTAAAAAGAGGAAGCGTAGGTATAGGTACTGATACTGAAGGGATTGCCACATTTGAATCATTTTTGTTACTGATTTGTATATATGCAAGTACGTGAGTGAGTCTGTGTAGAAACCAGTAAAACATTTTGTGTGAATAAGTTCAATTCATCATTGTGGTCCAAGCTAGCTTTTGCTTCTGTTTCTCAAAGATTTCGTCTCTGAATAACTCTGATGAAGCGAATTTAGTCCCAACACCAACTCTGGGTTCAGGTCATAAGACTATTAGATCCCATCTAAATAACTGTAAATCTTTTTAAGCATTTTAATTGAAGAGACAGATTTTGAAAAGGCATCATAAAAAGATTAATTCAACATTTGTGTGCATAATAGATGGAAAGGGAGAAGAGTAAATGCAGAATCATTCTCAGAGACAATTACAGCAATCATGGTTTTGGATAATCATCATCAAACAGATAGTGGTTGATGCCTACAACATGCCAGACATTTTACATATATTTACATGTTTAATCCTCAAAAAGCCTGAAGTATGGGTACTAAGGAGGAGGGAAATGGCTCAGGGAGAAACTTTGTCCAAGTTCTTTTTAGTTTAAGGTCAGTAAGGGAGGAGTTGAACCTGATCTGACTCCTAAGCCTGTACTCTTTCTGGGGTGAGTCACTTATTTTCAGTGACTCTGTCTAGGTTAAAAGGGGATCATCACTCTGAGACTTGGACCTCAGAACATATAGGTAAAGAAAGGTAAGGTATGATCGAATGGATAATGTAAGTAAAGGTAAACAAGAGTTCACTGCCAGAAAGTCTGGAAATCTCAAAATCTGGAAGTTCACATAAGAAATTAAATCATGGGACTCGGAAAGAGGAACAGATGAGTGCCATAATATCAGAGACTGGGACCAAGGGGTGGATATAGTGGAAAAGCAGTGATAGATGGAGTTGAACTTGGGAACAGCCTTCTAGAATAGCCATCAACAGTGGCCCACTGGGCAAATACCATTTTACTGGAACACAGCCACACCAACTCATTTACCTATCTCTATGGCTACTTGCATACCACAGTGGTAGAACTGAGTGGTTGCAACAGAAACATTTGGCCCACAAAGCCTAAAATAATTTATGCTCTGACCATTTACACAGTTTGCTGACACTTGTTCTACAAGCATTTATAATTGGACTTGTGATCACAGATCTAAAGCCAAGGTTGACTAAACATTTTCTGTAAAAGGCCAGACAGTAAACATTTTAGGCTTTGGGGCCACAGATGGTCTCTGCAACATAATCTGTGAAATTTTTTTGTTGTTGTTGTTTCCAACAATTTAAAAATGTTAAACCTTTCTTAGCTCAGCATAAAATAGTATGAGCCTGGATTTGTCCAATGAAGCATCATTTGCTGATTCCTGAGATAAATTTAGACACAGATTTGTATTTATATATATGCATATATATGCATAAATATATATATATACATACACACACACACACATATATATATATATATATATAACATATATACATATCTTCATCTATTTTCATCTCATATTAAATGTAGGCATGAAACAGATGTTCACCTACAACCAAAGAGAAGTTAAATTCAGCTAACGTTTCTAGTTTTGTGTTAGAACTAAAGACTAAGCTATGTGGGAAAAAAATGCCTTTACATATAGATCAAATATTGCTCATATTTTACTGGTCACATATTTTTTAAATGGCTTTCCTCTTAAGTGGGTTAATTTCACTTGTGTCCTATGCTGATTTGAATAAATATTGATAAGAATGGAGACTTTATCAGTGCTGCACAGTTTGTGTCTATTTAAAAGTCATTCCCTGTTTTATCTTTGAGACCTTAGATTGTCTTCAGCCTTATGGATTTGGAGTCTCAAAGTGGGATGCAATTCTGCATCTTTAGGTAGTAATCAGAGTCTGCCTGGCTCTTGACTCATGTCCCATTCTTTAATTTCCTGGGGGTATCAGGCACAGTTAAGATTCCTACCCTGATTTTTATCTATTTCCTTCTCCTTGAACCAGTTGAGGGCACTTGTTTTTTGTGGATCAAAGTTCAGTTAAATAAAAAGATGAAAGGAAGGATATGAAATATTTCCATAGTATTTTGGTAGCCTCATAAATATAAACTTATGTTTTATCTTCCTTCTGCTACATTACTGGAAATCTTTTGATATGAATTGATTAATGCTATTTTTTAAAATTAGATAAATGCTCAAAATATGTAATATGGAAACATATTACTATTACTGTTGGATTAAAATGTCCTTTATTATACCATTAATAATTTATCTTAGATCCTTTAAATCTGGAAAACTGAATGTTTTCATGCAGTATTTCTACTTTATTTTTTATATATTATCATCAAGAAAGATAACAAAAATGTTCAGAGACCAAGTTGTTTGGAAAAGAATTCAGACTGATACTTAAAATTGAGAAATAGACTGAATTAAATGTGATGAAATTCAATAAGAGCAAATGCAAGGTGGTACACTTAGGACTGATTAATTCTTCCCACAAATATAAAATGAGGATGTATTGTGAATAACTATATTGGAAAAAAAGACTTAAGAGTGACAGCAAACCATGTATTGAATCATAATGTATTGAATTTAATCATGCAGACTCTTCCAATGAGAATATAATTCATAAAAGCAGAAATATTTCCCTGTTCTTAGGTGTTAAAAATTCTACAGAAGGAAATTTGGAAATGAGTTTATATCTATAACTGTAAAGCATAGATATAGCCTAACAAGATACAAGACATTTTTCTTCATAATTAATATGTATTATCTCGTTTGATCATCATAGGAAACCCATGTTATCCCTATAATTGGAGATAATTAAACTAAATATTAGAGAAATACATGTATACTTTAGCTAAAAAATTATTGTCTAAAAGAACTGCAGGGAATTCATAATAATTTTTCTTTAGTGATCCCAAATATTCCTTTTTAAAGGTTAGAATATGACAACAAATATGAAATGAACACATGAAAAGATTTATTTAATCTGTTAATGAGAGAATCGATATAATATTAAAGCATTTTGAAAAAACATGTATACTAATAAACATTTTTAAAGGAATGTTAAACAAGCCTTCTAGGTAGATACAAAACTAGATAATATCCTAAAGGGCAATCACCTTTGGGGTTACCTTTTCTATCAGAAAGTTTATTTGCATCTTTAACAGACAAGGTGTGCAGAGCAACATGTAACTTCACCAAGTCTGAGTCTTTAAATAATAACTAAATAACAAAGCCAAACAAAAGGTTCTTATGTAATCCGTGAGTATGCAGGATAGACACCTCATTTTCCAAGAACTGAAGAGTTTCTCAGACATTGGACTTTCATAGCTAAAACCATGCAAGTCAGGTAACCCGTGGTATTGGATACTGTTAATAATGCCACAGATTTTCAGAGGAAGTACTGCATCCTCCTGACCTATTCTAAGACAACCTTTCTTAACAATAAGATTCAATTTAAAAAAAAGTTTTATCATTGTTAGTGCCTTCAAACCTATAATAAATTTAAAATGATATTAACTTAAGTTTACCTTAATTTGCTTTACACCAACTAAACAAAATCTTTTATTTTTGGTTATTTTTAAAAATGTTTCTGCTCAGAATATCAAGGTCTCTAAGAGGTGCCATTGTAGTCCCAGTTTATTTACCAGTGCAGAGCCATCAAGCATGCCATCAAACTGTCTTTGCCCACAAGGTGTCCATGACCATTTTCTCACACTTGGTACATTGTTATTTCTACAATGCACCTGTAATTACCTACTTTATAATAACCACTTGTGATTTAGTTACTATCCTGAATTTAGTGGGAGAAACTGACCAAAGCTAAACTAATGAGGTTGGCTTTTTTTTTTCTTTTTTGTTCTTAAGGGTAAAGGGGAAAAAGCTTAAGAGAGATTCTCTATTATAACTACAGAAAACACTAAGGATACTAAGTGTTCTTGCTACACAATGCATTTTTTCCCCTATTTTCTAATGTTACATCAGCAGGAGGAGAAAACAATCAGTAATCCCCCCTTCTCCATGGTTTCTCTTTCTGCAGTTTCAGTTAGCCATGGTCAAGCTCAAAAAATATTAAATGGAAAATTCCAGAAATAAACAACTCATTTTAAATTGCATGCCATTCTGAATAGCATGAAGAAATCTCACTCCATCCTGCTCCATCCAGTCTGGAATGCAAATCATCCCTTTTTCCAGTATAGCCACACTGAATAGGCTCCTCACCCAACATGCACTTAGTAGCCCTCTCAGTTATCAGATGAACTGTCTCAGTATTGCACCCAGTTCGTGCCCTCAAGTAGCCCTTTTTGAGAGAGCCCACATCACATAACTTATAATATATTGTTATAATTATCCTCACTTATTGTTTTTAATCTCTTACTGTGTCTAATTTAAAAATTAAACTTATATCCTAAGTACATACTATTCTTGACTTCTGGCATCCACTGGGGGTTTTGGGGTGCATCCTCTGAGAAGAAGTTGGCGGGGGGGGGGGGCGGGGGGCTATGGTAATCTCCTAGGAGCCATTGTCATTACTGAAGACCAAAAAAAGGCATCTATATGAGAATAACAAACTCCAAAATTTAAATCATGGGAAATCTCTGCAACCCCAAATCTCACAAACTCATCAATCGATTTCAAAATTAGGGAAACAACTTAAAATCTGAAATGCACCTAGCTCAAGTTTAAGGACAGTCCTTCACTACAGTTGAGCTGGTCTCCAGTTTTAATGCCCATGAAGGAAACATGTGAAAACACAGCTCTCTGACCATAGTCCCCTTCAATGGCTGAAGAGCAGAACGCAGAATATGAAGCGTCTACAGAGAGACTTCTGGTCCAATTTTCAAGGCTGGATCCAAAGAGCTCCAAGTAAACATGGAAAAGGAACCTTCCCAGATTCTTTGGGGGCTCAAAGCATTTTCTACAATGCAACATCCATACTAATTACCTTCTTGCTCTACCTTCTCTGTGCACTTGATATTAGAGTTGCAAACTCTGAATGTATATAGGATGAAATAGCATAAGTTCTAACCCCCTCCAAAAATAACAGCCATAGAATATAAGGGTCAATGCCCAGTATTCTGCCTGGAATTGCTCTATGATGGGTGGGTCTCAGAAGTGGGGCTTGAAGATCCTTCCTAATTCTTCAGGAGTAACAATATCAGGACTTCATTTCTCTTGTTGCAATTACTAGCCAAACTACCTTACCATTTCAAAGACTGTATGCCTACCTCAGATGGAGGGTAACTATCAAACCTAGTTTTGAGTGCCATTGTGATTTGTGTTTTCTCAGTCTTTCTAAGCATTTTTCAGAGAATTTGAGAAAGGGTATACTAAGGGCTAAGAGGCAAATGTCATTATTTCGCTTGTAAATTGCCCAGTGTGGTTATTTAATAGTATTGCCTGTTAAGTATGTTTATGCAAGTCCAGAAAATTGTACATTGTACTTACAGTAATCTTTATTCCCAGTACCAGTTAATTAATAATTAATTAATTAATTAATTAATTTTGATAGCTGCTATAGTTTGAATATGACTTGTCTTCTCTGAAACTCATGTTCAAAACTTAATTTCTAATGTAATTGTATTGAAAGGTTGTGGAACCTGTAAGAGATGATTAGGTCATTAAGAGGAATTAATGTCTTTCTCTTAGAAGTGGTTACATCTCAAGGGATTCCATGAGTTACTGTGTGAATGGGTTATTAAAAAGCAGGCCCAATACTACCAAAAGCAATATAAAGATTCAATGCAGTTCCCATCCAAATACCACTGACATCCTTCACAAGACTAGAAAAACCAATCCTAAAATTTATTAAGAAGAATTAAAAACCCAGTATAGCAAAACAATTCTAAGCCAAAAAAGCAATACTGGAGGCATCACAATATTTGATTTCAAATTATACTACAGAGCTAGAGTAAGAAAAAAATGCATGATAGTGGCATAAAAACAGACACGTAGATCAGTGGAAAAGAATAGAAGACACAGAGATTAACCCACACATCTACAGCTATCTAATTTTTGACAGATGTGCCAAAACAAAAATTGGAGAAAAGATAGCCCTTTTAACAAATGGTGCCAGGAAAACTGGGTATTTATGTGTAGAATGATACTAGACCTTCATGTTTTATCCTGACCAAAGATTACCTAAAAATTGATCAAACACCTAGGAACTAGACTAGAAACTTTGTAACCCCTAGAAGTAAACATAAGGCTAACACTCCAATATATAGACACAAGAAACAACTTTCTCAATAGGATCCCTAAAGCTCAGAAATGATGCCAAGAGTTAATAAATGGGATGGTATCAAATAAAAAAAATAAAAACTTCTGCACAGCAAAGGAAATAATTAGGAATGTGAAGAGAACATACAGAATGGGAGAAAATATTGGTTAGCTGCTCTTCTGACACAGGATTATATCCAGAATTTGTAAGGAACAAATTGGATGAGATAGCATAAGTTTCAAATTATACTACATATAAAAAAACACCCCAAATAATCCAATTAACAAATCGGCAAATGAATTAAACAGAAACTGCTCAAAAGAAGAAATACAAATGGCCAACAGATACATGAAAAAAATGTTCAACAACATTAGCAATTAGAGAAATGCAAATCCAAACTACCTTGAGATTTCATCTCCCTTCAGTCAGAGCAGCAACCATGAAGAATGCAAACAATAATAAATGCTGAGAGGCTTGGAGAAAAAGGAATACGTTTACACTGTTAGTGGGGTTGTAATTAATGCAACTACTGTGGAAATCAGTATGGATGTTCCTCAAAAGACTAGAAATGGAACTACCATATGACCCAACTATACCACTCCTAGAACTTAAAGAATTAAAATCTCCATACCATAGTGATACATGCATACGCATGTTTATAGCAGCACAATTCACAATAGCCAAACTATCAAACCAGGCTAGGTGTTCATCAACAGATGAATGGATGAAAAAAAATGTGCCACATATACACAATGAAGTTTTATTAAGCCATAAAGAAAAATGAAATTATGTGATTCGCAGGAAAATAGATGAAACTTGAGAACATTTTTTTTAAGTGAAATAAGCTAAACTCATGAGGTCAACAGTGATATGTTTTCTCTCATATGTGAAAGCTAGAGGGGAAAAAGAGAAAGAAAGGTTTGGGGGTGGGGATCTCATGAAAATTGAAGGGAGATCTATCGATAGAGTAGAGGAAAGGGACCAGGAGGGAAAGGAGAAATACTGGGGAATGATATATGTCAAATTATATTGTTATATTTTGAGCAAGTGTGAACATATAACAATGAATTCCACCATTATATACAACTATAATGCACCAATAAAAAGTATGGGAAAATTTTTAAAAATAAAAAGAAGGACCACCTCTCATTTTTTTCCCTGCCACTTTTCTTCCGAATTATGAAGCAGCAAGGCCCTTACCAAACACACTCAACCAATCTTAAGACTTCCAGCTTCAATAGAGATGATATAAACTTCTGTCTTTATAAATTACCCAGTATTTTCTGTTAGTCCACTTTCTGTGGTAGCAGAACTAGACACCAGAGAGCCTCTAATTGAGGTGGGGAGGAGTTAAATAAATTGTTTAAATTAAGTGAAAAAAGAAAAACCACTTTAAAGAGAAATGTAATTGGCTAAATTTGTCTCTGAGTGTTTTCTAGATATTATAAAGAGAATGCAGCTAAGAGGGAAAAGATGGATCAAATGAATAGAATACTAGTACTTAAACTAGTCAAGTCTTGAGTGGGGAACACTGATTTCAAGTTCATATTTACCCCTACTTATTTTTCTCTAATTGGTGTCTTTTGCAAGTTAGTGGATATTCCAATGCCTATGTCTGTGCTCCTTTTGTTTTTTAATCCCTCAGGTGGAATCACATCCAAGTTTACCATCCAGGTCTAGCTCTTCCTTTAGTGCTTAACCCTCACCTCCAAATGTCCAGAGATCCTGTGCAGCTAAAAATCATGCTAAAATTTCTCATTTTTTCAATAGTTACTTAATTCATATTATTTAACCTGTGCTATCTTATAATGCATACACACACCATATGCCATATATACCCATACAATTCTCCCAATCATATAGAATATTTCTTTTAAAACAAGAACTGTCTTTTATTGACTTGATAGTTTATTAAAATATTCCTTCAAACAATATACATTTTCCCCCTAGATTTATGAAATCATACATTTAAAATAAATAGAATTTCCAGATAATTTGGATTTTTATTTCTAGGAATTCCCAAGTAAGAAAGGTAGCTGAAAATAGATGATAGCAATGATCAGGGAGATTTCTGAATTAGACAAGATGCTGGTTTATTTAACAGATTCCCCTCCTTTGCTAGATTCAAGGTCGTCTTTGCCTTATAATTGTTTGGCTGAGTTCATGATTTTACTCCTCTTAAAACAAAGTTGCAGGGATCCACAGGGCTCAGAAGACATGAGACCAGATTGCAACTTAAAGATTTTCACTTAGGCATGATGCCTAAGAGTTAAAGAGAAAATTAGGAGGTAGGCTATGTCAGTGGCAGTAAGGACACCAAGATAAGCAATATATGTCCTCGTGTGACTTATAAAATGAAAGGAACTGCAAGAAAATTACCAAGACAAAGGCTACATAGAGGAGTAAGAATGATATGGGAACCGATTAAGGAAAAGAACAGATTTCATGTCATTTTAAAGGTTGTCCTTGATAGAAAAGAAATCAAAGTACATAACAGTTGAACCCAAGAAACGTGCACAAATGAATTAGAGGAAGTCATGAATCACTTGCCCTCCCAGTTTCCTTCAGTACTAGCTGGTTTGGGTCTTCCTTATTTCTCTTACCTTGTAACTTCCAAAGTCTTGGGGACAAATTCTAATCCTCTGTCCCCAGATAACAAGCACTGATTTATTCATCTGAGATTTAGGAATCAGGACATCTATGTTGGAATTCTAACTCTACAACATGGAAGTTGCATGCCTTTAAGAATACATATATTTGAACTTCAGTTTCTGATTTTTAAAATAGACATAATAACAGTGCCTAAAGTTATGAGTCTAACAAATGACATGAGAAAATGCCTCAAAAATATAAACTTTATGCAAATGTACACTCATTATTTTTTAAATATGGATGTTCAGTTTTACCTCAAATACGGTGTCTGGATTTAACTAGCTTACTGCCCAGAAGTGATTTCTTTCTCTTATTTTTTTTAATGCTATCCCTTTTCCATCATTGTATTATCCAGCTGTCTATAAGTCCTTCCCATCTTTTTAAATATTCACCAAGCCCTGCCTGTTGTTTGTTTGTAACATTGGAGATGTGGAAACTTTTACATTTTCTGGGAGATGTGGAAACTTTTGCATTTTCTGTCTTTGCGCCTCTGTTTCTTTAGGAAATAACATTTGGCTCCTGGGATTGGAGTCCTTCTTGAACACTATTGTACAGCTTCTCCGTCTAAACCACTGCACTTGCTGGTTCCCTCCTTCAGAGACTCTTCCAGTAGTTCTCCCACTTAGAGCAGAATTTCCTTAGATAGACCTTATCCCAGCCATGCATGACCTTGCTCTGTCTTCACCTTGTGGGATATGTTCCCTAACATTCATTCTCTGGGCCTCCCATGTGTTCTCATTTGGTCAAGGATAGCGTGAGTAGTGTAGTAAAGGTGTACGGGGAAGACTTGGGCTTAAGGGCCTAAGACCATCGAATTGACTATATTGGAAGAGGCTGAGAAAGTAGCATGAAATTCCATGGGATCAGTGCTTTCTAAGGATATCTATGCTTCTGTCTACGTTTCTCATTTATATATATATATATATATATATATATATATATATATATATACACATACATACACACACACACTATATATATATATATATATATATATATATATATATATATATGGTCTATATAATTACAATTTCTTTTACAAAATATTTACAATTAAAACATTAGACCTATAATCAAAAACAATATGGGAATTTGGATACTTAGGGTTAAAATTCAACTAGATCTACTAATGATAAGCATTAATATGAAACAACTTATACACAACAAGCCCTTAACATATACACCGACACAGACACACACACACACACACACAGAGCCTTCTAACATTATAATTTTGTTTCTTGGAATAGTGAAAAGAACACCCATCCACATTGTTGTAGCATATTAAATATTTTTTAAATTGTCAGCCAGTATTTTTTATTTGCACAAAAACTATTATAATTGATGAAGGAATTAAGTGGATGCATGTGAGTTTGATTTTATGAGAAACAATGATTTTAATCCCTCTAATGCAGTGTTTCATGTTTTTGTCAAGCTCCTCACAGAGGCGACTTTATGGATTTTCTGTTAAAGCCTATTGCTCTGACATTTGATGTGGGTAAGTCCTTGTTATAGATACCTTTTCTCATTCTACCACTTTCTTTTTCTTCTGTCACTAGTCACTGGATTATGTCAAGTCTACCTCAGAGATGATTCCAGAATGATCTGTGGGCCAAAAATGATGGCCATCTACCTAGAGACGGGCATCAAAAATCCTCTGAAGCATCATAAAGCTTCTAAGAACTCTGCAAAATCCCATTTCTGATCATGAAAATGGCCAAAGTTGTTCATGGACATGATGATGACTGCCTTGCTCTTTGTATCACACAATTTATATTTTATCACTGAACTGGAGTCACACCTTGGTGTCTTGCCATGAGACTCTAAAGGAACTTGTGGGAAGAGACCACCAACTTTTGTGTTCCGAACCAATAAGGTCTCACATTGTGTCGACTACCTCCATCTAATCCGCACAGCTGCTAGTTGTTCAAAATGAAACTCACCTTTAAAACCTTAAAATAAACCAAAGGACTTAACAGAAACATATTACATCCTAATTACACTCTAAATGGAGAGGCTTTGGGGAGACTTTTGGGTTCTCTCAGGCTGTTGAATATTCTTGCTTTGAAAAATTTCCAGACAGTTTAATTATAATATCTATGAAACGTTCCTTCTTTTCTTTTTCTATTCTTCTACCCCTCTCCTTTTCCCTCCCTTTCTTCCTAAGTTTAACTATGTATAAAAGATCATTTTAGCACTAGTGTTTTTATGAAGTCTATTATTCCTAAATCATCGACTGTTTGCCATTGTCATGTAGCTTCTCAGTAAGCCTTAGCCATGAGGCCTCTCTGGAATGATACAACATAAGATGTTGATGTGAAAGAAAGATTCTTCTCTCCTCCATTGTTCTGTGTGTGTCGGTGGGGGAGGGGGTATTTATTAGAAGACCTGATGGCTTCTGTGTTTTAAATCATTCTTTAGTATTTCAAAACACAAACTAATAGCTGAGGAAAGTGTTCCCCGTTATGGTATTACTGCTTATCACTAAAGTACCAAGGTCTCCCTTGTTTCCAGGAAGTACAGGCATGAAGCCGCACACCTGAGCTATGGGGAATACATGTGGATGGAGTTATATTGGATTTCAACCCCATGTTTCTCATTGACTTGAAGGGAGGGAAGTAGACAGCAAAGATAATGCTCCTCAGTGAGTCATTTCAAGTCCTCAGGGTAGATTTTTCTCTCAACAGAGTAAGAATATAATTTAATCCCAGGAGTGCCTCAGATCACTGTTGGTTGGACTAGTATCAGCTATGTGAACCCCATGCTGGCGTGTGGCACAAGCTCCTGATTAGGTAGTCTGAATGTTCCCTGGAGAAGAAAGAGGACTATGTTTTTCTGGAATCCTATAATTTTTTCATTCCTAGGACAGTACTGTGCACACACAAAGGGCCTATCCATGTGCCTATAATGATCGCTGTTGGCTTTTCAAATGATGGTTGTCAGGACTATGTGATCTGTGCCTTTTTGTATTTTTCTCTTCCCCAAACACTATTTATTAATGAAGCCACTCAGTGAAAGTTTGAAAAGAAGCAGAGAGGGCAGCCTGTAGAACTGCTGGTGGGAACCTTGTTTGATGCTCTTTAGAGGCTTGGGAGAGAAGGTAGCTGTTGTTGTGATTGTTGTCATTTGGTTTGTGACTTGCAGGATTTTCCTTAGTGTCTCCGCCTAAGTCTATTTGGCAATATTGGTATTGATTCTCTTATATATTGTAAGTTCCTACAGACATTTCTTACCCAGATCATTTTACTTCAAACCACAGCAAATTCTTCAAGCAGAATAATGGTTTTCTGAATAATGCCAATTAAAGCTCTAAGACTATTAAATATTCTGAAATATATTTGTACGAGTTTGAGGAGAAAAAGACTTGAGGACTCAAAAATAAACAAAAACAAAACAAGTAAAAGATAAGAAAGAGGTGGCTAAAATTTCAAGGAGCTACTTAAGATGATCAGTTCACAAGCTGTGTGAGGTGGCTCATGCCTATAATTCCAGCTACTCAGAAGGCTGAGGTGGGAGGATTACTTGAGCCCTCCATTTCTAGACAGCCTGGATAACATAGTGAGACCCAGTTAAAAAAAAAAAGTTCACTACAGTGATTCTAGTTTTGCCGTAGTCTAAAACATAACTACTATGGAAGAAGCAGGAGTAGGAAAAGTGGGAGTAGGGATCACAAAATCTCTTCCTAGTTTCTGAGCAGTGAAAGTAGAAGAAATTGTAAAACTTCTCTATGTGTCATTTTCTATTTTTAAAACTTAAAACTAAAAAAAGAAAATCTTTCTTAGTCATAACACAGCCATCTTTCTGAGTACATTTTTCCCCCTAAAGTACTAAAGTTACTGGTTAAGCTAAAAGTGCAACAAGTCTCAGAACAAAAAAGTTCTGTTTGTGAAATGTTTTCAATTTTTTGCTGCATTTTTCTGTAAGTTTACATATTTAGGAAACCTCAAAGGCAGAAAAATATAATGGAGAGACTGGGTTCTCTAGTCTCACCAGTGGAGAATGCGGGCAGCCATGGCTTGCGCATGTAACATGATTTCTTGAATTTGTTGGTTCATGTGAGCGTTAAAGCTCTTTATTTGATTTTAAAAATGAAACTTTTTATTTCAAGCTGCCAAGCAGAAGCATTTGCATCCTAGACAAATAAAAGCACACTATGGTCTTTTCATTGTCAGATTACTAGCTATGATATACAAATCAGAAGCCTGACTCTGCAGATATTTCTATCTGTAGCTGTCATTGCCTCATTCTGAAGATAACAGGACATGAGATGCCGGATCATAAAAAAAAAAAAAAAAAATATTATCTGGTCTCTCTTTCATAGTTTGTTGAGCTGTATACAATTGTGGATGCTTTTACATTTGCTTAAATTTCTTTCCTTTGAAAATTACAAGTAATCTTTTATGTAAAAACAGGTCTAAAAGGTCAGCCATTTTTAAACATTCATGCACAAATATATCTCTAATTGGCATCAACATGGGAACTATTTTAATCCTCTCTTGTTTTACAAATAAAAGCAATAATCATTGGGCTGAAAATTTTTTGTATTTTTTTTTTTTTCAGAAACAAAGTGACTTAAATTGTCAGGGTAAAACTAACAACACCTGCTTGGCCTTTGGAAATAAGTTCACAAATCACAATTTTAAAGTGTGTTCTGAATTTATTATAAATAATACTTTCAGTTAGATGAAATAATGCTTTTTTCAGTTTTCTATTTACTTGCTTCTATTTTTTTTTTCAAGATTTCATTGGCCCAAAGATGTTTACACTTTATCAGAAGCTGTGGAGATTAAAGTTTGTGGCTTTTTAACATATACAATCTTGGCATTATTCTTTGTTCACTGAACATCCACAGATCTCCTTGTGACAGATTGTCAAGAAATACATCTCTGAAAAGACAGGTTTGCTCTGCAGAGACAATCACTGATTCAATTCTCTGTGGTGTGCTACACCCTCCAGAGTGCCCCTTACTGTTCCTGTGTGCAGTGATGTGATGTCTGAACTATTTGTTTGCTCTGCCATAAGATAGCATTAGCAGACGTAATGGGAACAGATCACTCATTTGCAGAAATATTTATGGAAGTGCTTTCAAAAGACCATTCAATCCACAGTTGCAACTGATGAAGCATGTAGCAAGAACTGCTTCTAAAGCTACATGGGCTAAAATGTCACCTTACAAGGCAGTTAAAATGTGTTAACTTAATATGTGTATGACCAAAGATTAGAAAATACTGACTGCCATATTTGAGCAGATTCAGTGCACATTTGTTTTCAGTAAAATAGAAGTAATCATCTTATATTAAAGGGATCGATTAAATTGTTTTTATTTAAGAAAAAGGCTTCCCTATCCCATATTTTTTGCTGGCCAACAAGAGATTTTTTCATATCCAAAATATAGCCTCTTCTACCTGAATGCTTTTAAAAAAAAATATTGTAATACTCTCTACTGAGCAATACTTAAAATCACACTTCACAGCACATGGATGTTACACATTTAAATGTGATACTGAGCCAGTCTTTATTTTGTAGGCACCTGATAAATTTTCTATCAAATGAGAAAAGCCTCTTAGAAGATGAATTAACTTAATGGATGCAAATAGGTATAATGTTTGCTACAAACAATAGCTCTCATCCCTCCAGGACGGCACTGCTTTTTTGTTAAGAACCTCACTCTAATTATTGAATGTCTTTTAGTCCAAAAACTCTCCAGAAGCAGGTAATATGACAAAATGCCCAGCTAATAGATGCTGGCAAATCTTTGTCAGAAGTTGGCCAAAGGTGTATGAGAAATCTCTGGAAGAGCAAGGAGGGCTAAGTGCATTCAGCTAAAAGCCCAGGAACATCACAGGGATGTAACTTTTGGATATTTCTTAATACTTTCATTACTGTGGACTACTTAGTAGAGTGATAATTTACTAAATAGGGGCAATTTACTAAAAAGACTCCAGAAATGTAAAAGAATTATTGCACCTCTGCGAAAAGTACACAACATTCTCTCTGAAAAGATGAGACCCAGCATTTCCAATAAAGTTGATTTACTACTTAATGTGCATCTGAAACAGCGTGGTGTTTGGTTCAGAGAGCAGTTTGCAGCAATTTGATTTACACTAATCAAATGAAATGGTGCATTTTCCTGACACATAAATAAAGTATACATTTTAAAAAATTACTTAAGAAAATAGCTATTTGAAATGTTTAGTCATCTTGATGGGAGCTAGCGGACATTTCACACTTACATTAAATTGATGACATTTAGTTGTATCTAAAGATACATCTTTTTAATCATTCATCTTGTAAGTTCACTATAAGAAATAAAAACTTCTTCTAGTTTTATTTCACTTTATATCAAAAATATTTTAAATATATATGAGATGTAGAGAGTAGGAAAGGAAAGTTTAACCAAACATGAGTTCTAAAGGGAGAGAAAATATTATATAAGAAATGATATCACTAAAATTTTTTCTTAAAAGGTAGCTTGGGTATTTGTATGAGGATAGAAATTTATAAGCTTTACATTCCACATAAAGGTCCCGAGTGCTGGCTATGTGCCAGATATGGTTCTAGGTGCTTGAGTTTATTTAGAAAACTCAAATTTATTGATAGAAATAGCTTGGTATTACAGAACCACCCCAGAGGGCATTCAGGCCCAACTTCCCAAAGCCTGAAGTAATCTGGACAATGTTAAGTTGTTTTTCAGGTTAAGAGTATTGTGAATCAATTTGGGAACAAGGGGAAATGAGCCTGGGGGGTTAATCCAGGCAGAAAATGGTAGAGGAGTGTGTTCCCAATTGTGTGGACCCAGAGTGATGGAGAGGACAGGGCCTCTGAAGAGCGAGACAGTGACATAATCATATAATCGTCCTCAAAAGGAAAAGCAAAGAAGAATTGAAATAGACACAAGAAGTGGAAGCAGGAAGATAGTTAGAAGGCTGTCAAAGTAAAGGTGTAGAATACAGTAAACTCAATCCATCACACTAGGAGAAAAGAAGACATTACCAACATTAAAACAGAATCACACACAACCAAAATGAAATTCATGTGGGATTTAAATGAGAGACAGATTCATGTGTGAGACCCAGATTTGGATTTGATTGCTTTTTAAAGATAACCAAGAGAATAACATTGATCCTAAACAAAATATAAAAGGCAAAAGAGGAACGGTGCGCTTAAAGAGAAGACGGTATCTTGTGATTAATGCTGGTCTGGAGTTTATCATAGAGATTGGAACTGGGATATGGATTTTGAAGTCACTGGAATAAAGATTATTGGATTTATTGATGCGGAATACATACAGGGAAAATACGTAGAGCAGAGAAAAGGCTCAAGGAAAGAGTATTAGGAGAAAATACATTCAAGTATTGTTGAGGAATACAAATCTACAAAGCCAACTTTAAAACAACATCCACAAAAGCCCAGGAAAAGAGAATTACTTTAATGAAGCCAAGGAGAATTTTGAAAAAGTCAAAGACTTTTAAGATATTTGGGGACTACAGAGAAATAAGTTAATTTAAAGACTGAAGAGAGTCCACTGGAATAAGGAAGAAAGATTTAACGGGAGGATGTGGTGAGAGACCTGATGGCAGTAGGCTGTGGAAAGAAAGACTAGAGGTGACACAGCGGTGTGTAAGCAGGGAACAGGAAGAGGAGATGGGAGGAAAGGAGTAGGACCAAGGAGTGCTTCCATTTTCAAGGAAAGAGAACTTTACCCAAGTTCATGAGTTGAGAATAACAATGAAATGTAATGAAAATGTGAGAGAGATTGAAGATGGGAACAAAAGAGACTATGGCGATGGCTCCAAGGTTCTGAGCAGGCAGGTAGTGATGGGACCATGGAGGGAAGAGACGCAGCTACCACTGAGAGCAGCCAAGGCAGCAGAAGGGATTTGAATACAGACAAGTTGGGAGCTGAACAAGAAGTTCCAGGCATCAGGTGGGGTCACGGACATAGGAGTAAAGAGATCATTACTATAAATGAAGGTTTGGGTTCCAGTATGATGGCAGCATTGTCTGAATCCGTATATGTACTTCTAGTGAGTCCTCCCTCATTCCCCTAACCCAAGACTAATAGGATTTGTTATAAAACATCACGGTCCCTTAACTCCTACATGGGATAACTCTGAAGATGGTATCCTACATTGGCTTCCAGATTTTTCCGTGTTACTCAGATTTTGCCTACAGTGTTCACTTGGTTATAGTGTGTGCTTTATTGACTGTATTCACTGTCCTGTCTCACTTTCCCACTCACCACTAATGCTTCCTGGAATCCACCTCCCAAGTACATTATCAATACTCGAATCACTTTTTTTAGGATTCACTTCTGGGGAAACTCAAACTAAAACAAGTGAAGTACTCAGAACAGTGTTATAGTAAGCAACCAATAAATGTTTGTATATGTAAGTCACAGGGAAAAAGAAGACAAAATGATGATTTTCTAGATAAGGTGAGTCGATTAGTTTAGTGCATGGCACAGATGATGTGCTCTATCAATAGCCTGTCTATTGTTTGAAGAAGGGTGAAGTTCTTTAGGATCTAAAAATATGTGTCACACAGAATTTAGGAGAATGAAAAGTTTCTACACTGGGGCAAAGCAGTAGAATCAGGGCCTCCAAAAGAACCAGACAGAGAGAGAGACATCATTCTTTGAGTGGGTTGATGAATGTGGGATAGTTTCTTATGAAAGACACCTTCCTTAGGGGGCTGTGGGCAGGTTAGTGAGGCCAGCAGGGTAAGAACAAAGTCACTTGAAGAGGAGAAAATACAGAGATAAACAGAAAGGTTTTCATTTCAGGTGGGTGACCATGGATGACTGAAATGTGAAGCAGAGCAGAATGTGCTGACCCCATGACAGTGGCTGAAGCGAGTAGTTTCACTCTATCCATGGCTGAGATAGAAACCCCAATGAGCCCGGGTTGACAGAGGAGCTGGAGTCTAGAAGCAGAGTCACAGATCAGACAGTAATATACATTGGCAGATGAGTGCCTGAAGATCAAACTAGGACAAACACAATAACATAAGGAAAGACGAACAACATCTTCATTAGTCTCTCTCCTCTTGTGCCTATTGTGCATAATAACCATATCTAAGCTTATGTAACATCCCATGCCTTGAGAGTAAAAGTCTATAATTGCAAGTGAATACGGATTGAGTTCCTACTATTGCAAAACCAATTATGTTCAGTGATTCCTTAAATACACCATTAGAGGAATTTGGACACAGAGATGGGTATAGAGAGAATTTAGTCCCTATCAGTAGAATATAAATCCATGCCTGTGAAATAAGCCCCATTTTCTGCCTCAGAGACATGCAGTGAAACGATAATTCAGCTAGCATTTATTCTGTACATACTATGCACTGGGAACTTAACTAACATTGTTGCATTTAGGAAATGCCTTCAGATAGGAAACACAGCTTAGATGCTACAGTTGTGCAACCAGCATTGCTTTTTGTTGAGCAGCATTTCAGCATTCAGGAAGAGAAGGTGAGGTCCTATTTCTTCGGCAAGGTGGTGGCAATTCAGATCTGCCTCTCTATGTCCAAATGCAGCAACCTCCCACTCCTCTCTACCTCCCGACCCATGTGCTGTTCCTCTGAAGTGATGAATAGCAGAAACAAGGGAAGACAGAAGGAGAACAGCCGAAATAAGATTTTAAAAAGAGAACAAAAGTGTGATAAGAAAGGAATGGTAAAATAAAAGCAAGATCCAGGTGGGACAAAGACACACAGAAAATAAGAAAAAGATGGTATGTGAAGAATAAGCCTCTTGCTTATGTCAAGACTCTTGTTTCTATATCTAAAATGCACATTTGACCTACATGACAGAATGGCATGTAATCAATCCCACAGGGAAAAGGAAACTGCAGATATTTTTTTTTCCAAAGCTACCAAGGAAAGTGTGCCCAACAGAAGCATTGTATTTCTACTTCAGTTCTGATAATCTTTTGTTAGAAAAGAGAGAAATGATGTGTAGTGTCTATAAAACCATGGGAGTAAAAGGACCTAAGAGGTGGACGTTCTGATTTCAGAATCCAAAGCACAAGCTCTTTGCATTTAATGTGATACAAAAGAAGGTGTTTTTTTTTTTTTTAAATTAGGTACATGTTTGCAAAGAAAAACTCAAATATGCATTAAGGGATTTAAAAACCCTGATGAGGTAGTTACCTGCTGCATTATTGAGAACACTTGGGACTCAACCTGCTGCCCTTTTATGTGCTAAGCTGCCACTGACTGATGTGAAGGCCTCAGAATTTCTCCCTTAGGAGATATAATCAATGAATATCCTTTACTAGGACTAGTCCCCGAAGTGTGTCTTCCCCCGCCAGGCATAGAAGGGATGACTCTTCACAAATCATATTAACTCAATAGTTCAATAACAATTATGTTCAGTCTAAGTTGCTAAATTCTGTGACTTAGTGGACAACAAGCTAATGGCATAGGTCAGTGATGCAAAATATGCTTAATTTTGATTAAATGTTTGATTTGCATGTTACACCTCTACCTGTTTGAATAAAACAGCAATGAGAAGAGAGACACTAAACGCTATTAAACCTCCATGATTATATTACATTTTTGCATAAAACAGAATGAAACTCAGATGTTTCATAATTACTATAATGGATTAGCAACATTTTATTATGCAATTAAAACATTAGCTATAACAAATGTAAATATGTTCATGTTCTTAATTAGAGCACTTTAATAATCACCATTCAGTTGTGTACAAATAGTTTACCTACAACTAGAAACATTTTATATGAATTAAATTGATATGAATGTGGGTTTTCAAACTTTTAAGTCAGTTTTGTATGTAAATGGAAACTATCAGATAGTTGAAATGCATAGTCAAAGGGATAACACAGACATTGAACAATGGTGGCTGAATGCCCTGAACTTGGATTCAAATCCTGGCTCTGCTACTCATTAGTCATGACATTGAAATATTAAGTTGCTTCACCTCTCTGTGCCTCAGTCTTCATATCAGTAAAATAAGAATAGCAATTGTGATGAAAACCCTCTCTGAAATAACCAGAAAGGTTTTCCTTTCAGGATTAAATGAATCAATGTATTGCAGCACTTAGAATGGCACCTGGCTCATAATAAGCACTGAGAGATGGTGATTAATATCGTTATTATTGCTCAATTGCCAAAGGAGCTATTAATCTAAATTATCAAGATAGGGGTCTCTAATAAGCTTTCTCAAAAGAGCTCAAAGAACATCTAGATAGGCAATGCAAGCAATCAACAGGAAATTTTTTGCTCTCTCTTAGAAATATAAAGTAGAAACCTGCCAAGTCAATTAAATCAGGTCAATGCTAAAGGTCTCAGACTTCCATGAAGAAGGCATAATGAAACAAAGAGTATGAGGAGAGGAGGCAGGAGTCTGCAGAAGAGGAAATCTCTCCATCTGTCTCCTCCCAGAGTAAGTCCCTCCTCACTGTTCAAGAAGGGGATCTAACAGGTTAGGGTGAGGAATCTCAGGAAGCCATATTCATGAGTGAGGAATGTGGAAATGGGGCCTCTTCAATTGAATTCCTGTTGAAGCTGACACAGAGCCTATTTTAATGAAACAAAACCAATCATTTGCACCCCTTTTCCCTGTTTTTCCTGCAATCAAGGGGAGTGTGGTAAATTCTATTTTAGGGTTTCGAGCACAGGGAAACCTAGGTTCTATGCTCTGTCCCAGTTGACCAGAGTCTTCCTTGGACTTTAGGACAGTAGCTCATCTAACAGCAAAGTGATCATCTGTTTTCCTGGGCCGTGACTCCTTACTTTTCTCTCTCCCAGTGACTTTGGTCTGAGGTAGAAGTGGGCATTCCTTGGTCCTTTCACTAAATCCACCTAAAAGCATCTCCATTCCAACAGGATCCCTAACATTATCTAATGAATGGGCAACAAAGAGAAAGTAAACTGCCCAAGGCCACATGGTTAATTAGTGGTTGCATTATGGCTTGAAGTCCAGTTTCCCGATTCTCAGTTTAGTATTAAAAACTGATAAAATGGTTAAAATAAAGTCCATAAAACTCCAACACTTGGAACCCTTTAATTTTTCAAGTGCACCAGCAGACAAACTGCTTTTACATAGAAGTGAGATCTTAGCCACATTTGCTTCTTTCCTTCCAAAGTCCTTCTCAGAAAAGCCTCATTTTCTTAGCCAAATTCCCACTTAGGAGATTACATCCTGCTCATATAAACTGTCTTTATATCTCAATTGGACAGAGCATACTTCCATCTAATTTGTCTTGCTCCTCTAATTGGCTTTGCAGCAATGCTATCCAAGCTTGGAATTGCTAAGCTTCCTCTCTGCACTCCAGGGTGTCCTTAAGGGACCATTGAATAAATTACTTTTTTTCTAGTGTGCTAAATGGTGCCCTAGTGCTCTGAAAGAGTTAATTTACCTCAAAGAGGTGAGCAGTTACTCACCCAAGAACCAAGATGGTTACTGACCCAAAGGGGGTTGTAACAATCTGGGCATATGGCCAATTAGCCACATGCTGGCTCAGCAGACATTCAGTAGGTGCCCAACCATTGTTCATGCCCCATTGAAAGTGACTCAACCAGAGGGAATATGTGACTTGTTCATCTGTATCCCAGTTGTCCCCAGGAGTAGAGGTTAAATCTATCTAAGAACACCTAGTTAGATTGACACCTGACTTTTGGGGACCTGTTTTTGTTCACAGCTAGCCCTGGAACTCCTGAGTCTAGAAGTTGGATCTTCAATGTCCCTGGGTAAATAGGATATTATATTCCTATTGGTTAGATCCAGAAGTTAAGAGTCAAAACAATTAGGCAGATACTTCGGAGAGAAAGTCAATTTAGAAGTGAGGAGGGGGAGCTCTGTTTTACTTGTGTGACTATTTTGTTCCTGTACCACATGCACATGGACTTTGACAAAAAGCAGTCACGTACACAGGTCTCACACACACGTAGATAGTAAATAACACCTATTATTTACAGACCATTTAGTGAAGTCAGAGGATTCTATATTTGTAACCACATTTAATGGTCAGAATGACCTTATGAGGCAAGAATTATTGCGATTGATGTTATAGATGTGGAAGTTCAGGCTGAGTGTCACAGGTGGCCAGTTAATTGGCTCACACAATTAGACGCTTGAGCCTCCAGTCTTCCTCAAAATTTTATCCTTTTATAAGTGGAGATGATACTACCCAAGATGAGGATGAAAAGTGATCAGTGGATCAAAAACTAAACCTCCTATCAACTATGGTAAATCAAAACACATTGTTCTTCACAAACATTTAAATATGTGATGAATAAATTATTTACTTATAATTTACTGTGGTTGTTTTTTAAAAAAGTGAAAGAATACATTGTTTATAAATAATAACTTTATCAGTTAAATATATTTCCCTCTCATAATTCTTAGTTTTGAAGTAGGAAGTAAAGTATACTTAATTGTGATAATTTAATTTAAAATATTTTGTAACTTTTTATAACATAATTTTATTATTGAATGCTTATAATATATAGAATCTTTTCATTTTGTAAATTTTTGAAAAATTTATTCAAACTTTGAAAATAAAGTAATAAGATTCAAGTAAAAAAGCAAAACAAGGTGGTTTTAAAGCTTGATGACTTGATTCTGCCTTATTAAGTGGTCACAGAAAACTATCAATGTCAAGAAAGTAATCTCCTTTATACCTTGCCGCATTTATCTTTTCAGTAATAAGAAAATAAATTAATTAATTAAAAGTAATTTAAAAATAATTTTTCTGCAATTTTCCTATGGAATGATTGTCTATGCTGATTTATTTTTATTTTCTGTCACTATCAGAGTTTTTGGTTGGCACCCTACTTGAACTTTGTTTCTACTCTGAAACCCAACCTGCCTTAAAGGGTCCAAGGTCCCTAGTCTCCCTTCATGGCCTCTATTTCTATTCTCTGCCACAGTTCTGTTTAGATATGATCAGATGGTAAATGTCCAGATATAAAGCAAGACACCACTTGGCATCTCAACTCTGCCACCCACCTGCTTAAACATTGATTAGCCCCCTGTATATTAATGCTGCCTTACCTATCATACATGACTAGAGCTCACTGGATGCATTTCTATGTCATAACTGGATGGCTTTCAGGATCCAGTATCTAAACTCTGATTAAGACTCTGAGAAGTACTGTCATATATTTCTAGCTTCCTCTTTGGGCAGCAGCCTGCCAACACTGCTCCTGTTGCTCTCAACACTGATCTTGATGGAAAGATGCTTATCCTGTTGCTAGAACTGCCTTTATTATGCAGGGACTCAAAACACATAAGGTGTCTATTATATAAAATCTTCCTGTTTGTAGATATTTATGATATATTTTGAATAAGTAAATTCCAGGTAATGAACTAAGCGAAACTATTCTGTTTGCTTAAAATTACTAAAGTAAAATTTTCCTTAAAGAAAGAAATGTCCTAGAATCTCTGCAAAAAATTCAACTAAATTCTAACTGTAACCAGTCCAATAATTATGAATAGAATGCTAATCAGCTAGGCTTCCTTACACTAAGGTCAAGGCCCTCTCTGGCTCTTCCTCTCAGCCTCTCAATAGTGTCAATCAGCCCCCTTAATAACCCAAAGACTTTCCATACATGCAGCTGCCCAGATAACTGATCTGACTAAAATCATCTCATATGTCAGCGCTGCAACGTGTCTGCTATCACCATTAAATAGTGTTGGGAACAAAAATCTATGACTCTTCCTTAGTAGAGCTATGATTCATTTACATGAACAACCACATTTACTTACCCCCTGTTGTTACTATAACAAGAGTATAGTGTTTCATTTATTTTTAGAGTAAACAAATATTTATTGAGTGATTTTTTTCCCCATGCTCCAGGCACTATGCAGCCTATTGTACTCATAAAAGAACAGTACAATAGTCGGCCTGGAGCACACACCTGTAATCCCTGCAACTGAAGAGGATGGCTGAAGCAGGAAGATCGAAAGTTCAAGTTCAGCCTGGACAATTTAGAGAGAACTGTCTCAAAATTTAAAAACAAACTAAAATGATTGGTGATATAGATCCATGTTAGTGTGTTCGCCTAGCCTGCATGAGGCCCTGCATTTGTTCCCTAGTGCCTAAAAATAAAATAAAATAAAATAACAACATAAAGCCTCTGTCCCTCAATGATTCTGTGTTTTAATGTATACCAATGAGGGGACAGACATGTCAGAGCATTAGTCAGGGTATAGACTAGGATTGCTAAAGAAAACTATATCCCTGAAATGTTCTGGCGTCTGAAAACAATGGTTTATCTCATTTTTCCTTTACACCCTTTGCAGGTGAGCTGGGCTCTGCTTCACATCTCTTCACTGTAGGAATCAGGCTAACAGAGCAGCCCCTGTGGCAAACATTGCTACACAGGGGGAGAAACCACCCCAGGGAGTCTCATACAATGCCTTGGTTTGGGAGAGATCATCCTTACACCTATTCCCACACCCAAAACAGGACTAGTCATGTGAATTTACACATACACAAAAAAATAGGTATGCTTGAGAGGCAGAGAAGTGGACTCTCGGAGCAGCCTTAATGACTAGCAGAGACATGCAAGTTCTGAGAGTGAGGAGGAAACAGGTAGAGGTCTCCAGTGTGGTGAGCTCCCCTAGCCATGGAACAGTTCCTGTGGAATTCTGGGTATCCAAGGAGAAGCCTGCAATGCTTAGAGAAGAGAGGATGACTTTTTTGATTATCTACCTTGCCTCTCAGGTCATTTTAATTTCATTGTATTGTTAAAATATTAAAATTTGAGGGATTGAAGAGGGAAATGTGCAAACAAGGGAGCAAGAGTTATTTGAAAGGGAAACTAGTCTTACCCAGTAATCCATCCGATTTAGCAACTTAGTAGAACTCTAGCTAGGAGAATATGCTCTTCAAGGCTGATTGGAATCTTGTACCAGAGATCTGAGAAGAAGACACAAAATGCAATCCATAGAAATACCTAGGAGAACAAATGTGCTCACCATAGCCTTCCTACAAGTGTCAACATTCTTCCTACCTCCATTATACAAAGTTTCGTGAGGAGAGATATACAGCTTGGAAGGAGGTCAGCAAAAGCTCTGGGTTTTCTTTAACTTTTCTTCTTCTTCCTCTCTTCACTCATTTTTCTTCCACACTTGGATTTGTAAATTGTTTCTTCTTCCTGTGTCTTTCAGATATCTCCTTCTCACTAACCCTTTCTGTTAATTCCTCCTCTTCTGGAATTCAAAAGATAGACAAGTACTCTGTGGGTTTCAATTTATAATAATATATTTATTTGTTTTATACCTCTTTCTTAAAAATTTTTATGTGTATCACCTCATTAAAACTTAGGATTAAAGAATGCAGTAAAAGGCATAAGATACAATCAGTGTCATCAAGTAAACACATCTTGGAGTGAAGAATTGGTATGCTCACTGTCGCACTAATGCTCAGATAGCTTGAAGCATCTGTAAACCATTCCCTAATTTAGATGTCAATTTTATCCCAGTCTTTTTTTTTTTTTTTGTATTTTTTTAGGTTGAATATCAAAACCACACCTGGGCACTGGGCAAATTTATACTGTTGCATGTGTAATAAATAGGACTATACCATGAGATCCCTGAAATGGAATAAGTCTTCAGAAAATAAACAGGTTGGGTCATAATGCTGTAAAATTACAATTATGAGGAAACTGGGATGAAAGATATATAATTACAGACACTACTTGATTATCAGAGATCATTTGGGATGGCGTGTGGAAATAAAGCAGGTTATAGACAACCTAAGACCACACACAGGTCATATAAAACTACAGTTAACCATTCATTAACTTGAAGTAGATGAGCCACTTTGCTCAAACATTGTACAAACCACAGTTGGGATCTGAAATTATCTCATTTCCCAGAGAGCTGAGCCTTTTGGTAATTTTGAGATTGGAGTTGAAAGATAGCTCTCCAAGGTTCAGGAGCTGAGGAGCCAAACTTCAGGCAGGGCTGTTGATGGCATAGATAAAAGGGACCAGATTGCATGACTCCAGACCTGGAAGTCTGTCTTCCAACCACCACACAGCTGAGAATCAGGGTGAATGATCCCCAGCTTCATTACAAACCCCTGCAGGAGAAGTGACTTAATCCCAAATCCCTGCTGCCCCTTAGCCACCTCCATCTGCAAACAGGATAATCCACCCTCAGATAATGAGGAATTAACTAACAGTATGCACACATTAGAAACACAATGATCAATTTTCCATACTTGAAAGCCTAGAAATTCTGTTTTAGGTATAATAAAACTGTTTCTTAGCCCCCATTCTTTAATGCAAATGTAAAAACACAAATGGTACTAAATATAAATAGTACTGAAGAACATCCCTACCAAGTGCTTTATATACAGTGAAAGTTGGGTACTTTCAAGTTTTCTGAAACTGATTATTATTTTTAAATGAACCGGGATTTACTTTTCAATGAAAAGTTTATCATTATCATTATTTGATTCAGATAACAAACATTGAGTACCTATTATACACCAAGCCAAAAAACATTTACCATTAAAAATATAATGGGTTATGACTTTGTAATAGGAAACTTGTATTCTTAATACCAAGAATTTAGAATATTATAACCCAAAACTGACAAGTGCAACACAAAAGCATGTACTGGGTGGAGTATATTTTAAAATAAAAACACTACAGGAACCGTGAGTCAAAGGTTTGTTTTCTAAAACAGAGAACATGTAAAAAAAAAAACAAATTTTTAAAAACCCAGATTGTATTATATAAGACAATTTGATCAATATGCCAAAATTTAAATTTTATTGAAAGGGAGCTTTTCTATTTGGGTTAAAAACCAATAAACAAGTTAATAACGTCCAGTACTTTTCAGTTTTCTCTTTCAGTCTGGGCTTTCCCTCCTTCTTTTATCTTGAGTTATCAAGATATCCCCCACTGTAGTTTAGGTGTGGGTAGTGCATCCCCAAGAGGTCATTGTGTTTGAAGGCTGGGACTGCAGGGTGGTGGATGAGGAAGGGCTCTGGAGTCTTCAAGAGGTGGGTCCTCATGGGAGGTCCTTGGGTCATTCAGAGAGGATTATGAAACCCTAGTGTCTCTCTCTCTGACTTGCTGAATAGCAGTGTAAACTCTCCCACATGGATGTGCCTCCTCCATGCTACAACACAGCCAAGGACTGAGCTGACACTAACATCATGACTTTAAACCTCCCCAAAGATGAGCTAATTAAACCTCTCTTTATAAGTAGTCTGTCTCAGGTATTTTGTTGCATTAATGTAAAACTTAGTAATACATCCCCCATGGGTTACCTTAGTCTAGAACCTAAGTTGGCAAATTTTGGCCATATTCATCCTTCGAAGACTGACTTTTGCCTTCTTAAAGGGTTGTAAGAAACAAAAAAGACTGTACACAAAAGAGGTTCTTGGTGACCCCAAAAGTCTAAAATATTTACTAGCAGCCCACTATAGAAAAAAAAAAAAACATCAGTCTAGAATTCCTAGACTCCTCCCTCTTCTTCACTCCTCAAATGTAAATTAATGTCTAACTCCCCAAATCTCTGTCACAAGTCCTCTATCCTCCTGGTTAATTGTCCTAGTATATGATTCCACTGCCCCTTGCCTAATATGGTTCTCTGCCTCTGATCTTACCTCTTTCCCTATAGACATCCCTAACCACCACCAGAATACACTTCTCAGAAAAACTTTGCTTGGCATCCCAGAACTAATGCTACCTTTGTGCTTACTTCTTCTAGTCCCTGCTCTGGTGCCAATGTCTACTGCTACAACTCTTCACCAAAAGGATTATTTGAATGTTTGTCTTCCCACTAACCTTAGAGCACCATTGAGGATTGTTATGGTTTGGATCTTTTATGTCATGTTAGGCAATACAGGGATGTTCAAAGGCAAAATTATTACATTATGAGAGCTGTAACCCCCATCTGTGAATTAATCATTTAATGGATAAATAATTTGAATGGACTAATAGGTGGTAACTGTATGCAGGTAGGCACAGCCGGAGGAAGTAGGTCACTGGAGACATGACCTTAGGGACAATATCTTGTCCCTGGCTCCTTGTGTGCCTGTTCTCTTTCCCTTTCCTCCCTGCTCCCATTCTCTGTTTCCTGGCTTCCATGAGATGAGTAGCTTTTATCCACCATGCCCTTCTGCCATGATGTTCTCCCTCACCTCAGGCCTAGAGTCAGCTAACTGTGGACTGAACCTCTGAAAATGTGAGCCCAAAATAACTTTTCTTCTTGAAGTTGGTCTTGTCAGGTATTTTGGTCACAGTGATGAAAAGCTGACTAACACAAGGGTTGAGAAAGCCAAAGGGCCTGCCAAAGAGCAAATGTGGGTCAAAGAATAAATGAGTGAGTTACTTTAATATAGTATTTTCTTAGTATAGATTTTAATGGGGTAGAAAAAGTCCCTAGGAAACTGGCTATCTTTGAAAATAAAAAGGTAGGTATGCTGCTAACAGGATGTTTGGCAAAATCCAGTAAGACAAAGAGAACTGGAAACTTTCTCACATTGCAAACCGACTTCTCATCTGCTTTTCATGCTAATGTCTCCCTTCATGAATGCATTTGAATGCATAATTTTAAATGTAAATTATGCACAAGACTAAGCTGTGTACTTTACATATTTTGCCAGTTATTTTCATGTTATAAAGTTGGCATATGTGCAAATATAGAACTGAAAATTGACAGAATGGGTGCATTTTGTGTGTGTAGAACGAGGATTAAGAGAAGGCAAGAGAACAGAAGGAAGAAAGGAGAGAGTACCACTATCTACTTTCCTGCTTTTAATTTATTTTGCTTAGCTCCAAAAGCAAGGCAATCTCTTTGCTTCTCAGCCTCCCCTTTTAGTATTCAGGGTAGATAATACTGTGCTGAAAAAAAATTGAAACTCCATGTACTAGGAATGAGAGAAAAAACAGAAATTGGTGATCAAAGATTATTGATTTCATACCAGTTGGCCAATAAAATAAACTCCTGTCTTGGTTCTAGTCTCATCTTTCTTACACCTTCAGTTTTTTAACATTGTTTTTACCTAATGACTCCAGTAGCTTGTCAAAAAAAAAAAATAGTACCCTTGGGACAGGTACTGCCTCCTTGGAATAGAAGAAAACACAACAATAGCCTAGAAATTAGAGCAATATCCTCAAAGACTGAGATGAGTGACAGGGTGGGAATGAACTATGAGGAGCTGATCAACTATGCATTATGTTTCTGTGTTTCATGATTAGTAAGAAAGCAAAATTATAGAATTTGGAGGGAAATGGATAGCATTAGAGCAGATTATGCTAAGTGAAGCTAGCCAATCCCTAAAAAACAAATGCCAAATGTCTTCTTTGATATAAGGAGAGTAACTAAGAACAGAGTAGGGAAGAAGAGCATGAGAAGATGACTAACATTAAACAGGGATGAGAGGTGGGAGAGAAAGGGAGAGAGAAGGGAAATTGCTTGGAAATGGAAGGAGACCCTCAGGGTTATACAAAATTACATACAAGAGGAAGTGAGGGGAAAGGGAAAAATAATACAAGGGGGAGAAATGAATTACAGTAGAGGGGGTAGAGAGAGAAGAGGGGAGGGGAGGGGAGGGGAGGGGGGATAGTAGAGGATAGGAAAGACAGCAGAATACAACAGACATGAGTATGTCAATATGTAGATCAGTGGAAGTGTAATTGATGTGATTCTGCAATCTGTATATGGGGTAAAAATGGGAGTTCATAACCCACTTGAATCAAAGTGTGAAATATGATATATCAAGAACTATGTAATGTTTTGAACAACCAATAAAAAAAAAGAAGCAAAAAAAAAAAAAAAAAGAAAAAGAAAGCAAAACAGAGACCACCACCTCACTTCCCAAAGGTTTCATGTTAACCTTCTTGGGATCTGCTTTTTGTTTTCTTATCCACCATGGATCTTCATTTGAGCACCTACCTACAAATGTTGAGGAGACAGCCATGTGGTGTCCTCAAGGGTTACCAATTATGTAAGAAGAAAACTTGGAAAGAAAACTCTTAGAAGTCTTGTCAGTGGACCTCTGTGCCTCACCCAGGTATCTGGATATCTAAAAATAGAATGCATATGTGCTGAGTAGGAAAAGACTGGCAGTTTAGATGAGTCTATAATGAAAGTGTTTAAAAATATTTACTTACCAAATGGGCTACTGAGTGATCACTCTCATTAGGAGAGTTTTGTTAATTAAGTACTTGCCTGGAGCCAGGTGTCCAATCACATCTTCTGGAGAGTAAGAAACCAGAGTCCCCACAGCTTTACAAAGAAAACAGGTGAGTCTGACAAATTTATAATTTGTGGAAGGAGATAAAAGTGTCCTGCCTCCTGAGATCTTACAGGAGTTAAGACAATGAGCTGCTGAGACACCCTGGCTACCAGGCTACCCAGCAGGATGGAGTGAGGGCATTTCTCCTTGGCTTTGCATGTTGAGTTAGGATCATTTGCCTTTCTTGCACTCCATGTGGGATAACCTCCTGTTTGTCAGTTGCTCTCCGCACACACCTAGAACTTTCCCCTGGACCCCCTCCTCCTTGAAGGTCTGCAAAGCAGATCACAAGCTACTTTATGGGTATAATTTGGCCCTCACTGATCCAGCCTGCACAGCATGTTTTAAAACTTGAGTTACTTGTTAATATTCAGAAGACTTCATATAAACTTCAGGATGCTTGGCTGCTCTGGTAACACCAAGACTGAATCCCCACACATTGACTTGGAGCTACAGTTGTGTGGTCCCTCCTCCTTTTAAAAGAGGCAAATGCTCTCTGACATTCTCTTCCTTCTATTCCCCATTGTTTCTTTCACATTGAAACTGGGTGTTTACTTTCATATTTAACTTGGTGTTTTCAGAGGATATAAGACACAAGTGGCATTTCTAACACCTAGCCTGTTTTATTTACTTTTTTTTTTTTTTTTGTTGGGCACCTTTAAAGATTTGACTTTGCAACCTCTGCCTATGCCTAGCAGAACCAAGACTTAGCCAACGCATAAAGTTAGATAGGATATGATTAGACTTATTTTGCCTGTCTTAGAAGGCTAAGTTCAGGTACCTACTTAAAGGAGGGAAATATAGAAGCCTACTTTTCCTGCCTATAGCCTAAGCAGAAGAAATCCTGAAGGTACACTCAGGCTCCAGCCCAATATGTCAAGGCAGACAGGGGTGTAGAATTAAGAATCTGGCTGGTGTGCATTTGACAAAGAAATTACAAATATTATCATATTTGTTAAGGCCTTTGGTGGCATGTAAATGTAAAAAAAAAAAAATAGTGATTCAAACTCATCTAACCAAAATGGAAATGTGTTGATACAATGAAAATTGCAGGAGTCACTCTGGTTTTAGGTGTAAAAATAGATCAAGGACACTATAAGTGTTAGCATGAGACTTCTTCTATCCTTGGACTGTGCTTCCTATGGGTTCACTCAGCTTTCTACTTCAGGGTCCTGGGGTGACTCTCAGCCTTCTCATGACTAAGTCTTTTCACATCCAGCAGGAAAGTGCTTGATTTTGTCTTAGCAATCTACATAAGCCTAATTGAATCATATCAGCTTTACTTGGGATAATGTGGTCCTTATCTCTGTGGCAAGGGAAATGCCAGTAAGGTACAAATGATAGTCCAGGTTCTCTGACAAAAGCAAAAAAGGGTATGGTTACCAGGAGAGCAGTAAATGGATGACGGAAGGAGTTTATAGTTGATTTGAACTATACTTAGGCAACAGGTTAAAAAGCAAATTCCCATCCCACTTCCCAGATATTTTGATTCATTAGGTATTGAGCTGGGCATGGGATCTTCTTATTTTTAACAATATCCCCAGGGATTCTGATGCAAGAAGTAATTCAGGCCATTAACTCAAACTTTGGAAAAACTTTGAGACTGCAGTGTCTTGTTACAATTAACAATAAATTTATAATTATATGCCAGGAACTGTATTGTGTATTACAGGCATTATTTCAAATGATCATTAAATGACTCCATGAAGTGATAACTACTATTATCCTCCTTTTTGAGTAAGAAAGTGAAGCTTAAGAAGTTTAATTTGTCGGAGGCAACTTGCCTCCGAGAATGACATATGGATTGTCAATGGCCAGGCTTCAATCCAGGACTTCAATCCAACATCTGACCCCAAAGTTGATGTTGTTCCCACTCCACTTAACATTTCCATATCCCTTCAGATTTCTATGTGTGCCATAGATTGAAAGATAATACATGAATCCGAGAGTTGTCATTCTTTGGTATGAAGAATAGACAACTTACAGACATTCCCTTGTATAGGTCGCTTGGTTAGGCAAAGTTTTAACAAACACCTATACCTTGTTCCTGCTCTGCTATATGCTCAGGCATATAGACAAGTTATGTCCGTTTTCTGAACCTCAGTTTACCCTTCTATAAAGAAGGATTGGTGATTTTCACAAGGTTGACATTGGAATTAAATGAGTAAGTCAAAGTGCCAAGGTGGTATCTGCCCTCAGTAAATACTGGTTGGTTGGTTTGTCTCATCTGTATTCTAAATTCAGTAGTGGTTTCCATTGCTATGACTGTGTTGCTGTTGCTAACCCATTGAGAAATTTCACTGTGGACCCCTCCTTGCTCTTAACCTAGGCTCCACCCAATTCTGGCCAATTTATCATCTTCAGAGCATTTGGGATGGCCATGGCAGCAGATCTTTCCATTTGAGAGAGATATTTAGGGATTGGAAAGAAAGCAAAAGAATAAACATTTATTAAATAATTATTCCATGTCAGGCATATTTTAGGAAACGCTATGCTGCTTTAACAGCCATGCTACATTGTGAGGGCACTAATGCATAGAGAAGTTATTTGCCCATGTCACTCTACCAGCAAGGTAGGGAATCCAGAATCTGAACGCCTGCCTCATGCCAGTGACCCCACAACCTGTGGGCTTTTCTGCAAATGTTGCTACCTTGTGAAGGTGAGGCCCTTGTCACAGATCAAAACTATTCATCTGGTCCTGAAAACCTCCATTTACTTCACATCATAATGCTCAAAACCAGAACAGAAGAAATTGTCAGTATGAAGAATAAGCAATGGAAATGTTCCAGATAAGCCTGACAGTATTAGAGAAATATCAACTATAACAATGATAAATACATCTCCTTTTAAATACATGCCTAACTGATGCCTTTTTTTAGTCTAAGCTTAAATTTAGGATTTCAAACTAAGCAAATGCTAGTGTAATATGTTTTTTAATCATTAGAACAGCACAGATTTGGGATCCATAGCAAGTTTTTCTCTTTTCTTTTCTGGGAGAAGCAGAAATCTTCTGAAATCCTCGGCCAGGTGAGAGAGCCAGTTCTTATTAGGGAAATGTAATAAATTTATGATAGAGATACAGATTTTACAAAGTCGCCTTTCTCATTTACTTTGCATTCAATTCCTGTAGAATAGTGGAAAGGGGAATTCATTTGCACAGAAAAAAAGTCACTGCCATTCCAGAATTTAATCAATTATCTAACAATATTAAGAAACCAAATGTATTTTTCTTATGCAACCCATTGCATCTTCTCAAGTCAGTTATTATAGTTATTTGGGAGACTTAAGTAGAGAATATTTTGGGTTTTTCTAAAACTACTCAGAATCCAAACACCCCCTCCTTTCTCTCCAGTGATCATCAATATTCTGAAAATGGCATTAATAATTTTCTCAACTTACAAAGCCATGCACCTGCAAGCAACACCAACATCCTTTTCAGATGATGGTTTTCAAAGGTCAATTCAAAAAATATCACCATTATTATGAAAGATTAAATACCTCAAAGTAGCTTACACATTCCAAAATGAACAGAGTTAGTTTCACAATTTTAGTGAAATGCTGTGCTCTTTCCTCACCTCCCAGTCTCAGGTTTTAAGGAGTAAAAACTCTGCAAAAAAATGTGTCTCCCAAATTCCTCTGAAAGGCATTCCATAAGCAAAAAGACTTTTTTCTTTGGAAATGGAATTGTAAATGACAGTCGCATTCCCAGATTAGCTCACAGAAGCCTACCATTAATACTCAGCGTGTGAATGCCAGCAGCTGGAAGGAAGGAGAGGAGAACAGGAAATGATCCCTTCTTAGGCACAAAGCTAGCTCTATATAAAGTTGTTGTTTAGGCACAGATCATCTTGGATATTACTATTCTCTCTTTTTCTCCCCCTCATCTCTTCAACTATATTCTACTTCTCTAACACTAGTGTCTCTGTGTCCACATTTGGCTGCAAAATGGAATCTTGACTGGAATTGACCTAAACCCCAATAACTCTCACCTCAGGAGCCCACACCCTTCAGAATCATACCTTCATTCTTGTATGGAAACTAATCTGTGCAATAAAAACACTTTCAACTTCCTAAAAACATAGGCACCTTAAAATCAGACTTAAAACCAAATCAAACTTAAAACCAAACTCTGTCAACACGATTTCACTCAAGAATCCCTCAGTGAGATTATGAGGAACACAGATTCCCAAGCTCCTTCCATGGACAGGGATTCAGTAGATCCAGGGTAGGTCTAGTCATCTGCCTTTACAACAAAGACCACAAGTGCTGTCGATGTAGTAGTTCAGCAAACTAAACTTTGAGTAAAACTACTTTTATGGCTAGAAATAATGGGAAAATAAAAGAGAATATTCAAATAGAATATTCTATCTGCCCCACCTCCCACCCAACTCTCTCCACCTCATTCCCGCCCTCCTTCTTTGGAAAAGAAATCACTAAGTCAGAGTCCTCATCAAGGAATCTGCTCCCAGAATTGCTAAGCTGCCCTTGTTTTACCCTTATCCTCTTTAGAAACAAATATGTCTTTTTTAATGCATATTTTAATTTAATTTAATTTTTTTCACCGCAGTTCCATGACAGTTGAGTAGGTCCAGGTGTGGGTGGAGGGTAAAGTGCATAGCTAGCTGGACAGTTATAATTTGGAGACTGCCAACGTGAAATCCCTAGCCACCCACTCACCCCTAGCCTTTACCCACTTCTCCCACCCACATCCCACATCAATTCACCCTGGAGGGGTGCTGTACTTGGCAGTGAAAGAAGGTATTCTGACGTTTGGGAAAAGCCATTGAAAACCTGTGAAAGACCCTGTTTAGTGAGTTGCATTTATAAGATACTGAAGCCAAGCATTGTTTGTGTCTTTGCCGCAGCCTGCATCAGACCACATTTTTTTCCCCACAAACTACCTGTACTGGTTGGAATGATCTCCCTGCCAGAATTCTCATCTACCCAGAACCTCAAATTGTGACTCTATTTGGAAGTAGGGCCTTCACAGACATAATTAGTTAAGATGAAGTCGTAGGTCTCATTGTTTTAGCATGCTTTCTAATCCAATGACTGGAGTTCTTATAAGAAGAGAAATTAGAACCACAAAGACACAGATCCAAAGGGAGAAGTTCATGAGGTGATGGAGGCAGATATTAGAGGGATACACCCATGTGACAAAAAAAAAAAAAAAAAAACCCACAAAGAACCACCAGAAACCACCAGAAGCCAGGAGAGGCTTAGTGTGGTTACTTCTTCAGTCTCCAAAAAGAACCTGGCATCCTGGAAGCTGGCATCCTGGCACCTTGGTTTTGGACTTGTGGCCTCTAGAAGGAGATTAACTTTATGTTGCCTAAAGCCATTCAATTTGAGATCATTTTTTAAGGTAGCCCTAGGAAACTGATGTATTTCATTTCCAGACACTGCTTCCCCATCCTGCCTTCCTCCATTCACCCTGCTGGAAGCACGTTGGACTTTCTTTCAGCCAGGGAAAATCCAGGTCCTTCTCCAAGATGCAGTTCATAACAGGACTTTTCTATAAAGCTTTGTCTTGTCACCCAGTCTTTCCCTGAACATCTATAGTAAGATAAGCAAGCTATTTTATGTTGACATGTCCCTAACATTGTGACACTGTTTGATGACTTAAACTTAATTATATCATGCATTATTTCAGTTTTGTGTCTTCACATATTATCTTCTCAATTAGATTGTAGGTTATACAGTAAAGGATTAACTGCAAAAGAGAAGTTTGGCCTTTGCCCTTGACTCCTAGGGGTAATCTCTAAGCCCTTGGATTGTCCTCCCTGGTTAGAGTGTTTTTTGACCTGGAGCCTAGGTCTATGCCTGATAGCCTGGGCTTACACTGATATGTGGTGGGAGGCATTGGTCCACACTGTGTCAGTTTAATATCTGGAAAGGCTAGAAATTAAGGTTAGCTACCTGGGTAGAGACTAGGCCACAATAAAAACTCCAGACACCAAAACCCAGGTGAGCTTCCCTGGTGGGAAATATTTTATGTGTATTTTCACACATTGTTTCTGGGAGAAATAGGTACTGGGACACTGGAGAGGACAACTGGAAGCTCCACACCTTGATGTCTCCTGGACACGGGTCTAAGCTGTATTCTCTCTGCTGGTTTTAATCTCTGTCCTTTTACTGTAATAAACTATAACCATGAATATAACAGCTGTATGAGTTCCGTGAGTTCTTCTAAAGAAGTTTCTAACCTGAGAGTGGTCTTCAGGATCCTAAACTTGTAGGAGGATAAAAAGTAAGGTGGTCTTGGAGACTTCTGAACTTTGCACACTAATATAGGGTAAAGAAATGCACTAAATCATGGATAAACATAGATATAGACATAGATACAGATATGTCTTCATCATATATAAAACAGAATTTAGTATACATTGTTAAGTAATTATTTAATTCTGTTAGTAAATTACTGTTTCAAATCTACCCCAAATTCATAGTAAATTACCTATAATAACTACTTAAATCTATAGTAATGAAGAATTAAAAAGAAAAACAGAGTAAATGTGCTGAGTGTTTAAGAATTCTACATAGCAATAACAATGATATCAATGACCATTTACTGAGAATGTGTGAAGCACCAAGTAGGGTTCTAGTCCTTTACTTGTAATACCACTTAATTCTTATAGCAACCTTTTGAAATAGTGTTGTTGATTTTTTTTTTAAATTTTGATTTGTTATATATGACAGCAGAATGCATTACAATTCATATTACACATATAAAATACAATTTTTCATATCTCTGGTTGTACACAGAGTCATATACTATGTGTCTTCTTGATGTCCATCTCATTCCACCATGTTTCCTACCCATATTGCCACTCCCTTGCCCTCCCTCCCCTTTTCTGCTTTGCCCTATATAGAGTTCCTTTAATCCTCCCATCCACCTCCACCCCCAGCATATTATGGATCAGCATCCTTAAATCAGAGAAATCATTCGGCATTTGGCTTTGGGGGATTGGCTAATTTCACTTAGCATTATATTCTCCAGTTACATTCATTTACCTGCAAATGTCATGATTTTATTCTCTTCTAATGCTGAATAATATTCCATTGTGTATATATACCACATTTTCTTTATCCATTCATCTACTGTAGGGAATCTAGGTTGGTTCCACAGTTTAGCTATTGTGAATTGTGCTGCTATAAACATTGATGTGGCTGTGTCTCAGTAGTATGATATTTTTAAGTTCTTTGGGTATAGACTGAGAGGGATAGCTGGGTCAAATGGTAGTTCCATTCCCAGTTTTCTAAGGATTCTCCATACTGCTTTCCATATTGGCTGCACCAATTTGCAATCCCACCAGCAGTGTATGAGTGTGCCTTTTTCTCCATGTCCTTGCCAACACTTATTGTTGTTAGTATTCTTAATAGCTGCCATTCTGACTGAAGTGAGATGAAATCTTAGAGTAGTTTTGATTTACATTTTTCTAATTGCTAGAGACGGTGAACATTTTTTTCATATATTTGTTGACTGATTGTATATCTTCTGAGAATTGTCTATTCAATTCCTTGGCCCATTTATTGATTGGGTTATTTGGGGTTTTTTTGTGTTAAGATTTTGAGTTCTTTATATATTCTAGAGATTAGTGTTCTGTCTGACATACATGTGGTAAGAATCTGTTCCCAATAAGTAGGCTCTGTATTCACCTCACTGATTATTTCTTTTGCTGAGAAGAAGCTTTATAGTTTGAATCCATCCCATTTATTGATTCTTGATATTAATTCTTACACTATAGGAGTCTTATTGAGGAAGTGGGACCTCATCCCACATGATGAAGATTTGGGCCTACTTTTTCTTCTAATAGACCCAGTGTCTCTGGTTTAATTCCTAGCTCCTTGATCCACTTTGAGTTGAATTTTGTGCATGGAGAGAGATAGGGGTTTAATTTCATTTTGTTGCATATGGATTTCCAGTTTTCCCAGCACCATTGAAGAGGCTTTCTTTTCTCCAATGTATGTTTTTGGCACCTTTGTCAAATATAAGATAAAGGTAATTATGTGGGTTATTCTCTGTGTCTTCTATTCTGTACCATTGGTCTATCAGTCTATTTTGGTGCCAATACCATGCTGTTTTTATTACTATTACTCTATAGTATAGTATAAAGGATTGCTTTAGCTATTCTGGGTCTCTTATTTTTCCAGATGAATTTCATGACTGCTTTTTCTATTTCTATGAGGAATGTCATTGGGAGTTTGATTGGAATTGCATTAAATCTGCATAGTGTTTTCAGTAGTATGGCCATTTTGACAATATTAATTCTACCTATCCAAGAACAAGGTAAATCTTTCCATCTTCTAAGGTCTTCTTTAATTTCTTTCTTTAGTGTGTTGTAGTTTTCATTGTAGAGGTCTTTCACCTCTTTTATTAAGTTGATTCCCAAGTATTTTTTATGCTATTGTAAATGAGGTAGTTTTCCTTGTTTCCTTTCAGAGGATTTGTCACTGATATATAGAAATGCCTTTGATTTATGGGTGCTGATTTTGTATCCTGCTACTTTGCTGAGTTCATTTACTATTTCTATAAGATTTCTGGTGGAACTTTTTGGGTCTTCTAGGTATAGAATCATAACATCAGCAAATAGTGCTAATTTGAGTTCTTCTTTACCTATCTGTATCCCTTTAACTTCGGTGTTGTTAATTTTGACTTCTTTACAGACAAGAAAACAGATATGGGAAATTCAAAAATGTATAACAAATGTACTAATACTAACTTAAAAAATCTTGAGCCCCTTATCTTTTTCTAGCTACCACCTTCTTTCTCCATATGCTAGTTTTGCAGCAAAATTCCTCCAAGTTGACTATCACCCATCCCCATGTCCTCATTTCTTGCATGTTTCTCACCATTGCAACCTACATATCTCCACCTTTCTATTTAAGTGGGTTTTGTCAAGGTTCACAAGCATTCACACTGCTTGCCAACCTGCCTCAGCCTTCATGACATTCATGCTCAGTTCTCCCTCACTAGCAAGGTTTTTCTCATGGCTTCTGGTTTTTCTGTTTCTTGCTGATCCTACTTAGTCTCCCTTGATAATAACTGTTCTTTTATCTGACCTTTAAATGTCAACTTAAAGGGCTTCTTCTGAGGTCCATGCTCCCCTGTCTATAGACTTTCCTTAGGAGAGCTCTTTCTCCTGAGTTGCAGACATCTAGATGCTGATGATGAACATATATCCAATACCCCCCTATTCACCCCTGTGCTCCAGACTCAAAAATCTTTCTTCAATTGACCCCCCCCCCTCCCTTACAACACCACCACGCAGAGAAGACTGTTCAGGTAATTCTTGCTCTCCTCCTGCTGCTGTGCGATGGTATGGCATCAAGGGACTCTCCACTCTTCCTGCTCTGGTCATCATCCAGCACATCTGTGTTAAAGAGAGGTGAAAATTGTGAGTCAACATGGTTGCCTTTTAATAATTAGGGAAATCATGATGTATAACACATATGTGTACAATATATGATTTTTTATATGGGTCACCAGCTTTTATCTCAATCGTAGCAAAAAATTCAAATCCCTTTTAATAGTCTTCATTGTTATCAAGAGTAGTTCTTGTTTTACCACTGCCAGCCCCCCCATCCCCAGCACCATTTTCTGACCACACTCTCTTTTCTTCTTCCTGAATGTCATTTCTTACTCAGAACATTTGTTCTTGCTTTCCCTCTGAATGGAATTCCCTTTTCTTCCTGATGTAGCATGACTGACTCCTTTTTAATCTTCAGTTCTCAACTCAAATGTCATCCCTTCATCAGGTATTTCCTGACCCCTGCCCCAATTCAAATAGGATCCCTTAGTTACCCTATATCACATGATTTTGCTTACTTCCTTAACAGAATTTACCACAATCTCTATTTTTAATTGTCTGCCATGCCTCAATAAGCTCAAGAAATATAAAGTCCTGGTCTGTATTGTCACCATTGTACCTACAATAGCCTCTGGCCCACAGCTGTCCCTCAATAATTAATTTGTTCAATTAATTTGTTTTACTAAGCACATATGCCAGAATTTGAACTTGAGTTGAACTTGACTCCAGAACTCAAGCTCTTAGACACTCTGCACGACTAACATTTCATTTAAAGTGACAGTAGATTATGAAGGATGACAACATTTGGGAAGATTTCTTGGAAAAGATGTGAAGAATTTGAATATAGAAAGAAACATAAGAAAGAGCATTCCAAACCAGGTGAACACACAGTACTGGATTTATGAGGCAGATGACTAGGGAAGCTTAATTGTAAGCTTAATTATAATTACAATGGAATTGATACTGAACAGTCACAACATAGCCTTTGGTGAAAAAGTTTAATTCAATCCTATTTTCTCCCAGCTTTCATGCCAAATTTCAGTTCCTTTTAGAGCTGGTGGATGCACTTATATTTTTTCACACACACACATACATACACACACACACACACACACACACACACACACACTTTTATGGTATAGTTACAATCTTCAAACTCATGAACAACATCCATATCTAAAGTTGTTGAAAACCAAACCCCATTTAACTGGGAATCTTCTTTATTTATGTTTGCATTGAGCTGTGCCATAATATTCAGCTTTGCTGATATGTGATGGAAAGAGCAACAGGAACTGGGTGGGGGAGGGGATTAGCAGAGGAAAGTTTGGAGAAATAAATGGTATTCTACAAAATGTTGCAACTTACATATTTTTTCATCTTGTTTCCCAGAATATGTCAGTTTTATTTTGAAATCTAGTGTTATTAAATAGGAAAGCCTAATTAATATATCAAAAAAGTATTATTCACCTCACCCAACTGCCTAGGAAAATATACTTAGCTATACTACACATGACTCACAAATGAAGCTGAGGGCCAACTATAAACTAAAACACCCACTCAGAGATAATGAAATGGCACTTTAGAATTAAAATTACACTGAAAGTGTCTCTCCCAAACAATAGAAACAAGCACTGAAATATTAAATAAAACCACATAGAGTAACTAGCCTCTATTGTTTATAGAGGTTTTCTTCCTTCCAATTTATAGAAGCCCTCATTTTTTCCAAATGTTACAATATTCCCTAATAATTTCTTTTAAGAACAATTTTGATAGATTTGAGTTTAAATCATCTTCAGAAAGAAATACATGTAGGCCTGGAGTTTCAGTATATCATGTAACTATTTTGGTCAAATTATGAAAGTTTGTTCCTTTGGCTTGAGCTACTGTCTCAAAACATTTTAGCTCTCTGTGCTTAATATGTCATGTGTTTTCATGTTGTTTGAATTTATTTACTATCTTATGAATAACTGACAATTTTAGCTGTTTCTCAACTTTCTCAGAATATTGAAGAAATTTCTTTGTGATTTAATAGGGAAACAATTCCTGTGTACAAAGCCTAAAAGAACTATTAATGGCTCTCTGCTCTTAAGTGTTAACAAAGAAAGAAGAAAAGTATCTTCAAATATTTTAACTCTTAAATACTTCCTATTAAATCTGAATGACTCATTTTTGTTTCTATCTTTCTTGATTTTGCTGTTATAATTATATAATACCTATACTTATTCATCATGTTTGCTGATTTTTTTTTAAAAAAAGCACATGAGACTAATACATTTTGTGTAGTAGGATACAAAAATTAATAGTGATTTAGTTTCCTCACTAAATAACAGGAAATGTTTCCAATTATTTTTCAGAGCAGGACATTTGGTACGGATAACGTTGCTATAGCAACTTTAGAACAAGGCTTAATTTGGGCCACACTGAGTGCACCCACTTGTTTTAAATTCATCATTCAGTCTGATCTAGCGTTTACATGTAGAGCTGCATTTGCAAACACTACAGCAGGACTGCTTGTGTCAAAGTTGTTTAGGGACAGCGTGTCTCAAATTCCCACTCACATTCGTGGCATTTATGAAGAGCCTATGTTCTGGTTCCAAGGGTTATTATAATGTTTATTAAGAAAAAAAAATGAAGACTTCTTCCAATTGTACTCAAGATTATAAGCTTGGAAAATCAATTTGATCTTAATGGAGAACTGAAAATATTTTGACATTAAAATACACTTTACTTTTCTAGTGTTAATCCCTCCAAATGTTAGAAAAGAGCTATTTAGGGTGTTTGCCTGAAGAAACATACTTCAGCTTAGTCTTCATGAGCTTATTTCCCTGTAAGGATGCTGTGTACCTGTAAGATTCTTGCCAGTGTGCACAGATGTTTAGGATAGAACTGGTTTCAGAAGAGGAAACCCGGGGTTTCCCAGTTATTGGAAAGCAGCCTCAATGTGTCCTGATGTTCAGGTCTTACACTCATAAAGGCAAAAATCTTTAATTGATCCAACATGGCGGCGGGCATAGGGAGTCTCTGACCTCTCCGGCTGCGCGGGCATAGGGAGTCGTAAACTGTCTAAATGCTGTTTGCTTAGGATCACTAGGCAATGCTGAGCTGACGTGGATCTGGAGCCAACAGTTTGGGCCTCTCAGAACACACACAGAGCCCGGATTGGCTGCATTCAAGCTCCAGTTCGCCTGCTTCTCGTGACTCAGCACTAACGATCCCGCTGAAATAACTGGTCGGCCCTTCTGAACTTACAGAGGTAAAAGCCAACTGAGCCTTCATAGGTAGTGGCCACAGGATTGAAACGGGGCTTGGGACAGACAGTCAGGACCCACCCGTTGCACTGGTCACCCGGCAAAGGGAACGAACGGACACCATTTGCATGGGATACCACCATGGCAGAGAACTGACGTCATGGGCGGAGGAGATAACTTCATTGAAACCAGCAGCAACAGGTGTGTAATCCCCTAGCCATCCCTCTCCACACAGCGGGGAAACCTTAAGGGCCCCTCCCAGCTCTCCCGTGAGCATGATAGCCAGACCGAGGGAATCAGGAGTGGTGCGGGACTCACGGCACGGAACTCCCGGCTACTGCTCCCACCAGTGCTAACAACTGAGGTCTCTTGCACCAGCTACCGGGGGCATGGCTACCGGAGGGCAAGCAAATTCGCTGGGGGTTCTCAGCCCCAAGCTCTACAAACTTAAGGTCTGAGGGAGGCAAACAGGGAGAGTGTGCCCAGGCGTTCATGAAAACAGGGCTCCCAGGAGCAGCAGACCTGGCGTGTAGCCAGTATTGTGGTGAGGGTCACAGTTGAGCAGGGCCTGGCTCGAGGAAACACAAGAGAAGGCCCTAGACACTCAGGATTGGAGACCCACCCAGTCTGGGAGGAAGAGCTGCTGCACAGTGATTGGTTCCCATCTATTGAGAGGAGAAGCTTGGCCCAGTGGGCACAGCTCCACCTACTGGAAGAGAAGTTAATCGAACTCTATGACTGCATTTATTATTATTATTATTATTATTATTATTATTATTATTATTATTTAATTTGGGTTTTTTTTTCTTTCATTTTCATTTTTTGTTTCATACGGGATGAAAAAGGCAATATCACAACAGATGCTACAGAAATACAGAAGACAATTAGAAATTATTTTGAAAACCTATATTCCAATAAAATAGAAGATAGTGAAGACATCAATAAATTTCTTAAGTCATATGATTTGCCCAGACTGAGTCAGGAGGATACACACAATTTAAACCGATCAATATCAATGGATGAAATAGAAAAAGCAATCAAAAGACTACCAACCAAGAAAAGCCCAGGACCGGATGGGTATACAGCAGAGTTTTACAAAACCTTTAAAGAAGAATTAATACCAATACTTTTCAAGTTATTTCAGGAAATAGAAAAAGAGGGAGCTCTGCCAAATTCATTCTATGAGGCCAACATCACCCTGATTCCGAAACCACACAAAGACACCTCAAAGAAAGAAAACTACAGACCAATATCTCTGATGAACCTAGATGCAAAAATACTCAATAAAATTCCGGCGAATCGGATACAAAGGCACATCAAAAAAATTGTGCACCATGATCAAGTAGGATTCATCCCTGGGATGCAAGGATGGTTCAATATATGGAAAACAATAAATGTTATTCACCACATCAATAGACTTAAAGATAAGAACCATATGATCATCTCGATAGACGCAGAGAAAGCATTCGACAAAGTACAACATCCCTTTATGTTCAAAACATTAGAAAAACTAGGGATAACAGGAACTTTCCTCGACATTGTAAAAGCTATCTATGCTAAGCCTCAGGCTAGCATCATTCTGAATGGAGAAAAATTGAAGGCATTCCCTCTAAAATCTGGAACAAGACAGGGATGCCCTCTATCACCACTTCTATTCAATATAGTTCTCAAAACACTGGCCAGAGCAAATAGACAGACGAAAGAAATTAAAGGCATAAAAATAGGAAAAGAAGAACTTAAATTATCACTATTTGAGGATGACATGATTCTATACCTAGAAGACCCAAAAGGGTCTACAAAGAAACTACTAGAACTAATAAATGAATTCAGCAAAGTGGCAGGATATAAAATCAACATGCATAAATCAAAGGCATTTCTGTATATCAGTAACAAAACTTCTGAAATGGAAATGAGGAAAAACACTCCATTCACAATATCCTCAAAGAAAATAAGATACTTGGGAATCAACCTAACAAAAGAGGTGAAAGATTTATACAATGAAAACTACAGAACCCTAAAGAGAGCGATAGAAGAAGATCTTAGAAGATGGAAAAATGTACCCTGTTCATGGATAGGCAGAACTAACATCATCAAAATGGCGATATTACCCAAAGTTCTCTACAGGTTTAATGCAATGCCAATCAAAATCCCAAAGGCATTTCTTGTAGAAATAGATAGAGCAATCATGAAATTCATATGGAAAAATAAAAGACCCAGAATAGCAAAAGCAATTCTAAGCAGGAAGTATGAATTAGGCGGTATAGCGATACCAGATTTCAAACTATATTACAGAGCAATAGTGACAAAAACAGCATGGTACTGGTACCAAAACAGGCGGGTGGACCAATGGTACAGAATAGAGGATACAGAGACTAATCCACAAAGCTACAACTATCTTATATTTGATAAAGGAGCTAAAAGCATGCAATGGAGGAAGGATAACATCTTCAACAAATGGTGTTGGGAAAACTGGAAATCCATATGCAACAAAATGAAACTGAATCCCCTCCTCTCACCATGCACAAAAGTTAATTCAAAGTGGATCAAGGAGCTAGATACCAAATCAGAGACTCTGCGTCTGATAGAAGAAAAAGTTGGCTCCGATCTACATATTGTGGGGTCGGGCTCCAAATTCCTTAATAGGACACCCATAGCACAACAGTTAATAACAAGAATCAACAAATGGGACTTACTTAAACTAAAAAGTTTTTTCTCAGCAAGAGAAACAACAAGAGAGGTAAATAGGGAGCCTACATCCTGGGAACAAATTTTTACTCCTCACACTTCAGATAGAGCCCTAATATCCAGAGTACACAAAGAACTCAAAAAATTAGACAATAAGATAACAAATAACCCAATCAACAAATGGGCCAAGGACCTGAACAGACACTTCTCAGAGGAGGACATACAATCAATCAACAAGTACATGAAAAAATGCTCACCATCTCTAGCAGTCAGAGAAATGCAAATCAAAACCACCCTAAGATACCATCTCACTCCAGTAAGATTGGCAGCCATTATGAAGTCAAACAACAAGTGCTGGCGAGGATGTGGAGAAAAGGGTACTCTTGTACATTGCTGGTGGGACTGCAAACTGGTATGGCCAATTTGGAAAGCAGTATGGAGATTCCTGGGAACGGAACCACCATTTGACCCAGCTATTGCCCTTCTCAGACTATTCCCTGAAGACCTTAAAAGAGCGTACTACAGGGATACTGCCACATCGATGTTCATAGGAGCACAATTCACAATTGCTAGACTGTGGAACCAACCCAGATGCCCTTCAATAGATGAATGGATTAAAAAATGTGGCATTTACACATCATGGAGTATTACGCAGCACTAAAAAATGACAAAATCATGGAATTTGCAGGGAAATGGATGGCAGTAGAGCAGATTATGCTAAGTGAAGCTAGCCAATCCCTAAAAAACAAATACCAAATGTCTTCTTTGATATAATGAGAGCAACTAAGAACAGAGCAGGGAGGAAGAGCAGGAAGAAAAGATTAACATTAAACAGAGACATGAGGTGGGAGGGAAAGGGAGAGAAAAGGGAAATTGCATGGAAATGGAGGGAGACCCTCACTGTTATACATATAAGAGGTTGTGAGGGGAATGGGAAAATAAACAAGGAGAGAAATGAATTACAGTAGATGGGGTAGAGAGAGAAGATGGGAGGGGAGGGGAGGGAGGATAGTAGAGGATAGGAAAGGTAGCAGAATACAACAGTCACTAATATGGCATTATGTAAAAATGTGGATGTGTAACCGATGTGATTCTGCAATCTGTATTTGGGGTAAAAATGGGAGTTCATAACCCACTTGAATCTAATGTATGAAATATGATATGTCAAGAGCTTTGTAATGTTTTTAACAACCAATAAAAAAAGAAAAAAAATCTTTAATTTGTGGCTCTAGAAAAGATTCAGTCTGCTACAATTGAGTTATTGCTTTGAGGCAGCAAATACGCATTCTTGTACTTCTGTTTAAAATTCACTTCCTGCCTCTTAAAATTCTACCCAAATAATTTTCCTACTTACTTATATGTATACACCATAGTGAATCCCATGATTGTATACAGCCATAAAAATGGAGTCCTACTAGAATAAGATATAGTCCACGCTTATTTAATTATACCAAAATGAATTCTACTGTCATGTATAACTAAAAATAAACAATAAAAATTTTAATTTATTTAATAAAAAGATTCTACTCAAATGCTATATCCTCTGCCAAACCTTCCCTGATCTACAGTGCAAGCCTCCCTCTCCTCCAGAGTATAGTGTAGACTGGATTCAGCTATTTCAAATTCTTGTTCGCATGTCTGCCTCACTTCTAGACAGTTCCATGGGGAATACATCCTTCTACTTGATGTTTTCTTCCCTGAAACTAAAACAGCACCTAGTCCATAACAGGTGCTATGAACAAATTCAAAAACCATTTGTTTTAAAGAATCAAGAAGGGAAAATTTTTAAATTAAAATAGTAAAAGCAATGAAGGCACTTAATTCTGGGACAGTATATACACAAATATGCCTGGGTGTAAAGTAATCTAAAGGAGATGCCTCTCATTTAAAAAGGATGGTTAAGACTAGTTGCTTTAAAAAAGACTATGGACGAACAACCATAAACCATAGTAAGTGTTACAGACACACCATTTTCATTTGGGGGCATTCAAGCTTACATATCTATTACCACCTGAAATGGCACCTAAGAGTCTAAGAGTATAGAACAATAAATGTCATCTGTAAAATGACTAAAAGCAACAATAAGAACAATAAGCTATATAAGAGTTCAAGAGGTAGTCAGCTAGGGAAACAGAAGGCTTTAAGGAAAGGGGAAGATTTGCACTGATGCCTAAGTATAGTTGGGAATTAGGGAAGCAGCCAGAGGATATGGGAGAGTTTTTCAGAGAAGAGAAAAGCAAAAGAAGTGGAGGCAGGATAAATTCTGGAATAGTAAATACACAAATGTGTCCAGCTTTAAAGTTATCTGAAGGAGTGGAGTTTCCTTCCATCTCAGAAGAATGGGTCGGACCACGTACCTTAAAAGAAATGACCAGACATTACATAGAAATGTTGCAAATAATACACTATAGAGTTCCAGTGCCCAGACCTAGAAATGGCTCTTATATTTACCATTAACTACTGTTTACTACTCAGAATGTTTTTTAAACAATAAAAAATCATGAAACATTAAGGTATGAAATCCCAAATTCCTTATCAAATCCTCTATTCCACAATAAGCATGTAGTTAGTAGATTTTTCTCATACAATATAGAAATGTAATGAAAACAGTATATTATAGGAAAAGGTGAATCTAATTGTCATCTCTGCTTTAAAATATTGTCTCAAGGTTTTTATTCTCAATTTTTAATCTTTCCATTGATATGACAGAAATACCTAAAACACATACACAAAAGTAACTTTATATAAAAGTGAATTGAGTTAATAATGGAGACAAGATTTAAAGATTATCCTCATGATTCAAGAAGAATAACAGAGGGAAACTCTTAGATTATATATAACTATATATAATATATAACTACGACATACAAGAAAATAAATTTTCTAGAACAAAATGAATGAACAAAATTAACATATGGGATCTAAAGTAATCATTACATATATCCACAAAGAAGTTTTAGAAATCAGGTAAAGGTTAAAGAAAATCATTAAAAGGAAAATGTGTAGGAAGCTGTAAATCTGATTTAATGAGAGGTCAAGATATGTAACTTCACATAAAAGACAAATTCTGAGGAGAGACATTAAATAAACATTATGTAGGAGTCAACTATTGTAGTAAATGCAGATTTGATTTAGAGAACAGTAAGGAACATAGGTGGAAACATGACATATGGAATAAATACAAAAACCCTAACGTTTAACCTTTAAATCAGTGATTTGGAAGGCTGAAACACACTATGACAGATATAAAGGCATAAATAAAAGAGCATTAAAAAGCCATGCACCACATTAGTAAAATATGATTCAGGTTCAAAGAAGCTAGTCAATTATTAGTGACAGAAAAAATATAAAGTAGGGAACTTTGCTTCAATAACATGATATTAATCCAATTATTAGAAGTAAAGGCAATATAAAATGGTATGGGTAATTCTATACTCTGCTTCCCAAGGCATTGAGGATTAATGAGATGACAATACAGACCCATTTGATACATAAAGAAGGAGATAAAGCTTCAGTGGAAAAGGGTCTTTATTAAATAAGGAAATACATTCTGTTTGAACACAAAAATTCTAAGCTTAGAATTTTCAGTACAAGATCCTGGCTGGAAAGAAGAGAGAGAGAGAGTGTCTTGCTCTTAACATCATATGCCTATAACCACAGTTACCCGGGAGCTAAAGCAGGAGAATGCCAAGTTCAAGGCCAGTGTGCAATCTAGTGAGACCCTGTCACAAAACAAAAAAAAATAAAAGGGGCTGGGGGTGCAGCTCAGTGGTTGAGCACCCCTGAGTTTGACCCCTAGTACCCCAAATCATCATCATTGCAGATCAGGATGTTTCCTAAACTATATGTGACAGTTAAGTAATTGTCCTAATTTTCTTTTTAATTCTCTAGAGAATAAATACTGTCTCATCTTTTTGAACTTTATACATTGTCTTTTATTGCCCAGAGAAATTTATTAAAACCCTAGCCTCATTTAATAGTAAAACTAGAGTGGGGTATATAGAATTTATAATAATCATATAATACAAATTTATGGATCAGCATCCACATATCAGGGAAAACATCCAGCCCTTGGTTTCGGGGGATTAGCTTACTTAGCACGATATTCTCCAACTCCATTCACTTACCTGCAAATGCCATGATTTTATTCTCTCTTAATGCTGAGAAATATTCCATTGTGTATATATACCACAGTTGCTTTATCCATTCATCTATTGCAGGGCATCTAGGTAGGGTTCCACAATTTAGCTATTGTGAATTGTGCTGCTATAAACATTGATGTGGCTGCATCACTGTAGTGTGCAGTTTTTAAGTCCTTTTGGTATAAATGGAGGAGTGGGATAGCTGGGTCAAATGGTTGTTCCATTCCAAGTTTTCCAAGGAATTGTAATACTGGCTGAATGTTTTCTCTGATATGTGAGTGCTGATCCATAATAGAGGTTTGTGGGGAGCATGAGAGCACTGGAGGTACTTTAGATAGGGCAAAGGGGAGGGATCAGAAGGGAGGAGGTATGGGGGTAGGAAAGATGGTAGAATGAGATGGACATCATTACCCTAAGTACATGTATGAAGACACAAATTAATGTGACTCTACTTTGTATACAACCAGAGATATGAAAAATTGTGCTCTATATGTGTACTATGAATTTAAATGCATTTTTCTGTCATGTATAACAAATTAGAATAAATTAATTATTTTTAAAAATACATATTTATGTATACACCATTTACTATATCCCACTCACTGTACTAAACATAGTAGATGTTAGCCCTATTAAATACATTCAATAAACATGTGGTATTAGTGTGCTTGCACTATTAATCAATCTACTGTTTCTCAGCTCCAAATCTATTCTTCCCAGTTCTGCAATTTTAGAGCTGAAACCTTTAAATAATTTTCTTTTATAAAATGACACAAGTTTAAGCTTTGTCATTAGACGGTGTTGCAGGGATACTGATACAGGAAAGGATATTTCTTTTCCTGGGTCTGATGGGCTCCTCTGGCCAGCCATCTTCAACAAGGGCATTTTTCTCCAATATCTGTCTCCAACACCTGTCTCTACATGCAGCAGAGAGGAGTGACTCTTGTGGCCAAAAAACTTCTCGAGCACCCCATCAGATATCTTTATAGCCAAGTGCCACTGGTAAATCATCTCTGTACTGGTGGTACCTGTCTCTCTAACTCTTGAATCACTTTGCATCAGATATTTCTACTGACTTTTCCCTAGGCCCTCCCTCTATCTCAGTGCCATGGTAATGGCTGCTCTTTTTGAACTGCCATTACTACAGTCTACAGAGTACTTTTCCTCTGTTTCTCCCCAGTCCCCTCCTAAAGTTAATCGTTTTTTTATTAAACACACTGTGGTCAAATAACCATGAGGTTTGACTCTGGCTTGAAGCCTGACACAGTACTTTTATGAGGAAGCAACTAGTAAACCCATTTTATCAACAGAAAACAGGCTGAGGGATAACTTTCTGTTAACCTATTTTCTATTGATATTTTATACTGTTTGGCAAATGACTAATTGATGGAAGAATTAGCATGGGGGGGGGGGTTCTTTCCTATTAAGCTTCACAGTTGAAGCGTTTAACTCTTAAAACCAGGTATAGCAGATTAAAGATGGCAGATTAGTGCATTTCCAGTTGCCCTGTGGCTAGGGATTCAAGCCATGGGAGTACTGCTTCTCAACAAGGTGGATGAAAAATGAAATTCACTGAAACCCAATAGTGGACAGTCAGAAACTGACAAATTCAGGTGCATTGAACAAAAACAATAAAGAGTACATCTGAGCCAAGCTGGTATGACAGAGGCACTGGTTCACTACCGAGTAGATGAATAACACAAACAGAAAAACACAACAAACAAATTTGGCATGGAAAAAACTGTAGCACAGAAAAGCAATTTGAACTTAGCTGAGTCAGAGGCTGCACCAGGAGCTGGTGTTTGAAAAGTGCAAAATGTGACTGAAATTGGTACAGGAAATATGGTACCCAAGGAGATTAAAGTTACGAATATGGAGGGGAGTGCAACTTGCTTTTCTTCTGAGTCTAATGGCTCACGTGACAAGCTAAAGAGGGTCAGGACACTGAACAGGCAGTCCTGATTACACCTGGGGACTAAGCCTGGTAAGACTATATTCAGGGTGGCAGAGTGAGTGAGATACATTGAGAGTTAACCCCCTTCCCTCGGAGTAGAATTCTCAAGAGGCTGCTGAGATCCAGACTTCCAGCAGAGATTGGCAACTGCCTGGCCCTTGTAGTGTGTCTGTCTAATCTTGTTAGAGCAGATACTGCCCAACAAAGTCCCAAATGTCTGAATTGAACTAAGCCTCAGCTTCTGCAACTCTTCACTTAGAACTGTGGAGTAGTCCCACCCAGGGAGTACATGGATCTGTTTTGAAAGGACAAAACCCCAATTGACAAGACTTTCCATTCTGTCCAACCTTCTACTAGAGAAGCTAAAATCTTTTGTTCCTTTCTCTTATTTCTATTTCTCTGCATTCTTCTTTCTCTAATGGGCCAAACTCTCTTATCTCTTTCAATCTCTACTTACTTCGTAGACGCCAAAGATACTGAAATGGATGGAATATTAAAAAAAAAAGAAAAGAAAAAATTCAAGAGTGATTCTAAAACATGATCAATGAATTCCAAGAGAACAAAGAAAGACAACTAAACGAGTGAAGGAATTCAGTTCAGCATAAAAGTGAGAAATTCCATAAGGAAGCAGATATTGAAAAAGAACCAAAAATCTTGAAAATGAAATAAATCAAAATGTTCAGTTGAAAGTCTCTATAATAAAGTAGACCATGCTGAAGACAGAATTTCAGAGCTAAAAGACAAAGTGGCCAGCCTTATACATTCAGACAGTATTAAAGAAAAATAAACAACAATTAACAGAATATACAAGAACTCTGAGACAAAACTCAAGAGACCAAATTTAAGAATCATTGGAATCAAAGAGGGATGTGAATTGAAAGCTCATGGCATGGATAATCTCTTTAGCTAAATAATAACAGAAAAATTTTCACACCTTGAGAATGAGATTGCCATCCAGATACAGAAGGCATTCAGAACCCCAAATAGATAAGATCAAACAACTTCTCACTGGGTGCCACTGGGTGCGTGACTGTAATCCCAGTGGCTTGGGAGGCTGAGACGGGAGGAGTTCAAAGTCAGTTTCAGCAACTTAGTGAGGCAATAACCAACTCAGTGAGACCCTGTCTCTAAATGAAATACAAAATAGGGCTGGGGATGTGGCTCAGTGGTTGAGTGCCTCTGAGTTCAATCCTGGGTACCAAAAAAAAAAAAAATAACAATAAAAGAACAAAAATAACAACTTCTCCACCATCTCCACCACACATTATAATTAAAATGCCTAATATACATAACAAGGATTGAATCTTAAAAACCTCAAGATAAAAACATCAGATCACATTTAGAGATAAGTCAATCAGAATCACTTCTGATTTCCTAGAACAAACTCTAAAATTCAGGAGGATATGGAATGTTATGTTCTAAGCTCTGAAAGAAAATAACTGTCAAGCAAGATTGCTACATCCAGCAATCTTCTAAAGCCATTGTTTAGAATCAAAAAAAGAAAGAAACTTTCCAAGATAAGTGGAAACTAGAAGAATTCATGATTACTATGACAATACTTCAGTAAATACAATATACAGAAGAAATGAAAAGCAAACAGAAGAGCTCACAAATAGACAAATCTCATTTGAAAAGTAACTATGAAAATGAGAAATAAGACCAAATTAATTTCTAGCATTTTGATTTATTGACATTTTTTCCTCACTAGATTCCACATATGAGAGAAAACATATGACTCTTGAACTTATGAGTTTGGCTTATTTATATGGAAACTAGAGAAGAAAAAGGAAAAGAAAGGGGAAGAGCTAATGAAAAATCAAAGGAAAATCAGTAGAATAGAGGAAAGGGATCAGGGGAAGAGAGGAGGGGAGGAAAACAGGATATACTGGAGAATGATACTGGACCAACTATATTGTTTTATCATGTGCATGTACAGATATATAATGATGAATCCCACCATTATATAATTATAATACACCAAAATTATGGGAAAAGTGATCAGGTATAATTAAAAATTACTTTCCCTTTAGTCTCAGAATTCTCTCTATGAATTCAATCATAGGACACCCATCCTGGTGTCCAGAGAATTAATAATTAGCAATAATTAGTAATTAATAATAATTATTAATTAGTAGTAATTATATTTAGTAATAATTGTGAATAATAATTATATCACACTATATCTCATTTGTGTAAACTAGCAATTCTAGTAGCTTTTTGGCTTATATTACTATGATATGATTTTACTATCCATACTTTAGAGCCCAAATGTGTGGAGTTTGGGGGGATTGTTTGTTTGCTTGTTTGTTTGCTTCTTATGGCAACAGCCAGTTTTCCAATTCTCTGGACACCAGATGGGTGTCCTATGATTGAGTTCAATTGAATTCAATTGAGTTCAATTGAATTCAATTCTTCACTAGCTAAATAGAGTTAGCATCAGGTTCTACAAATTAAAGACAGAATTCCACAAGACTGCTCCGTCTTTAGAAGCCAATCAGAAGTCTTGGTACCCACGCTTCTGTCCAACTTGCTATAATGATGAGTGTGCCCATATATCCCTCCTTGGTTTCAATAATTTATTAGAACAGTTTACAGAACTTGGGAAAAGATTATAATTACTGTTATTGGTTTATTATAAAAAGAAAATTTTGGAACAGACATAAAGAAAAGATGCATAAGACAAGATATGGGGCAAATGAGGCACAGAGATTTTATGCTTTCTCTGGACTTGTTTCCATCCAGCACTTCTATGTGTTCAACAACCCAGAAACTCCCTGAAACTCATAGTTTAGGGCACTTTATAGAGGTTTTATTGACATAGGCATTAATGAGGCCAAAATTGGATATTGGTGATCAACTTAATCTCTGAAGGTTGAGGGGTTCAGCTGAAACTTCTAATGCTCCAATCATCCTTGGTTTTTTTGGTGTCTACCCCTATTTTGAAGCTACTAGGAACCCCCATACCATAAGGCACTAGTCACTGTTCATCTCATTAGCATATAAAAAGACTTTCATCACTCTAGAGATTCCAAGAGTCTTATAAACTCTCATGTCAGAAATTAGCAACCAGGAAGTAAGACCAAATATGATAACCCAAAATACTTCTGTCATTTCTATCACTGAAGAAATTATAAGGGCTTTAGGAACTCTGGACCAGAAACTGGGAATAAAAGCCAAATATATATTTCTTATTGTATAACATTATCCTGTTGCATGGCCTTTCACATTTTGGGAAACACACCAGTATACGTGAAAAAGATGCTAATATAAAGATAGCATTGAGTCAACTCTAATTTATTATAAAGGTAAACATTCGTCACATTTTTGTACTTTGTCTGCTGTCAGTATTTACTTAGTAGAATGCACAGCTGACTGAAACATAAGTGTTGGAAAAAAAAAACGGTTATTCTAACCCATTCACTAAGGAAGCATCCTCATATGTAAGCTGAGGATTCATAGCTGCTATGAATAGGGAGTTGAGTCCAATCTCTCTCCACTATTATTAGACCCCTCTGCTGTCACCCTATACCTATTTCTATGCCACCCTTGGATAAAGTTTGCCTTACCATCTTTAAAAAATTACTGTAAATAATGTGCAATTTATTATGCACTATATAATATTAAATATTAATATTCACTTTATGCTTATTAATGTACACAAGTCTATTGCTTTGTTAATATACTTAAAATGAGTTGCATATTCTGAGTGCCAAGTTACATATCAAATAAGACATTTGCTTTGATATTTTACCACTCTATTAAAACATCCTGAACATTGACTTTTAACATGTAAATGGTTTATATAGAGTAGAAAATCTAGATATCAGACACACACACAATATAGAACATCTCATTGAGCTCATCCTGCAATAGATTAAAAGTAAATTGAAAACAAAAAAACCTTAATTGTACATCTTTAGGTAACTATTAGATATGCTTCCTATATGCTAAAAATTTCTAAAGCTTTTGGTTACTTAATATAGTTTATTTTACTTCACATTTGATGACAAGCTTGAAGACTAATGGAGTTGTAGTCTCCCTCCCCAAAGTTTGGAAATCAGAAGATTCAGAAGAGAGATTATATGACAATTTGGGGATGAGACAATGTGCCTCTTAGTAAGAAGCTCAATAACTAAGTAATGAATAAATATGTTGAGTAGAGAGACAAAGACCTCAGACAAGCCTTATCTGCACTTTCCCAGTATGCTTACATCCATAGCATACAGCATAGGCATCTAAACTATGCAAGATATTGATGACTTCACATTCTCACTTAGAATAAGAAGAAGCACGTTGAGAATCCAACCTTGCTATCTTAAGAATTGTGTGGCCCATATGTTTGGGTGGGGACAAAAAGACTTACACTAGGCTTTGATTCACCATGAGTCTATGCTCAGACTAGTAGCTGTGACCTATCACTCTGAGATTTTGCCGCAGGCTTCCCAACAGAGATTTGGCTTATGTGGGCTGCCGCATCAACTTGCTGCATACTAGTGGGGCCTGCCTCTCTTAAGATATTTAATATCTATCACAAAGGCACCAAATGCCTGACAGCAAAAGAATGCTAATGAATGCTGTAGAAGCAGGTTCAGGAAAGATTACAGAAATTGTTTATAGAAGGCTTAAAGTGAATGTTATACTAACTGCTCACATGGGTCTCATTTGATTGCTTACAGAAATAAGATATTGTTGTTCATGTGATTATTTAGAATTATTTGGTGATTTGGATTCTCTCCAAATATTGTAGATATTCCAGATACTCTCCACTCCTTCCTAGAATCACAAAACAGCTAGTAGACGATTTTTAGAATGCTCAGCAGTGTTATCGCTAGTTCTCAAGCTCGAAAATTCATTTGAAAGACACTTTGCATGTTTCCCTTTAATGAATGTTTGCACTTATTACAATGTGAGCGTTTACTTCTAAGGTTATGCAAACCCATTTTAGTAATATGTGTTTTTGAACATGGGGCCATAACATAATTATAATAAAAATAAATGTTTACAGTGACAATAAATTATGTGTACATTTTAGATATATTTGTTTCCAGTGGAGTATTCATAGAGATCTTTGAATATTTACAGCCATGATTTCTACAAATTAAAATCAACATTTTTTAAAAGAAAAAAGGCAATCCATGCTATAGACTATATAGAGGATAATAAAGTTTTCATCATAACAAGAATTACTGAATTTATCCAAGGTAAGTGAAAGGTAATAAAATAAAACCTTAGCTAGATTTGATATTTTAAAAAGCTATATGCCTTTTATTACTTTCTAAATTAATAGATACTTTTTTGTTTATGGAAGTATTAACACAAGAAAAACCAGATGTTTAAGCTTTTCTCCCATACTTTTACTTAGGTAACAAGAGGCTAACCTCCAGCCCATGTTTGACCCCTCGATTTGATACTTAGGCAGTACCAGTTTTTGTTTGCTCAATTGTTTCAGAGTCAGAGTCATGCCTGGATGCTCTAGGCCTTTTTGCTAGTAGTTAACTGTGGGACAAGAATAAAATAAAAGTTATAAAATGCATAATATCAATAGCAGTAGTATGGGTTTGGAAAGCTGCATGCTGTGACTACTTAAGCTGTTAAAAAAGCTGAAAGATCACCAGGCAATTGTTAAATAATAGAAACTTTCAGTAATTACTGGTCCCACTGCCTTGGCTATAACAAGCAAAATATTCTGCATCCCATTATATGTCTTGTAATCCATCCCATCCCCCATGAGACAGAGATTAATGTTGCAATACCAAGAAGGAAAATGTGATTACACCAGATTTTATTGTAATACCATTATTGATTTGTTGCTATAATAATGTAGAATGCACATTGCTTTACTTCAGTAAGTTTTTATTTTTCTACATTTATCCCTAGAGATTTGAGAGCCTATATATGTCTATAAAATTGTAACCTTGGTTCCGCAATTGGAAAGCCTATCTATTGTTCTAAAGTTCCATTTCAGCTGACTATATGGGGGGACATAAACTCTCATGACAATAGAATGTATATCAATAGTAGTATAAATTTTCCAACATTGGGCTCCTGTCTTAAACATAGTTTAATATTTAAGGTATATAAAGGCACAATAAGTGTTCTTTTTTTAAAATCTGAGTCAATTTAATGAGTGGGATGAAATGGATTCTGAAATATTACATATTTAAAACTTAAACATCCAAAAAGCAATGATGCCAATCTTCCTCACACTAACTCATTCTAAAGTATAAACATATCTCAGTTAGTCACATTAAAATGAAACAAAATAGGTTTTGATATCTTAGAGCTTTCTACGTTCCCATCATCTCTTGCCATTTAAAAGAGACACATTTTTGTTTTTTCCTTTGTCAGTACTAGTGTTTCACTAAAACAGTCAAACTTTATTATAAATGATCACTTACTAAGTGGACTCAAGTGTCTTCTGAAGTGTCTACATTTTTTGTAAGAAGAGCTGTTATAACACAACTATAATTGCCCACTCTCCTCTACCTTCACTCTCTCCCTTAGATCACATTATCTATTTTCATAGATATAAATGATACCTACATGGGGATAATTTCCAAGTTTATATCTCCAGCTTAAGACTCTTCTTCTCTGAATTAAACTCCTATCATCAGGTGTCCAGTTGGCATTAGGTGTCTCAAGCAGTCTTGAACTTCACAAATCCCAAGTGAAGTTTTGATTTCCCTTCAAAACCTTCTCCTCTTCTCCTTCCCCATCCCAATAACTGTCATCACTATCCACCAGTTGGGAATTATCTTTGATTTTTATATTTTCCTCATTCACCAAATCCAACCCATGGATAAGTTCTGACTTAACCAATATATTCCCAAAATACATTCCAAATCTGTTCACTCTGCTTCAAACCTACTAACTGTCCCCAGTCAACCTCCTATTCTTTCTGCCAGGGACCACCTTATGGTATCTCCTTCTTTCCTCATGTAGAATAAAGTGTTCTTTCACAACTAAAAAAAAATGTGGTCAGCAGGGATGAATTTTCCAAGGCATTCCAAAGGAAAGGAAGATTGTGACAAGAGTAATTAATTTAGCAGAAGTAATGTAATGTTCTCTCAGAGCACAATGTCAGTAGAGTTTTGGTTATAAGAAGTAAAGAGACAAGAAAGCATGGGGAGTTAAGAAAATGGAAAGCCATAAACTGAACACAATATTTTCAATAAGAAACCAGGCATGAATAAATTAAGAGCTCTAATCACCAGTTACCCTGATCTGATCACAGCATTTTGTATACATATACTGAAATATCACACTGGACCCCATATATATGTACAATCATTACATGTTGATTAGAAATATAAGAAAAAAGTTTTTACATTTTTGAAGAAATAAAGCAAGCAATTACAAAAATAAATTAGATCAGTTCACAACCCAATTTCATTTAGAATAAAATGGAAAACCTTTGATATCATATTTAAAAATCAAATCTAAACATTTATCCTGCTTTACAAAGCCCCTACTTACCTCAGCAACGTTTTTTTTTTTTTCTATTGCCTCCCCTCTGACAAATCTGAATAAGACACACTTCAAATCCCACCTCAGGACTGTGCTCTTCCCTTCCTTTAGATACACCTTGAATTCCTACTTCTTCCTCCACCCATCGGGTCTCAGTTTGAATATTATCTGGCTAGAAAGGTTCTATTTCTGACCCCCCTTATTTGAGCACAAATCTCAGCTGTCTACATCACTACCAACATTTTGTTTCACAGAAACATCCTCTCTCTCCTTTAAAACACTTTTCAAAAATGTGTAATTAATAATTAATTCACTTTTTTATTGCCCATCTTTCCCCTTCTGGGCTAAAAGCTCCATGAAGTCAGGGATATTGTTTATCTTTACAGACCCAGAGCCTAAGCAGTCCATCCCCTGGGAAATGATAAATAGGCAGAAGGCTGCTGTTACCTGGATAATCATCTCCTGTAGTCTTGTCTATCAGGGATTATTCACTTCTATCCCATCATCTATTCAAAATAAGCATCTCCAAGGTATTGAAGTTCTTTTGCTTTATCACTGTTGCCTTGGATTAGAAACAAAGATGCTATTATTTCACAAATTTTCTAAGTATTTTAATGCTTCTGTAAGTTGTTTATTCAAAAACCAAGACATATTCAGTTATGATCCTAAAATGTTAGTGGCTCGATACAGCATTTCTACATTTTTACTCCATATCCCAGACACATCAACAGAAGACTGTTTCATGCAGTCACTAAGGGAGGTCAATGGTGAAGAGGTCTTACTACCTCACAAATGCATAATGGATCATGGTGCCTACTCAGCTTTAATGGAGGAGGGAAAATCGAGATTAGAAACTGCACATACATTTTCCTTAGGACAGAAATATCACAACCTGTCTCTTAATTTTCTTTGGCTAGAAATAGTGGCATGGCATGGCCTAACTGTAAGGGGCCAGTAAGTAAAGAACTTGGGGAACAATCATATCTCTGTCACTCCTGCTATACTATCCAAATATTATAACAATCTCAGAGTTTCTCAGAATTGTTTTTCTATCTTCTATTGGAAATGTTTGTATATGTGTGTATATCATTCAACTGAAACCTCAGGTTCCAGTTTTTAATGTAATTTAATTTAGGAGGTTTTTATAGACATCAAGAGTTGGTATGCATAACACATTTGGAACAAAATCTTGAAAGATCATATGTTTTACAACATATTGTATAAATTAATATAAGAAAAGAAATAGTGTAGTAGTAGGTGGAAAAAACAGAAATGAGAAAAATTTTAGAATCCTTTATTTAGTCATATAAATATATACTACCTCAAGTGTAATTTTTTCTTTTAATGTGACAAAAACATATATGTATAAACATATACAACATTCCAATGGATTCCTATTGCTCTTTGCATCAAAAACTTTAAAGTAACTATCAAAATCTCCCATCAGTTTATTATAAATACTTTGTATGCTTTACTATATCAATAACAAATCTGCATTTGTCCTAAAGACTTTTCTGAGCACTGGAATAATGAAAACTATTTGGTCTCTGACTTCAGGAAATTCACATAATGAGAGAAGACGGACTTTTCTTTCTTTCTTTCTTTCTTTCTTTCTTTCTTTCTTTCTTTCTTTCTTTCTTTTTAATTTTTTTTTTAGTACTGGGGACTGAACCCAGGGGCACTCAACCACTGAGTCCTATTTTGTATTTTATTTAGGGATGGGTTAGTTGCTGAGTGCTTTGCCTTTGCTGAGGCTGGCTTTGAACTCACGATCATTCCTGCCTCAGCCTCCCAAGCCCCTGGAATTATAGGCGTTAGCCACAGCACCTGGGGGATGGCTGACTTTTAAATCATTAACTACAGTGTGATAAGGCTTGCAGTAAAAAATATTGACAAATAGAAAAAAGAGGTAAGGCTACATAGAAGCAGCAATTTATTTTTTTACTTTTTTAAATTTTTAATTTGTTTTAGTTATACATGACAGTAGAATGCATTTATGTACTTTTTTATATCATACATAAATGAGGTATAATTCTCATTTTTCTGATTGTACATGTTGTAGAATCACATTGTTCATGCAGTCATATATGTACATAAGGTATTAATGTCTGTTTCGGGGAAGAATACTTACTTTAGGTTAGGTAGAGGAAAGTGAAGGGAAGCATCAATTTTGAACAGAATCTTAGAGACTGGTTTAGCAGGGAGGAAGCAGGAAGTAAGGAATCCAGTACAAATCACTAGGCCAGGAACAGAGAATTTGTTTCCAAGTTCAGAGGACTTTATCAATGTAAATCCTATGTAGACTTCTTTAATTAGGCGACCCTTTCTGGGGAGCAATAGTAATCCTTCCTGCCCAGTGAGGGGAAGTTCGTCAGATGGAGAAAAACTTGGAGGTATTCTAAGTGAGAATACAGCATGCACAAAGTTACAGGGAGATGAAAGAGCTTTATGTATATCAAATTGATAATGCAAAGAAGCTATGGTTACAAAGGCCTTTCATGCTTTACAAGTAAAAAGGGGAAAAAAGTATAATTCTCAAAAAAGAATTTGGCAACTCTTAGTAAAATTGCATATACTTTGCATTTAATTCAGCAACTCCTTTTTAGGAATCTATCTCCAAAGTGTCACTGGTTAAAACATGAAAAGACATTATGTAGAAGGCTATTGATTATAGGACCATTTTCAAATCCCAAAATATACAAATAAAATTACCTTTAAATTAATAGAAACTAGCTGAATAAACTATGGTCCAAACATGCAAACTTTACAGCTATAAAAGGAATGGAGACTATATTTACCTACAGTGTAATAGCTCCAGCATAAATTTGAGTGAAGAAAGAAAAGTGGGGGACAGTGGACTTAGTATGCTGCTATTTACTTAGGAGAGACACCAATATTTAGATCATTCATACAAAATTGTCATTTTTAAATTAAAAAGCAGTCAAATATTGGCAATTTAATGTGCCTCTATCTCATCTGTATGTATTAGCTTACATTTTTAAATGTGAAAGGCACAAATTTTAAATGATAACTTCAAGATAGATATATTTGCCAGATTTCCCCCAGAGAGTTCCAATTAACTCTTGTTGTCAAGGTGCAATTATTAACAGAATCTCTTTTCATTCTTGAAATTGTCCCAGTGTAGAACAAAATTAGATGGTCATGTAAAGAGATGGAGTGGGAAAAAAGATAGAGATAATGAGTAAAAATGAAGAAATAAAAATGTAAAGAGAAGAGATGGGAATTTGACTTTTTTGACCATATTTGTTTTGTCAATTTAATTTGAAAACATTTTAAATAATTATAAAAATTAATTTAAAGAACAATTTCTAAAAGTCAAAAGTGAAATGAAATAACTAAATATAAATATGCATCAGTTAGTGGCATAACCATACAGAAACTACATAGAATAACATAAAACTGCAATGATTCAACTCTAGTTCCCCAGTGGAGAAAAACAAAAGTCTACAAACATCTCAAACTGTTGTCATGAGTTATATTACTGTTGCTACTGTTACCATTATTCTGAGACAGCTTCATGTGTGGTATTGAACAAATTAATGAATAATTATATTGGTGTCATTAAGTATCAGGATTTTCAGCATGGGAGAAAAGATAAAGACATAGGATCAATAGTTAAATATTCAAAATCCCTGAATTTGAATTATAAACATCATCATGAATTCAGAGTGTGCTACATCTTAAAAATAAACACAAGATAAATGAACTTCCTATCTGTTCATTTAACAGGTTTACATGTGATGATGAACTCCATGACTATGAGTATCCATAACATCCACATTGTACTCACCAATATGAATTCTTCCCCCAAAAAGCCAGAGATCCTTGGAGAAATAGATGCTTCAATGTCCAAGATTGGAACTAGAAAAGCAAAGGAGTTATCAAAGCAAAGAATTATCAAAGACTGCAAGGGCCTTGTAAAGAGACTCAATGTGTTCTTTGTACACATTGGCTGTGGACAATTAAGAAAGTCTACAAACATCTCAAACTGTTGTCATGAGTTATATTACTGTTGCTACTGTTACCATTATTCTGAGATGGCTTCATGTGTGGTATTGAACAAATCAATGAATAATTTATATTGGTGTATTTAACTGATTTTATTTTATTTTTTTAATTTATAAAAAAATAAATATATATGTGAATATTTAACTAAATATATATGTGAATAGGCTTTCTCTGCACAAAGGTAGAAAGAGAACTTAGCTTTTATCCTTTCTTTCTTTCTTTACCTACATCTTAGGGTAGGCAATTATATCATGATGGGAAACTTCTCTTTATAGAAGAATTCTAGCTAATAAGGGGTGGCAGGGGTGTTAGAATATTGCCATTTTGCAATTCTGAATAAACTGATGCATTGGGGATATGATCACCAGTAGCTAAGATTACAAAAATCAGATATTATATAACTCCTGGGGAAGTACATGCACTACCTTTGAAAGGATTTTGTAATGCATTTAACTCAGCAATCACTGAAAAATGCATAGAAAAGGAAAGCAGATACATACAAGGGGAATGCAGTACATACAAAATATAAATACAAATAAATACAAATACTTAGAAAGGAAAGCATAGAGATGCAATCAGCAATATCCAGACCACTGGAAGTTCTGTAAGAAAACTACCTGGTTTATTCAATAAACAAACAAAGGTAAGGAAAGAAAAAAAAGACATGAAATCTACAGACTTTTAAAGAGTTCTAAGAGATCAAATAATTTGCACTTCATGTACTTATTTGGTTCTCAGTTCAAACAAACAAAATGTAAAGAATAAAAGATATCCTTTATAAAATTATAATCAGAAATGTAAACTCTAACTTAATATTTGATTATTGAATTAATATTCATTTTTTAAGTATAATGATATTTTGGTTACTTGTTAAGAGCATCCTACATGTTTTCCGTTGTCCAAACAAATGCAATATTCTAAATAATCTCTTTTATGAGGCAAAATACATGAAATGGTACTTTTTAAAAATACCTTCATAAGGACACTGCTTCCAGAAGGTACTTAACTCCATCACTTCAAACACTCAGCACAATCCAATCTTCACAATGCTTCTTATATTATGTTACTGCAGGTACGGTACATTATGTACAGGGAACCAAAACAAACAAACAACAAACAAACCCTCAAATACTCTACCGGTAGTTTGTGTAGGTCAAAAGAAGTAATTTTTTGTGTGTTCAATAGAGCACACTCAGGCCCTTGCCTTTGCCCCATATTATCTTCCTGCAGTCTCCCACTTGCACTGTCAGACACAGAAGGGCTAATGCCCAAAACCAAAGGTTTAACTGGGGCCGGAGGGGTGGTGGGTGGGTGGGGACTGTGAACAGTGATTGGCTGTGGTGTCACCTTGCAAATAATGACTAGAGAAAATTTCAGAATATCTGACAGCAGTTGGACCAGATTTCCAATTAGAATATAGGAAAATCAGTTTACATACCAGAATGGGGTGGTAACAACAGGAGGGAAGTTGGAGAAGGTGTTGAGAAACTAAGTTTAGCTGAGTAATAAGAACGGAATTCAGGTTAAAGATAGAGTCAGGAGAAACAGATGGGACAAGAGTTGAGCAGTAAGCAATGTTGAATAACTAGAGCAGGAACAGCATCAGAACAAGAACCAAGAGAAATATAGAAGCCAAGTCTCTCAAAAAGCGACAGAGATCAGAATCTCATAGGCGTGTGGTGACAGAGACTTCCCTGGAGGCACAGTCTGTCTCCAGGCATCAGCTGCAAGCTTTTGTTCAGAACCTTACTTGACTTGGAAAACCATTGATTCTGAATAGCCAGGAAATTTTACCTTGTTCACCACATACATTTTTTTTGTACACATTGGCTGTGGACAAACTTTTATTTTTTAATTGCTTTTATTTTTTAAATACATGACAGTGAGATGCATCACAATTCTTATTACACATATACACATATAGAACAAATTTTTCATATCTCTATTTGTATATAACATATGCTCACATCAATTCATGTCTTCATACATTCCACCATCATTGCTAACCCCCTGACTACTCTCTTCCCCTCCCACCTCTCTGCCCTATCTAGAGTTCATCTATTACTCCCATGCTCCCTTTCCCTACTCCGCTATGATGAGTCAGTCACCTTTTATCAGAGAAAACATTCACCATTTGTTTTTTGGGGATTGGCTAACTTCATTTAGCATTATCTTCTCCAATTGCATCCATTTATCTGCAAATACCATGATTTTATTCTCTTTTATTGCTGAGTAATATTCTATTGTGTATGTATGCCACATTTTTTAATCCATTCATCCATTGAAGAGTATCTAGGTTGGTTCCACAGTTTAGCTATTGTGAATTGTGCTGCTATAAACATTGATGTGGCTGTGTCCCTGTAGTATGGTGGTATAGACTGAGGAGAGGGATAGCTGGATCAAATAGTGGTTCCATTCCAAGTTTTCCAAGTAATCTCCATACTGCTTTCCATATGGGCTGCACCGATTTGCAGTCCCACCAGCAATGTATGAGTGTGCCTTTTTTTCCCACATGGCTGTGGACAATCTTAACAGCACCATATCATGGAGTTTAGGTAAGGATGGAATTAAATGAATCATTTAGCATAGAGGTCCTTAAAGGTTAGCCTCAAAACAATAACAACTAATGTTGAAAGGAGCTTGTGTTTGTTAATTTTATTTTATTGAAGAAAATCACAAAATCTTGTTGTTTCTACTTCCTTAAGGCCTCTAAACTTATTCCTTCTTGCAACTCCATTGAAATGAACTCTCTTCAAGCCTGTGGTTCTCAAAGTATGATCCAGAGACCCTGGGGGTCCTTGAAATATTTTCAGAGAGTTCATGAAGTCAGAATCATTTACATAATAATAATAAGATAAAATTTGTTTATTTTACTCTTTCTTTCCCAAGTATGTTGCAGAACTTTATAGAAGCTACATGATATGTAAAGCTACAATGACTCTGATGATTAATAGAGTATGTTTGTGTTTTCTTGTGTTTTAAAATCTTCTTGCTTTTTGTTTCTACCATAGTAAAGAGTAATAGACATAACCTAAATAAAAGCTCTTTAGGGTCTCCAATAATTTTTAGAAGTTTAAAGAGTTCTAAAACCAAAAGATCATATTGAGAACTATCACTAAAAGCCATCATTAATTTATTCCCTTTTAAAATTGTTACCTAATGTATCTCAGACATTCTGATTCCTCCAAACATATCATTCAAAATGTTAATCTGATTATATTGCATCTCTGCTTAAAATATTTATATCTCCCATAGCTTGTAAAATGGAGGTACAGCATAGTAGAGTGGAATGAACCAACAGGACTTTGCTTTTCCTAGGACGTGTTAAAGCCAGTTAATTGTCCCCCATTAACCATTTCTCTTTCTTCATTTTTTTTGTAATAAAAATCAGATTTTAAGTGAGTACTTGGCATTATAACTACAAAATACTCCCTTGGACATGAGGATGGTCATGTGACAATGGACGCTAGACAGGAGGCAGGAGTGATATCTGGACAACTTCCAAGTTGAATTGTCTAATAAAAAAAGCTGATTGCCCTCCACATTTTTCCTTTTGCCTTTAAGCTACAAGAGGGGCTAAGGTGCTGATCTGTCTTTATAGTGTGAATGAGGACCACACCTGTCTGTTCCAAGTTGTCTGCCTAGGTTTACATATTTTCATGGAAAAAATAAACCTCTGTCTTTAGTTTTGACCAACAAGGTAAGGAGTCGGAATTAACCTCAACCAAATGTCTGTATAACCTGAATCCCTGAGGTAAATTTTCTTCACATTTTTACATTCCTATGCTAAGGATTCCATTAATCTAGGCTTGCTCTAAACAACCTTTAATTTCCTCATTTATTCCTTCATTTAGCATTTATAAACACAGTAGGTACTGCACAATATTGCAGCAATACTCAGAGAACATTCCATACATCCGTCAACACCACAGGATCCCAATATTCAGGCAGAACAAAGTGACCCAGAACAAAGCATACCCAGAGGTCAACACCTAGGAACCATGTTGCATAGATTGTGAGTGAGCACAAGTATCAATACTTGAAGTGACAGGCTCCAGATTTCCTGGAATGGGACAGTAAAGAAGCAAAAGTCACGTTAGTCGCTGACTCAGTAGGTAAAGCCTGGAGTTTGTTCTGCAGAGGGGCAGGCATGAGTTCACTAAAGTAGCATAAGCACATCTTAAATCAAAATTAACACTGTTACAGGACCCAGGGCTAGATTGAGCATGAAAGTGAGAGAGGAGGAATCCAAGCTCCTTAAGAGGGGAAGCCAACGGAGAAACGCTCCACAGCAACACAGGATACCTGTGTGATGCTGGAATCACACCATCTTATAGACTTACTGTTCCATGTGAAAAAGGCTTATACTCCCCCAACCCAGGGTTAAAATGAGAATGTGGCCTGTGTTGGGGATTGACAATGTTATTACTATACTTCTACTGAAATAATTACAAATTTTATGTTTATTTGTTTGTAGGATGAATCATATAAACTTGCTGTTTGGGGGATCAAAGTCGTCAGTTACTATCAATTTTTAAAAATTTTTATTTAGTTGTAGATGAACACAATACCTTAATTTTATTTATTTATTTTTATGTGGTGCTGAGGATCAAACTCACTGCCTCACATGTGGTAGGCAAGCGCTCTACCACTGAGCCACAACCCCAGCTATCAATTTTTAATATTTTTAATATGGTTCACCTGAACATCTGCTACTTCACCATTCTGTATTTGTTTTTACAATGATTGGTATAATGATCTACATATCTGCAATGTGACAATAGGGGCTTTGATATTCTATGATACCAAGAAGTGACAGATGTATAATTTTATTCATAGTGAGCTGCTGTTTCATTTGTTTATTTTTTTAACTTTCTTGGTAAAAATAATGTTTTAAAAGAGGTGAAATGAACAAGCTCATTTACTCCTCAAACCAGAAATTCTTTGAGGTTATCAATATCTTCTCCATGGAAGAGTCTATTTCATTCTTCTTTATGTCTGAGTAATACTCTACTGTGTATGTATACCACATTTTCTTTATTCATTCATCTGTTAATAGGTACCTATGTGGTTTTAGCTTGGCTAATGAGAATTATGCTACTATAACCATTGATGTGGCTGGTGTTTGAGCTCTTAATGGTGGGCTATGTCCTCCAGTGTTTCAGCAGATCCCAGCAACTCACCACAATTTCTTATTTCTGGGTTCTTGTCTCACAAATTCTAAGAATGAAGTCCACAGATAAGTGGACTCAAACCATCTGAGTGTGCTAGTCTTGAATCAAGCCATTGGTCCAAACTTAATGCTAACAGGGGTTTGGAAAAGCACTAATTTGTTAACCCTAGAGCCTGCACTTCCATTCAGGTCTGCCTTACTTCAGTTTTCTGGCTGCTTGCCTGCTATCTCAGCCTCCCAGGAGATTAAAGTCAGCTGCTGCAGGGCAGAGCAGGTGTCTGCACAGGGAAGGGCTGGGCTTCCACACGATGACAGGTTATACTTCCTTAGCTTGCTGTGTGCCTCAGGTCCACACTGGCATGGCTGGCGGAAGCGCTGCAGCCCCCCCTGTGGCTGTGCAGCACCCAGAACACACACTTGTCCTCAGCTCAGAGCAACAGCAGGTAGTCCACAGTGCAATTGGGCTTCAGTGTGCTCTAGCCTGCCCAGGCCACTGCTTTACTGCTGCTTCTCTGCTCTGCTGCCGCTTCTCTGGGCTGCTGGCTGGGGGGCCCAGGAGCCATGTCAGTAGTTCCTAACTAGAATCCTGCTGCAGGGAGCCCATGGAATGTAGTGTTCAGGCGTCATACCCCTGAGACAGAGCAATACCCTATGTTCATGTCATTTGTATTAATGACGTTACATATTGGGTTCTTGGAGAAGAGGCACAAGAGTCAAAAGCATACAGAGAAGGTAAAGTAAGTATGTATCCACTCCAATTCCTACTCTCAATTGACACTTCTCCTCATTGTCTATCATGGATAAATGAAGATGCTAATAACACCCACACTGCAGATGTGTGTGTGTGTGTGTGTGTGTTTGTGTGTGTGTTTGTGTGTGTGTGTGTGTGTGTGTGTGTGTGTGTGTGTGAGAGAGAGAGAGAGAGAGAGAGAGAGAGAGAGAGAGAGAGCACGCGAGCGCGCTCCCTGGAGGACCCACAAAAGACAGACCTTCAGAGTTAATTTTTCTTAGTCTCCACACCTTCCTTCATTCAAAGAATAAAATTTATATCTACAATTTTTAAACTGAGGGAGTTGGAATAGATTGAAACACATGACACATTAACCAGGAAAGAGAGTTATCTGGGATCCTGTGCTATTATATTAAATAAATGCTGTATTCCTCAGTGCCTACTTAAAATAGAAATTGATGTGTTACTGTTAATGAAAATGTAATTTTCTTTTTGTAAAGATGCCCCCAGACTCACTATTTCAGCTTCTCAGATTGATTTTTTAAGAAATAGGTGGCAGATATAAGCCATGGGCTTTCACTGTAATTACATCTGATTCCAGGACATTATATTAATGCTGGACTATTAGTATAATAATGGCCACAGATGTACTTTTCATTCGTGTTCTCATAATAGCATCTATCTATGGAAGTCACCTTATTTGTGATAATGGAAAGTTGCTGTTTTTAAGGTATACTTTAAAAGGGTAATTCCTTATGAATTGACCATAATAGTTCACTGTTGTGAAATTGTATCATATCATTTTGTTCCAATATGTCAATGTTAATATATTTTGTAATCTGTTTAAGACTGGATTGTCAGTCAGTCGTTAAAAATGTTACAGTCAAATGTCTCATACATTGTCCTTTAGAATATTTCCTAAGCCATAAATTTCAGGGAAACCATCTGTAAGAATAGTATAATATTTATTGACATTATACAACAGTTTATGCTGCTATATGATATAATTTTCAGGAAGAAAAAAGATGAGTAAAATTATTACAATAAATAACAATGCATATGTATCTCTTTACAGTTTTCCTGAATCTAAATATTTATTCAGATCCATTGTAGAAAATACATTTTTAAAATGGAAAATTTCAAGCCACATACAATTCTACTACCTAGAAGCATCACCATTTTAAAAAACATATCTTATTATTTTTGTTTCATGCATCACAGTGCAGGGGTAGATGTTCACATTTCCACACACAAAGGTGAGGATATATTTTCTGTTAAGAGATCAGATTAGGAACACGCTTTTAATTGCCATTTAAATATAGGAGATTAGATCAGCATTTAGTGTTAAAAAAGTAAAATCTGAGAATAGACGAATTTTTACTGCTTTCTAGATACACTAAAAGTTTTATAAATCTATACTCTGTTGATATAGAGTCTAATTAAAAGAATTTCATATTTAAGTGAGGCTTAAACGCTAAGAGTAAACCCCTTTATCCTATTGCATAACTTTTTGTAGATATTCCCAAGTTGTTTGTTAATATTTTGATACAAATTTTCATATCTATATATAAAGAATATTGGTTTATGGTTTGGTTTTTTTTCCTTTTTTTCTATTGTCTTTGATTTGCTATCAGGTTGATACTGACCATATAACACAAGTGGGAAAGTGTTCTCTCCTATTCTCTATCCTGAAAGAGGACATATAGAATTTATGTTAATTCTTAAATGTTTACTATAAATCAACTAGAGCATGTTGTCCCTGAGATACCTTTTCCAGGAGGTTTTCAATTACAAATTTAATTTATTCTCTTGTTATATGGCCTTTATAAGCATCTCTTTCATCTTGGTTCAATTTTGTCAGTTTGTGGTTTTTAAGGAATTAATCTATTTCTTATAGGTTTTTAAATTAATGAGCATAAAATTGCTCATAGTATTTCCTTATTATCTTATTAATAGCTGAAAGAATATGTAGTGATTTTTAAATGAAGTAAACTCTGTAAGAAGTAAACGCAACTGGACTATATAACACGGCTTGATGAGTTTTGACAAATACATACACTCAACCATCAGCCAAATCAAAATGAAAAGTATTTTTATCTCTCTTGAAAGTTTCTTTACCTTCTTGTCAGTCAATTAGCTGGACTTGTAAAATAATCATTACTATTATTTTTCTCACTCTAGAACCAGGTATTAGATTCTCAAGAGAAAAAGAACCAAAGAACCAATAAGAGATACAGAAGTATTATGGTAAATGGATTTTATGATTGTGGAGGCCAAGAAGTCCTACAGTATGCCATCTCCCAACTAGAAAGTCAGAGAAGCCAGTGGTATAATTCAATTTGAATCCACAGGCCAGAGTAATAGAGGAACTGATGCTGTAACTCTCAGTCTAAGGTGAGAGATCTAAGAACTTTGTAGGTTGTCTGTATTAAGTCCAGGAATACAAAAACTAAAAAAGATTGGTGCCACAAATTCCAGAGTCTCACAAGACCAGAGAACTAAGGACAGAAAATGTGTATCCCAGCTCCAGAGAAAAAAACTAATTTGCATTTATTTGGTCTCTGCTTCTATCTGGGCTGTCAGTGGATTAGATGATGCTTGCCACATTGATGAGGGCATATCTTTATTACATAGTCTACTGATTCAAATACCAAACCATTTCACTCCCCTTATAGACTTACCCAGAAATAATGTGGTATTTACTATATGGGTGTTCCTTAACTCAAATTGACACCTAAAATAACAATGACAACAGGTTGGCCAACTATAGTAGAGGAATAAAATCTGGTCTGCCATGTTTTATTGTAAATAAGACTAACTGAAACAAGATGTTATGGTTTGGATAGGAGGTGCCCACCCAAATAGCTCATGTTAGGCAATGGAACAACTTTCACCAGTGAAATGATTAGATTATGAGAGTTGTAACCTAATCCTGGATTAATCCATTTGATGGGTTGATAGTTTGAAAGGGCTACTGTACGCCATGGTAACAGTTGGCAGGTGGGGATGGCTGGAAGAAATAGGTCACTAGGGGTGTGCTTGGGGTTTATTTTGTCCGTGGTGCCCCAATCTCTCCCTGTGCTTCAAAGCTGTCCTAAGCCGCCAGCTTTCCTCAGCGATGCCCTTGCACCGGACATTTTCCCTCACCTCAGGCCCACAGCAATGGAGTTGGCCCAACAATGACTGAACCTCTGAACCATGAGTGCAAATGAACTTTTCTTCCTCTAAGCTGCTTTTGTCAGGTATTTTGGTCACAGTGATGAAAAGCTATCGCACAAAGTCGTAGTCGTGAATGTCTTCTGTATTGCCGCATTCATGGCAGGAGAGAGAGATAAAGTTGAGTAAGATAGAGAGACCTTGTCCTGATCAGGAGGAGGCAGTCTCTTCTGGACTTTCACTGTTTACAGAGGCCCAGACTCCTGGACAAAGTATGTTCAAATGCTCTAAAGACCAGGAATGCCTCCTTTTGTCCCCCAGAATCTTCTTCTTTGCACATCTTAAGGGTATTTATTTACATTTCAAAGGAGGATGAAAATAGGCAAGGACTGTAAGTTAGAGACCTTCTTCTCTCATTCCCAGTAAAACCTTATTTGCATCAGCAAAAAGGACAGCTGTATCATAGTTCCTATAAAATGTCCAGCTTCATAATTCTGGGGTTTCCCTCCTATGTAAGTCTCAACATTAAATTGGCTTCCAATTATTTTTCTTCTTTAAGATTCTCTGGCTAATCTAGATCCTTTCCATTTCCCTATGAATTTTAGAATCAGACTGTCAACTTCTACAAAAAAAGAAAGAAATCTGCTGGGATTTTGATTGAATCATTGATAAATCTGGACTTAATCAACATCCAAAAATACCGAGTTTTCCCATTTATGAACAAATATATCTTTTTATTTATCTAGATCTTCTTAATTTTTTTCAAGTACGATTGGTAGTTGTCTGTGAAAAAGTCTTATAAATCTTTCAATAAATTTGTTTCTGGGGCTGTGAGTACAGCTCAGTGGTAAAGCATGTGCTTAACATGCTCAAGGTCCCTGGTTCAATCCCTAGCCCCATAGTAAAAAACATAAATACAAAAATAAATTTGTTCCTAAAAGTTTGATGGAATTTTTAATGCTTTTTTTTCGATTGGTTATTGCTAGAATGTAAAAATGTAATTGATTTTTGTAAATAAAACTACTTAATTTGTAATTAGCTGAGCCTAGAACATGGTCCTCTGATTCCTAAACCAGAATTCACCCTGTAATCAAAGTACCATTATGTTAGTGTGGGCCAGTTCTCAGAGTAAATGTCCCACTTCTATTCCTGGCAAGCTACCTTTCCAAAGCAGCCCAGTCCTAGCATGTCTTTCAACAGTATCTGCTCCCTCTGGACTGGCGAGTTGTTAAAAAAAAAAGTAATAATAATAACAAAAAAGAAAAAGAAAACAAAGAAAAAAGAAAGGGAGAAAAATACTTTTCCTGAGTTCTTGTAATTTTCTTTCTTTAATCTTAGGAATTAAAAAAAAATCCCAGAATATCTCTAGGCAGAAGGCTCTTGACTTTGCTTCAAATAAGCAGATAGCTTTCAACCTCTTTTTAGCTCAAGATCTTCTGCTGGCTTTAATTTTTGTTACTATTTTCCTAATTATTACAATTTTGCTTTAACTAGCCACTTCATTAATTTAAAGACATCCAGCTTAACTAATTCTGGTACTGTGATAGATCCTGGTTAAAAGGTATCATCAAAAACAGGTCATTTTCTATCCTCATGACACTTGAAGTTGAGTGAGGGGGCTCAGTTTTGAGTAGACACCAAGCTCTCCATTTCTTGTCTGTAAGGCAGAAAACACAGAATAAATAAAACACTTTCTCCTCATTTTTTTTTTCCCAAGCAGGTCTCTGATGGGTCAGAAAAGGCAAAATATAGGCTTACCATTAACTTCATGCTTAATGAATATTCTCCCCAGATTCTATCAACACCATATCAGACTGCATTGGTTTTTAGTATTATTGAGAATTTACATCTCCTTATAGTGATAAATCTGGAGAAGATATGTCCAAACTTTTAGGACAGGCATTATTTTGAGACAGAACTAGCAATGATGTTTTAGTGTAATCAATCTATCTTCCTAAATATTGTTCATAATTTCAAATGCTTTCTGAGATCATTCATTAGTTTTTATCTTAAGTTGCCTGGAAAAGAGAATTTTATTGTTTAAAACAGTTCTCTTTTCTAAACAATTTGAGAATGTATTTTTAAAACAACAACAAAAAAAAAACATAGTCCACTTCTCTGTAATTTTAAAACTATGGTTTATTATTATTTCTAAAATGTGTTCTTCTGTTTTGAATCAAAAATACAAAACACATGAACAAAAAAGACTCTATGAAGAACAATAGCCCAAACTAAAACAAACTATCTTCAGAAGAGATAAAGTAGAAAAGCCAGAAGAAAATTTCTTTATACAGAGATACTTAGCATCTATTTTTCTGCTGATTTTCTTTAGTAGAGTACTCACTTCCTATGGATAAGTTTCACACACAACTTTTTTTAAAAATCACAAATTAATTGCTGCTTTCACAAATAGCTTTGAACTCTAGGTGAAAATGTTGTGTACATCAATTTCAAGTCTTGTTGGGAAGCTTCTCTTCATTTTAATACTAGAGTGGATACGTTATTTGTAAAAGAATTATATGAAGATTACTGCAAATAGTGTCATTTATGCTTTTCCAAATTATAAGTTTCTCCCTTGGTTGCTTCTAGAATAATTTACATTATAAAAGGAATGTGCAGGAAGAAATAATTAATCAGCTTTTATTCTAAGCACCAGAGTCCCCTGTCCTGATGCTGTGTCAGAGCTTTCTCCATGTCTGACCTTGACCTCATCAGCAGAGATGATAAGGTGAAGGGAATTACCTCCGCCAAAGAAGTCTGACCTACAATTCTGGAGGATCATTTAGCAGCAGTGGAGCATTACCTTGAATTTTAGTTAGCAGAGGATAAAATTAGAAAGAAAAAGTGAGAGTAGTTTGATGCTGTGTCTAAAACCCAGGGTGCACTTTCTATTTCTTTCTACTAACTGGTTCCTGATTTGCCTTAAGAAAAAAAATCATAATCGGATGCACTATTCCTTAAATAGTGAGTATGAATGTTTGTGTATGTTAAGAAAAAAAAATGGTGCCCCATGAATTTGGGGAATTAAAGTTGCTAATCAGCTGACCTTCAAATAAGGAAAATATTCTTGATTTTCTGGTGGGCCCTGGTAATCACAGAGTCTTTGAACATTCAGGAGTGAGACAGACCCTGAGCCAGTTGGAGAAGGAAATGTGAGGACAGAAATGGAGGGTGAAATAATGGGACCTGAGGACTCAACCTGCTGCTGCTGGCATTGCTGCCTCTAACAGCTAGAGGAGGATTCTGCCCTGGAGCCTGAAGAAAGGAATATAATATGCCTATATTTTAGCCCAGTGCCACTCATTTTTGAAATTTTGACCTCTACTACTATAAGATAATAAATGTATGTGGTTCAAGCCACCAAGGTCAAGGTATTTTGTTACAGCAGCAATAGAAAACTAATACAAGAGCTGACTGGCAGGTGAGCAATGTGCCGTTCTCTGACATGTGTCTCAATGATTCTCAGTAATTGGCAGGAATGTCACACACTAAATACAACTAGACAAAGCCTTTTCCTTACCATCCCTCAGTTTTCTAGTTTCTTTTGGTTATTGCATGACTCACAGACATGTGCTATAGAGATAACAGAGAATTCTCTAGACAGGACTTGAGAAATGTGGAGTCTTCTGATTCCCAAATGTCTCTCACTGTGCCACATACAGCACTGGACTCTGAAATATTGATGGCGCTGTCCAGTGATATGGGCCATGAATTCCACATGGTGCACAGCTTGCTTCCCATCAAGAATCCTGAACTGGGGGCTGGGGATGTGGCTCAAGCGGTAGCGCGCTCGACTGGCATGCGTGCAGCCTGGGTTTGATCCTCAGCACCACATACAAACAAAGATGTTGTGTCCGCCGAAAACTAAAAAGATAAATATTAAAAAATTCTCTCTCTCTCTCTCCCCCTCTCTCACTCTCTCTTTAAAAAAAAAAAAAAAAAAAAAAAGAATCCTGAACTGCAACTTCTTGGCAATTGTAGAAATAAGATCTGGGTTTTTTCCTTGGCCCCTAATTATCTTAATGTAGCTACAGCTAATTCTCTCTTTTCCTTTATAGCTTTCATTTGGTAGAGAAAAGTAGAAAAGCATCCATGTGCCTCCTCCTGGCTTCCCATTGTCATAGACTGTAATGACCAGAAGGGAAAAGCTGTCCTTATTTCAGAAGGAATATGCAGTGGACAAAGAAACTTCCAAATTAACACAACTTCCTCATTCATTTACCATCAGTTATTCTGGGAGCTACTTCATTTCTACAATACATGTTTCAAGAGATGCACAGGGACCATCCCATTGCATGGCAGTGCCACTCCTATGAATGGAATTGACTTCCTGCACTCCTTTTTATTGCCTCCTGTACCCATATCACTCACTTATTTTCCAGTCCTGCAGTTGGAAAGGTGCAGTAGGAAGCTTTCAGACAATCAAATCACAAAACTTACTTTATCCACCTGTGTCTACTACAGCTTCCCTCTGTGAACTTGAGCAAATTGGTCTGTTCTGTTGCCTATAAAATGGGATGGTATTTCATGGTTGCTCACTCCTTCATAAATCACTGATAAATGTGATTAGTAATGGAGGCTGAAAATGTCCACACGGTTCTGAGATCCTCAGAGATGTGACTAAATAAAAATATGTGGTACATGTTAGTGTCCATCATAGACATGCTAATGAAAATAAAGCTAAATGGGGAAAGAGAGTGCTGTGGACATTAGGGAGAGTTATTACAAATTCCACAAGTCCCTTTTAAAGCTTAGATTAAACCTGAGTCTCATTAGTGAAAGTGCCTAATCCACTCAATCACATAAGCTCTGGGAGACTCTGACAGTAGTAGGCCTCTTGGTTCCTTTTGCTTCCCCTAGATACCCTCAAATTTCATTTAGGATTCTCACAAAAATAATGTGTGGTTTGATGTCTTTCTCTTTTCAATATATTTTCCCTCAAATATAAAGTCTCTTCTTAGTTTAAATGTTTCATATAAATGATGGAGTAACTCACTGTGATATCTCAAAATTAGAGTTCCTATAATAAAATATATTCTAAAATCAAAATTCTAGTACTTTTAGAGGCAAAAGAAGGTGTCAGTTGAAACAAACTGATGGGCACACATACATGCATGCTCACATACATGCATACACATGTACTTAGTGATGTACACACATAAACATGCTCACTCACACCCCACCCCTAGTGTTAGATGCCTATATATTGAGCTTAAAGAAAACCTCAGCTAGCAGTCATTCTTTGAAATCTTTTTTTATTTGCTTATGCCTTTAGAGTCAGTGTTGTTTTTATCTGCACTCCTTCCAGATAATGAAAGAGATACCCACAACATTCTGTTTTAATGCCATAAAAGTCCGCCTCTGGCAAAGCCTTAATGTCCGAACAAAGAAAGGAATTGTTCACACAGCAAAACATACAAGGAGAAATGAATATCAGTGGGGGAAACCTCTCTGTCAGAGGGAATTTCAGATCATTTCAATGTTTACATTTGCAACTCAAGCATATTGACAGAGCAATGCAAATAGATGTACACTAGGAAATGCAGGAAGAAAATTATTTGCACAGATATGGCAAAGATTTCCTAGCTATGTGAGAAATGAAAATGCATTTTTTCCATATTTGGTAAACTGAATTGTTATTAAGAGGACAAACCTCATGTAAAAAGGAGATAAGCAGAAATTGATTTGAATATTATTGCAGGGCAAAGTAAATAATCATGATGCATTCAACCTTTATAAATGTGCAAAAGTAGATTAATTTTCCCAATTACAAACCTTAATAATATTAAATGACTTTTAACACACGAAATAGGATAAGGAATTGATGGTAATGATAATCCATGAATATGTTCTAAGGGATATTAATAAATGTGTGGTTAAACAAAGTAGGGAGGGGATAGAGAAGAGAGGAAAAAAATATTGAGTTAAAGTTAAAGAGGTACCTTCAAGACATCCCAAATCTTTGAAAGCTAATATATATTTTGAATATCTAAATAGAATTAGAGTATACGATGTCTCCCAAACTTTTTAAACCTAGAGAATTGAGGAAGTAAGAGTTCTGAGGAATACGTATATATCTGAAAGTTTTTCCCAATTAATTTAGACGTAGAGTTAAACTGAATTGTACATTTCAATCTACACATTGCTAGGATGGCCAGTATTGAACCCTGATTTTTTTTAATTAAATGAATAAAGGATTATAGAAATGGGAATAGAGAAGCCTTTTGCTGTGACTGGATGAGTATTCTCCAAAGGTCCATAGGTAAATCTGGGTCCTTGGGGTGGCACTATTGGGAGGTGCCATATGCATTTCAGAGCTCATGGCCAAGAAAGGTCATTAGGTCATTGATCTATGTGGATCCCATCTCTCAGTATCTGTTAGACTGGCTGGCACATGCTCCCACCATTACATGATACCATAAACACAGGTCCCTATTAATGGACTTGAACTTCCAGAACCATTGGTCAAAATAAACCTCATTTTACTTCACAAGTAGCCTGACTCTGATGTTTCTGTATGCTGACAGAAAGCTTACAAATACACCACTGTTCTGTATTTCAGTCCCTGAAAACTAGATCTCCATTTCTGAGGATTGCAGGCTTCTTGCCAGATTTAATGCTGCCTAGATAGTTCTTTGAAGAGGCATTACTAGGTGGTCTCATAATATACTAGTGAAGTTGCCGTGATCCAAACCAAGGAACTTGACTTTGTCATGACAAATATCATGATAATCAATTTTTAAATTTACTAATTCATAATGCCAAATAAAATTGACAAGGTGACTGGTCCTACATGTAGTACTAACTCTTCTCTTTATAGATCAATCTATCTGGGATAGATTTAAAATCAGGAGATTATTTGATGGGCATGGATCAGAGCACAAAGAGCTAGCAATATGACCTACATTATGAATGACATCATATCAGACTTTTAGAGCCTGATACATCCTACTGCAAAGGGGACCCTATTCCCAGGATTTCTTCTGTATTTTTGCTAAAAACCTCATTTGGGCTACACCTATGCTGTAGTTATGATAATGCAGTTTACTCTGCAATAGCAGGGTGAGACAGGATGTGGTATGTAGATTTCACCTGGGCTATACCCTTGTAGATAGTTTGGAGGAACCTATTACTGCCCCCTATAATATTTCATTTTATCCCCACTTTCTGAGAATACGTTACTCTCATATCTTCTTACTTGCTACTGTAGAACCTAGTAAGTTCAGACTTGTTTAAAAATGCTAATTAACCTATGAGACCTGTGTGTGTGTGTGGTGTGTGTGTGTGTGTGTGTGTGTGTGTGAGAGAGAGAGAGAGAGAGAGAGAGAGAGAGAGAGAGAGAGAGAGATCCAGTTGTGCAGGAACTATCCATATTTGTTAGGATTTTCTCTAGCCACTGTCAAGAGGGGCAGGATGACAAGTGCTGATAAGATTAAACCTTTGGGACTACTCCACAATTAATGAAAACAAAAACAAAAACTCCAGCTTCCCTGCTGAGAGCCATAGCCAAGTAGGAATGACGCATGGCAATTTCTTTGTCAGCCTACCCAATGTTGCTTAGAGGAAGGACTCTCCATTGTGGAAATGGGCTTGCCTTGGACCCAGGTCATTTGCAGTGACATTGCATGAATGTTTGAGAAAGGTGACCCTGCTCAAGGACCAGGGCGGATCCGGCTTTAGGGTGGTTCCAGGTTTAGGGTGTGGATCCTGCTGGGAATAGGGCGTATCCTGCTGCCTCAGGCGCCCACTCCTTGAGTTCCCGTTGAGTTCTCGTGGGATTCAGAGGGTTTTGAGGATGCAGAGCCTGGTGGAGGTAGTGTATTTTCCCCAGAACGTGCATGTAGAGTGCCGGTGAGAGTTCGAGGAATAAAGAATTGCTGTTTGAATCTACAAGGCTGTGAGTGGCTCGTGATTTTGTGCCCAGCCAGACTGCGGCATTCCCCATTCACAGTGTGACAACTCTGAAGTTTATTTTATGTATCCCAAGGTCTTCAGTGGGCTGGAGATACAACTGTTCACAATGGTAACTTACTCATTAATCGTGTCATATATTGTCATCTTCTTATACTTCCACACTGGTGCATCTAGGTTGATCCCTAAACAAGACACTAGCACGTCTAATACTATTTGAGTCTCAAGAGTTGCAGGGTGACATTTGCAGGAAAATGGATGGCATTAGAGAACATTATGCTAAGTGAAGTTAGCCAATCCCCAAAAAACAAATGCCAAATGTCTTCTCTGATATAAGTAGGGTGAGCAAGGGAGGAAGATTACCTCTAGATAGGGAATAGGGGTGGGAGGGAAAAGGAGGGAGAAGGGGAATAGCATGAGTGGTGAAAGGAGACCCTCATCATTATACAAAATACATGTATGAAGATGTGAATTTGGTGTCAACACACCTTATATATAATCAGAGATATGATAAATTGTGGTATAAAGGTGTATTAAGAATTGTAATGCATAAATAAATAAATAAATAAAGTTTAAAAAAAAAAAAGAGTTGCAGGGGAACCCAAGCTCAGCCAACATGTAACTTAAAATGTTGAGTTACAAATCTGGCCTAGATTCAGAAATGTTTGCTTTTTCCTAATAGCTCAATTTGCTTTAAATTATTTTAATTACTAATGCCTGGACTTGTGTAACTCTGTGGAAACTCAACTTGCTCATATATTATTGATCAACCCATTATGTACAGGGGCTACTCAATCTTTCTTGGAAAAAAATCATCTTTCTCTCAAATGAGTTAAAATAATAATTGTGGTTTGCTCCACATACAGAGCTCACCGCTTGTAGCATAAAGGAAGGAAAGCCAAATGAAAGACTTCCTAACAGCTTGCAGATTGAACTTTGCAAAGATCCATTCCTTTTGGCCCTCTGCCTTAACTTGGATCAAGTTATCCATAATTTTTTTTCAGATTATAGTGCAGTATTCAATAGAGCAAAATTTTCATGGTGAATTGATTGCATTTTTGTGAATCTGGGCGAAGGTAAATAAATAACTACAGCATGGGATGACTCAGGCACCCACCTTGGGTGACCACAGTTCTGTTTACTCATAAGAAGGTCACATTTGTACTTTCTAAAAAACTGTGTAATTCTAAAATTTTAATTTCTGTGACTCTCTCAAAAATTGTCCATGGTTATATTGTTAAATTGATTGAAATTGTTAATAAAACCACAGGGACAGATTTGTGTCTCAATCCTAGAAGCTAAAATACACAAGGTTATTTGCACATTTTTGCATTTGGAAATTATACATGTGCTAAACTTAGGCTTACAATGTTTTGAAAATAACCAGATTTAGGTCAGGACGGAACTTTAGAAAGAGTGTATTTCTATTTTATTTTTTGCTTTAAACATCTGAATAGTGAATTTTATTGCAATGATTCCTAATTCTGACATGAGATAATATAGTAAAGTTACGTTCTGATATAAATAATTGTTACTTTTGTTGAATCACTATTTTTTATTGGAGGATAAACTTTAAAAAGTGCTGTCATTGACCAAGAGAGATGGTGACATTTTATTTTGCAAGCTTCAATCTTCCCTCAGAAAAATGAAAGATCAACTTTGAAGCTGATGTTTTCCCCGTGGTCTGTAAGTAGAAGATGGGTAAGTAAAAGATGCACTCAGCTAACATTCAATGACCTGACAAAAAATTCTTGCAACTAAATTCTAAACGAAGCTCACCCTTGGGCCAGTCTGACACCTGCTGGAATGTCCAATGGCCTTGGTGTTTGACTCATCTCCCTGGTGCTGCAGTCCAGGAAGGCTTTCTGGATATGATTATGTCATGCTTACCCCACTTCTCTCAGCACATACCAGTTCATCCTATTTTGTTTTCTCAGATATTCAAAAATTTGATCTTTATTTCACTATCTCTGAGTAAAATTACCCTTATTCTTCTTTGGGAACATCTGTCTGCATTCCAAGTCCTTTTGGCATATAAAATGCCAATGATAGAACTATTTTCTGGATAGTTCTGGACACAGAAAATAAAAGATTCTGAAAACATACTCAGCAATGAAAATAAATCAGTATTCTAACAGATTTTCTTAATTTTGTTTCACACAATCATGAGGTTCCCATAGCCGTCTCCCTCACTGTTAAACATTTCAAAGAAGGACTGAAGGAATAAATTTGTATGCTTGGCATTCCTAAATCCCAGGTTAAATAACAGATCACTTTATACAGAATAATTATTAAATGTATATTCTTTTTCAGACTGTTTCCTAGAAGTTACTCATCATTATCTTGCTAATTTAAGCTTCTCAGTATCTGTCACATCTTGAATTTTGTCACCAGGTGATCTTCAGAGATGTGTTTTTGTTTGTTTGATTTTTTTTTAGTAAGTCATAGAATGACTAAAAATTTATTAGGAAGTCATTCATCTTAATAGTTTGGAAAAAGAGTATATTTATAAAAATATATACTAAAGTAAAGAGAATTCTAAGCAAAGGAGCAAATTTAGCAAATATTGAAAAAGAAAATACCACAGAAAGAATCACAATGTCAATGTTGGTGCTTTCAAAAATCAAATGAAATTGAAAGAACACTGAAAATTTTGGCAATTAAAAATTATGTCAATTATACACTATATAATGACAAATATATGTATATATACACTGATGTTTCACTTGTTGAGATTACATCCTGGAAAGTTTATATAAAGATGATTCTGCCATTTTCCAAACAACTGAATGTAATGACAAGAATCTAAATGGTACATTCGCTTTACCTTTTCAGGGTTTAAATGCCTAGATATAGTAAAAAATAGATGCCTGATAAAAACAAATTGCACTTACTGAGCACTTACTATTTTTCAGATATTGTACTGTTTTCCACATTATATCTTACCTAATTATTGTACCTGAGAAGTCTGCATTAATTAACCACATTTTATATATCTGAAAATTAAGGCCTCAATTAAGCACCCTTCACCAAGGCTGTATAGCTAATCCCTGTAGAACTCAAATTCTTATCAAATACAAAGATCTAAAAAGGCAATTTTATCCAATTTCTCAATTCCTCCTGAGCAAATAATTTCATGGAATATACTTGGAAAATATTAATAAACTAGAAATAAATTACCAGCTGTCATGATCCTCTCAAAGCTCACAGATTGCACCCTTCTACCATATAAATACATATCAACAACAAACATTTGGATATGCTCCAGTGTCAATTAAAAGAAAATACAGAATGAAGAATCCAACATGAGCATTTCAAATTTGAAATCATATTTCATTCTTGCCCTCACAAATGCCTTTTCTTTCTCCAAACTGATGTCAACTAGGGTGCTTGTTGACTGTTTCCTTTTTTCTTTTTCTTTTTTTTTTCTCACTATGTTGCAGGTCATGTTTGTCAAACATTTTTGTTTGCCTCTTATGTGACTGAAATGATCAAATGAATCAGTTGCCCTTCACTGGCATGCCGGGGCATATGGGGATGTACCACAAATGTTTCCTGGGTGTGCTGCCAAATTTTGAGCAATGTGTAAAATGTATTTTGGTTTTAACTAAAGATACATATGGTCATTGCAATGTCTGTCAGATGGGAAATGGAGCAAAAGGGGTTCTGCAGTTTGCACTGGAGCAGGTTAGGACTTGATGAAAGGAGGAAGTAAAAGCTGGTTGATGTTTCCAAGTCAACATCAAAATAACATAAAGGGGTTCTTGGTAAATTATGATCTTTGCCAACTGAGTATTTAAGAAGGTATTTATCTGCAATCATCAGTGATTCATAAGTAGAGACCCAGAACTAGAGAGACACTGCTTGAATTTAGTGATGACTCTGGTGCTTCTGTAGGCTCTGAGATGTGGTTATATTGCTAATGTTACCATGTGGCAATCATCATCACAGGTGGTGACTCTAATCCCAAAAGCCCACTGAAATAGGCTGACTAATTTTTATTTTGTATATAGTGCTGACTCTAGAAAAAATTACCTTCTATCCTTTTCCTTCAGATGACTTTAATATTTGAAAAAAACAGTTCTCCAAAGCTGCTGCCACTATGTCCATGTTCTTACTATCTTGCTGCACTTGAGTCTGACCTCTTGAGTAGTAATCCTTTATTGTAATGCTAGTTTCTGATTATATCTCAACAACCAGAACCATTAACTTCTTGAAATAATTGACTACTGGTAGTGATCTCTTAGCATTAGTAACCTAACTATCTGAGCTCTATGGGTTTCTTAATCAATTCTAATTTGCCACTTAGACAAAGCAGTCAAATTGGTTTTGCGTGTGCTGATTGAAAGAAGCTTAGCATCCAAGCTAAATAAAAAGATCAATCCATAAATAAACACACATATACACATTCCAGTATAGTGGGAGAAAAAGTTAAACAATCTTTATGTCTTTATGAAGAAAGTCTGTTTCTACAAATTATTAAGTGTTGAAAGACTGAATAATATTTTCTCAAATATTGGAAAAAATATGAGCACTATTTGAAAATGAAAAAATCATGAAGCATATGCACCCATCCTTTAAAAAAAACTCACATTTGACACTTTTATATAACTGCCTTTCACCTATCTTCATAGATGCTTTCTCTTTCATTCTTTTTTATCAAATGCAGAACTTCTCTCCAAATGTGAGCCTATATTTTCCTATAAATGTAACGTTATTCTTAGCCAAAAGCATAGAATTATATTTATATGGCTCATCTCCAAATCCTCCTGGTTGCCTTCAGTGAATGTGCTAATTGCATATTTGAGCTATCCATTTTCTTATCTTGGCCTTTGTGGCTTTATGCACATTTTACTAGATATTACACTTTCTTGTGTTTAGGTTTTATTTGCATGACACCAAAGTGTGAGTCAGTTGGCTCATTGCATTTTGCATACATTGTGCATAATGAATGCTAAAGTGAAGATTATCTTTTCTTGGAGCAAAACTGAAAACATGTGTTTCTCTGCCAGATCTGCTTTGACAAAAAAAAAAAAAAAAAAAAACAGAAACGTAAAATGTTGGGCAGTATATGGTTAGGTAATCTTCTACAATCCAATCTTCTTAGCAAAGTGAGACTATATTCCTTGCCTCTTTTTTGTTATATACACCTCATTAATATTTAATTTTGACAAGTGAGAGCAAAGAAACCCCCATTTCAATTATCCAATTTAATAAAAATGTGAGGTGTGGTGCTTGTATGTGTATGTATATTATGGTTACCACATGACTTTGAACTTTGACACAATATGCTATATATGCTATGTGGAAATAATTCAGATTTATTCTTAAAAGTATAGAAAAGAGAAACATTCATAAAAGAAAACAAAAATACAATCCCAAATCTTAAAGTATTAGTACATTTTTTTCAAAAACACCACTTTTCTTACACTATATTCTTTTCCACAATATAGCCTTCTGTTTATTCTTGCCTCAGTATTTTTGTTATTGCAAGTTTATAATGTGTCTTAAAACCTAATATTTAGATATCCATTCTTCTCCACTTGCTTCCTCTCCCCACTGCCCATTCTTTGAATTGAATTACATCATATCTCTAAAAGACTCTTGGAAAAAACTTTGTGCTATCATCCAACACAGGAAAAATTCCTGCCTGTGAATTTTCTGTTGCTTCAACTTCCCATTCAAAAAAAAAAAAAAAAAAAGAATCAGATTATACAGACCTTCTTCTGTATAATCTGTTTTTTATCTGTTTGCTGACTTGCTTATTGTAATCTGTGCATCTTGTTCAATGACACTCCCCTACCCCACCAATATAGGAGATGTTAGGGTCTCCTCGCCTTCTAGTGCAGGCATCTGGCACCTGCACAGAAAGGAGATATAAGCCTCCTTAACCCAGAAAGAAAGGACAAAGAAAGGGAAGGAATTGAGAAAGACAGGAAGGGAGGAAGGAAAGGAAAGAGGGTGGGAGGAAGGGAGGCAGAAAGAAAGAGGGATTTCTTCTAATATCATCACCTTTCCAATTTCAGGATTTGCACCCCATCCCACCCCACCACCAGCACATACAACTTGAGCAAAAAATCGTTGTAGTCTGGAAAGAGCCTTAGTCTGACAGATGGCAGCAGAGTGGTCTCTAAAATGGTAGTTGTAATACTGAGAGAAAATAGTCTTGCACTCTGCATTGTCTGCATACAGACTCGACTGCTAGTTTGATCAATAATTACAATGATCCTTAAAGTCTTTGTTACCACATTAAATGCACAAAATTCTGTTTTCTAAGGTTATCGGTGTTGGTAAAATTTGATGCATAAATTGCAAAATCGAATTATTTCTCTCAAGAGCTTCTGAAGAAATAATCCAGAAATTTTGTTACAATAGACTTCTAGTTTAAAAAAAAATTATTATCCTGATGAAAAAATTCTAAGATCTAATACTTCCTTTCTGTTAAAAAAATAGTTTTATCAAAAGCTTTACAATAAGATAAAGAACAGCGACGTCTGTTATTGCATTTCTTCCTCATTTTTTTATTGGTGCATTATAGTTGTACATATTGATGGGATTTGTTGTTACAAATCCGTATATGCATATACATCTTTAAATGGCTTACTGAGCATTGTTTGATGGGCACATTCAAAAACTCAGTTCTTCAGGGATGTATTTTTTAATTTGTTTTATTTAGTTATACATGACAGTAGAATGCATTTATGCACTTTGATGTATCATATATAGATAGAATATAATGTCTCATTTTTCTGAGTGTACATGTTGCAGAAACATATTGGTCATGTAGTCACATACATACACACAGTAATAATGTCTGTTTCATTCCACCATCTTTCCCATCCCCACATACCCTCCCCTTCCCTGCCATCACTTCCCTCTACCTGATCTAAAGTAACACTATTCTTCCCTAGTGTCCCCTCACATCTTATTGTGAATTAGCATCTGCACATTAGAGAAAACATTTGGCTTTTGGTTTTGTGTGATTGGCATGATATTCTCCAACTCCAACCATTTAGTGGCAAATGCCATAATTTTACTCTTTGTCACATTTACTATTTACTATTTGATTAGGACCTAACTCTGGAAACATATTAAGTTATATATTTTTATTCACTAAAGATGCAAATTTTTCTCTCTAAAAAAATCATAACCCTAAATATTATGTTTTATTTCTCTATATTAACCAATTTTGTCTCTAACTTAGCAACTTAATTCAGCATCCTTTCCATATGGATGATAAAAACTACTGTTTCTAAAATTCTCAAAGAGTTGTACCATTTAGCTAGCTTACTTTTTAATGGCTAAAAGTCTTTGACTTTTATATTTAAAAATACTTTTATATTTAAAAATACTTTTATATTTAAAACTACTTTAGCCTTTATGTGTGTCTACATGCACAAAATGACTAAATAAGGTTATTCAAGCAATATTAATAAAATGATTCTATGTTGGTTTTAATCTATAAGAGTGTACATGTGTGTATGCATATGTGTTCATGTATACTTATATGTTAAGAATATTAATACCTTTTAGAAAAAGCCTACACAACAATTAATGTCTGAAATGTATTTGCTGAAAAACTATTAAACACAATAAAACAGAGCTATATACTGTATCTCATTCTGGAATAAATAATGTATAGAAACATTTTTCTGAAAAACTAAATGTAGAATCTAGTTTTTGAGTTTAAGGCCTAGAAAATTATTTTAAGATGTTTTCCTCCCAGAGTATATGCAACAATTTTTTAATCAATTTTTAATTCCTAATTAAATACTTAGAAATAAAGAAATTAACATAAAATATTTTATAATAGTAGTCACTCACCATGTAAAAATGTGGTTTCTGATTATTTCAGGCTTTTAAAATGTTAATGTAACATCATTGTGTAATCTTAAGGGATAGTTTAATTTCCTTTGAAAATATGGACCTCAGTAAAGGGTCCAATTGAGAAGAAATTAATGTTTCAAATATAAATTTATTTTTCTGGCCCTCTTAGTTTCATAACAGGATTTATGAAAAAAAATTTAAAGAAAGTTACTAACAAGTAATCTTAGTTGGGGATTTTTTAACATTAATAGAGAATATAAACGGTCTTAGGATGTGTATTTCCTATTTATTTCATTGTGTCAATTACCCTCAAGTATCTTAATAATCAAAGTTCTGTTGGCATGGAAACTGGTAGAAAAATACACTACCTTTTCATCAGTTTCCCCTACATACAACAATATTCTTCAGCATTTGCTTTGTCCAGGATCTTTCTAATTTATGGCAATATGCTATTTAAACGGTAAGTTGATTCATATGTGTGAAATATTAGCCAAACAGGTTTTAATAATAGATATTTGAACTTCAAATTTATTATGCCTATTTTATAAAAACAAGAGTTATGTTGATGTTTTAGTAGTGGATTATGGCTATGATGACTAGGTTGGAGAACCTGATTCTAGACCTATCTAATATGGTAGCCACTGGCCACATGTGAATATATGTATGCAAGATCACATTGATTAAAATCAAATAAAATTCAAAATATAGTTCTCCATGGTACTAGCTACATTTCTAATGCTCAATATCCTTATATTGTTGCTGGGTATGATATTAGACAATGCAATTATAGAAGATTTTATTCACTACGGAAACTTCCATTGGACAATTCAGGTCTAGACTTCTGACATGTGGATCATGCTTTTCTCTCTTTTCAAATGTTTAAGATATATTTGATCTGATCTAACTTAAATAGTATGAGATTAGAGAAATATAAGACAGCAAACTACAGCTTCTTATTTTATTGAGCAGGGAATTACAGTCTGAATTATATACATTTATCTATGTTTTAAGTATACAAAAATTGTCTACTTACTCCTAGATTAAAATGTATAGAATATAATTCATTAATTCTTAAGATTTCTTAAAATTGTTTCAATTTTGAATGATAACCATTTTTAATATTAGTTAAAATTAATAAATAGTCAATAAAAATCAGAGATACCCACAGAAAATACATCTTAGATTAATTCAGAATCCACTTATCATTAAATCTCCCCCAAATTAGAATATGAATAACTTATGATATGTTTTTTTTTTTTGCAGACTGCAAACATTTTTTATAATTTTCTTTAATACATCAATAATAATTTCCATTTCTGGACCAGAGTTGGTTGTCCTTATATTAAATTATGACTAAACACACCAGCACCAGGATCTAACTGCAAGAATGAAAGTTGAAATCAGCTGTTGCTCCTGGCATCTTTTTACCTATCCATTCTAATCATAGTCAAGTGAATTAAACTGATGCTGATAATAATTGCCATAAAGTAATTTAATTTAAAACATTTCTGATATTTAAAAAAAAGGAAAAATAAATTATCTATCATTTTCTATCTAGGCATTACACATGACATCACTCCTGAAACTTAATCATGTTTTAATTCTTTTGTAAATCAAGTTATGTTTCATTCATTTTAATGGAAAGAATGTAGAAACCACAGAGAACCACGAAGAAAGCATCTTTTGTATAAATTTATGGACTTATTGCTTGATGTTTAATAATGAAGATTTGCATTAAGAGTAATTCAACTTTCTGAAAAACTGTTTTAAGTTTTCAAGCAGTCAATACAAACTTCTGTGCCACTTAATTGAAAAACCATGGGCAGACAGGGAAGTTTCTGATATGCTTTTCCCTCTATAAGAGAGGTAAGCCAACGTTACATGTGAAGGCAAAGTTAATTTGGGCTCTAAGCTTGAGATTCTGATTACATAAATGCTATTTTAGGACACAAGACACTTGATGAAATGACAATAAATCATATTTAAATGTCTCATATGTATCTCATATGTATGTGATCTCTTATATAAAGAGAGCTTAACTGAATAATAATAAAGCCAAGTATTATCAACAGGGGAAAATATAAACCAAAATTACAATATGTCTTTTTCATTAAATTATACCAATTTAAAAAGTGCTTCACATCCAAATCACAGATGAAATAGTGAAAGTTCATAATCTTTTCTAATTACAGTAATCAAAAAGTGAAGTTGTAGGTCTGAGAAAATGATTATATCTCTTGTAAAACACATCAATTCCCATCATCTTATGTTAAATGCACTCTGATTTTTAACCATATGTTTGAAACAAAACAAAAATACATGACCTGGAAAGATGAGTGCTTGTATAAAAGACTGGTTAACTATCATAAGATTTATCAATATAATGAACTACATTACACAACTGAGGGAGAAAATAAAATGTGTTATCATTTTATAAGATATTTAGAAAAAGGATTTGATGTAATAGACAAGAAACTTGATTTAAAAAATAAAATCTTAGTAAACAAGAAATGGAAAGATATCACTCTAATATTATGAAATATGTTTAGAAAAAAATATGGTAAATATCACATGAATGGTGGCATTTTAGATGTACTATTATCAAAGCAAGAGCAAGATAACTGTGACTGTTAGGTCCAGTCCTATACAACATTGTACTGGAGATCCTTGCAATAAGACAAGATAAGAGATAAGGGCACAAGAATAAGAACAAAAAAGAAAATTTTTGTTTTCAGGCAATACAGTTGAATGTAGAAAAAAGATAAAAGAAGTTTCTAAAATGAAAAAAAAGCTTTTATTAACAAGAAAGGAGAGCAAAATTCTGAGACATAAGACCAGCACTCAAAAATTAATAGCTTCCCAGTACACAGTGGAAACTAATTAGAAAATATTATTGTAACAACAGGAACCTACAAAAAAAAAAGGTAAGAAAGACTTTTGTTGCAAAGATTGCAAACATTGTTGAAGGACATATAAGAAAACCTGATTAAATGTCAAGATGCCCTAAGTTCACTAATGGGGGGGACTCAGTATTATAATTAATTCTACACTAACTGTTCTAGAAACTTAATGCAATTCAAATGAAAATCCCATAGGATTTTATATGCAACCAGACAGCATGTATTATTTATTGGTTTAAAGACAGACAAAGAATCTAAAGAGCAAAATATAAAGTCCAGAAAAACCCATACAAAGTAAAAACTTGGCACCTTACCAAATTAATAACTGTCACACAGACGAGAAAAAAGTAAGCACCTACCTCATAACAAAATTAAAATTCCAGTGCTTTAAGAATCTAAAACATGAAAATTTTTAGAAGATATCACAAAAAGGAAGAATCTTAAACAAATCTCAGAGATCATAATTATAACAAAAATATTAATACCTTTACCTATTGTCAAATTTTAATAAATGTAAACCACAATACTGGGACATATTAAAAGAAAGAAGATATTATAATGCATATATTCAATAAAGAATGTGTGCCTAGAATCCTTAAAATTGTTACAAATCAGTAAGTAGTAAGTTATTAAAGGGCCTATAAATACACAAAAGATTCCTGACATCACTAGTAATCACAAAAATGCACCTTAATGCAATGAAATATCATTTTGAACCATGAGGTTGGCAACTTGTCAAAAGCCTTATATACCATGTTTTTTTCAAAAATTAAGGAAAAGAGTGAACTCTCATATACTGCTATTGGAAATATAAATTAGTTAAGTAACTTTGGTTGGCAATTTAATGATATCTAACAGAAGTGAAGATATACCTATGCTAAAATCCAACAATTCTGCTTCTAAAAATACAGAACTTTTTAGTATATAGAAACTCTCATTCATACACACAAGGAGAAATATATTCACATGTTTGTTAAGGTATTATTTGTAATATGGAAAACTTAGAAACAGCTTCAATATCCCTTAACAGGAAAGTAAATAAACAAATCATTACATATTTATACAAAAGGCTTCTATTTAGCAATGAAGTTAATGAATCATAAAAAAGTTCTTGGACATGAATAAGTATCAGAAATATTATATTTAAGCAAAGTATTTTTTAATTTCAAGCAAAGAATTTTCAGACATTTTAGAAAAATAAAGAAAAAAATGTGTGCATTCCTCCCATGAGAGAAAAAATATGTACCCTCTCATTCATATTGGTTCTCATCCTAGCTTTCTATGTCTCCCAAATGAAGATCAAATGTCAAGGAATATCTTACATCATATTGGTAGCTTGTCTTAGAGTGTACAAAAGTTTTCATTTATCTGTGCCTCAATCCAAAGACATATGGAGAAGGTTTTCAATATAAAGCTTTCAAAACAAAAATAATACAACATATTATTTATAAGTATTTACAGAAAGTGTAATATTGCACAAGTTGTAAATGTGTGAAAACATTATAGGAACAATACAAACCTTATGGATATTGCTTATTTCCAAAGGAGGGAATGAATTTGATTAAAGTGCATTCAAACTTTATCTGAACATTTGATAAAGGTAAAAAGCTAGCAAATGTGGCAATCATTGACATTAGTTAAATCTAGTTGATAGATTTACAATGTTCATTATATTATTCTTGTTTGTGCATTTTGAATTATTGTGAAATTATTTGTTAAAAATATTGAAAAAGCATCATAGGCAAACAGAAAGAATAGAGAAAAATCAATGAAATAAGCTGATTATTTTTAAAAAATCAATAAAATGAATAAACCTGTGCCTAAATAGAGAGAGATGAAGAGAGAGATAATTGAAATTAATAATATTCAGAATGAAATAAGAAATCACTACAAAAAAAAAAACAACCAGGAATACTACAAACAACTCTACACTCATACATTTAACAACTTAGAATAAGTGGACCAATTCCTTGAAAAACACAATCACAGCTCACCCCATATGAAATAGATTATCTGAATAGTTATATAGCCATTAATGAAATTGAATTTATCATTTAAAAGTTTCCTAAAATATAGGTCCTCCAGAACAGATGATTTTACTTGGTTATTCTATCAAACATTTAAAGAAGTAAAACCAATTCTGTATAATCAATTTCATAAAACAGAAGAGGAAACATTTCCTAATTCACTTTGTGAAACTTGTTATATACCAAAACCAAACCAGACAAGAATATAAAAACAAATGAACAACCATACACAAGTATTCTTTGTGAGTATAGATGCAAAAATCCTTAACAAGATATTATCAAATAAAATTTATAAATATTTTATATTATCTTATATTACACACTATAACCTAATTGGATTTATTTCAGGAATACAAGGTTTCTTCAATAGTCAAAAATAGCCTATATTCTACCATTTCAACAGGCTAAAGAAGAAAAATAATCACATGATCACGTAAATTGACCACATCAGTATAAAAGCATTGGACAAAACCCAAAACTGCCATGATTTTAAAATGCTACTACTAATAATAAAAATAATAACAATAGATAAATAGCATCTAAAATCCAAATCTAAGATTATGTTTCATGATAAAAGACTAAGTGCTTCCCCCACTAACATCAAAAATAATGTAAGTAGTCTATTTTCACAAATCTCAATCAGTATACTATTAGAAGTTCTAGCTCTCTCAAAAGGGCAAAAAAGAAAAATTTTAAAGCATACAGATCAGAACTAAAAAAAAAAGAAATTGTCTCTATTGGTAGATGCACTGGTTGTCATGTAGAAAATTCTAAAAGGTCAACAAAAACTCCCAGCACTGACAAGTTTATCAGTGTTGCAGAATACAAGATAAACATACAACAGAACAACTGTACTTTTATAAACTAGCAATGAACACAATAACTTTTATAATCACTCAAAAATATAAGCTGATAAACTGAAATTGGATAAACTTTTAGAAGGTATGTGTGCTGAAAATGGTACAACTGAAGAAGGAATTCCAAAAGAACTAAATAACTAGTGAGGCATATGATGTTCAATAATTGAAAGACTCAAGATAGTAAAGATGTCAATTATTCACAAGTGTTATGTGAGTAGTAAACAATTCTTATCAAAATCCCAGTTGTTATTGTTGTTGTTATTATTGATGTTTTGTTGTTTAGATATAGACAAGATTATTATAAAATTTGTATGAAAAGACAAAGGAAATGAAAAGGAGTTTGAATAAAGGACAAAAATGAGAGGAATCAGTTTACCTGCTTTTAACACATTCTGTGGAGCTACAGAAATCGATACTGTATGGTATTGATAGAAGGATAGACACATAGATCAGTGGAAAAGAGCAGAGGATCCAGAAATAGATCCACACAAATATGCCCAACTGAGTTTGACAAAGCTGCAAAAGCCATTTAACAGAAGAAAGTCTTTTCAACAAATGGTGCTGAAGAATTTGAACTTGATAAGGGAAAAAAAGCAAAAAACCTCAACCACCTAAGTCTCACACTTTCCACAATACAAAAATAGATTCAAAATGGATCACAGGCTTACATGTAAAATGGAAAACTTTAAAACTTTTAGGAAAAAAAAATAGAAGTGAATCCTCAGGATCTAGGACCAGGCAAAAATTTTTGCCGTTAACACCAAGAGCACAATCCATAAAAGGAGGGAAAAAAAGGGGGGGTGAACTGGACTTCCATCAAAATTAAAAGCTTTTTTTCTGCAAAAGATGTTGTTAAAATGATGAAAAGACAAGCTGCATACTGGGATAAAAGAGTTGCAAATCACATATCCAAGAAAGGACAAGTATCTAAAATATTATAAAGAAATCTCTAAACTGAACAATTTTTAAAAAATGGAAATAGAACATGGGCAAAGACATGGATAAATGTTTCACAAATGAACATATGCAGATGGCAAACAAACACATAAAAGATACTGGACATCAAGGGCAATGTAATTTAAACTACAGTCAATGATCTATCCCTGCAAACATATCTGAATGGCTAAAATATAAAATATGGACAACACGAAATGTTGATGAGAATGCAGAGAAACAGAATCACTCATAAATACTGGTGGGAATGTAAAATGATACTTCCACTCAGGAAGAGGCTGTTGGGTAATCTCTTTAAAATCTACACATGCAATTATCGTATAATCCAACAATTGTACCCCTGGGTGTTTATCTCAGAGAAATAAAGACTTATGTTCACATAAAAACCTGTACACAAATGTTTATAGCCCCTTATTCATAATAGCTCCAAACTGGAAACAACCCAGATGTCCTTAACTGGGTCAATTGTAAAGCACATAGTGATGCTTCTATACCATGGAATAATACTCAGATAAAAAGGAACAAAATTGATATGTGCAAAAACCTGGAGGAACTGCTAGAGAATCAGACTAAGTGAAAAGGACAATCCCAAAAGCTCACAGATTTTATGAATCAAATTATATAACATTTTTGAAGTGACCAAACTCTAGTAATGGAGATCAGATTAGTGGCTGTCAGGGATACAGATATACAAGAGCAACCTGAAAGATCTCATAGTGATGGGAATGTTCTGTGTCCCTGTCTGTGTCAGCATCTTGGCTGTGGTGCTGTACTATAGTTTTTCAAGATGATTCCATTGAAGAAAACTAGGTAAAGATTACACTACAGGAATTTCTCTTTGTTATTTATTGAAACTGCACATGATGCTACAATTATCTCACAATGAGTTCAATTAAAAATCAGTCAGACAAAAAATCTTTATCCACAGGAAAAGTTAAAATAATGTTTATAAAGAGTGTGACTAAGAACATATCAATTGGGTTATAGTAAGATTTTTGTGTCCTCTAGTACAATATACCTCATTTTCCATAGGGTGCTTAGAAGACATTTACACTGACCTTTGGGGAGACTTTGCCAGTGTTGAGTTGTGATGAAAGCAAAATAATGCACATACTGGTTAAGATTTGGGTAAAGTCTGTATCTGAAATTATGATCTACTTCCAAATAAACGTCTTTAGTCTTATATCCATGGTTCTAATAAGTTATTTTCACCCCAATTATATGGAAACTTTTAGAAGACTTTAACTAACCATCAAGAAGTCAAGAGCCTGCTATCATAACCAAGTTAACATTTATTGTCCTCTTATAATCTTTTTATTGAGTGAGGCAACGAATAAGACAACAGTAAGAGTGAACAAGACCGTTTCCCTGTATGTTTCACATGGTATTTACTTCCCCTCAACTCCCCCCAGAAAGGGTGTAAAGCTTGGACCTGATTAATCAGAAACTTGAAGCACATTTCCTGCAGCCCTGGGTAAATTATGGTGTCACAGAACTTCAAAGATGAAAACTAAGAAATCATCCAAGTATCTTATTTAACATGTAAGTAAACTGGATACCCTATGGTCAATGTAGAAATTGTGGAGCTTCATTTTCTATCTACTGAAATTTTTAAAAATATTGACTAAACTTCTCCATACTTACACTAAGGTTACCTTTCATCTCAAATATTCCTAGAAAGACTGGATGAGGAAGAGGACATTGCCAAATGGCAATAATTCAAGAAATTGGTGAGCAAGGGAAATTACATGAGATTACTCTTATCTCTTGCTGAATCCAGTGAGTTTCTGTTCTCATTGTGCAAGTGTCCTCATGGGGTCTGGACCTGCCTAAGAACCTCCTTCTGAATCTCTGCCTTTCTTCTTCCATTCTGTGGCATTATAATCTCCTAGCTCTCCGACAGCTCTTTCTCTCGCCTTTCCAGTCACCTCTATTACTAAGGGTTTCTTAGATTTCATTATCTCTTAAGGTTCTGTCTTTACTTAGCTTTGGATTTAATATAAATTCTGCACTATCTAATCACTCCAATCTCTGGTTTTGTCCAACATCTGGTAACTCTAAAACTTGATTCTCAACTTTGGAGTTCTCTGCTGAGCTTTGGGTGCACAGAGCCAACTCCAGGAACATTTCTAGCTTATCATGTCTAAAACTAAATTCATTATCTTCTGTTTCTCCTCTGTTTGCAGTGTCTGAAAATGACAACCAGTCATTCAGTTTTTTTTTTTTTTGTTTTTTTTTTTTTTTTTAAGAGAGAGTGAGAGAGGAGAGAGAGAGAGAGAGAGAGAGAGAATTTTTTAATATTTATTATTTTTTAGTTTTCGGCGGACACAACATCTTTGTTGGTATGTGGTGCTGAGGATCGAACCCGGGCCGCACGCATGCGAGGCGAGCGCGCTACCGCTTGAGCCACATCCCCAGCCCAACAACCAGTCATTCAGTTTTACAGGGCAAAAACTTTAAAAATTATCTCAGCCTCATCTTTATACCATGGTGTCTAACCCATATTTCTCTTCTGTTTGGCCCCATTTGCTTCTGGGTTCCTCATGCTGCTGCCAGAATGATCTTTCTAAAGTGCCAGTCAGATCATGTGAATCCTAGACTGCAAGTAATTTAATGGTTTCACAGTTCCTTCAGGCAAGTCCTTAGTAGAGCACACCATGAATCCATTCTGATGTAACTCTCTAGCTCCAATTCTTGACACTAATGCTCCAGACTTATCTGTGTTCTTCAAACGTCTTTGATGTTGCACATGCTCTATCCTCTCTACCTCTTCTCCTACTCCTTGTTCTCATTTGCTCAGGCTCCAGTGATATAAGTGTCTGTCTGCACTCTTCCTCGAAAATACCAAGTGTACTCCTATTCCAGAATGTAGGGAGTTACCAGACTACATTGCTTCGTGTTTTTTCATAAGACCTTTAATTTTTCTGTATTGGCCACTGTACTAAGCTCAGTGCTGATTCCTTTGATCTGTATGTCAAAAGCCAATTCCAAATCACCCACAACTCTTGGTGGCCACTTTCCTCAGGCCAATGTGGTGCCTCTTGCACACCGTCCCCTGGTGCTCTCAGGCATTAGATCAGTGATGGTTTATCAAGCAGTCAACCAGCCCTCAATGATACTCACACAAGAACAATAAATAGTAAATTCTATGGAAAAGGAGATTTTGGCTTTAGTATTAAAGTAAATCTTAATAAACTCTAGAATACATTACTGAAAATAATTGTGGTCTTTGCTGTTTTGTTCATTTTTGAAAACAGAAAGAAGGATTATAATCTATCAGGCATGACTATAGAATATTGCCATTTGTAGAGGAATATACTGGAATGCTTTTATTCATTTCCATTATCTTTCTTATCCTTTTGTCGTATTTCTTTTTTTAATTTTTTAATTTGTTCTAATTAGTTATACATGATAGCAGAATGCATTTTGATTTATTGTAAACAAATGGAGCACAACTTTTCATTTCTCTGGTTGTACAAGATTTACAGTTGCACCACATGTGCAATCATACATGAACCTAGAGTAATGATGTTCATCTCATTGTACCATCTTTCCTACATCCATGCCCCTTCCTCTTCCCTTCCTCCCCTTTGCCCAATGAAAATTCCTCTATTTTTCCAACCCCCCCCCCACCCAGTTATGGATCAGCATCCACTTATCAGAGAGAACATTCAGACTTTGGGTTTTGGGGATTGGCTTACTTTGCTTAGCATAATATTCTCCAACTCCATCCACTTACCTGCAAATGCCATAATTTTATTCTCTTTTAGATGCTGAGTAATATTCTGTTGTGTATATATGTACCACAGTTTCTTTATCCACTCATCTGTTGAAGGGCATCTGGGTTGGTTCCACAGTTTAGCTACTGTGAATGGAGCTGCTATGAACATACATGTGGCTGTGTCACTACAGTATGCTGATTTTAATTCCTTTGGGTATAGTCCAAGAAATTGGATAGCTGGGTCAAATGGTAGTTCCATTCCAAGTTTTCTAAGGAATCTCCATACTGCTTTCCAGAGTGATTGCACCAATTTGCAGTCCCACCAGCAATGTATGAGTGTACTACATCCTCACCAACACTTATTATTGCTTTTATTCTTGATAATTGCCATTCTGACTGGAGTGAGATTATATCTTAGAGTAGTTTTGATTTGTATTCATCTAATTACTAAAGAAGTTGAACATTTTTTCATAAATTTGTTGATCAATTTTGTATCTTCTACTGAGAAGTATCTCTTCAGTTCCTTAGCCTATTTATTGATTGGATTGTTTATTTTTTGGTCTTAAGTTTTTTGTTGTCATTGTTGTTCTTTATATATCCTGGAGATTAGTGCTCTATCTAATGTTCATGTAGTAAATATGTTCTCCCACTCTGTGTAGACCAATGGTACAGAATAGAAGACACAGAGACAGACCCACATAAATACAGTTATTTCATACTAGACAAAGGCACTGAAAACATACATTGGCCAAAAAAAAATAGCCTCTTCAATAAATGGTACAGGAAAATCAGGATATCCTTATGCAGCAAAATAAAATTAAACTACTATCTCTCACCATGCACAGAGCTCAACTCAAAGTGAATCAAGGACCTAGGAATTAGACCAGAAACCCTGTACCTAATAGATGAAAAAGTAGGCCCAAATCTTCACCATGTCAGATTAGGTCCTGACTTCCTTAACCAGACTCCTATAGCACAAGAAATAAAATAATTAATTTAATAAATGGGATGGAGTCAAACTAAAAGGCTTCTTCTCAGCAAAGGAAACAATCAATAATGTGAAGAGAGTGTCATTTATCTTATTTCTGTACACCTTCTTTTTCTCATTCTTTTTCTTCTTCTATTTATTTATCACACATATCTCCTTCTTCCATCTTTCCTTTTTCCTTTCCTCCATTTATCCCTTTTCTCTTTTTATCGATTTCTTGAGTGTCTATAAATGTGCCTTGTGATTCATATAATAATAAATTAAGCAAAAATGACATCAAGTCACATTCAAATTCAAGGAATTTAAAAATGGGGAAGGAATTGGAATACCTATCAATAAGGATACATTAAGTTATAAGTAATAGAAAGTCTTCCTCAAACTAATTTAAGGAATAGAAACATTGGTTACTTAGAGGGAAAGAGGTCCAGAGCTAGGGTAGCTCTTTGTTTGGATAATTCAACATTGTAAAGGAACCAGATTCTTGCCATTTTTCTTCACTGGTGTCCTTGTTGTGCATGCTTTGTGTCCAAGCTGGCTCCCATTTAGTTACAGGATGTTGCAGAATGTGTAAAAGTACACCCAGACAGATTCATTTAGACACAGAGTGTCTCTTTTGGCTTAGGCTTCATACAATTTAGAAAAACAATTTGAGAACTATCCCTGGCCAAATTCCTGCCATGTTTCATTGATCAATATTGAATCAAAACATCTTGTTGAGGCACTCAGTAAATTCTTATTAAATAATTTCATGGAATTCCTAGTATGATTTTTAAAAAGTTATCTACAAGAACCCAGGAACAATATTATATTACTAAAATGCACTTGAGTACAAGACCATGGCAAGAAAAGGAAATTGTAAGAATAAAATTCCCATCTATTTTACTGCACACGTGGGGACTTGGTTGGCCAGGAACCTGGAAGCTGTCTTTATTACCATCTTATCTCTTTTTCCCCAGTTATTTTTATTTTCCTGCATCAAATTAGGAACTAATTATGTGTTTAAGTATGTAATATACTATCAAGAAAACTAGAACACTGGTAGTAGAGAGGAGTAGAATAAAACTAAGTTAAATTTTTCCTCTTTGTGGTTGGGTTATAAGTAATGCTTTGAAGATATTAAAGTTTAAATATATATATATATATATATATATATATATATATATATGTTTTAAAATAATAATGGTAATTATAGTAGGAAAGGTAAAGTCTTGGAAATCATTAGCAGGGGGGGAAAAGGAAAGAAAAATATAATCTCCACAGAACAGAATTCCAAGATATAGCAAGAAACATTTTTAAAAGCAGAAAATAAAAACAAAAAAAAAAACAGTAGCCAGAAGCAAAACCAAATGTATCAATTATGGGGAAAAATGCAGATGGCCAAATCCCATTAAAAAGCAGAATATAAGGATAGGGGGGAAAAAACCTCCATTTTATGTGGCTTATGAATAAGAGTGATCCTGTAGTTTATTTCAAGATGCTTTTGAAAATTAATGGTATCAATAATTATGACTGAAGAACAGATATAAATAAGGATACCAGATTTTCTAGGCAAATAGAGATGTATTGCTACCTTACTTGTGAACAAAAAATTAAATGAACACAAAAAAATACATTGAACATAAAATAATCATTAATAATGTTCCTGGGTTAATATATGAATACACAACCAGTGAAACTTCACATCATATACAACCATGAGAATGGGCTCCTAATTATAATAAGTTATACTCCACATATGTATGTCAAAATACACTCTACAGTCATGTACATCTAAAACGAACAAATAAAACAAAACAATCATTAAGTATTTGTCAGATAAATTCTTATTCTCTGCAGGCCAGGTACCATTCTGGGGACCAGAGTAACAGCAACCAACAAGATAAACACAGTCATTGTCCTCTGAGAGATCATGTTCTAAAACCTAGTGAGCCCACAACCATGGAAGAAATGAAGAGACTTATCTAAAACAAATGAACAAAGAAACAAATAAATAAAATCTCTCCCCAGATAGTTACAGTTTGAACATGATTGATATTCAAAAGATTTAACAAACAGTATAATATGGAAACCCAGAAATCAAAAATGAACATAGGCTATAGCCAGAGGTGTTCCAGAGAGCATCTCCCGTGCAGCTGGGGGTAGTTAACAGCATGGATGGGAAGAGAGGTAGCTGCAGAGATAGAGTGCTTGTGATCATATTTTTGACTCTGCCACTCTTTATTTTATAAGAGTTTTGACACATTAGTCAAATTCTGCAAACTTGGGTTTATTCATCTGTAAAATGAGGATTAAAATAACTAATTCATTGGAGCGAGGATGTAAGATAATGCATTTAAAAGGGTGAGTACAATGTCCAGTACACAGGAAGCATTGGATGAATGGTAGTTATTACTATTTTTCTTTCAAACTTTCAAGTAGCTGACATTCTTAGGTTAGATACACTGTTGTAGCATACAGGGAGAGAGATGATTGTGGGGAGGGGACACAAATCTTCTCCATCCTTTTACTCTACCTCATTTTTACAATATTAACAACAGTTTTACACTGAATTAGGGCAAGAGAAGGGGAAATGGGAGAATAAATTTAAAAAATTATAAGTAAAATACTACTAAATGAATAAGGGCTGGAAATTTAAGAATAATGAGTCATGATCAAGAATGATTTATGCTAGTAATATCAGAGTCACTCAATATAAAAATCTATTACACGTAAATGCATATGAGAAGGTTAAAGGAGATGAGTCATAGACCATTTCTCAATAGTCAGATTGCAAAAGAGAAATTTTCTCGCACACCTATTGGAGATAAAAATTGACTAAGTCCACAATATTTTATCTAAAGTTCCATACATTGTTTTTTTTTAAGTAGCTTACTGAATGACAAATTGTGCTGGCTTAAACTCACAAACACAATAAAGAAAGGAAGATAAAAATTAACATGAATAATATGATCACATTTCTGTAAAATTGTGTGTGTGTGTGTGTGTGTGTGTGTGTGTGTGGCGCAGGAATGAGTATTGGTGGACATCTAAACTTTATTTCTAAGTGATGGAATAACAATTTTACATTATTTTCTTTAATATTCTATATTGTTTTAAATTTCTTTCTTTTTAAAAAATAAATTGGCTCAGTTACAATTGCCTCTTCCTCAACTCCAAGTCCAAATTTTACTATTATATTATTTTTACATGGATAGAATTTAAAAAAAAAAACATGTTAATGTATATGTACAGATCCTTAGCTGAATGAAGCCACCATGTTTATTTAAGGCAGTGTTGCGCCAAGTGTTGTCTCATGTGAGTGTCATAGTGTCCCTGATCAATGAGTAATGAATGCTTTCCTTCAAGGACCCCACTCCATTCACTAGACAATAATTTCTGGCTGTGGTTAAAATATGTCCAAACTCTACAAACAATAAATGAATATTAAAAACAATCTCCTCAAATCTTTTTCATTCACATTAAAGATTGAGGACCACTGGTCTATAAATGAAAAAAACAATGAACCATAATTAAATATGATGGTGAGTGAATGCAATTTTACTCTAGAATTAAGAAATATATCCAGGCTGATTGAAAGAATCATTCTTAAGCTTTACCACAAAATTTTTAATAAATTGCCATCACTATTTTCCCTCACATTTTCTACTCTTTGGTTGATTCTGTTTGGGGAACTTCTTTCAAAGCTCACTTGAGAATAATTGGGCATGGTATGCAACTACAGTTTCTTTTCTTCTCTGAATATTTGGTTGGATTAATCTTGAACTTATATTTTTCAGTATTTCTTTGAAGCTGATAGCATTTATTCTTTGGCTTCTTTTGCTAACATAATTTTATTATTTTAATAGAGTAGACATTTTATGACAGCTAATGGTAATTAAGAATGAGAAAGTTAAATATATTTTTCAATCTATTATCTTGAACTTGAATTTTCCATATCTAACACATTGTCATCATAACCATATTTTTAAAAAATTAACTTAGATTATAAAATATGTGACAAATTTCTCATTTAAAATAAGCATGAGAATCTGGGATGAGAACAATACTTTCTTACGGTAACAAAGAACAACAATCTGAAATCAACAAAAGCATAACACTTAATACTGAAACCCTGGTGGCTCAATATTAAAGTTAGAAAAAAAATGTAATTCTTATCACCACTATAATTGAATATTCTAGAAGTTCAAGTCAATCAATGAAATGAAACAAGAGGAAAGAGAATATCAATATTTTTAGATATTAACCAGCCAAAATGTCCTGGAAAATAAACCTAAATGCTGTTATAGTTAACAAGAGAAAAACAGTAAATTTAATAGGTAAAAATAAACATGAAGATGCATGTGGTGGCACATGCCTATAATCCCAGGAGTTGGGGAAGCTAAGGCAGGAGGATCGTGAGTTCAAAGCCAGCCTCAGATCTTATTGAGGCCCTAAAGCAACTCAGCAAGATCCTATCTCTAAATAAAAATCTTAAAAGGGATTGAGGATGTGGCTCAGTGTGTGTGTGTGTGTGTGTGTGTGTGTGTGTGTGTGTGTAATGGGGGATCCAACCTATGACCTCATGAATGCTAGATAAGGACTCTGTCACTAAGCTACATCTAAGGCCCAACTTGCTTAATTTTCTATGTGCTGTCATTAATTTAGCTCCAAGCTCTTTATGGGCATGTATATATCACTCAGTATGGTCACATATTAGGTAAGATATCAATATTATCATCTTAAGTCTTTCCTGAATTGGCCTTACTCCAGATCTACTGCATTCTGTTGTTCGAGTGGTGAGCAATTTGGGTATCCATTTTTGCCTCAGTTCTTGGCTTCTGGCTGGGTAGGTAAAGACAGTATCCCTCATTACTTCCTGCAGTTGAGTCTAAGTTTTAGATATGTAGAATGAGTAATAGGGCTAGTTTGACTTTAGGTCCTAGCTCTGTGTACTCTGTCTACTCACTACAATCATGTAAGGGGGAAAAGGTTGAATGTGGCACCCAATGATCCATACTGTTCTATTTTTCAAGGACCTGCTGTAAACTTCAATATGGATCCAAAATGGCCTGTGGATTACTGTTGGGGTATTAGTAACCTTCCCTGCAGGTAAGGCTTTCATTAATACCTGTAGTTTGGCAACTCCCAAATCTCTATCTTTAGTCTAGTCTTCTTTCTTAAATTTAAGACTTGTATCTAATAAGCTAGTTACCAAAAAGATATATTCTAAGTATCTCAGATTGACATCTCCCTTATCAGAGATATTTCTTCTTTAAAGATATTTCTTCTTTAAAAAATATGTTTTTCCTGGCAAAAGGCCCTCATAGTCACATGTGACAGGAAACTGATTAATATTTAGAAATATGGTTCTTGAGTCAGAGTGCCTGAGTTGGCGTTTCAAGGCTACCATTTAATAAGTCTGTGGCCTTGGGAAAGTTACTTGGCCTCTCATTTGCAAGATAAGGATAAATAAGGGTTGGATTGTTATAGGGGATTATATGCATTAAAAACTGCTTAGATCAGAGACTAACATGCCATAAATTCTGAGGATTAAATATAGATAGATAAATAATCAAATAAGTCCATACTAGAGCTTCAAAAGCAGTGGTCTGTTCAAGCCCCCACCTAGCCATCATATCGTCTACTATTGAAAACTACCAATAACTGTCAATGTCTGCTACTTATTTCTTAAATCATTCTCTAAACTTAAATCTCCATAAATGTCTATTTGTTTACACTCTTATTCCTAACTTGTACCATAATATGGTACATACCTAATGGTGCTCAGTATAATTTTTGTTGGATGGTTTAATGAATTGCACACAATACCTCATTGCATTATAATTTTCTGTTTATATATTTCTCCTATTAGACTTAATTTATTGAGTATTATGACCTTTCTGTCCTTTTTAGCGTGGTGATTTGAAAGCAGCAGGTGCAAATAAATATTTTTACATAAATGAAAGAATGAACACATTTGAACAGGAGAAGGATTCAAGCCTAATAAGTTAGACTTCTTGGTCTCAGCGCTGCTCTGAAAACCACTTACACGGCTGAAGTCAACAAGGCAGAAGAACTTAATGTTATGTTGGCTCTACTAGGTGTCAGTTTTAGAAAAACACCAAGCATTAGCTTAGACAGACCATCAAAAGCAACTGGGGCATCTAAAGCACACTAAAGTAAAGCCAATTATCCTGGCAACTAGGGGCATTTTGTGTTTGCTAAGCATTTTACTTTTGGCGATAAGGATGCATTTTCAGTAACAATTGAGATGCTAACACTTCTAGATCCTTCTCCATAGCCTGAAGAACTCTGTTCCCAAAATAGAATATTATAATATTCCTGACCAATGGGATCTATACTAGTATAATATTTATACCAGTATAATAACTTATAAAACTAAAATAATAAAGAAAATAATAAAACTGTAAGCTTTCTAGGAGATGGAAATATTTTATTACTGAAAATCCTAGATAACTATCTTATTGGCAATAACACATATGCTTGATTTGTATCTAAATATTATTACAGAATATTATGAGTCACTGGTAATTGGATTACCTATAAAAAAAGTAAATCTTTTAATTTTGAGTTTGAATTAGTCTGTGCCATATGAAGAGCACAGCACAATGCATTGTTAAAACAAAATGACAAAGAATTGACCGATCTGCTTTACAGAGTGGAATAAAATAAACAGAGCAAAGAAGCATGAATGATGGCAGTTGTTCAGAGATAATGCAGATAGCAGACGTGCTGATTTTGCTCCTTTTTACATAATGCATAAAATCAATCCTCGTTGTAGTCACAACAAACAATTTTATTTGTATTTTCCTTCACATACACATGAAACATATTTAACATTGTCTAGGATAACTATTCCAAACAAATATTTTTTTAAATTTTTTAAAATGTTATGAAAAATACCAGATAACAAAATGATAAAGCCGTGCACCCTCCTTTTTTGTTCTGTTCATTACAGTCACATTGAATGGCTACTATTTTTACCCTGCAGCATTTCCACAGCATTTGCAATGCAGTATTTTAAGTCCATTTAAGAAGTCCAGGAAATTGTTATTCCTGTGTAGAATAAAAACTATGTTCCAGAAAAAAATTCATGCATTAAACAAGTTTTAAATTGCAAATTAATATAATAAATATCTATTGCACACTCACTGTGTACCATGAAATCTGCTCAGAGATTAAAATAGGCAAGATAGGGCTGCACATACACGTGCACAGGCACACATGTATATACACACATGAGTGTGTCATTTCTCTTAGTGCTGTTTTGGAGGCCCAGAATCAGTTAGAGGGTATTTAAAGAAAATGGTGACAACTTTTGGTTTATATGAGGAGAACTGTGTCAGGGAGAAGGAACCAGATGAGGGGGCCTTTGAAGAACCAAAAAGAGGACCTTGACAGGTAGAGATGATGGGGGAACAGCATGGGGTGCAGGAAGTTTCACTGGGAAAGCACAAAGACAAGAACTGTGAGACCAAGGAAATCACTATGGTTCAGAGAATCATCTGCAAAGTGCTGTAGCTATTCTGGAGAGCTATGGGGCAATTCTTAGTAATATTATAAGAAAAAGTATACCCAATATTAAGGAACAGTATACCTGAAACCCACCAGCCCCTCTGCTGGAATAACACAATTAGTGGACATTCGAGAGTGGGCATATGGCAGGTGAGTTGGAGACTACCTAGTCACCCACTCCACAGTGGGGGAACCAAATAGGATATAAATAGACAATGCTTACCACAAAACATTAATCAAAAGTAGAAGAAATAAGCTTCTTAAGATGTGTCCCAAGAACAAATATGTATCTTTTTTTAAACATTTGATTTTTTAACATATGCAACTTTTTTTATACTTTTATTTTATATATTCATTTTTTATAGTGCCGAAGATGGAACCCAGTGCCTTGCACATGCTAGGAAAGTGCTCTACCACTGAGCCACAACCCCAGCCCATAACCCACTTCAATCTAATGTATGAAATATGATATGTCAAGAGCTTTGTAATGTTGTGAACAACCAATAAAAAAAATTAAAAAAAAGAGTAAAGAAAAGAAAAAAAAGCATAATGCAGAAAAGTAAAAAACAAAAATGGATCCATGGTGAAATAACTAACCTTCAGGTAACTTAAACAAACACACAAAATTATTATTATATAATTTACATATTAAACCATTATCCATACAGGAAAGAGTAATTGAAGAACTATAGTTTAAAAGGAAATATGCTGTTATGATTTAGATATTAGCTATCCCCAAAAGCTCATATGTGAGACAATGCAAGAAATATTAGAGGTGACATGATTAAGTTATGAGAGTTGTAACCAACTCGGTGAATTAATCCTCTGATGGGATTAACTGAATGGGAACTGAAGGTGGGTAGGGTGTGGCTAGAGGAGGTGGTTAACTGGGGGGCATTCCTTTGGGGTATATATTTTGTATCCAGAAAGTAAAGTCTCTCTTCTGCTTCCCAATGATCATGTGAGAAGTTTCCCTCCACCATACTCTTTTGCCATAATGTTCTGCCTCACCAGAGCCCTGAGGAATGAAGCCAACTGTCTGTGGACTGAGACCTCTGAAACTATGAGCCCCCAAATAAACTTTTCCTCTTCTAAAGTTGTTCTGGTCAGGCATTCTGGTCAACAGCAATAAAAAACTGACTATGGGTGTCCTATTAAGGAATTTGGAGCCCGACCCCACAATATGTAGATCGGAGCCAACTTTTTCTTCTATCAGACACAGAGTCTCTGGTTTGATATCAAGCTCCTTGATCCATTTTGAGTTAACTTTTGTGCATGGCGAGAGAAAGGGATTCAGTTTCATTTTGTTGCATATGGATTTCCAGTTTTCCCAACACCATTTGTTGAAGATGCTATCCTTCCTCCATTGCATGCTTTTAGCCCCTTTATCAAATATAAGATAGTTGTAACTTTGTGGATTAGTCTCTGTGTCCTCTATTCTGTACCATTGGTCCACCCGCCTGTTTTGGTACCAGTACCATGCTGTTTTTGTCACTATTGCTCTGTAATATAGTTTGAAATCTGGTATCGCTGTACCGCCTGATTCACACTTCCTGTTTAGAATTGCTTTTGCTATTCTGGGTCTTTTATTTTTCCATATGAATTTCATGATTGCTTTGTCAATTTCTACAAGATATGTCGTTGGGATTTTGATTGGCATTGCATTAAACCTATAGAGAACTTTTGGTAATATCGCTATTTTGATGATGTTAGTTCTGCCTATCCATGAACAGGGTATGTTTTTCCATCTTCTAAGATCTTCATCAACTTCTCTCTTTAGGGTTCTGTAGTTTTCATTATATAAATCTTTCACCTCTTTTGTTAGGTTAATTCCCAATTATTTTATTTTTTTTGAGGATATTGTGAATGGAGTGTTTTTCCTCATTTCCGTTTCAGAAGTTTTGTCACTGATATACAGAAATGCCTTTGATTTATGCGTGTTGATTTTATATCCTGCCACTTTGCTGAATTCATTTATTAGTTCTAGTAGTTTCTTTGTAGACCCTTTTGGGTCTTCTAGGTATAGGAGTTAACAACAAGAATCAACAAATGGGACTTAATTAAACTTAAAAGTTTTTTCTCAGCAAGAGAAACAATAAGAGAGGTAAATAGGGAGCCTACATCCTGGGAACAAATTTTTACTCCTCACACTTCAGATAGAGCCCTAATATCCAGAGTATACAAAGAACTCAAAAAATTAGACAATAAGATAACAAATAACCCAATCAACAAATGGGCCAAGGACCTGAACAGACACTTCTCAGAGGAGGATATACAATCAATCAACAAGTACATGAAAAAATGCTCACCATCTCTAGCAGTCAGAGAAATGCAAATCAAAACCACCCTAAGATACCATCTCACTCCAGTAAGATTGGCAGCCACTATGAAGTCAAACAACAACAAGTGCTGGCGAGGATGTGGAGAAAAGGGTACACTTGTACATTGCTGGTGGGACTGCAAATTGGTGCGGCCAATTTGGAAAGCAGTATGGAGATTCCTGGGAAAGATGGGAATGGAACCACCATTTGACCCTGCTATTGCCCTTCTCGGACTATTCCCTGAAGACCTTAAAAGAGCATGCTACAGGGATACTGCCACATCGATGTTCATAGCAGCACAATTCACAATTGCTAGACTGTGGAACCAACCCAGATGCCCCTCAGTAGATGAATGGATAAAAAAAATGTGGCATCTATACCCAATGGAGTACTATGCAGCAATAAAAAATGACAAAATCATAGAATTTGCAGGGAAATGGACGGCACTAGAGCAGATTATGCTCAGTGAAGCTAGCCAATCCCTAAAAAACAAATGCCAAATGTCTTCTTTGATATAATGAGAGCAAATATGAACAGAGCAGGGAGGAAGAGTAGGAAGAAAAGAGTAACATTAATCAGTGACATGAGATGGGAGGGAAAGGGAGAGATGAGGAAAATTGCATGGAAATGAAGGGAGACCCTCATTGCTATACAAAATTACATATAAGAGGCTGGGAAGGGAATGGGAAAATAAACAAGGAGAGAAATGAATTACAGTAGATGGGGTAGAGAGAGAAGAAGGGAGGGGAGGGTAGGGGGGATAGTAGGGGATAGGAAAGGTAGCAGAATACAACAATTACTAAAAGGGCAGTATGTAAAATTATGGATGTGTAACCGACGTGATTCTGCAATCTGCATTTGGGGTAAAATTGGGGGTTCATAACCCACTTCAATCTAATGTATGAAGTATGATATGTCAAGAGCTTTGTAAAGATGTGAACAACCAATAAAAAAAAAAAAAGTTTGTTTCCTTCACACAACTGGAGTGACTCTGCACCATGTACAGCCAGAGGAACTAGAAGTTGTGCTCCATTTGTATACAATGTGTCAAAATGCATTCTACTGTAAAATTAATTAATTTTTTAAAAAATTATTAGGTACCAATACAAGGTACAACACAGATAAACTTTGAAAACATAATGCTTTGTGATAAAAGCCAGATACAAGAAGCTTAACTGTATGATGCTATGTACTGTATATGAAATGTTCAGAATAAACAAATCTATACAGAAAAAAAAAACTGACTATACCACTAAGAAACCAAGAGGAGTTTCTTGAGGGGATTAATGCTGATAGTGTGTAATGAATTAAAAAAAAAAAAAACTCCACACTTTAGCTGAGAAGGAAGGAAGGGGAAGGAGAGGAAGAGAAAGGAAAGAGTAAAAGGGTAAAGAAAAGAAAATAGTGGGAGAGAAAAAGTATAAATTTGAACATAGACCTATGAAAACCTATCATTTTCTAATTATTAATCTGGTTATTTTCAAATTATGACCTATGTGCATATATATTAACTTTCTTATTTTCTTAAAGCTATTAAGTTCCCAGAGTGTTTAATTTCCTGCCACACTATGGTCACTATAGATCCCAATTTGTTGACCCAAACTGGGGGTTAACAATTTAAAAATAGTCTGAAGTCATTCTCTTTGCCAGCTCTAGGTCTCAGGTTTGCTATATGTAAAAAGCCTGGACACCTTGAATCATATATATTAATTAGTCAGATCCCCAAAGCAATTAGCTTCTGTACTAATCTAAGTGGTAAAATCTCTGATCTTTGAGTGGATTACCAGACTTCATCTTATTAATAAACAAGACAGTAGTTTTCCAAAATATGCTTCTAGTTTTGCTCAAAATCTGAATTCTCTATTCCTGTATGAGACTGTCTTCTTATATTAGTGTATAATGTTTTCAACATTCTAAATATAATGAAATGCACTCAATATTATTGTTTCAGAGTTATGATTTGATAATGGAGACTTTAGATTGCAAAATGCCTTCATGAAAGGATTTCCAGTCTCAGAAAAGAGGTAGGGTGGGGGTGTTTAGAACAAGAAATAGAGGCAGAGGAATTCCAGAAAGCAGTAGAGCTTTCTGAAAGTGACAATGAACAAGCAAAGGCAGTACTGTAAACATTTACAAAGGTGATAAATGCAGTGAGAAGACAGAAAAAGATAAGCATTAAGAAATGATAACAAAAAATAGAATAAAGAGATGAAAAATTAATAAAATATTTGCTCAGGTAAATGTTGTACTCATTTCATTCAACAACATTCATCGATTGCCTACTCTATGACTGGTTCCATGGGAACACAACTGTGAATAAAACATGACCTCAGAACCAACAGTCTTGTGTAGAAGACAGGTTAAAAAATAATGAAGATTTGATGTGTTAAATGTAGTAATAAAGGAATAAAAATGCTGTGGGAAGACAATGGAGAGATTAATCTCACTACAAGGGGTATAAAAGGATTCACAGAATGGCACTTGACCCCCAATTAAAAAAGAAAAAAAGAACAAGGATATTTGAGGATAATCATTAGGAAAAATGATACATTCCTACAATTTATTAGTATACTATAGTTATGATCTTTGAGGGGATTACCAGACTTCATGTTATTAATAAACAAGACAGTAGTTTTCCAAAATATGCTTCTAGTTTTGCTCATAATCTGCATTCCCTACTCCTGTATGAGACTGCCTTTAGACTGCAATTTTACTTTAGACTGCAATCTAAAGTCTTCATTATCAAATCATAACCCTGAAACAATAATTATTAAATGCCTTTTATTATATTAAGAATGTTGAAAATATTATACACTAATACATACTGATATGAATATTTAAGATGATTTTTGAGGTTATTGTGAGTTAACCTCATTTTGTCTAATTTTTTGCTGAAAACAAAAATTTGAAAGATGACTTTTTCTACATTCTCGTACTGAGAATCTTCCCTAAATTGTCTAAAGAGTAATTTCTCACTAGAAAATTTATTCTTTTAAAAAGTAATATTGGTTTCATTTAAATTTAACAACTCCAGGATCATTATTCTGATCAATACAGCTGAATTTTACTTAACACAACTTTAATATAAAATACATAACATGCGAGGTGTTAGTTCAGTTTGGCTTTGAAGATAATGGGGCAAGAGATAAAAGATAAAAAAGATATCATATAGGTTAATGACTTGCTCGGTATTTGCCAGCCCATAAATATTTCCTGATTAAATAAATAAATCATAATATACCAACGTGAACATTCTGATCACTTAAATTAACTTAAAATGAGATCAGTCAAACTATTTTACTAAATTCTCATCAGTATTTTACTAGTTTAAAAACTATTGAATTTGTGTCAGCCAACTTAATTATATAAGTAACAGTAGTGGGTAATGTGCTGAATTTTCCCCACAAAGAGGGCAAAAAGGAAAAAGAAGAAGCATGCAGGTGTCCTTGTGAACATAAAGCTAACACAGAACAGAAATTAATATATATGTGAATGGCGAAGATGCCAGCCTCTCCCTTCATATTTTTCAAAGCCTGTTTTCATTACAGAAGAAGACATTATGGCCAATTCAGAACTCCCTTTGAAATGGAAACCTAAATGCTTCAACCCGAACTAAAAAATATGTGTTCTGAGTTCCTTTTAGAGCTAGAAAATTGAGTCCTGAGCTGTCATTTGTTTCCAAATTGTATTTCAGTTTCCCAGAAGACATAGCAAAAACAGGGACAAAAACCATTTTCCAGAAACCACAACAATTTGAATAGTTCTATTTTGCTGTTGTTGAAAATGAAAGGCCCCATCAAAGAGAACACAAGTGACTCCTGCAGGAAGGACACTGAAGACTGAACGTCGTCTGCCAGGAGATGTAGTCCTTCCCCCACGAAAGATAGTTTCTTCAAAGACAGAAATAGAACATAATATACACACATTTGGTGGCAGGGACCACGTTTCCCTCTGAATGGTAGTAACAGGGATTTCAAAACTCTCTCAATATTTTGATATTTAAAAATACATGTTTGTAATGGGTACTGTTACGGTTTAGATATGAGATTTCCCCAAAAGTTCAAGTGTGAGACAATGCAAGAATGTTCAGAGGTAAAATGCTTGGATTATGAGAGATGTAACCTAATCAGTAGATTAATCTACCAATATGAATTAACTGGGTAGTAACTGTAGGAAGGTATGATATGGCTGGAGGAAGTGGGCCACTGAGGGTACACCTTTGGGTTTATATGTGTTCATGTTGAGCAGAGCTCTCTTTGTTTTCTGGTGCCATGACCTGAGCTGTTTTCCTTTGTCATGCTCTTACACCCTGATGTTCTGCCTCATCTAAGGCCCAGATGTCATCTATGGACTGAGATCTCTAAAACTGTGAGTCAAAATAATTTTTTTTTCTTGTCTGTTGTTCTTGTCAACTCTCACAGTCACAATGGAAAAAAAAACCTGACTAAAACAACTCTTTATGTTATTTTGTTCAATCACTGTGCTCAAAGTTTAATGAAGGAAGAAGTAGGATTTTTATTCTTTTTCCTGTCAAGGATAAGCTATATGATCTACCCAAAGCAGGTTCCAAACTTCTACAATGCCACATTAGCAGACTTCCCACAGGTGTAGGTGAATGATTGTAGGGCTCTTGGTGCAAGCAGTAGACCCAACTGGCTGTCACAAGCAAAAGGGAAATTATTGGAAGAATATGAAGCCTACAAATTACAGGGAGGTAATGCTGCAAAATGTGTGAGACTCAAAGGGGTTCTGGATATCATAGGTGGTATGAATATTCTGGCCAAGACACTAACATGGCTTGTGACAGTGGTATGTTCATTGCCATAGCAAATCACTACTTGTTTCCAAACCCCACCAAGGCAAGCTCCATCTGCCAAGGAATGGGGTGAGAGGGAATTTTTCCCAACCAGCTTTTGTGACAAAAGCAGGACACCCACCAAAATTGTGCCCAATGTGACCTTTCCACACAAATAGTATATATTATCTATTAAATAGAAAAGAATGAAGAAGAAAGTAAAAGAAAAAAAATGTGTGTCACATTATTGTTCCCTCTTCTTTTCTAAAAGATATAAGATATGAAGACAAGAAAGACATAAAAGCCTTCTCCTTTAGGCTTTCCCTATTATCTCTGAAAGTCCTCCAACAACCCTGTAGGCATGTTGGAACCTAATTGGAATGATTGCAATGCATTTGAATGTCTCTGATGAAAACCAGTTTTTGAAACATTATTCCAGTCAACTAGGACTTTCAATAAAATCTTAAACACAACATATTTATACATATTTTACAAGTGACATGACATTCAATTGCTGGATAAAACGTGAAAGAAGCAATACTAACCAATATTCATTAACATGATCTCTGTGTGTGAAAAGGTAAGAAAATGACTTTGAGAATGATACCTTATTTTAGGGAAAATTGTTATCACTCAAATAAATCTCTTATTTGTAGACAAAAAACAAAGAGATGGAAACATGAAAAGGTTGAAAGCCCTGGACAAATTCATTGTTACAAATAGGATACCAGTCAAAATCGCTTTATTACAGAGAAAATAAGACAAAAATGTAGTTCAGCTAGAGTCCTTTGGAGCTAAATGTAAAAGAAATCAACCCAAATAAATCATTTCAACTATTTTTCTGTCCTTTTCCTATTGAGGCTCCTCCTCAGACTGCTTCAGGTGGCTGCACTCAAAAATCCCATCCCAGATCTCAATTTTCTCATCTAGAAAATGGGGGAAATGATCTCCTAATTAGGTTGAGGTGAGGCTTACATAAGACGCCACTTTTAAAACAGCATTTAAAATAAGATCTGACATATTTTAAGTGTCTGATAAATGCAATTATATTACCCAGGTAAGGCGCCCAAGTTCAGTGGACTTAAAGAATCCTGAAAATTGCAAAGATTTATAATTTTTAGAATTTGAGCCTTCTTAAATTCTTGTCAAAATGCCTTAGTGCTGAAAGCATTTTAGCATTTTGCTACACTATCTTTATAACCCCATGCCAGAAAGCTCTGGTTTATAGAGCTTCATTAGTTACTTCAAAGTATCTGCCATAGCCAGCTATTCTGATCTGTTTCCAAGTTTAACATATTTTGGTTATTTGAAAGGTTGAATTCAACATTTTAAAGAAGAAATTGGACCTGATATGCACCTGGCATTATTTATTATTCCAAATTATTTGAATCTAATCCAATTTCAAAACCTCCTCTGTAAAAAGTGCTGGCAAGAGAGAAAAAAATATACGAAACGATTACTTGTTATAATAATATACTTTTTCCTTTCCTGAGCTCTTATACCTATGCCCCATGGCATCACATCAAAGTTATGTGGGGCACTATATCAGTCTGATGATTGCCTACTCATTGTTTTCAAATAGTTCTCATGAAAGAAAGAATAATGCTTTTATAATAATAAAACAAAGTGAAAAAACAGATTTAAAGATCCATTTTTTTATGAAAAATGAACTGCCTCATTACCTGAACTCATGGCAGATGATCTGGGTTATTAAAGGCAAATACAGAACAAATATATGAACATTAACAGCTTCTTGTGATCTTTGCCAGCCTAAGTTCTATAATTATTGCACTTCCCTCTCAAAACACTCTGGAGGCCACCTCCAGCTTATACTTAATCTTATTCTTTATGTTCAACCTACAAATATTTCAGCTATTTCTATGAGGATCTTAAGAGTAATATTTTATCAAAACATTATTAATCAGTGCTTCTAGACATGAAAAATATCTTTAAGTAATTTTTACCTGTGTGTAGGAAAAGATAATTGTAGAATCTTAGAATGTAGATTTGAATGAGACCTTGAAAACATGTTGGCTGAACACCCTACCCAGAGCTGGAAATCTGTTCAGAGCGCTCACAACTCACAACAGAACACACCATTTTCCAAATATCTCCATTGAAATTGTATAGATCTAATTTATAGATTTAATTCAATATGCCTTCCTGAAACTCCTGATCTTCCCTATATTGCTTCACGGAATACAACTAGCCTTTTTCCTACATAGAAAAATGTGAAGAGAGTGTTTCTATCACCTCTCCTGTCAAAATTTTGGTTAGTTTGTAAAATACTGAATTTATTATTTTTAAAAAGAAAACAGATTCAGTTTTAATCTGTACCTCTAACTTTCCACGTCTATGGCCTAAACATTTTCAGTTCCTTTTATTAGTGGACGGTTCATCCAGAACTAAGGGTTGTTTTTGGCTTCTCACTTAAAAAATAGCAGTATGGAAATTGGATCTATTTGGCCTAATTAATTTCTCTTTTATTTTCAGGATTTAGCAATGCTGGTGCCTATATTGGGTTAACTGAGGACCTCCAAAAAGATGTCTATATCCTAGGTTCTGAAACCTGTGGAAGTAAACTTTGGAAGGAAAAAGGAATCTTTGCAAATGTAAAGAAAAATCGCAAGTTGAAATCAGCAAGGATTTAAGGTGAGCTCTAAATCCAATGATGAGAATCCTTATAAGAGACACATTGAGGAGGGTCACCAGGACAGGAGAGGGCACAGAGAAACCATAAAAGACAGAAGCAGAAGTGCTGGGGATGTGGCTCAGTGGTACAGCACTTGCCTAACACACGTGAGGAACTGGGTTTGATTCTCAGCACCACATAGAAATAAGCAAATAAAATAAAGGTATTGTGTCCACCTACAATTAAAAAAAAAAATTTAAAGACAAGCAGAAGTTGGTTATACAGCCACAAACCAAGGAATGCCTGAAGACACCAAAGCTTAGAAGAATTAAGGAAAGATTTTTCTGTAGAGTCTTCCAAGAATATACAGTTTTATTTCAGATATCTCAGCTTCCAAACTGTGAGAGAATAAATTTTTATTTTTATAAGCCACTGAGTTGGTGGCCATTTATTATGGCAACCCTAGGAAACTGACGCAGAGCTCACTATCACTCTGCATTCCCAAATCTATTAAACAGAGCAACTGCTGGGTGATAACTTGTTCTCTCTTGGTCTCAGAATATTTTTTTTTCTTTTTCCTTTTTTTAGTTTTTTCAGTGCTGGGCATCAAACTCAGGGCCTCAGCATGCTGGGAAAGCACCGTACCCTTGTGCTATATTCCCAAACCTTGTTTCAAAGAACTTTATCTTATCCTTTCCCTGGTTTTCACTTAGGATTTGTGTTTCTATCACTGTAACAAAATACTTAACTTAAAAGGAGGAAAGATTTATTCTGGCTCCAGGTTTCAGATGTCTTATTCTGTGATCACTTAACCCTTTGGCTTTGGACCTATGATGGCATAGTCCAGCATGATGGAGAAGGTCTGTACACTTTTTTTTGGCAGCTAGGAAGCAAGAGGAGGGGAGCAGCAGATCCCCAAGTTTCCTTTCAAGGAAGGGCCCAGAAGACCTAAATTCTACTGAATAAGCCCCACCTCTCAAAGGACTCACCACCTTCTTCCATACCCCAGATTGTAACCAAGCCTTCAACATTTAAGAACCTTCAGTGGACATTGAACATAATAGCATTGCTGTATTCATGAGTTTTAAAACTTGATGGATCTGGAAAATTAGAGATATAAGGTGTTTAGGTCATAAGATGTACAACACTGAAATGATGAATATGCCTTCAGAATTATGAAGTTAAACATAGATAAACATCATATTGGAGCTCACTTCTTCCATCTTTCTTGATTATGCTCCTGCAGGAGATTATGAAACTATACAAAAGAGAAAAAAATGCATACCTACAGCACGTGTGTGTGTACATACACACACACACACACACACACACAGATTTTATATATAATTTTATGGATTGGTTATTGACCACTGAAAGATAACCCTGTATTAATCTGCTAGTGCTACCATAGCAAATTATCTGAAACGGAGTGGCAAAAACAATAGAAATTTATTGTCTCCTGTTATGAAGGCTAGAAGTCATAAATTAAGGTGTCAGCTGGCATGGTTTCTTCAAACATTCTGAGGAAGAATCTGCTCCAAGCCTCTTCCCTAGCTTCTGATTTGTGCTGGAAACTTTTGGCATTCCTTGGCAAGTAGAAACATCTCTATTGCCCTCTGCCTTAATTTTCACATGACATTCTCTTTATTTAAGTGACTGTTTCCATATTTCCTTTTTCATAAGGATACCAATCATAATGGATTAGAAACTACCCTCCTGCAGTAAGACATCTTAACTAACTACATCTACAATGGCCCTCTGTCCAAATAAGGTCACGTTTTTAAAGTACTGGGAGTTAAGATCTCAAGGCATGAATTTGATGTGATGCAAAATTCAACCCAACAGCTACTGAAATTAGCTACCCTTCCAGTTTGCACTGAGTTCAGAATTCTGCTCATTGTCATATGAAACAGAAAAACATTGTGTCATGATTTCTATTCTCAAGGAATTTCCTTGAATGAACTTGAGATGCAAGAACTAAAAAAAATTGAAATTATTTAATTTGCACAAAATTGACTTCAGTTTTCTGACATGGAGCAAACATGAGGTTTGGAAGGGGTGATGTATGTCATAGATCAACATTGCAAATTAGAGGAAGGCTGTGTTTCCAGTGTTCTGTAGCTTGGGATTCAAGCAGCAGAGGTACTGCTTCTCAGCAAGGTGGGTGAAAGAGGGAATTCATTGAAATTCAAAATCAGATAGCCAGAGTCTGTAAAAGACTCTAAAAGTCATTCAACAAAGAGCAAGAAATAGTTTAGGGGAGCCAAGCCATTGTGGCAGCGGCAGTAGTACATGTTTACTACAGAGAGGAGAGATAATACAAACAGAGAGTAAAACACAACAGACAAATTTGGCACCAATAAAAAAAAAATCTGTAGATCAGAAAACTGCCAGAGTTTAGCTGATCCAGAGTCTATAGAGTGAGCTGGTGTTTAAATGCTCTGTTTCACAACTGGAAAGTGGAACAGAGGCAGGAACCATCTTGAGGTGGCCATGCTACAGCTGCTACTGTGGGATCTGGGAACATCGTAGCAAACATTATCACACCATCCCAGAAAGCACTATCATCTGGACAAAGAGGTCCCTAGCAGAACATAAGTGACACAGACACAGAAAAGATTGTGCCCAGGGGATTCAAGTCAGAAATATGGAGGAAAGTGCAGCTCACTTTCCCTTTGAGTCTGGTGGCTCAAGTGCCAAGCAAAGAGGGTCCAGAAACTGAACAAACAGGTATGAATACACTCAGGGACCAAGACTGGGAAAGCTGTATTCTTGGGCAGTGGAGTATGTGAGATCTCCAGAAGTGTGATCCCCTGCCCCATAGGTAGAATTCTTGTGAGGTGCCTGAGATCTAGACACCTAGTAGAGATCAACATCTCCCTGGTTCTAAAGGGTATGTTAATTTAATCTCTTCAGAGGAAATACCACCCAAAAAAAGTCTTTAAGGCCTGATTAGACATCAACCACAGCTGTCAGAACTTCCCCCTGAGCACACTGCACAAGCCCCACCCTATGAGTGCATCAATCTGGTCTGTCTGGACAACACTTCAATCAACAGTACTTCCCATTCCATCCTACCTTCTGTTGGTGAGAGGGAAGCTGAGAACTATTTCAACCATGTTCAATTGTAGGCCACTTTAGCTGGCAGCTCCCTGAGCAACACAAAAGGAGGAAGGGGTTCACACCCCCATCCCTCAGGCTCTTGAGTGTGTGAATATTTTCTCTCCCACCCTCCCCTTTCCTTCTCCTCCTTCTCCTCCTCCTCCTCCTCTCTCTCCCTCAGAACATTTTTCAAGAAGAAATAGTAAAAAGTGTAGTTATGCAGAGGTAGTGACCATCCACCTTCATCAACAGTTTTGATCACTTCAGTGGAGAAAATTCTTTAATTTTCATTAAGAATCATTTCTCCTTTTTTCTTTTGCTTTACCTTCATATGTGTGTTCTTGCTATGCTGATTTGTTTGTAAATATATATACATATACACATTTGTTTCTCTTTGTCTCATTTTTAGCATCTTTGAGATAATTATATTTCCTTGTCTTGGCTTTCGAGGGTTAGGATTTTGTTTCTTTGTTTCTGTATATTTTTGTTTGGGTTTTATTTTTATTGTTTTTTTTTTCTCTCATTTCTCTTTTCCCCTTACTTTTCCACTAACACCTTAACTTATCTTTCTTCTCCCTTTACTTTGTGCTTTCTACTTTTTCTCCTCCTTCATAGCCATCACTTGCTAGTCTCTTCTGCATCCTTCTATTCATATTTTGAATATTCTAAACTTTCTTTTACTTTCCTAGTACATTTTCTTTTCTCTTAATGAACTTTATTTTGCCATCTTTTATAATTATTTGGTTTATATAACTCCTGCCCTCCATATTCAGATTGTTGCAGTTATGAGTATAGTTGATGGCATAGTGAATACCTACTAGGATTATTTGGAAAATGGTACTACAATAATCGTAAAACCTAGAAGAGATGGAGACATTTCTAGACATATGACCTGTCAAAATTGAATTAAAAGAACATAGAAAACCTAAACAGACCAATAACAAGTAATAAAATTAAACCAGTATTATAAAGACTTCCAACAACAACAACAAAAGCCCAGGATCAGAAAAAATCTCAGCTGAATTGTACCAGAACTTTAAATAATAACTGATTGCAATGCTCCTTACAGATTATTGTGAAAGAGAAAGGGGTGGAACACTTCCAAATTCATTCTGTGAAGCCAGTATCACCTTCATACCAAAATTATATAAGGACACATCAAGAAAGAATGTGTCCAGTAATATCCCTATTGAACTTAGGTGCAAAAATCCTTTAAACATATGAGCAATAGGTTAGAGTTGTGGCCCAGTGGTAGAGTGCTCACCTAGCATGTGTGAAGCACCACTTAGGTGCCTACTGAACTTAGGTGCAAATTAAAAAATATGAGCAATGGGTAGGGTTGTGGCTCAGTGGTAGAGCACTCACCTAGCATGTGTGAGGCACCACGTTTGATCCTAACCACCACATATAAAGAAATAAAATAGAGGTATTGTGTCCATATACAACTAAAAAACAAAATTTAAATGAGCAAATCATATTCAACAGAGTGATGCATCTTGAGGATTTTGAAAAACAAAACAAACCAATATTAAGAAGATTATACATCATGACCAAGTTGGTTTTACCTCAGAATGCAAAGATGATTTAACATGCACAAATAAATAATTGTAATTAAACAAAAATAGAATTGAGGCCCAAAAAACCACATAGTTATTTTAACAGATGTAGAGAAATGCTTTGACAGAACTCAACACCCACTTATGGTAAAAACACTAAAGAAATTAGGGATAGAAGAAACCTACCTCAACAACACAAAGACTATGTATGACAAACTCAAAGTGAACATCATAGTGAATGGGGAAAGCTGATAGCATTTCCTTTAAAATCTAGAACAAGACAAAGATATCCACTCTCACTACTCTTATTCAGTATAGTACTAGAAACTCTAGCCAGAGAAACTAGGCTAGAGAAGGAAATAAAAGAGATGAAAATAGGAAAAGAAAAGTCAAATTATGAGTGTTTGCAGATGATATGGCCTTATACTGAGAAGATCCAAAAATCTCCATCAGAACACTGCTAGAGCTAGTAAACAAATTCATCAAAGTAGCAGATTACAAAATTATCATACAAAAATTAATAGCTTTTCTATACACCAATAATGAATCTGCTGAGAAAAAAAAATCAGAAAAATAAACCCATTCCCAAAACTTAAAAAAAAAAAGAACTAGGAGTAAATCTAACCAAAGTTAAAAACTTCTGCCATGAAAATTGTAGAACACTGAAGAAAGAAATTGAAGAAGACACAAGGAAAAGGAATGACTCTGAGTTCATTAATAGGCAGAATTAATATTGTTCAAGAAGTTAAAGTATCAGAAGCAACATACAGATTCAGTACAAAACACCATTGGTCAAAATACCAATGACATTTTTCACAGAATAGTAAAAACAGTTCTAAAATTCATCACGAAGAACAAAAGAGCGAAAACAGCCAAAGCAATTCAAAGCCAAAAAAGCAATGCTGAGGGCATCACAATACATGACTTCAAATTATACTAGAGAACCTATGGAATGGGAGAAAATCTTTGCTATCTACTCCTCTGACAGAGGATTCATATCCAAAATATATATAAAGTATTCCAAAAAACTTAACACCAAAAAAATCCCATTTAATAAGTAGGCAAATTACCTAAACAGATACTTCTCAAGAGAAATACAAATGACCAAAGAATATATGAAAAAAATGAAAAACATCATTAGTGTTTAGGGAAATGTAAACCAAAACCACACTGAGATTTCATTTCACTTGAATTAGAATGGCAGACATCAAGAATAAAAGCAATAAAAAATCCTGGAGAGGCTGTGAAGAAAAAGAAACAATTTTACACTGCTGGTGGGATTGTAAATTAATATAACCACTATGGAAATCAGTATGGAGGCTCCTCAAAAGACTAGGAATGCAACTACCCTAGGACCCAGCTATATAACTACTTGGTATTTATCCAAAAGAATTAAAGTCAACATACTATAGCAACACATGCATACCCATGATTATAGCAGCACAATTCACAACAGCCAAACTATGGGACCAGCATAGATATCCATCAATGGATGAATGGATAAAGAAAAAGTGGTATATGTACACAATGGAATTTTTTTCAGTCATAAAAAAGGAAAAAATTATGGATGGAACTGAAGAGTATCATTCTTAGTGGAACAAGTCAGTCCCCAAAACCAAAGGCAGAATGCTCTCTCTGAAGTTGGATGCTAACCCACAACAAGGAGGGGGGAGATTAAAAGTTCACTGGACTAGACCAAGGGGAATGAAGGAAAGGGAGGGACAATGGGAATAGAAAAGACAAAAGAATGAATCACATATCTTTCCTATCCTTATACACAAATACACTACTAATGTAACACCACAACATATACAACTACAATAATGGAATCCTAAATGAAACAAGTTATACTTATTGTATGTATATATAGCATATCAAATACACTCTACTGCCATGTATATCTAGAAGAACAGATTTTTTTAATTAAAACAATTAAAAAGTAATTATGTCATTTGCAGGAAAATAGAACTGGAGAATACTGTGTTAAGCCAAATAAATCAAACTCACAAAAGTCAAGGGTCATAAGTTTTCTCTCATATGTGTGAGCTACAGAGGAAAAGAAAAAAAGAAATATCAAAGGGAGATCAGTAGAATAGAGAAAAGTGAACAGTGGAGGAGTATGGGAGAGAAAGGGGAAATACTGGGGAATGATATTGGCTAAATTATAGTTATATTCTGTGATGTACAGAAATTTAAAAATGATTCTCACCATTATTTATAACCACACTGCACCAACAAAAATGTGGGAAATGTCACATCAAGTGGGTATTAGAGAAAGCAGGGTCTTAAGAGATATTTTCATACCCAAATTTATAGCAGTCAAGAAGCAGATGTAACCAAATATTCATCAACAGATAAATAAATTTTTAAAATTTGGTACATAATTATAAAATTGTTATAAAGTTTGGATGTGATACCTCTCTCAAAATCTCTTGTGTTAACACAGGCATGTTCAGAGATGAAGTGATTGCATTGTGAAATCTGCAACCTAATCAGTCCATCTTAGATTGCTTTCTTGCTGCCACAAGGGCAGCAACTTCCCTCCACCTCATTCCTCCCCTATGAGGTATTGCCTCACCTTGAGGCAAGAGCAATGAGGTCATCAGTCTATGGACTGAGACCTCTGATACCATGAGCCAAAACAAACTGTTCCTCCTCTAAGTGATTCTTATTGGGTATTTTGGTCATAGCAATGTAAAACTTGACTAAAATAAGTATTATTCACCCTTAAAAGTAAAGGAAATTCTGTCAAATGCTATAACATGTATGAAATTTTAGGACATTATGTTAAGTGAAATAAGCCAATCATAAAAATATAAGTACTGTGTGATTCCACTTATGAGAAGTAGACAACTTGACAGGAACAGAAAGTAAAATAATGGTATCAGGGGATAGGAGGAGAAAAAGAGTTATTATTTAATGTGTATAGCATTTCAGCTTTGCAAGATGAAAAAGTTGGACAAATCTGCTTCTCAGCAATGTGAATCACTTAACACTACTCAGCTGCGTTTCATCGTTAAGATGGCAAATTTCACTGTCTTTTTAAAATATTTTTTTTAGTTCTAGATGGACTCAATGTCTTTATTTATTTTTATGTGGTGCTGAGGATCAAACCCAGTGGCTCACAGGTGCGAGGTAGGCACTCTACCACTGAGCCACAGCCATAGCCCCTCACTGTTTTTTTTTAACAAAATAATAGAATAACCAAAGCCAAGAACTGAATTGATGGAATTTGAAAACAGATTAGAGACAACTAAAGAGAAATCTAGCCAATTAAAACGTAATACATTTGTCAAAAATGTAGAATATCTCCTAAGATATGAGAAGAAAATAATAGAAAATATTGAAAAGCAAACAGAAGCACAAAGTATAGGATAATTAAATCTGGCTCACATGAAATTGGTATCCTAAAAAGTAAAAAGAAGCAGTTTCAGAGGCAGTATTCCAAACTAACAATGACATGCCATGCTTTTAAGGAGCACTTAAAAACCCCATGCAGGCTAATGAAAAAGAAAGTCATAACTAGGATCTTTAGAAGAAATCTGCCAAAGATCAATAGGTTCTCAGAACCTTGCAGCGGGGCAGATGGGAAAAGGGATATCTAAGTAGCAACACCTGCAACCAAATGCCAGTTTCTCAGTAAAACCTGTGGAAACCAGAAGATTAAGTGCCCATAGAAAATACACAGCTAAACTAGAACTGATTTTCACCCAAGAATAAAATGGAAAGTGCAGATTAAAAAACATGAATTATAAGGAGAAGGACAAAACCAGATATGGTGGTGCATACCTGCAGTCCCACTTACTCAGGAGGCTGAGGCTGGAGGATCATTTGAGACCAGAATTTTGAGGTCAAGCCTTAGGAACACAGTGAGACCCTGTTTCAAAATGGGAGAGAGAGAGAGAACAGTCATGGTAGAGGACCCCTCATTGCATCTAAATCATACAGCCATATAATTTCATATTTAAAACCAAAAGCTATCATGTGCACAGAAAATATGCCAACTCTATGACAATCACATGTATTTAATAATTAGGAAATGTATGTTTATAAAGAAAAATATAATTTCACTGATACCACATAGCTTTCTCATAGTTTCAGAGTTTTCTTCATGAGCATGAGAAAAAATAATCACCAAAATCACAAAGGATAAGGAGAGGCTAAGGAAATACTAAAGTTTGGAGATAACCAAGGAAAAACTTCACTCCCAACTTCAAAGCAGTTTAAGGATCAGGAAAAAGCACATTAGTGAAAAACTAGTAAGTAAAAAATTAATTAATTAAAATAATTAAATAACTAAGATAAAAATAAAGGTCTATAATTTAGTTACTAATATTTTCTCAGTTATTTTCACATTCTTGATAATTATAATAGGATAAGGTAAAATGTTAATCCTATCCTTTGAATTAGCTCAATGAGCAGGAAATAGTAGAGCAGACGGTTTAAGGGTATGAAGTTTGTAGTACAAAGGAAAACTGGGTCCACACAACTGGACAGCATTGTCAGAAATTTGGAATTAGACACAATGAATGGATAGTGACATCAGCTCTCATGGATGTAAGATTTTTCCCCAGTGGTACTCAGCAACCCAAATATAAGAAGAGAAAAAGCAGATGGTTTAGCTAATTTTGTTTTTTTGTTTGTTTGTGTTTGCAATTGGCTAATAAGAATGGAATAAAGGAATTGAGAGCACTGGCCAAAAAAAAGAGAGAGAGAGAAAGAGAAAGAATGATTGAATTACTATGTACCAAATGATAAAGGTTAAAAAATGGAAGGGAAGCAAATTAAAAAAATTTAAAATGTAAGGGAATTAAAACAAAGATCTGTATAATACAGTCTATTGAAAAATTAAACCAGAACTTCAATAATTATCCTCCCACTTTTCTTGTGCAATTTCTTTAACCTCTCTATGCTTCAATTTATTTCAAAGGTAAAATGGAATAATAATTCCTACCTCTTGTCAACTGGTTCAAACACAACAAGGTATATACAGCAGTTAAGTGTAAGTACACCAGGGCTGGGGTTGTGGCTCAGTGATAGAGCGCTTGCCCAGCATGTGTGAGGCCCTGAGTTCTATACTCAGCACCACATAAAAACAAAGGTATTGTGTCCATCCATAACTATAACTAAAGATATATATCACCATAAACTGAAAATTTTATTGAATGAAATGTTGAGAAAAAAATAAAGGGTCAAGAAGATCAAGGCCTTGATGAAGTCAAGAGACAATTAGCAGAAATTTAAAAAAAGAGAGAGACAGAGGATTGAAACAATCTGAAATTTGTCAGAGAATGGGATATTAGAGATTAAAACTCCAATGGAATAAAAAAGCCCAGGTGGGGGCCCAAGGTCTCACAGGTTGCCAACAGGTGTGAGTGTGGTGGTTGCAGTAACTGATGAAATCCCAGGATATGTGACTGCAGGGACACATCACAAAAGGCAGTTTTGACATTTTTCACTTCTCACTGATGTAAGCATGTAGACAAAACTAACTCTATCTTATAAACTCTTCAAAAACATTAAAATTTGTGTTGAAAATAGTTTGATTTGATTTTTATTCTCCTGTTCAATGAAAACATTGATGAGGACAACTGTACTTCTCTGGTCCTATTAACTCCAGAGAATCCAGTTGTGCCATTTCCCCAGGAACAATACATTAACTAAGGTCCATTAAGCAATGAACTAAGAAACACCATCAAATGTAATGGCAGTTTTCATTTAAATCATACTGTAAACAGTATTCCATTTGGCTGATTTACAAGATCAAAGCATAATTATTCTAGCATAGTTTCTGAAGAATAAATTGGTTCAAATCACTAGCAGATTTACAGAAATTAGTTGTGTAATACAGTATTTCAGAAGAATAAATGATTTAAACCAACATAACTTGTTAAAGTTAATAGTGAGCTTTTGAGAATAATTCACAGATAGGCTTAATCAAAGGAAAACACATTAAGATGGGAGATTTAAAATATAGTAATATCAATATGAATAAAATTAATACTGTTCTTCTATATTTTAGTAATGAAACTAGACCAGAAAGTTTATAGCAACTTATCTTCAGGACATGTAGAACCTATGAAGGTTTGACCAAAGCTCTTATGTATAATTATAACATTATAAAAGTGTCAAGTAAAACTCTAATCCTAAATATTATATCCAGATGATATACATGTTAATTAGGTATTAATTAGGATTTTATTTGGAAGAATAATGTAACATAAGTATAATACAATGTTATTATGTTAAAATAACATTAAAAATAAATATTTTTAAAACCTATTTTACAAAACAACTAGTATCCAAATATTTAGAAGCAAAGTTTTCCTAGTTCTAGTTCACATATATACCATTTTATTATTTATGCATTACCTTATTATATTATATATTACAACAATTAATTTTAATACATATAGTAATGCAGTTGGATATATTATGGTTTCACATTCTATAAAATTGTAGTCAATGAAGTTTACCATAATTTTTCATCAGTTATTTATTCTTTCTAAGTGAAAAAGGGTTTGACAGATATTTTTGCTATCACAATAACCAGTGGCCCTAATCCATTATGTAGTTAGTGTCCATAAATAAAGTTCCTTCTCTTGACTTCCCTGATTGATTCCTGCTGACATGCAGATAGGAGTGAAAGTTCTGAAGGCTTCTTAGAGCTTGAGCTGGATCTGCATGCGGGTGGTAGAGAAGGGGGATGCCCTGGCTTCCTACCTCTGGAGGTAGTGCTAGTACCAAAGTAACTGGATTTCTTTAATGGTGAAGAGAGATGATTCCTATCTTGTTGGATCCATGTTATTTGAGAATTTCTACTACTCAATGAAGAATGTAATCCTAACCATACACTGTTCAGCCATGCATGGCACTATTTTTGAAGCTGCAGAAGCCAGATCATGTAACATCTGCAGATCCTGGTGAGGATATGGGAAAACTGCGATGGGGTCTAAGGAGCATATGAGGGACTGACAGGGCAGGTTTGCATTAAAAAATGACTCTAAAAATATTACTTCTCTCCAGGCCCTCAGCCCCTGACTTTTTAGTTTCTATGCACTCCTTGGAACTCTGTTCAAATGACACATTCTCATGATACCCCACCTCATACCTTATATTTATTCTTCAGAGTATTGCAAATAGAATAGAGTAGCTAATAATATAAACAGTATCTTTCATGTAAATAGGACATTTTAAAACAAAATTATTTCACATGCATTGCATTTTCTATCTAAACAGACTCTATCATTAGGTTTTTGAAAAACAATTACTTCTTGATTTATAGTTGAGCAAGTCTTCATTCAGTAAAATTTTTAATTTTATCAAGTTCATGTTTATTATAAAAATGTGAAATTTTATGCAGATGTACAAAAATAGCTATAAATGGACATAATTTTAAATATATTAGACCATTTGCATACATGCTTTTAAAATATTTTTAGGCTACAGTTATTCTGTTTTAAATTATAATACATTCTATTTGAAGCAAGAAACTGAATACACATATAAATCATCTATTTAGCAGTTTATATCTTAAATGTTATCAAATTTAGTTAAGACCTTCTTAAGAAAAAAAAATTACTGATTTTTTTGCTTAAAATCATGGCAATGGTGCTAAAATCTTTTTGGTTACCTTCTCTTTGTTATCATACTTGGCATATCTTTCAAATATCGACAAATCTATTCTGAATAATGTATTTTTCTCATATGTAAGACAAACCATTGATGTTTTTAATAACAAAAGTCAGGTCACAGGAGAAACTGGAAGGAGTCTGATGTATTAATTCCAAAGTGGCAAGGGTAGTGAAAGTGAGAAGCAAAAGGTTATGTAAATGAAGGAGGTTAAGACCTGAAAGGTTATGACACAGTTGGATCATTCTCATTACAGAAACATTAACGTAGATGACTACAATCTGCAGACCAGCTCACTCTAAATTGCACAACTGCACCCAAGGGAACAGAAATGATTCCAATAGTTGCCTTAAACATAGAGCTAAACAATTTGAGTTTGAAAGAGCTGCTAATTTATTTAGAACTGTTTAAGTTTTACCAGTAAAATATCAAACAAAAGAGATTTTTTAATCTATTACTTATTTTAGAGAGTAATAAATTTATTATTCACATATTCTGAATGAGCTTGCATCAATCACTAGGAGTCATTCAATCAAATTCATCTTGAAAAATGAAATAGCAAATGCATTTAAATTCAAGAAAGCCAATTTGGGGCAATTGATGATCATTAAGAATGTTCACTGGGATGGGTCTACTAGATTCAAGAATATTTAAAAGGAGCCTTGAAAACATTAAAAGTTAAATACCAGAGTTAGGATTTGAACAGCCAACTGCACAGAATAAGAGTAGGTGAGCAATGCATGAGTAAGTGACTGAGACTATGTGAGTGTGTATTCATATGTGTGCAAATGTAAAACTACAATTAAGATTACCAAAAGCAAAAATTGTAATTTTTCTTCCCTCCTATCCTCTACCCCTTATCACCATCAGAATATATTCGCCATCTTTATTCCTCCTGTAAAAAAAGACCTTAGAATCTTATGAATTGAGATTTAAGTTCTAGAAAATTACAGGAAAGGCCTTGAATGACAAAAAATAAACCCTGGAAATAGAGTACCAAGCAAATTTCTCTGTCTGACAACAAGTTTTAGGGAGGATCAAAAACTTCCCTGCCACCATCTCGAGTAGATAATGCCTGAGCAAAGAATGGTTAACCATTTCTGAAAGCATCAGTCAATCCAAAAAAACTGTGCCTGCTTATGAAGCGGGGTTTTTCCACCATTCATATGAAGCTCAGAAAAATGAGGTTTCTTTAAGCGCAATTAGATTTGATGCCCTGAGCTTGCTATATAGTTCCAGTAACACCTCCAACTGGCTCCTCCCCAAGGAGCACCAAATTAATGCTGTTGGCAGGCACTGTTGCCAATTTAATTAATACTTTTGACTGCACAATCTTCAAAAGAGTAGTTCTAACAATAGCACTTGCTTTGGTTCCAAAAATTAACACATTTGGTTGCCTTCACTCTTCCAACAACAGTAACTAAATCACTGCCAAGAACAAAGTACTCCGTAGGAGTCTTAGTGATGGACAGCCACATACAAGAGTTGGGTATGGTAAAACACGTGCCTGTGCAAGCGCACACACACCCACACACCACACACACACACACACACACACACACACACAATGAAATGTAAGGCAGAATAAGGTGATTGTCCAAAGTTGGTTTCAGAGGCTGTGGGTGTTCAGTGAAGTCAGAGAAAATATTCCCACTTCTCTTTCACTTCACTACCAGGACCTACTTCCCTTGATCTGATTCCCTTGTTTCCAAGCATCTCAAGACTCGCCCTCTTTTCTGCCCAACCTAGATTCCAGTGGTCTTCAGTTTCTCTAAATCTTCAACTTCCTAACTTTTCATTTTTTAAATTGTGTCCACTTTGCAAAATTTCAAGGAAAGGCTATTCCAAACTTTCAGTGCCTCAATTCCTAAAATTAGGTATTCTTTATGGAAAATCCCACACAACTGTAGGGAAAAAAAAAAATCTAAGATGTGCGATCTCACAGAGGCCTTTAGGAAAACCTGTCATCCCTTCCTGTCCTCTGCAATTCACTTCCTCTCATTCTTTTCAGCAACTGTCCAGAACTTCTAAGATTCTCTGTCAACCCATCAGTCACTGATCACTGTCATCAGATGCCACTGGAAAACAGTGAAAATCAAGGTCAGAGTGTGAACTCCTTCGAGGTCTGGTTCTCTCATACTACTACGGGGATTTGTCTTGGACCCTCCTATCTAAACCTCCAGTGCTTGAAAGCATAACTTGTCTCCTCAAAGACCTTCCTTCAGCAATTTTTAATCCATTTAATCATCAACTTGTTCTTCTCCACTGCCTCTTTTCCATTCAGCCTATGTGTGTAAATCTTTCCTTCTTTGCAAGTAACACTTCTGGAATTCTGTGTGCTCCTCCATCTTATGACATCACTTCATTGATTTGTGTCACTATTTTTTATTGTAAAGGTTCATCATAGATTATTGGAAAAATGAAGAACATACAATTAAATAAAGTTGTTTTAATTCCATGATCCAGAAGTGATCTTTTGGGTTAACTTTCAAAAATATTACTATATTCCTTGTAGTATTTTCTATTCTATTCCACTCTATTCAGTTATATGTATGGTCTGCTGTACTTCATAACAAAATCTTAACTCAAAATAATTTGAATCCCAAAGTTTGCATTTTACAGTATCAAGAACATTTTCTTTGTCACCAAATATTTCTAAAAAAATATATTTAATGGCTGCACATTAGTCCATTGATCTCTATAGCTTACGCTATTTTCCATATGCGGTGGTAATACAATATTTTACAATATTTGTCAGTTTAAAAAGCAAATTTATGTATTTATATTTGGATTTGTTTGATCATTGGAAGTTTGAGCATCATTTTATCTATGTCTTCTCTCTGTTCTGATATCTTTTTATGAATTATCTTTTGATATTTTTGCCCACTTTCCATTTATTTATGAATCTACCCATAACAAGAGTATTCACACTTTTTCATATGTGTAACAGTAACTTTTCCACTTTGCTATGTGTCCTTTAATTCTGTTATAATATTTTATACATGCAATGGCTTTCAATTTAGACTGGCAAATTTTTAGACTTATTCTGTTGCTTTCATGCACTGTAAGTCATCTTCCCTGTGCTTTAAATACTTAATTTCAGAAATTAAATTGAGAAAATATCCCCACTTCTCTTTTTGAAACATAATCTTTCAGAAAATTTATGTTTGAAACATAATCTTTCAGAAAATTCACATGATTTTCTTTTTCATATAGGCTTCAATTTTTTACATTTAACTATTTTATACTCATGTAATTTATTCTGGCCTGTAAGATAACATGAAAACCAGTTGAACCTTATATGCATTATAGTTAACAATGATTCCATCCATTTTTACTGTCACTCCCATCTCCTCTGATTTTCTATATGGTATCACAGGTTCTGTTGTCCATCTATTGACCCATACTTGACCTTCTGCTGCTCTGCTGCTATCTTAAGCAGGCTGACCTACAAAGACTGTTTTGCACACTGCCTTGTTTATCTGTTTCCAGCACTTCCAGGAGGAGGCACTGGTATGAGGGAGAAAAACAGCCACCCTCTTGCTGCCTCAGGTGATGTCTTGGGCAGAGGTTACATTTTTCTCTGGCTCCTGTCCCTGCTTGGACAGGCCCACCTCCATTCTACCTTCCACCTGATTCCTCTACCCTTGGGCTCTGGCAGCTCCACCGGCTCCCTTTGTTCCTCCAGCCTAGGGGCACAGCAGCTACCTTCTGTTCAACTTCAGGATCTTCTCAGGCCCTTCTCAACAGAATCATCTTCCTTGTGCTTTAAATACTTAATTTAATTTCAATTTTCCTGTTTGAAACATAATCTTTCCTATTCAGTGACATATGTTCTTTTCTATACCAGGCTATAATTTTTAGGGATTGTAGTTTTTATAAAGTAATTTTATTTATCTTTTAAAAATGTTATTATCCAATTTTGTTTTTTAAAAAAAACTTTCTCCAAGTGGACTTTTAAAATTATATTTTTAATCATCTTACATTTTATCTCATCAATATACTTATGGATACATTTACATGAGTAAACAAAAATCTATACACATCTAAAATATTTTTACTGGAAACTTATTTATTCTAATAAAAAGTGGACAAATATCAACATGAAATAAATTATGATATCTTTATATAAAGGAACCCTATAGGCCTTTAAAACTATGTAGTACATTCACTACTATGACAGCATAAATTGCTGAAATTATTTCAAAAAACTTTCTGGCAATCTCTAGTAAAATTAAATATTTGAATACTCCACTACCCAGCAATTCCATAACTAGGTATAGACCCAACAGAAATATGTAAGTATGTTCTCAAAAAGACAAGTCCAAGAATGTTCCCAGAAACCATATTTATAATAGTCTCAATCTGGATACAACCCTAATATCTACTAAAAAGAGACATGTACATTCTGTATGCATTTATAAAATAATGTAATATCACAATGAATGGGAAACTCAAATTAATAAATGACATTTATACATGTAATGTTGAATATGACAGCAGACACAAAAATAACATACAGAATGATTCCATTTAGGTAAAGTTTAAAAATGGGGAACACTAATTGACGTGTAAAACGTCACAGTGGTGATTTGGGGATTAAGATTAGAGAGGATAGGAAATGCAGCAGAATACAACAGTTACCATTATAGCATTATGTAAAAATGTGGATGTGTAACTGATGTGATTCTGCAATCTTTGTAATGTTTTGAATAACCAATAAAAAATTAGAAAGTAGGGGATGATTTCTACATTCTTCCATATTTATGGTATATTTTTATTTTAGAAGTTTAAAAATGTTTAAGGTAGATCCATATGTATTGATGCAGAAAGATATCCAAGTTATGCTGCTAAGTTAAGTAAAATAGTTGCCGAAGGGTATGTAAAGAAAGAGTCCATATGTGTAAAAAAAGGCATATATGTGTGTGTATAAATATATACGCATGTGTGAATGCACATACATACAAGGAAAGAGAGTAAAAGAAAGAGACACTTGGTTCAATTTTTCCCCACATGCACAAACTACTTTTATGATAAAAATATTAATTAAAAAACCAAATGGAATATTTGTGTTAACTTTCATTAAAACCATAAATTAATTTAGAAAAAAAAATAAGTCTATGCTACAACATTCCTTCCTATCCAGAAACAGGGATGTCTCACCATTTGTTTAACTTTTTTACCTTCCAGGCAAGAGTTTTAACTTTCTTCCTTCAAGCCTTATAAGGCTCTTGAGAGGGCATTCATATGTGTTATTTATTTATTATTGCTCTTGTGAATTGAATTGATTAATATTTAAGTTTCTCAAAAGATAAATTTCTCTGCATCTTATTTCCCATTCATTTATAACCTGTTCAACCCTAATGAAGCTGTTCTGGCAGAGATGATCAGTTGCCAAGCACAACAGATGGCTTCCTTTCTTCAGAATGACACTTTTAGACAGTTATTAATTCATTAATTCAACAAATATTTGTGGATCTCTTGATGTATGCTAGACACAGTGCCACATCCTGTTGGTTCAAAGGTGAACAGAAGCCCTGCCCTCAAATCGTTTATACCTTAATGGAGCAAATGATAAACGGTGCTTACAACACACCATGCAATGTGCTGAAGTCGAGAAAAGCACCCATCTGTTGGTTTGTGTTACAGACATACAGCAGGGGTGCCCATCCAGGCATGGATTATTAGAAGCCACTCTCCAGAACAGATGCTATAATTGAAACACAGTTCTTAAGGGGTCAGGATAAGAAGGAAGAACACTCTAGATGTGGGTAAATCCCATAATCTGACAAAACTCAGAATTAGGAGAAAGTACAGCATATTTCAATAAGTTTAAATAATCATCAATAATTGGATATGTTTGGATCTTAGAATTTGAGGTTGGTAATTGTAGAAAGTCAGATTAAAACCATAAGTAGAAGACAGACCAAACTCGCTTTTATCCTAGGGAGGGTGGAGACCAGTGACAAGCCACAGAAGATAGTAAAAGTAAGGAGTTAAAGGTGAAAGCAAGGTTTCAGACCAGGGAAACAATGAATCATGACTCTGTTAACATGAGGCAAATAAGAGAGCTATTTTGAAAGGGCAGAGAAAAGAAGTGATGTGAGTTTAACTGGAAATGTGTGGGGTTTGAGATGCTTGTATACGACAGTAGGAGGCAACGAGATATACAAAATTGGGAAGGAGTGCTAGACTAGATACATAAGCTTTTGGCCAGTGAGCACTTGCAGGATTTTATGAAAATTTAAATATCCTGTTAAAAGCACTTCATGAAAGTAAGAACTCAATAAATCTTAACTGTTATTACTATCATTGTTATAATTGTCGGTTTATACTAATTTTCTGCAGCAGAACTCTGTAGTCCAGGAAGGAGAATGAAGAAAGTAGAAAGTAAAATAGGCTTAAGCTTTGATTCTGCTGGTGGATTCCAGGATGGGCAAATGGTAAAAGTGGAAAGAACTGGTAAAAAGAGGTCCAAATAGTGGTGCATGTAGAGATAGGGACGTGAAGGAAGGAGAGGACCATGGATAGAAATAAAAGGAGCAAGTAACTGTAAGTCCTGAGGAGACTGAAGACTGGTCGTGGTAAGAACTAGAAGGATGAGTTTGTGCCTTAAGAGCAGGTTGAGAGTATTTCAAAAGTGGCACACATCCTGAGGAAAATGTGGTTGGCTTGGAGGCTATTGGAAATGGCTATTGGCAAAGGAGCAGATTCGAAGATCACTGTGATGGAAGAAGCCAAATTAGTGGAAACTTGGTTGTTCTCTGGGAGAACCAATGATGTCTGAAGTTGCCCCAGAAAATGACAGGCATGGCGTAGACAGAAAGATGGATCTGGTGCCAAAATATACAATGTACATACTGTAAGGTTTAGGAAAAGGAGAAAACTACTATGAAAGTGTAATGAACCTTAAAGGGGAAGAGAGGATGAGAAGCTCCATGTCTGGATGTGGCACTGAAGCATAGTGAGATAAATTAATGAGTAAGCACCCACTTAAGACAACTTCTAGAAAGTCTGGTTTCCAGGGAAGACTAGGAGTGGGATCAGTAGTCTATGTAGAGGGGAAAGATACAGGAAAAGTATCAAATAAAACAGGCATCTCAGGAAAGGCTGGTAAAGGTTTGGAATATGGTGGGGCAGAGAAGAATCCAATTGCACGTGAGGATCAGAAATGGAAATATGCACAGGGGTAGGTATTTTAAGTGAGAGCAGTGAGCTCAGACTACAGGAATGTGAGACATGGTGGGATCATTAACTCTACTTGTAAACATTTTATGCCTAAACAATCATAATGAACTCCTGACCGGCCACTCTGTTTCTAGTTGTGCTCTTTTCAATTAATTTCCAGGTTGTATCTACACTGTATTATATAAAATATAATTCTATCCTGCCATTCATCCTCCTGATTAAAGTCCTCCACTGTTTTCACCAAATCTACAGTGTTAATTGCTAACTCCTAAAATTAGCATCGTATACAAGTCTTTCCAATCATCTGGCTCCTGTCCACCTTCCCACCCCACTCCTCCTCCTGCACTGAAATCCATATGATACTTCCCCAAACTCCACATACTAAGAATGGAGATAAGGGGAAAAGAGGATTCCAGGTGGAACAATTTGAAAAAAAGATGTAGCAATGGAGCATTCAGAAATGTCAAGAGATGTAGTTTAACTGGACCATAAATCGTAACCAGATGATAAGACATGAAAAAAATTAGGATTTCTCACAGCTATGTTTTTTTTATTAAAGTTTTGCCCCTTTGAAATGTGTCGTAATTTAGGTGTTATTTTTTTTGAAGGAGCTTAAATTTATGCACCTAGCAAGCTAAATATTTTTTATTAGCACACACTTGTCTGATGTCACTTTTAATAATTACTGTACACATGACCTTTTCTTCATCTCTCTGTGTTTGGTATAGTCAATTTTTTGATGTTTAAAGGCATATTGGTTAAGAGGTACTCTTCACAGCATGTAACTCATAACAGGCACCTTGCAAAAATGTGTGTGAGTTTGTATATTTTTTCAAAGATAATGAGCAGAAAGATTTAAAATCTGTTCAAATGTTTTCTGGCAAAATGTATTTGAATCGTGCCAAGAGGAATTGCATGTTGCATGCCTTCAATCTGTTTTCGAAATATTTGTAGATACAGGCAACATCTGTTCCACTGGACAGAGATATACTGTGAGTGCTAATAACTTTGGAAAGCCCTGACTTTGAAAGTTTATACTTGGGAATTAAATATTTTTTAAACAGATAGATGTTGAAGTTCTTTTTCACACAAACTTTTAGAAATTTAAATCACAGAAATCATAAGGAAAATATTTTACAAAATAAACCAAAGTCTGAACCTTCAGGACTTTTTCTGGATGAATTTGATCCTGCATTAAATATGCCTACTGGCAACATCAAGTACTGCAGCCCAGCTCTGTTATGTCTGAGGTGAGGAGGAGAGGGAAGAAAAACTATAGGAACTATCTGCAAATGCACAAAAGGGAATCCAATTGGGAGCAAAGCACAAGTTGTGTAATCTTGTAATGTGTGTAAAAATGAAGTCCAAGAGTATGAACAATGATGAAAAAGTTTCACTGAACTGAAAATAAAAAGGCAATGATGGGGTAGAATCCAGATCTGGACAGCACATGTCTGGATTGTACCTGGTTTAAGTTGCACGCACTGTATTTGTGCAACAGCAGAGACTGCATTCATCAACCAGAGCAAGACTCTTCCAGGAAAGTATAACTCTGAATCAAACAACATAAGAGAAGATTTTCTCTATTAAAAAAAAAAGAGGAAAACTTATCAGTTTCACAGCATTTCACAGATAATTACATAAACCGGTAGATCTTTCTTTTATGGCCAGGAGGAGTGTCTTTGACAAATGTGCTCATTGTTACTTGGCAGTATTTTTTGTTTGGGGAGGTAGAGATTACTAGGTCATAAAATCCATTTGAATGGGACATGATATTTTTAAAATGAAAATAATGGAATATGAAATGGCATCACAGGTAGTTGTAGAAAAACTTGCTCAAATTTTGTTTCCCTGTGTATATGTGAGAAAGCTATAAAATATATTTCATAGTGTAGATGACAATCAAAAAGGTTTAAAACCTACTGTCAATAGGAGGCTTACCATGGGAAGAACTATACTTGCTTCTCTGGGGACACTGATATAGTCATAAGTCTTTGGTATTCCAGACTGCTCTGAGGGTCAGAAGTACAGAGAAACTAAATTGGCCAAAGAAAAACCTTAGGGAGGTGATAGAGTCATGGAGATTACAACAGGTGCTCTACTCCTATCCCCATGACCAGGAGAGATTCTGCTGGGTTTGGGAGGAAGACAGAAACTTCTGTGCTCCACCATGGAGTGTTCACTCTGTTCCATCAGAAAACACAAGTAAATTGGAGCAAGAGAATACTTGACTGGCTTTCTAATCAACAATAAGATGAGCCTTATTAAATATTATAGTAAACTATGGAATCAGTACTTTGAAGGTCTAGATAATGGTTTCCAAATGCTAAACATCTCATGTGATTTTGGAATTCATGAGCTTAAGGCAGAGAAAAGAAAAACAGACTATCTAGAAGATGAAAGGTCAGTGTTTTGTAATTGAATGACAAGGTAGTGGTAGTACCTTGCTTATCTAGCTTGATCAAAAAAATAGGAGATGGAGAGATGTGTTGACCTGGGGAGAAGTAGGCAGCTGGGAGACAGGTTAGGAGGAGGTTTAATTTACACCACACACAGTTTTATAACTTAAGAATTTTAAACTATGTGCATTTTACCAGTTGAAAAAAAATAATTTTCAGTTTATAAAATAAATGTTTCTCACTCTTGAACATTTTTAGATAAACTAAACTTGCTCTGTATGGAATGCCTTGTTGATTATTTAGCCAACAGATGTTCCCCTGGATCCTTTTGGTTAAAATGCTCTGATTTTAAGGTATGTTAACACCAACTTCACATCTTCATTCATGTATTTTTGTATAATTGTGCTGTGAATGGATAATTATGAATGTAATGCACTCTACTATTGTCATCTATGTAAGAAATAAATAAATAAATAAAAGAAATGGGAAAAAAAGCTCTGATTTTTCTCCTAGATGTAAACCTGTGTCAGCCATGGAAGATGCATCATGAGTAGCATCCACAAGCCCAAGATGTGTACATGATGTTAGGTGGGCTCAGGCTCTAGGAATGGGTTGCTACCCTGATGAAACAGACATCCTCTAGAGGACTTACCTAGCTCTCCCCTTTTTCCTTTGGACTTGGTGAGATATGATGATCTACAAAGCTGCAGAAGCAATCCAATGTTCAAAAAGGTAAGACTAAGGTTATTAGAGAAACACTTGACCCAAAACCTGGCATTGTAGCACAGCGAGGTCAACTCTGTAATTATCTCCAATCACATATCATGGAAGCAGACATTAAGTTCCCTCCTGGTTCAAACCTCTGTTAGTTGAGTTTTCAGTAATTACTACTAAAGTGTAATGCACTGCTGAGACAATGAAATATATTTTTAATTAATAACTTTGAACACTTTATAAAATATATACATTAATTTTTATTTTACTTTTATGTAATTATTTGGTATTGCCATTATAAGCATTATATACACTTAATAACATTCATAACAGTTGGATAATAATGCAGATATATGCCTTCTAAGGTATAAACTCTTCAAGGACAAGCAGATACTGTATTACATCTTTGTATCCCCAATACTGCTGCATAATGATAATGTCTTGCATATAGTTGGGGTCACTTATTAATTAAATATTGATTAATTAAACTTTGCCTTGAAATGCTAAAATCTTTATCAAACATATAGAGGATGCATTGACTATCATCATTTTGCTGAAGAGAGATCTTTCCTTTAGTCATTTACTAAATAATCAGCAGAAGTGGGATTCAAAGAATTCTTTTAACACCATCTTCTCTCTCTGCAAAATAAGAAAGCATAAGAAATGATCACCCCAATTTGCATGAGTGCTAACGTGCTTGCTAAAGTAGTTAAGCAACTTCAGTAGACTGAAAGAGATTCCACAGGTGCTCTACTCCTAGAATGTAATGGATTAATTTTAAATGGAATCAAAATGCACACAAAGCAAATGGTTATTTAGTAGATTGTATGTTATAAAATAAAGGATGAGAAACTGAAGCAAGAAGCTGTTGACATGTTTTAACATAACACAGTTACAGCCTCAACCCACCTATCATCCAGGGGCAAATCTGCAAAATGTTACCAAATGCTAAATAATGTACATAGAAGAGAGATAATTTGAATCTATTTCCTAGGCTCTAAGCTAGACTACTGGTATGCTGACTGCATTGAGACTTTTAGGAAAAAGTAATGGTAAGCCACCAAAAATATGACCTATCTAATACTGTCTATGGGTAGGTCAAGTAAATTGTCACTAATCTACATATCTATTCTAAATAGTAGGCTCACTGACATAGTGTCCAGAGAAAGTTCCTGGCCCACTGAATAGAGTTAGTAGAATTCTTATCAAAAACTGTTTTGGGGGAGAAATCTGTGGTTTTCAGAGTATCCTGATTTAGAAAAGAATAAATCTTAAGATAGATTATATCCTATTCAACACAGATAATAGAAAAATCTCTTTAGTAAGCTTTATTTTTTTCTGTTGAAAAGAGTAATTCTGAATCATTTATATTATTTTGAATACTGTGTTGTAAACTTGAGGGCTGAAATCCTTCAGTCTACTAGGTTAATAGCCCCTGTCCCTGAAACAGTCCTTCTAAAGTCCTGCAGTGCCTTTAAAGCACTCCTGAGCTTTGCAATGAGCATGGCCTTTCAAAGTATGGGAGGAGGATTGAGATGTCTAAGGTCTTGGCTCAGCATACAAACTACAATATACAAACTTGCCTAGCAGTCTTGCCCTTATGTGCCTCATTTGTGTGATTTGATATCTGCCTCAAATTTTGGTTTGCTTTCCCCAATGGAAATAGCACCCACACATCTGGCCTGGGCCCTGGCAAGTATAAGTCTTCCCATTCTCTTAGGTTGCATCCTTCTGCATCCATAGCCAAGGCGGAAGTTGGATTGGGCTTTAACATAAACTAATAGTCTCGAATCCAGGTACTGCTAGCTGCTGTCTCCAGGTTTGCTGAGCTACTTGTCAACATGACTTGGCTTGATGATTTTAAAAAGAAACATTCTTCATAGACGTGATCAATTCTCCATCAAAAGACTAAAGTAAATCAAAATTATTTCTTACATTGAACAAAAGTGTTTATTGCTTATGGTATCAAATATCACTAATGCAAGCATGTAAAAATACATACCTTGATGGGTAGTTAAAAAGTTTTTTATTGAAACAAATTACTTATATTGTTTTCTAAAGCTAACAGAATTACATTTGAGTCAGAATGTAATGTTTCAGATAAATATCCGTGTGGCATGGTGCTACCTTTTATGACCTGTGACAGTTTTTCATTGGGTGAAAAAATGGAAGGTAAATGCATGGCAATGTGCTTATATATTTGTGTGAGTAAAGCTATCTAGGATAGGGAGAAAAGAATGAAAAGAATAAATGAGTGTAAGCTTTTCTCCTTCAGTAAAAGATAGATAAACTAGAGATGCCTTTTTTCATTTTTGAAAATACAGTCCAGTGCCTTGAGTGGTTTCGTTCTCAACATATAATTGATTCTTGGAATGACATTCACTTTGAGTGTGGACAGTTCTGCCTTTGGGACAGAAGCAGTTGTTTCTACCTTTGTCATTTTGTTACAACAGCTATAGAAGGAGAACTATTTTCTCCCAAAATTACCACTTTAGAGACCTAGAAAGCTAAACAATGTCATTTTGTATGTTTATAAAAAACAGAGCAATCTTTCTACTATAAACCAAGTACAAAGAAAGGCAATTGGACAAATGGTATCTTTATTACTGGGAACATAGCACAAGTCATTAAAAGGAGAAGTATGTTAATTATTAAAGGATGAAGTTAAAATTATGGTATGTAACACTCTTAAGAGAAAAAAATAGAAAATATTTTTACAAACTAACCAAAAAAAATTTAAGACTACAGATATTAAAAAAAATGTTTTCAATGTATCTTTCATATCATTTTTCTTTCTGAGAAGAGCCCTTGTATAAAGATTAAACAGTATGTGCCTCACATAATCAATGTACCCTGGAAAAGATAGATTATGCATTAATTTATAACTAAGTAATTTTTTCTGTTAGCTGTAATAACAGCAATTGTCCTTTATTTTCCATTGATTTGCAATTCTCGTAAGTCAAGATAGCTGGATGAATTTTTACCCAGCTATAGATAAAAATTCAAAATCACAGAACTTGAGTGAAACAAGTATGAACTATATAAATAATAAGGTTAGAAAAAAATCAGGAACCAAGGATCAGTTAAGTATAATTTTGTGTAATTATATATTCAGTGTTTCCTTCTCTCTAGGGTTTCTAAGCAGAGTTCAGGAGTTTGAAATAGAAATGACCAATGATATCTTAACTTGGCGAGTATATTACAATGAAATACATTAATAAGCAATAAATTACTTCAGAGCACTCATGAGAATGTGTACTACTTCAAACTGACCTCTCATTAAATGCAAAAGTTAATCATATTGCCTTTGATTAACAGCCAGAAGTGTTATTATTTTATTTATTAATTATTAATATCAAATTTCTTCACAAGAACATTTTACCATTGCCTTCAAGTTAGAATTCTAATGTACACATTAAAATTTTAAATTGTCCCCTAATTATTTTTTGCTGTATCAACATTCCAAATTCTTCAGAATCTAATAGCTGGACATGGAACAACTCAGGAGGTTGAGGCAAGAGGATCACAAGTTCAAGACCAGCCTCAGCAATTTAGCAAGACCCTGTCTCAAAACAAAAAAAAAAACAAACAAAAAAAAAATTAAAAGGGCTGGGGATCTAGTTCAGTAATAAAACACTTCTAGGTTCAATTTCCAATACCAACAAACCAAAAACCCCACATAAATTTTTCAGAATCTTCCAAATTTAATCCTTTTAAATGATAAATTTGTTTAGCTAAGTAATTAAAAATATAAGAGAGAGAAAAGGCAAATTATAATGTTAGCTAATTAATCAGATTTTTAAAAAATAATTATAAAATATAAGATATTTTCTTAGAAGATTACCTTTTCTATATTAAAAAAAAAGTGTCCTAAAGTAATTAATACCTTTATTTCACATTTTCAGGTGCTTTTATATGGTTAAATCTATATTTTTCCATTAGAAAAACAATATATTAAAACCCAACCTAAAGATACAAGACTTATTAAGAAGTAATGATTCCATCCATAATAAATTTACCATAAATTTTTTAACAAACATTTTTTCTGATTCATTTCTAATTCAACCTGGGAAAAAATCAGCCTGCATACAATTTTTAGAAGTTCAACTATTCAACAATGTATCATAAAGATGTATTCTTCTCATAGCATGCTCACAAAATCAGAATGAGCTATTATATCCCCTGTTGCATAAGAGAAAATGGAAATCCAATGAGGTCATGCCTTTGCCTCATCATTTAGATAGAAAAATAGATTCATTGTTCATGTTTCCTAGTTTACTGATATTTTCACTTCAAACTAGCTTATATTCACAGTTTCATACCTGAAATAACCACAGTCTAGGAAAAAAAGGTATAAATTAAAATGAAAATGACCTTCAATGTTAGCATTATTCTTATGATTACCATCATCCAATGCATTATCATTTTTGCAAGGCACAATGACTATTTTATAATCTGGCAAATAATGTTTGCAGAAGGAAAATATTTTTAACCTAGAAACAGTGTTCATAAAGGCTTTGTTTCCCATTTCTGGATTATTTTTAATAATAAACGTAAGGTATGGAATGAAACCTTAGATAATATTTGACACTGTAAAAATCTTTTGATATATGAATCAACCAGGGAGGGTTGTATTTGTGTATCAAGCAAAAAAATTAAAAAAAAATATTTTAAAAAGTTGAATTTGTGTCAATTTGGAGGAAATAGTGTGAAGTAAAATACTTGCAGGGCTGAGTAGGTATTTAGGTGTTACTCGACTGCATAAATCTAAGATAGCAGGGAATAATGGGCAAGTTTAAAAAATGAATACATATTCCTCTGAAGCATAAGTCAAAAAAATTAAAAATTCTACACTAGTCCTTGGCTACAGCTTGATATTGAATGCAATCCCTCAAGTGCTTGATTCCCAGAATGGCACTACTGGAAGGTGATGATGGAACCTTTGGGATGTGGGTCCTAGTTGGAAGTCCTTAAGTCATCGGGTGTACCCTTGTAGGGGATTGTATGGCCTTCTTTCTTTGCTTTCTGGATCATGAGGGGAGCAGTTTTGCTCTATCTTATGCTTCCCCCAGGATGTGCTACCTATCAATAGAGAAAGCTGCTGGAAGGAAAGGTATTCCAACCTAATTTATTCCCTGCTATGGTTAGAATTTCCCCACCAAAACTCATGTTGAAATTGAATCCCCATTGTGAGGGGTTAAGAGGTTGGTGACTTAATCCCAACTATTATATTGGGAAATGGGAACTTTGTGAAGTAATTAAGGTTGAACAAAGCCTTAAGGGTAAGGCCCAAATCCAATGGGACTCTGTCTTTATAAGAAGAGACTAATATGGCATTATGTAAAAATGTGGATGTGTAACCGATGTGATTCTGCAATCTGTATTTGGGGTAAAAATGGGAGTTCATAACCCAATTGAATAATGTATGAAATATGATATGTCAAGAGCTTTGTAATATTTTGAACAACCAATTAAAAAAAAAAAAAAAGAAGAGACTTGAGCTAGGACTTTCTGTCTCACCATTTGATGCCATGTGCAGCCTTGGGACTCTACAAAGAGGCCTCACCAGGAAGAAGGCCCTCACTAGATGCAGCTGCCCTATCTTGAATTTCCTAGCCAGGAAAACCATGAGCAGTATAAATCTTTATTTCTTATAAATTACTGTTCATTTTATTCAGTTCTAACAACAGAAAATAGACTAAGTCACCCTGCAAGAGGCCTAGTCACCCCTTTAGAACCTGTCACTAGGGCTCCTCGGTATGAAGTGTGAGAATGTTCAAGGTGAACAGCCCTCTCAAGTGAATAGTCTGCACTAATAATGTGTTAGAACCCCTGTCTGCATCCCTGCAAGGACCTTAAACATTAGTTTAAAATCCTAAAGCATTAACAGCATTTTCAGTGTCACACGATTTGTTTACAAAATCCTAATGAATGGGTCTGTGTTTAAGTCATTCTTAAATCATATGAAAAATTACTCTTTGCATGTTTCCATCTCCTATAGATAACTTGCCAGAAATGGATTTGCTTATGAATTAACTTTTGAAATAAATTACCATGCTGTTCTTAATATTCCCCTTCTGTTTCAGCTAGTAACATCTGTTATGACCCGAGGAAAACATTAAATATCCAAAAAGGTCAACATTGAAATCTAAATAAAATAATGTGTAAACTTGGAATATGGTTTATTTAGCTTGATTCTTCCTAAACCTATCACTACCTTTTATTCCTTTTTATTAAGTGAGACAGTTCCACAGCAGTAGTCAAATGTGACTCCATTCTGATAAAATTTTTAGTTAAACAGATCTAGAAGACTTCAGTTTAGGTAAATTTCTGCTTTGGAAAATATAATGCTTTGGGGGAAAAGAAAAATATTTTAGAAGCTATATTACTAAATATAAATGAAAACCAATAAATGAATGCTATATGCAAATATTTTTCTCTGTGAAGACCAGTTTTTCTAATGCCAATCATTTATTAACACTTGCTTTTTCCAGCTGAATTCTAATGATCTCTCTATCATATTCTAAGTTCTTATGGATGTTGTCATTAGATCTATATCCTATTTTTTCAATTATTACAGGTTTATATTAACATAAGACATCCCAGGACAGCGTACTCTTTCTTATTCTACTTTTTCAGAATCATTTTGAACATTATATTTTGACCATAACCCCTTGTATAGATTTCAGAATCAGTCTCTTGTTCCAGGTAAAATGCCATTAAGAATTTTATTTGAATTGTTTTATCCTTATGGATTAATCTAGGAAAATGTGACGTTTCTAGCTCTTAATCTTTTCATCCATAACCATGGCAAATTCTCATCTTTTTCATGTCCTTAAAAAACATTTTGTAATTTCTTTCAGAGTTCTTATACATGTTCTTTGAAGTTTATTTATGTGTACTTATATTTGTGGTACTGTTTTCTATAAGATTTTATTTTTGCATGTTGACATTTTTGCTCAGGAATCCTTTTATATGCTCTTATTTGTCCCCAGATTTTCCTAAACTTAATGTATATACTATCACCTACAAATCAGAATCACTTGCCTCTTCCTTCCCATTCATTATGTTATTTAAATTTTTTTTCTGGTTTTAATGCAAGAGGCAGATTCTTCAGTAAAATATTAAATAACAGCGCTGACAGTATGTATTAATGCTTCTAAACGTTTTGTCACTAAATATTCTAGTATTTAGTGATAAAAAGCAGTTGTCTTTTATCAAGTTAATATAGTTCTCCGCTATTTCTAGCTCGCAGAGAGTTTATATATGATTGTTAAATTAAAACAATTGTTTCTTTAAAAACTACTACAATGCTTTTAACCCTTTAACTTTGCTGGCATGGTGTCCTGTTCTCAGGGTTTTTCTAATATTTATCTGTCAATGACACTCCAAATATAAACCCTTTGATCATCATGCTGTGTTTTTAATCCTGGTTGATTTAATGTATAGTCTTTTATTCAAGATTTTCATAATGTAACAACAGCCATATTGTGGCTAGTCCTCCAGCAGTATATTTACCACACTGCTGCTAGGTTGATTCTCCTAAATAAAATCCTACTACTAAATCTAAAACCCACAGTTTAAAATGGAGCCACGAGACCCTTTGCAAGGTGCCCTCCACAACCTCAGCAGGTGAACCACCTCCTGTCCGCTGCCTGCTCACTGTCTCCTTGCTGATTCTTCAACTGGCCTACAATATCCTTACCCCAGAAGGTGCTGCTCTTCTGTTCCTTCTGTGTGGTGTGCTTTTTTCCAAGATATCTGCATGGCTCACTCACTTTTTGGAGCTCAGCTCAAATGTCACTTCATAAGTGAAGCCCTCCCTAGCCACTCTACATAAAATAAATAGCCTCTTTTATTACAATCCTATTAACATAATTTTTCTTCATGGCTTTTTTTCATCGCATGACCTATTTTAGATTTATACTTCTTTCTATTTGAGTTTAATTCTCAGACAACTAAAATGTGAATCCCACAACAGCAATGGTTTTATGAAGTTTGAGGGGTTTTTTGTTGTTGTTGTTGTTGTTTTCAATGTGTGAGCCATGAACATGCCTGGACCATACATAGTAGGTGCTCAATAATATTGGAGACAGCATTAAGTCAAGTACCTGACTGTTGTTCATTTCCCCCACTTGATAAGTATTCACCACCTGCAGTGTGACTGGTATTGATCCAGACATTGCAGTGTCCATGCAAGATCTGGTTTCTGGGAGTGACTTTGTGTCTCTTCTTGTGAGCAGAGGCAAGCTGCTTAGTCACACCCATATGGAGGCATAAAGTGCTTCTAAGCACAATTTTCAGCAAGGCAGTACTTTCCTGAATCATCACTCTGTGCTAATATTTCAACTTTAGCTCAGTGACTACAAGAAACCTTCAAAGTAGACCTCTTTTCTCTCAAGCGTGAAACCAATTATGCTCTGTACACCCCAGCCTCACACCCTCCCCAAACCGTGCTTTGTTTTGTTTTGATACCACCTAGTCATTTAGCTTTAACTCTCACTCACTTTGACTTTGTGGTTCTTCTTAATTTCTTGTCCATGAGGATTTCTTTTTATTTCTTTATTTTAGGAGTACCAGGGATTGAACTCAGAGGCACTCAACCACTGATCCACATCCCCAATGCTTTTTTGCATTTATTTTGAGACAGGGTCTCACTGAGTTGCTTAGGCCTTGTTAAGTTGCTGAAGCTGGCTTTGAATTCACGATCCTTCTGCCTTAGCCTCCCGAGCTGCTGAGATTACAGGTGTGCATCACAGTGCTGGGCCCATGAAGACTTCTTTTTTTTAATTTATTTTTATTTTTTTTATTGGTTGTTCAAAACATTACATAGTTCTTGATATATCATATTTCACACTTTGATTCAAGTGGGTTATGAACTCCCATTTTTACCCCGTATGCCATGAAGACTTCTCTCCTGGGTTCATGATTGGTTATTTATTTGAAACATTTGTTAACTGTTAGCCAGCCTGTTCACATATTAATGACAAGAAATATTGTCTTCTGCACTGGCTAAAATTTTGTCAGGGAAACTAAAATTTTCTTCAATTCCTGAGAAGCTGTGCTTATAACTCTGGATAATATAGGGTGTGTACAATTGTATAGATTCATTTCTGTGGCAATGTGCCCTTAGTTCTCTGGTGAAAAATAAAAATCCTGGTTCTTTCTTATATTGATTTTTCACCTCATTGTTCTTACAAATATGCTTTTAAATGCCCCATTTCTAAATCTTCTATAACTATTTTATGACTGTTTTTGTGAACCATTGGTATTTCATGGTCCTATGAGTGTAAATTATTATTCCAAGGATTCCAAAGAATGTCACATTCAGTGTATCACGCTGGAGTTGTAGGCATGGGTTATGTTACTGCATCTCAAGGTGCCCATAAAATAGGCTCAAAAAAGCTCTCACTAAAGATGCCTTCAACAGAACCTCTTAATATGAGCAAAGATAAAAATACTCAGAGGAGGGGAACACACGCAGGAGAGTACCAGATCAGAGAAAGAATGTATTTATAACTGGATGGCTTTGCAAAGCTCAACAGAAACTGGATAGAGCTTGCCTTCCTGCTTTTGCTATGCGGTCTTATAGAGCCACTGCAAGAAATCCTTTCCTAAGGAGCCTACATCTCCAAATTTCATTAAGCAGTTGGCCAAATGTGTTCAATGTTTCTCAGGCTAATTTAGCCATCTTTTGTTGAAAATGAATGTACTTTTATTCCTCTTTTCCTTTTTCTTGTAATTTCAGCAGGTTTTTTTTTTTAATGACTTTATGCCAAGAATACCAATTATGAAGCAAGAAATATCCTGGCGTTTTTTTTTTTTGTTTTTTTTTTTTTTTTTTTTTCTAACAGCACACTAATTGCTTTGGAGAGAATGCTAAAGCTAGTGTGTTTAGATTTAATGTTACTTATATGGCCTATGTCTACATAATGCAAAAGTAATAAGTTAACTAAACATCCCATTCCCTAAAACAAACTCATTTTAATGAAAAAAGCCACTTGAAATTATCTTTGTCATCCTGTATCAGCAAAAGAGATTATTAACAAATTGACTCTATTTAATGAAAATTCTAAAGATTGTATACAATACTTTTTTACCATACCTATGAAAGCTACTTTAGAGCATTCTCTTAATTTTAGAAATAAAACTACAATTGATATACTTGTAATTCTTTATATTATAACACTCATGTAGTCATTCAGAGAAAAAAGGATGCATTGGGACTTTTTTTTAATGTTCTTATCTCAGAGTACATGTAGTTTATTTTTTATTGAATTTTTAAAACATAAATGACAGAAGAATGCATTACAATACTTATTACCCATGTACAGCACAATTTTTCATATCTCTGGTTGTATATAAAGTATGTTGACACAATTCGTGTCTTTATACATGTACTTTGGATAATGGTGTCCATCACATTACACCGTCCTTGCTAACCCCCTGCCCTATCCTTTGGGACATTCTTTGTTCAAGTTTAGTAATAAATAGTATTAAGTACTAATTAGGAGCCTGAACCCCTGAATCAGGCAGATCAGGCTGCCTGGGTTCATTTTACTTACTACATGACATTGAAGAGGTTACTTCTGTAAAGTTTCCTTTTAATCGTAATAATATAAGGTAGCTATGGAATGAAATAATTATAATTTTACATAAAGTACTTAAAACAGGGCCTATTACACACACACACACACACACACACACACACACACACATTGTAACTGTGTTTTCTTTCTCCCTCAAATTTTTGGAATTCAAAACAAATATATATATAGACATATGCATAAATGTGCTTCTTTCTTCTGGTGTAGAATATCTTTCATTTGACCCTGTAGATACCCTTTCCACTATTTTCTACCCTACTATTTGCTCTGAAATGCCAACAATTGTGCATTATAGTGGGCTCCATTGCTCTCTGGCTTCCTGTTGGTTTTGGTTATAAAGAACACTGGCATGAGACCAAAAGGAAGCGAAGGAGTAAAGGCATGGTATTTATACCCCAGATATTTCTGATCCTTTCACCTAAAGGTGCTACTCCAGAAGGCACCCTCTCCAGCCAATCTTCCATGTCTCCAATTTCCAGGACTCATTCTCCTCTCATGTCATCTTCTTTCCAGATACTGTGTCCTTACCTTACCCGTTCTTGGCTGGGAACTGTGTCAACCTAATAGTTGGTTGATGGATGTATTTTCAGGTTGGCTGGGAACAGCTGGTACTAGGACTTCAGTACTGCAGTATCTCATAGTTTCCCCACACTCTGCCCACAATAAACACCCCCTTCGTTTAACTATTACAAAATTACTCAATTAGTATGCCATCTCATCACACTCAACATACTTAGTTAAAGACTGTATGCAGACCATGACTTATACCCTTACCTAAAAATCATACAACACGACAAATATATGCTTAATTTTATTCTAGAAAACAGAGCTTACACAAACAGTAATTAGGTGTTTGTTTTTTTCTAGTCTCACTCAATAGTGCCTCTTTCTTTCTCTCAGTTCTACCAAGTTAACCAATACCTAGACTCCCTAGTTCTTGGAACCCTTTATTGAGTCAACCATTCAGTAGTACTTGACATTTAGAGGTTGTCTTCTGTTTCCCATGATGAACATTTACCTGTCTTAGTACCATTTCCTAAGACACTTGTTTACAGGTAAAAACTACTGAACTGTGTCAACCTAATGGTTGGTTGGTGGATGTATTTTCAGGTTTCAGGTAGATTTTTTTTTTTGGGGGGGGAACACTGTCTTAATTCAAAGAATCGTAGTAGGTTTCAGGAGAAATTTTCCCATTTTTTGACAAAAAATCTACTTATAGATCAAAGAAGCTCAGTTAAGCTACAAGCTGAATAAATCCAAGGAAAACCACACTTGAAGCATGATAGTCAATATTCTGAGAACCAGATATAAAAAGAAAAACTTAAAAGCACCAGAGATAAAAGGTGTGCTAAAAGGGAAACAGCAATGTGAATGACAGCTGACTTCTCAGAGACAATAAAGGTCTGACGACAAAAGATAGATCTTTAACAAAGCAAAAGAAAAAGTTCTTAACTCAGAAATCCACATCAAGAGAGAATCATCTTCAAAACTGAGGATGATTATGTGCACTTATGAATATGTGAAAGTGAACCCCGCTATCATGTATAACTATAATGCAGTAAAAAAATAAAAAAGAAGATTAAATGAAGGCAATTTCAGATAAATAAATGCTAAACATATTTGTTGCCAGCGGACCTGCATTAGAAACAAAATAATAAAAGGTATTTTTCAGACTGAACAGAAATGATACCAGTAGACATTTATATTGACAGGAAGAGTAGGTTCTATTACTGATAAATAAATGAAAAATATAAAAGATTATGTTTTTTCCTTCATATATTTTTTTAAAAGACAACTGATAGTTTGAGGCAAATTACAATAAAATGTGGGATTGATAACAAATAAAAAGTAAAATATGAAACTATAATAGCACACATGATAGGGAAGATAAATAGAATTTTAAGACTTATTTTTGTGAGCTTGTAAATAGAAAGCATGAAGTGACAGTGGTGAGATCAGTAATGGTATTATATTGAGTATAAACAAACTTTGATGAGTCAAGAATGTATATTGAAAATATTAAGGCAACCAATAAATATAGTAAAAAGAGTATATCTAAGAAAGTAACAGAGAAATAAAATGATGTCTTAGTCCATTCAATCTGCTTATAACAAAATACCATAAACTGAATATCTTACAAATAACAGAAATGTATTTCTCACATTCTTGAAGCTGGGAAGCTCAAAATCAAGACTCTATAAGATTTGTTTTCTAGTGAGGACTTGGTTCATGGATGGGTCCTTCAGGTTGAATGGTTTCTTTGTGGAAGGGAGAAGACAACTCTCCAGAGCTTATTCTATAAGGGCACTAATCCCATTTGTGAAGACTCTGACATCAGGACCCAATAATTAACCTTCCAAAAAACTACCTACTAATACTATTTCCTCAAGAGATAGGATTTCAGCATCTGCAATTTGGGAGAACACAAACATTCAGACCATAGCAAATGAAATACTAAAAATATGCTCTTAATCAAAAGTAACAGGAAATAAGTAACAAGGAATAAAATCTAAGAAAACAGAAAAATAATAAGGTGGAAGCTAAAACCAAACATGTCAATAATTATATTAAATGTAAATGGATTAACAGTTCAATTAAAAAGTAGAGACTGTCAAACTTGATAAACAGGGTAATCAACCATATATTTTCTATAAGAAATCCACTTTAAATACAATGACCAAAGAAGTTAAAGAATGGAAAAAGATATACAATGAAAATATTAAGCACAAGAAAAGCTCATGTGTTGATATTAGTATTAAGACAGTATTACAGGAAATTAGGAGGAAACAGATAATTTATCAACAATACATTTTATGAATGAAATAAAACCTGACAAAAGTACAGAGAATTTTCACAAGTCTATAATTAAATTTGGAAATTAAAATATCTCTTATTCAGTAGTTGAAAGAAAAATATATAGACAGAAAAATCAGTCAAAAGCTTGAAATATATTACCTACCAACTTAATATAATTGATACTTAAATAATTCTATATCTAAAAACTTAAAAATACATATTCTAGAAACCATCACTCAAAGAGTAGACATGAAATACTCACTAAGATAGACCATGGGAAAGATCATAAAATATCTCAATAAATTTCAAAATTGAAATCTTGAAATATATTCTCCAACTACAACAAATCGAATTGAAAATCAATAAAAAATAAGAGATTTTTAAATATCCAAGTACTTGGAAGTTAAATACAATTCTAAATAACACAGAAATCAAAAAAATCAAAGAGAATATTTTTTAAAATTCTAACTAAATGTTAATAAAAGCAGAATAAATATTAAAATTAATCAAAATTTGTGGCAGTTGCTGAGACAGTGCTTAGAAGTAGTTTTAATGACTTTATTACTTTTTAAATCAATACTAAATTTATATTTAAGAAGCTATAAAACAACAAAATGTTACTGTAAGATCAGTGAAAGGAAAGAAATAATACATGTAAGAGTGTCAATAAAAATAGAATTCAGAGAGCAAAATAGGAAACTAATAAAACCTAATGTTGTTTCTTTGAAAAGATTAATAAAATATGACCTATACAGCACTAATCAAGAATAAAAAGATTTTAAAAAAATCACAAATTACCTACATCAAAGTGTATATTGCAGACCAAATAGATGTTAGAGAAATATTAAGAGAATATAATAATTTTATGACAAAAAATATGAAAATTTTTATAAATTTTAAAGTTCCTTGAAAAAAATATTTGCCAAATATTGACAAATAAGGAGAAAAGTTAAATATACTGAAGAAATTGAATCCATAACCAAAACTTTTCCAAAAAGGAAAACATTGGGTCCAGGTGGCTTAATTCTTAGACTTATCAAACTTTTTTTTAAATAATAAAAGAACTTTACACAAATTCTTTCAAAAAATATAAGGGTAGAAAACATTTCCCAACTCAGTTTGTGAAGATAATCAAAGCTGTTTTAGGAAAACTTAATGAACATATTAAACAAAATTAAATATCAATATTCTTCATAAATATAAACACAAAATACTTAATATTGTTTTTTTAAAAAGTTCACTGATAAGTGAGATTTTTTTTTCTTGATTACAAATGGCAACTGCAGTGGTGGTCATTCTTTTTTAATTTTTTAAATTGACTTTTAAAAATAAATGACAGCAGAATGCACTACAATTCTTATTACACATATACAGCACAATTTTTCATATACATGGTTGTATATAAAGTATGTTCAAACCAATTTGTGTCTTCATACATGTACTTTGGGTAATTATGTCCATCACATTTCACCATCCTTGCTAACCCCCTGCCCCCTCCTATTCCCTCCCACCCCTCTGCCCTATCTAGAGTTTGTCTATTCCTCCCATGCTCCCCCTCCCTACGCCACTATGAATCAGCCTCCTTATATCAGAGAAAACATTCAGCATTTTTGGGGGGGGGGGATTGGCTAACTTTACTTAGCATTATCTTCTACAATGTCATCCATTTACCTGCAAATGCCATGATTTAATTCTCTTTTATTGTTGAGTAATATTCCATTGTGTATATAAGCCACATTTTTTATCCATTCATCTACTGAAGGGCATATAGGTTGGTTCCACAGTTTAGCTATTGTAAATTATGCCCAACTTCCTTAATAAGACTTCTATAGTGCAAGAATTAACATCAAGAATCAATAAATGGGGTGGATTCAAACTAAAAAGTTTCTTCTCAACAAAAGAAACATCAGTGAGGTGAATAGAGAGCCTACATCTTGGGAGCAAATTTTTATCCCTCACACATCAGATAGAGCACTAATCTTTAAGGTATATAAAGAACTCAAAAAGCTAAGCACCAATAAAACAAATAACCCAATCAATAAATGGGCCAAGGACCTGAAAAGACACTTCTCAGAAGAGGATATTCAATCAATCAACAAATATATGAAAAAATGTTCATCATCTCTAGCAATTAGAGAAATGCAAACCAAAACTAAGATATCATCTCACTCTAGTCAGAATGGCAGCTATTATGAAGACAAACAACAATAAGTGTTGGCGAGGAAAATGCGGGGAAAAAGGTACACTCATTACATTGCTGGTGGGACTGCAAATTGGTGCAGCCAATATGGAAAGCAGTATGGAGATTCCTTGGAAAACTGGGAATGGAACCATCATTTGACCCTGCTATCCCTCTCCTCGGTCTATACTCAAAGGACTTAAAAATAGCATATTACAGGGACATAGCCACATCAATGTTGATAAGTAAGATTTATCTTAGGATTATAAGGTTTTTGCAAAGTTGAAAAGTCAATAAACATAATTCACCATATTAAAGAATAAAGAATAAAGGTCATCTAATCATGTCAATAGATATTTTTAAAAAGTCATCTGAAAAATTTCAGAGTCATTCGTGCTACAAAAATGAAAATACTCAGTAAGCAAATAAAAGATGTATGGGAACATCTTTAGTCATACACATGATATCAACCAAAATGTAGACACTGTATTTCATAACAAAAATATGAATGTTTCCTTCATTGCATTGAAGATAAAGTGAGGCAAGTATATTTGCTTTTAACATCTGACATCATGCTGGATATCCTAGCCAATTCAGTAAAATGATGAAAAGAAATGATAAAATCTCCATGGAATGAAAATGAAGAAATAAAACTTTTTCCATTTTCAGATAAAGTCATCCTAAGGAATCTATTTTTTGAAAAAAAGACTGCAATCAAAAAGATAATTTATCAAAGTTGCAAGACAAAAGGTCAATATCCAAAAATCAATCGTATTTCTGTATCATGGCAAAAAAATAATTGGAAATGACATTTTATAAATATGATTTTTCATATAACTTCCAAATATAAAATGCATAAACAGTAATTTAATGAAAGATGCACAAGGCCTCTGTTCTGAAAACTACAAAACATTGTTGAGACATAGTAAGGAAAATCTATATAAATAAGTTATACCATATTTATTGATCAATAGTGTTAAGAAGTATGTTCTCACAAAATTCATCTGTTAATATAATTCCAATAAAAATTCCAATGGGTGTTTTGAAGAAATTGACAAGCTTGATTTTTAAAAATTTTTAATTTGTTCTTTTTAGTTATACATGACATCAAAATGTATTTTAACATCACATATACATGGAATATAACTTCCCATTTTGGTGGTTGATACAGTGATTCTATGAAAATTCAAAAGTCCTAGAATTACCCAAACAATTCTGAAACAGAACCATACTGAAGAGTTTATATTACCTGATGTGATGACTTCCTATAAAATGTCAGTAATCAGAACAGTGTGGTCATAAATGGGTTACAAATCAAAACACATAAATAAAATCATAAAGCTTTAAGAACAAAACATTGAAGAGAAGTTTTACAAACGTAGATAAGCAATTATTTCATAGGCAGGATACAAAAACTAAAAGTCTCATTAAAGGGAAATTGATAAATTGAATTTAATCAAAATTTAAGTATTTTGTTCTTTGAAAGACATCATTAAGAAAATGAAAAAGAAGGGCTGGGCTTGTGGCTCAGTGGTAGAGCACTTGCCTGGCATGGATGAGGCACTGGGTTCAATCCTTAGCACTATATAAAAACAAATAAATAAAATAAAGTTATTGTGTCCCTCTACAAATAAAAATATTTTTTAAAAAAAAAAGAAAATGAAAAATAATGGCCCAGGCTGGAAGAAAATATTCACAATATATGTATTGGATAAAAGGCTTATATCCAGAAGAAATAAAGAACTCATTTTTAATAAGATGACTCATTTAAAAAGTGGGCCAAAAGCTTGAACAGACATGAACAGACAATAAGTAAATACCAGATGTTTAACGTAACTAGTCATCAAGGAAATCACTATACATCCACTGGAACATCCTTCAAGGAAATCACTATACATTCACTGGAGCAACTAAAATTTAAAAACAGACAACAGCAAGATATGAAGCAACAAGGACTCTCACATCACTGATGAGAGGGTCAAATGGCACAAGTACTTTGGAAAAATTTGGCACTTTCATATAAAGTTAAACTACTTCCCTTAAAGCCATCTGTGCTACTATTGTTATTTTTTAAAAAAAAAAAAAAGAGCAGGAACACATGTCCTCAAAAGATACTGAAATTTATGTTCTTCATAATAGGCAAAACTAGAAAACAATCCAAATGTCTGTCAACAGGTAAAGGAATTGTGGAATATCCATACTTTCAGAATTTGAGCCCCAGGGAAAGCCTCAAACTAGTGGCTCATGCTCCAGTATGGATGAATTTCAAAAGGAAGCCTAATACAAAGTATGCAAGCGGCATGAGTTTATTTGTATGAAGTTCTAAAACAGGCAAAACTAACCCATGAGGATAGAAATCAGATCAGTGGTTGCCTGGGAAGGGAGGGTAAAGGATTTTGACTGCAAAGGGGCACAAGGAAACTTTCTGGAGTGATGGAACCCTTCTATGTCCTGAATGGCTTGGTGGTGGTTGTTTAAAAGTACATATGCTTTTCAAACTCTGAGCTATATCACTAAAAATTGCGCATTTACCTTCACATAAATTGCTTTTCAATAAAGTCGATTTATTAAAGTAAAGTGAAGTTTTTGAATGAGAAACTGACGGATGAAAATTTCTGCCTCCCAAGAGCTGTAACTTTAATGGGAAAGGGAATCCCTCGTGGATACAATCGATTCAGCTAATATATTAAGAATAGATGCCAGGCATGGTGGGTGCACACCTGTTATCTCAGCAACTCAGGACACTGAGGCAGGAGAATCACAAATAGAGGCCATCCTCAGTACTTTAGTGAGACCCTATCTTAAAGAAAGTAAAATGGGCTGGAAAATGTAGCTCAGTGGTGGAGCAACTCTGGGTTCCATCACCAGTACCAGATGTCGGTGGCATGCACCATGATGGACTAAACACGTGATGCTATGTAAATGTGAGCTACCATTTTACAAAAGTAAGTAATCCTCAGTTTATAAGCAATTAGCAATTAGGCATAAAGTATAATTGCTGTTGCTATATTTGTAGTCAAGTGAAATTGTAGTATGATTAAACTAATTGAAAAGTATAAAAAATCTGTTGTGTAAACTCTATTTAAGGATCATTCTCCATGTGGAAGAGAGATTAGCGAGCTTAAACTGGAGAGAGAAAGAGAGAGAGAGAGAGAGAGAGAGAGAGAGAGAATCCTGCCTATCATGGAGATACTTGACCCATCACCAAGCTATTAAAATTATTGGAGGTTTCACTTACCTCTCAGCAGATACTGTGGCTTATCAGCCTTAACAATTTCTTAGCCAGAAATAGGCCATAAGCCGTTCAGATATTAGTAGGCTCCTGAGGACTTTGCTAAGATCTAGGCATTGGAAGCAACTGCTACATCCAGATATGAATGTTTGAGGTGTTGACCCAAAAGGATTTACAGGTTCATTTTAGGCAAAGTCATGACTACTGTCCAGACTGTCTGTTTCTAAACAATCATTTCATGGTTTCCTAAATAAGACTGTTTGTTCTTCACTATCAGAAGTCATTTAAAAACACAAATACAATTATGGTAACTTTAACTCCATACTGAACATAAGAGTCCCAAACTCTGTGGCACAGCACACATGACCCCTCTCATCATGACCCCAGCCAATCTTTCTATTTTCATCTCCCACCACACCATTTCCAATCAATTCTCCAGCCACTCTAAATCCCTGATCATTTGTAAATTATGCCATATATGCTCATAGATACTCACTACTCCCTAAACACCTCAAATACTTGGAAAATATTTAATCATCCACCCAGACCCAGTTCAAATGTTACATCCTTTGTGAAAATTTTGACTACTCCAAGAAAAGTATATCATTGGCACCTCACCTAGTAAAGTACTCCATTATAATACTCATGCTACTTATTCAGATTACATGTGAACATATCTGCCTCAACTATCAGGTTTGATCAGCTTAAGGCCAAGTACTATGCTTTATTTATCATTAGCTGTTTCCCAATACCATCCACAATACTTGAAACTCAGCAACACATCAATAAATATTTGCTAATCAAATATAAATCTCTTCCCTTCAGGGGTCAAAAGAGTATGGACCCCCTTCCCTCGGTTGAACTCACTCCATACACCAAACATTTTTCTTCCTTCTGAACAAGAGAATAGATAGAAGATAGGATACTCATAGGGAAATTCTGTCCATTTCCAGAATCTTGACCTATCAGAGATCTTGTGCTTCAGAAAACCAACCCAAGCTCATTCGCACAGCTACTACAACAGGGGACTATGATGGTGATAATTAAACTTTGACTGCATTTATAGAAAATTATGAGAAGACTTAATCAAAACTTTTTTTCTTTTTTTTTTTTTTTTTGAACCGGGAGTTGAACTCAGGAGCCCTCAATCACTGAGGCTGGCTTTGAACTTGTGATCCTCCTCCCAAGCTTCTGGGATTACAGGCATGTGCCAATCATGCCTGGCTTAATCAAAAGTATTAATTTCACAAGTACCCTAATATCCAAAAGTAGGCAGTCTCCAAAGTGGTCTCAGATACTCTTCAGACACTGAACGAATGATACATAAGAAAGCTTTAGCTAGTAATAAGAAAACAGACCAGCAGAACCAAGTGGCAAATGTTTGGTAAATTAAAGTGGTGGATATAAGAAACTTTTAAAAACCCCAAGAAATATGAAGCTGTTTTGGTCTCTGATCTCCTTCAATCAATCGATGGAAAAAGAAAGTGTGAGGTTGATTCCCTTGCATCATCAAAAACAGAGGTGAGATTGCACAATTTAAGCAAATCTTGACACTGCTCTGAAAGCAGACAACACTGGTCTGCATACCACAAATACACTGCTGATGGGCAGAACATATATCTGTCCATTCAAAGAAAAGAAAATAACATGGGGTGATACATCTCTGGCTTTCCTACTGTGACAAAGCATCTTCAAAGATGAAGAGACCTACACCCAGGACACCCTGCTTCTTTTCCCACAGCCTGACATTGTTTCAGTTCTTACTTGGGAACACATCCAAGGCCTGGTGCACAGGGATGTTCTGTAGATGAGTTAAAATGAAATACTTCTATTATAAAAATTGAAAAATGACTGGAGGAGGGAAACTTATCCTACTCATTGGCACTTCTATAAATGCACAAAAGACTGCATTGTACTGTACCCAGTAATTATTATTAAGCATTTGTATAGAACTTTATATTTACAAAGTGCTTTGTAGTCCTTTATATTATTATTCCTCACAGCAGCCTTATGAGGTAGGTTGGTATTGTTAAATCTATTTTACCCCACTTCAGGAGGTCCCTCTTTCAAGTACTTTGAAATAAACCTTGAAGAATCAAAACCCTTTAGAGTGTCTGGAAGAACAAGGTGGAAAAAACCCCATGGTGAAAGTTTGTGTTAAAAAAGAAATCCCAAAGGGAGCTTGTGTGCTGGAGAAGGAGATCAGAGACCAAAAAGGAGCTAGAAATTTCATCGATATGAATTGGAAATAATGGGCAGCCTGAATATAGTGGTTCATGGATTAAGCTGAATGTGAGGCATATTTTCTTCTTGATTTCCTGTAGAAAATCCAGTCTCAAGTATTGATAAATTGTTTATAAGCCAAATATTTTTATATGATATCCAAATTGGGTTAGTGAGTGCCCTTCATTTTCTTTTATTGTTGTTGTTCTTGTTGTTTTTAGACCATACCACATATAATATAAATGATGAAATGAGAAAATACTGTGCCATTAGTTACTGGGTTTTGTTACATATCCAAGATCAGCACACAGGAAGAAATGCTAAACTTGCATGGCTTTGGAAGACAAACTTCATTTTGTTTTCATTTAAAAAGAAATGTATATTGATATGGCAAAATATAAAGAAGGAACAAAGTTTTAAAGTTGAAGGATTTCATCCATACTCCCAATACCCAAAATGATCAATATTAAAAATTTCATATTTTTTTCTAATTTTTTTAGTTGTAGTTGGACACAATACCTTTACTTTATTTATTTTTTTATGTGGTGCTAAGGATTAAACCCAGGGCCTCACACATGCTAGGCAAACGCTCTACCACTAAGCCAAAACCCCAGCCCCCCAAATTTTATATTTCTTTCACATCTCACTTAAGTATATGCTATATCATTCTCATTATACAATCCACATAATTTTATGTTATTTTTAATTTAACATTTTAACATAAGCATTTTTCTATGTTCTGTATAGCAAACATTTGTAACTGCAGCACTTCTGAGTCTGGAGAAATTCACTGAGTCCTAGAAAGTACAAAAACTTTAGCATTGCCCTAAAATAGCATTACCTTAAAAATAGCATTGCTTTAAAAATCTGATATGATGAACCTTCCCAGTAATAGCAGAAAATTGTCACAATTTGCATGAAATGGATCATCAACTTCATGGTTTTAAATCCTATGTATATATTGATAACTCCCAAATTACATGCCACTGTTTCTCTTATGAATTTCAGGCATACATATTCCAACTTTCCACTCAGTCTTTTCATATGAATGTTTAATGGGCATCTCAAACCTAAAATAGACAAAACTAAACTCTTGATATAAGCTTCTTTCATATCCCCAATAAAATCATGGGTTATCCCTTCTAAGTTAATAGAATTTCTACAATGCTTCTAGTTACTCAAACCAAAATTAAGAATCATTTTTCACCTCTCCTTTTTTTTGCATCCCACATTCCCATTTATTAACAACCCCTCTTGGCTCTTGTCTTCAAAATCTAACCTCTGTCCACAGTCTATTGATTCTCCCAATATTGAGTCACCGATCTCCCTCTGGAGTAGTGCATTAGCCTCCTATCTAGTTTCTGTTTCTGCCCTTGTTCCTTTAATTCTAGAAACCAATGCCATTCTGTTAAAACACATCAGAACACATCCTCCCTTTGCTCAAAGCTCTGCAACAGCTTCCCATTTCACCCACAGTACAAACCTTGGACCTACAAGGACTCACATGATCTGCTCCCTCCCATTCATTTTTTTTATTTCTCTGTCCACTGTACAGGGTGTTCCCTCTACTCCAGTCACAGTGGACTCATCTTGTAAACAACAGGGCCCCTCTGGCCTTAGAACTTTTTTCACTTCTTGCTCCTACCCAAAATGCTCTCCAAACAGTCACATAGCCCTCCTCCCAAAACGATTTTCTTCTCAGTCACTCCATCCTAAATTCACCACCATCACTAAACCATCTGTCTCCCTTCCCAAGTTTTTCTTTGTTAGTACTTTAATTTCAGGTTAAATTTCTATATATGTTTCTTATTTGTCCTGTTTAATACATATCTTCCCCCCTGGAATGATAGTGTGTAACAAGAATATAATGATAGTGTAACAAGAATACAAGGGCATGGAATTTTGGCTGTTTTATTTGTTACTATGTGCATTTCCAGCACCTAAAGCAGTATCCAACACAGTGTGTGCCAAATAAATATTTGTTGGATAAATAAACTTTCTGAGATAGAGCTTATGAAAAATCTATTTTAACAGACATAGCTAATTTAAAATAGGGTACAATGCCTAGAGTTAAACAAAAATCATTTAAAGATAGGGCAAAGTAAAGTGGCCTTCACAATAGTGGAATGTCCCTGAAGGCCATTTGCCAAAGAACATAACTCCTTTTCATCTTAGGAAGAAACTCATTGATATTAAAAGTCAAGTGTTTTTATATATCCTGTTGTCCTTCTAGGGTTCAAGTCAGTGGCAGAGAGTTGATTCCAATAATGGAGCCCTTCTCACATTATCAATAGTAGTGTGGAAACTTTGTGTGATAAGTAGTTTTCCACAATATTGATTCTCATGCCATTTCTCAGAAAAAAGTCATCACAGGAAAAGAATATATAATTGCAAAGATGTCATTATTGAATCACATGCACATAAATATACATTAAATAATGGATATGTAACAAAATTAATTTTGCACATTCTGATTTTCAACATGCTCTTATGAGTCCATCAAATATGATCATTTTCATCAGGCTCTATTCTAATGTATGAAACTTCAAAGAGTTTCAATAAGAATAAAATAACTAAAAATATTTTTAAATTGCCAAATTAAATACCTCTGAGAATAAGCAGAATTTATTTAAAGTCAGTAATAGATAAATTAATGTCCCAAAGAAACAAAAATAAACAAGTTTAACTTAATACACACTATAGAATTATTCTTATGAGATCAACTTATCAAAATTAGTTGTCAAAGCAAAGCTACTTTATAATCATTTTAATTGCCTATAGTGGAGATTTAGACCTAGGTATATGAACTAAACAGTTTATTCAGGTCATATTTTAAACCTTAAGAAATAGATAGAAAGTTAAGGCTTCATTTTTATTTACCAACATTGCTTTACTACAGAGACAATTCTCACTTTCTCAGAAGGCACTGACACAGATTTTGGTGATTTTTGCTGTATGCCAGGCCATATGTTGCATGGCAGAGTAAGGCATGTGGTAGGCTAACTTTGTAGCAGTACAATTTTAGATTTTTGAAGATATGCACAACATATGAAAACTATCAAGTAACTGAATTTTTACCCTGATGAATTATCTGTATGTCACTTCAAACCCCATCCCTAAAAATAGTCTGTATATAAAGTAGTACACTTTACAACTTTTAAAGTGTCATTCCCTACTTGCCATGCAAGACCATATTCATATTTCTACGTGCAATTTTTAAATTGCTAATTACTGAAGAAAAATATTATAATTTAATTTTCTAATTATGGGAATAGTCTGATATCTAAATGCTCTTCTGAAAAATGTCAACATTAAGGATAGATACCACTATAAAAATAAACTTTCTAAACATAATGCTTTCTTTAATCAATCATTTTCTTAAATACATCATATAAAGTTCAAATTAATGCTTAATCATCTACCAAGGCATTAACAATCTTTGTGAATTCTCTTCAAGATGTGAATTGCCTTTTTTAAAAAGTTGAGAAAAAGAGATTGAATTGTCATGTCATTCTGGTATGTACAAATTCAATGTTCATTTTAGAATTTATTAATCAGCACTAGTCTTAGCTGATCACACCATTATCCCACACATTCCATTGTTCCACAACAGCACAACCCTGTCAAAATTTTTTAAAATCATGTCCCCATTATTACTAAATAATTTATAATTTGAGGTCAGTTTTAGTTAGATGACATCCACACATATACCAAAATAAATTTGCATCACTGCAACTTAACAAAGTTTTTTAAAGCCCCTTCCTTGTATTAGTCATTACTCTAGTCCTAGAAATTCAAAGTTCAACCTGATAGACATGGAACAGGGAGGATAGAATTAAACAAATGATGATAAACTTCAGTTAGCCTTGATAGATAGAACGCAATAGTATATATCTTCTCCTTCCACAAAAATTACAGTAAAAATTAAAAATAGAAAGAATAGGAGAGAACATATAACAAGTAGTATAAATAAATAGTCTAAATAAGTAGTATAAAATTGAGAAAATGGAAAATAGATGGATATTGGAACCTGGATTAGTTATCAACCTTGTCCTATGGGCTGAGCACCTGCGTAGGGAGAAGAAAAGGCTGGGGACAGTGGATGGTGGTGATTAAAAGATAAGCTGGTTAAGAGACTGGCATTTCACAAAAACCTTGGAAAAAGCACAAGCTATCTATGATAGCTTGTGTGTAAGGTGAGGCTGAAGACTATCAGGCTGATTAAACGTCTGTTTAAATAATAATTAGACCTCTCAATTCTGACCAGGTGGTTTACTCTCTGGAGCTGTTGAAGCTATCCATACTGACATTTTGGGTCATCAAAGGAATGTCCTGCAATACCAAGCCCTTCACAGTGAGTCCCACAGTTGGCAAATCTCGCCTGTGCACACAGAATCTACAGTTTATCTTTCTATGTCTTGCTTTTATATATGAATCCATGGCCAAAGAGCACCAGATATAAGTTGATGAGATTTAATTTTTAAGACCAGACCAAAATATAAAAATAAGCAAATGAGCGAAAACAAAAACCATGAAGAGACCAGAAGAAAATTTAAGCAACTATAATAAATGTCTTTGAAGAAATAAGGGATGTTGCATTCATAAAGCAAGAATAGAATGGAGAGGAGAAGATGAGAGAAGGACGCACTCTCCAACTGCTCCTCAGCTCAAGATTTGGGCAGCAGCAGGGCTGCTTCTCATCCAGGTGAGCAACTGAGGAAATTCACTGAAATTTGATATTGGACAGTGAAATAATCACAGAGATGCAGAAAATCAGAAGCTTGGAACATTAAATAAGTAATACACCAGTTTGGCTGGTGGTAGCACTGTCAGTGGGAAAGATGAAGGCAGGAAGAGAGAGAGGAATGAAATAGAGAAGGAGGCTGATCTTAACTGACCCAGAGATGGTGGAGGAAGTTGCTGAGTGAAAAATTTCTTGGTAGATGGGAGAAAAGTCACGTGGGGAACCAGAGTCACAGGCAGTAATTATCTGTAAGAGCCCATATAGCAGAGGGCAGAGGCAGGAGATTGGGAGCTCAAAAAGAGTGTTGCCAGTCTAACCCAGAAGTTGCCTATTTTAGGGCCCAGATTCCTATTTAGGAATAGGAGGGGAGAAAGCCCCTTTGTTGCTGGCAGCCCATATAAGCAACTGGAAACACATCAGAAACTGGTCAGACAGGCTGTCTACACTCTAGGTTTGATTCTGGGTAATTCATATGCATGGTGGTGGGATGTGAGTCCTACAGAGAGATAGACCCTCACCCTAAAAGTTGAATTTTTAGAAGGTCCCTGAGACTCAGATATCCAGCAGAGATCTGAATCTGCCCAGCAACAGGGGGTATAGGTCTAATTTTGAACACCCTCTGACAGAGTTCCTAAGGACAGTCAGAACTAAATCCCACCCACTGGAACTTCCCACTTGGAACTCGGCATCAAGCCCACTCTGGGAGTACATCATTTTTCAGTACTCCCCAGTCTATCCTAACGTGTACTATGAGATGGGACGCTGAGAGCTACTACAACCAGCTTGGGCTACAGTCCACAACGTCTGGCAGCCTGGTAAGAAATACAAAGCACCAGGATTTAACAACCCCTAGCCCTTGACCCAAGAGTTACAGAACCCAAAAAGAAATCAAAGAATGGCACAGGAACATAAACAATGAACATGCACCCTTGCCAACAGTTTTGACCAACTCAGCAGAAGCAAGGCTTTTATTTATTGTTAGGATTTTTTTCCTATTAACTTATTTTTAATTTTAACTTTTAGTTCTGATTTTTTAAATACTTTCTTCCATTCTGTGTGATTGTGTGTATGAGTGTGTGGTTTGCGTAGGTGTGTGTGTGTGTATGCATGTTTTCACTGAGCTGTATATAGATTTGATTTAGTTTGATCTTTGATTTGTTTGTACCTCTCTTTTTGTTCCCTTTCTTCACTTTATTCCCCCACAAATAGCCAATTTTTTTCTGTTCCCTCTTTGTCTCTTTCTTTATTTTATTACTTTTAGTTATTTTACCTCTCCTTCTATATAGCCATCACCAGCTACTTCTATCCTGCTTCTCCTCTGTTTAGTTTTTAAATATTTCAAACTTTCTTCTGTTTCCTGCCCTATGTTCCCTTCCCTGAAGGAACTGTAATTTCACTATCTGATAGATCTACAGGGCATTATTTTAAGGCTGTGCATTGGTTGCTAACACTATTGCCATTCCTGGACCCCACCTTCTCTAATAAATGCTGGGAAGTGATTGGGACAACATCAGATGATAGAGATTCTGATGTGAGCAACACTCACAATTCAGCCAAGTGATAGCAAACTCATTTCACATAGGATTTAGCCCCACTTGAGCCTCAACAATGTTTTAAAACATTGAATAAGGGAAAGAAAACCCCCAAATAAACAATCAGGCTCCAAGTAAGTACAACTAGAGGGCATCCTCAGTTTTCACTCCTGGATATCTATCTACTCATACAACAAAAACAGAGACCCCAGAATCAAAAAAGATAACCATACACCAAAGGATGTACATATAAAAGAGAAAGAGGAGGCCATCTGAACAGATACACTAGTCCAAGACCTCTGAAAACATGAGGTAACAGGCAAACAAGTCTCCCGTCAAAATTTATAATCCCCCAATAAGAAAGCCACACATATGGAAGTGCATAAAATTCCAGAGAAAGAGTATGAAAAGCTGATTACTAAAATGTTCAGTGAACTAAAAGAATATCTAAGGAATGAATTAAGACAGCAAATACAGATGTTGAAAGACCATTTCAATAATAAAACAGAAATACTGAAAATAAACCAATCACAACTCCTGAAAATGAAACACACAATGAATTAACTTAAAAATTCATTTTGAAGGGCTGGGATTGTGGCTCAGTGGTAGAGTGCTCACCTAACACGGGCGCGACCCAGGTTCGATTCTCAGCACCACATAAAAATAAAGGCATTGTGTTGTGTCCATCTACAAAAAAAAAAAAAAGATTCATTCTCTCTCTCTCTCTCTCTCTCTCTCTCTCTCTCTAAAAAAAATTCACTTTGAAGTATCATCAACAGATTAGATTATGTATAAAATAAGACTTCAGACCTTGAAGACAGAACATCAAGCCTCAAAGAAAGAGTATATAAACTTGAATATTCAGCATGCAATAAAGGGGGATATCTTAATAAGAGTATACAAGAACTCTGAAACAACACAAAGAGAACAAATTTGAGAGTTATTGGGATAGAAGAGAGCATGGAGATATCAGATAATGGCATTAAGAAACTCTTCGATTAAATAATAACAGAAAATTTTCCTAACCTTAGAAATGAGATGTACATCCACATATGGGTTGCTTATAGGATCACAAATAGAAAAGATCAAAAAGGAATCTATCTACGACACATTATAATCAAAATGCTTGACATAGAAAATATGGAAAAAATGGTAACAATGCAAGAGAAAAACATCAGGTAACATAAAGGTAAACCAATAAGGCTGAATTCTGACTTCTCAAATTAGACCCTAAAATCAAGGAGGGTTTAAAATGAGACATTCTACCCTTTAAAAAAAAATTGCCAAACAAGATTGCGATATTCATCAAAGCTATCTTTCAGAATTGATGAAGAATTAAAATCTTTCCAAGATAAGCATAAACTAAAAGAAACCATGACCACGAAGCCAGCACTACAAAAAGCACTCAAAGATAAACTTCAAACAGAAGAACAGAAAAACAAACCCCAAAGCCTTCAAAGGCAAGATGTTCTCTAGAAGAGCAACAAATGAAATGAAGATTAGGACTGAATTAATATAGAAAACAAACCCAAATAGCAGAAAATAACAAACATCTATCCATAATAACAATGAATGTACACGGTCTGCAACATGAATAGCAGAATGGATTTAAAAACACAATCCAACTCTATATTGTTTGCAAAAGACTCATGCCATAGACAAAGACACATAGTGGCTGAAAGTAAAAGGATGAAAAAATATTTTTTGAAAATGCAGTCTGAAATCAAGCAGGAATAGCTGTTCCTATATCTGACAAAGCAAATTTTAGTCAAAAACTAATTATAAGAGATAAATAAGGTCACTGCATACTGGTAAAGGGAACAACACAACAAGAAGATATAATGATAGCAAATATTTATGCCAGAAATGTAATCGTATCTAATTAAGTTTAAAAAAACGTCTTGACATTAAATGTCAGAAAGACCCCAATTAATAATACTAGGTGATTACGATAAACCCTTTTTGCAATAGGTCATCCAGATATAGAATAAAAAAAAAATTCTGATCAAATTAATACTATAAATCTAATGGACCTAACAGATATCTACAAAATATTTCAACCCAAAACATCTGAATTAATTTTCTTCTCAGCAACTCATGGAATCTTTTTCAAAATATACCATATTCTAGGTCAAAAAATAAATCTTAGCAAATACAGTAATATATATATAATCCTATAGATCTTATTAGAGCATAATGAGAAATAAACAGCAAGGAAAATTATAGAAACAATATAAACACATGGAGATTGGCCAATACCCTTAAATGATGAGTGAATCATAGAAGAAATGAAATAATAAACCAAAAAATTCTTAGAAACAAATGAGAACAAAGATATAACATCAAATTCTCTGGGATAGTATAAAGTCAGTACTAAGCGGAAAGTTTACAGCATTGAGTGCCTACCTTTAAAAAAAAATCCTAATTAAATAATCTAACACTACATCTCAAGGCCCTAGAAAAGGAAGAACAAACTAACTCCAAAATGAGTAAGAGACAGATGTAATTAAGATCAGAGACGAAATTAATGATATTGAGAACACAAACACAAAAAAATACACAGGATTGATGCCACATCGAGTTATTATTTGAAAAGATAAACAAGATTCATAACCCCTTAGCTAAACTAACGAGAGAGAGAGAGAGAGAGAGAGAGAGAGAAAGACCCAAATCAACAAATTAAAGATGAAATAGGAGATATAACCACAAACACTTCTGAAACCCAGAAATCATTAGGAACTTTTTCAAATTAGATCATTTGAAAATTTATACTCCAATAAGTTGAAAAAATCTAGAAGACTGATAAATTTCTAAACACATATGACCTGTCCAAATCGAACCAGGAAGATATAGAAAACCTAAATAAATCAATATAAAGTAATGAAATTGAAACAGCAGTTAAAAGCCTTCCAAGAATGAAAATCCCAGGACCGAATGGATTCTCAGCCAAGTTCTACCAGATTTTTAAAGTAAAACTGATGCCTTCCTTGAATTATTTCAGGAAATAGAAAAGGAGAGAAATATTCCCAAATAATTTCTATGAAGCCAATGTAACCCTAATACCAAAACCAGACAGAGACCTATTAAGGAAAGAAAATTACAGACCAATATTACTGGTGAAATAGTTGCAAAAATCCTTAATAAAATAGTAGCAAACCACATTAAAAAACACATTAAGAAAGTAGTAGTATACCATGATCAAGCGGGTTTTATCTCAAGGATGCAAAGTTAATTCAAAATACACAGATCAGAAAATGTCATTCACCACATAAGTAGAATTAAGGACAAGAATCTATGATCCTCTCAATACTCAATAGATGCATAAAAGGCCTTTGACAAAATCCAGTATCAATTCATGTTAAAAAAAATACTGGAGAAACTAAAGATAAAAGGAACTTACCTCAATGTTTAAAAGGCTCTATATAACAAACCCAAATCTAAATCATACTAAACATAGAAAAGCAAAGTATTTCCTCTAAAATCAGGAAAACACTAGGATGCCCACTCTCACCACTCCTATTCAATTGCCAGAGCAATCAGGCAAGAAAAGGAAATTAAAGGGATGTTAATAGGAAAAGAAGCCAAGTATCTTTGTTTGCTGATGCCATGATCCTACATGTGCAAGACTCAAAAACTTCACCTGAAGACTTCTATACTTGATAAGTGAATTTAGCAAGGTAGCAGGATACAAGATCAATACTCATAAATCAATAGCTTTTCTATACTCCAACAGCAATTTGCTAAGAAAGAAATCAGGAAAATTTTCCCTTTCACAAAACCTAAAAAAAATAAAATAAATACTTGGAAATCAACCTAACTATGGAAGTAAAAGACCTCTATACAACACTGAAGAAAGACAGTGAAGAAGACTTTAGAATATAGAAAGACCTCCCATGTTCTTGTATAGGCAGAATTAGTATTATTAAAACAGACATATTATCAAAAGTTTTATACAGATTCAATGTCATTGCCATCAAAATACCAATGACATTCTTTACAGAACTGGAAAACAACATTCCCAAAATTAATTTGGAAGAATAAAGACTCAGAATAACCAAAGCAATCCTGCACAAAAAGAGTAATAATGGAGGCATTATAATACCTGGCTTTAAATTATACTCCAGAGCTACAGTAACAAATACAGCATGGTATTTGCATTAAAATAGACATGAAGGGGCTGTAATTTGGCTCAGCAGTAGTGCGTTCACCTAGGGCGTGCAGGACCCAGGCGTTCAGGACCCAGGTTCGATTCTTAGCACCACATAAAAATAAAGACATTGTGTGTGTCCATCTACAAAAAAAGATATTCTCTCTCTCTCTCTCTCTCTCTCTCTCTCTCTCTCTCTCTCTCTCTCTAAAAAAAAGATATGAAGACCAATGGAATGGTACAGTAGACATAGAAATGAACCATATTACAATCATCTGATTTGACAGAGGTGCCAAAATATATTCTGGAGAGATTATAGTCTTTTAAGGGGGAGAAGAGGGTAACCAAAGATTGAACTCAGGAGCACTCGACCACTGAGCCACATCCCCAGCCCTATTTTGTATTTTATTTAAAGACAGGGTCTCACCGAGTTGCTTAGTACCTCGCTTTTGCTGAGCCTGGCTTTGAACTCATGATCCTCACGTCTCAGCTTCTTGAGCCATTGGGATTAAAAGCGTGCTCCACTGAGCCAGGCGGCTGCTGCTGCTGCTGCTGCTGCTTCTTCTTCTTCTTCTTCTTCTTCTTCTTCTTCTTCTTCTTCTTCTTCTTCTTCTTCTTCTTTTTGTGTGTGTGTTTTAGTTGTTGATGGACCTTTATTTTATTCATTTATTTATATGTGGTGCTAAGAATCAAACCCACTATCTCACACATGTGAGGCAAGCACTCTACCACTGAGACATAACCCAGCACCCTGGTTTGTCTCTTTAACAAGAAGATAGCTTTAACAAATGATAACTTTTAACAAATGCTTCTGAGAAAGTGGTTATTCATATGCAGAAGAATAAAATTAGATCCCTATCTTTTATCCTGCAAAAATGTTAAATCAAAATGAATTAAGATCTAAAAATTAGACTAGAAACTTTGCAATTGCTATAAGAAAACAACGAGTCAACTTTCCAACCTATTGGCACAGGCACTGACTTCCTTCACAATATCCCTAGAGCTCAGAAAATAGTGCCAAGAGTTCATAAAGGGGTGGCATCAAATTATAAAGCTTCTGCACAGCAAAAGAATGATAAAAGTATGAAGAGAGAGCCTACAGAATGGGAGAAAAATCTTTGCCAGCTACTCCTATGACAGGGGATTAATATCCAAGATACATAAAGAATTCAAAAAAGTTAACACCATAGCAACAAATAACCCAATCAACAAATGTTCAAAGGAACTAAACAGACATTTTTCAAAAGAAGAAATACAAATAACCAACAAATACATGAAACCATGTTCAATATTCCTGGCAATAAGGAAAATGAAAATCAAACTACATTGAGATTTCTTTTCACTCCAGTTGGAATGGCAATAATCAAGAATACAATAATAGATGCTGGTGAGAATGTGTGGGGAAAGGTACACTCATGCATTATTGGTGGGATTTCAAGTTAGTACAACCACTCTGGAAAGCAGTATGGAGATTCCTCCAAAGACTAGGAGTAGAACCATCATATGACCCAGCTATCCCATTTCTCAGGATTTACCCAAAAGAATTAAAATCAGCATACTGTAGGGATACAGGCACATCAATGTTTATAGCACAGAAATTCACAATAGCCAAGTTATGGAAACAATCTGGATACCCAGATGAATGGATGAAGAAAATGTGGTATATGTATATACAATGAAGTTTTACTCAGTCATAAGGAAGAATAAAATTATGACATTTGCCAGTATATGGATGGAATTAGAGAACATATGCTAAGTGCAAAAAGTCACACTCAGAAAGTCAAGGGCTGAGTCTTTTCTTTCCTATGTAGAAGCAAGAGAAAAGTAAGGGTAAAAGTAGGTGTATCTAATAAAAATACATCAGTGAAGTAGAGAAACTATATTGAAGGGTAAGAGGAAGGATGAGGGTGGAAATGCAGAATGAATCTGACACAATTACACTATATACATGTATAAATATGCTCCAGTGAATTCCACCTTTATGTATATCTATGAAGCACCAATTTTAAAATAAAGAAAGAAAGAAAACCAGTAGAGCAGAGGAAGGAGAATAGAGTAAGAGAGAGGAGGAAAAGAGGAAGCACTGGGGACTGAAATGGATCAAATTAAATTTCATGGATGTGTTATTACATAAAAATGAACCACTGTTATGTATAAACATAAGGCCCTAATAAAAGCATTTTTAAGTATAATATCATCAGGTGAGGAAGGGATAGAATCCTTGGACAATCACAAATACGTTTACCAGAATTTGCCAGGTTTGGGAGATAACATTGAATAAATTTCCAGTAAAATAAAACAAAGGTCACAAAGACAAAAGAAGTCCTTAAGAAGAAATATTTTTAATGAGAGTCGTTTCAGAAGATATATCTAATAATTCTAGAACAAAAGAATTGTGAAGTAAGGATAAAGGAAATTATCAATAAAACGATACCAAAGTTTTTCCCAGAATTGAAGCTTAAGAATTTTCAGATTGAAAGAACTCAGAATTTCCCATCCAATGAATAGAAACTGACCTACAATGAGACATTAATAAATTTTAAAACATGAGGAATAAAAGATATTTTCAGAGGGAGTATGCAAGAGGGAAACACAAAAGAAAACAAAAAAGGTAACATTCAAATAATAAAGAATCAAGCCAAGCCTGGTGGCATACCAGCTACTCACAATACCAAGGCTGAAGGATCCCTTGAACCCAGAAGGTCAAGGCCAGCCTGAGTAAGATAGTGATTTTCCACCTCAAAAAAAAAAAAAAACAAATAAATGAAAACAAAGAACCAGAACAACATTATAATTTTCAATAGTGGGGAAATGCCTTTAAATTCTGAGGGAAAAAAAAAAAGATTATTTCTAATCTATACCCAACAAAACTATCAAACAAGCATAAGACTAGAATAGACCCAAATTCAAATACTCATAACCTCAATAATTAATTCCAAATGTACACCCATTCTCAGGAGAGTTCTGGAGAACATGCTCCAGCAAGACAAAGGGAATAAGCCAAGAAGAAGGAATGCATACAATGCAAGATATGTAGAATTCAACTCCAGAGAATGGCAGGTACCAGGGCTGTGTGAAGAGGAGGCTCCAGATGACAGCTGTTCCCAGGAACAAAGCACAAATGGAAGAAAAGGGAGTCATCAAGACAGATGCCATATGTTCACAAATGGAGAAAATATGCTTCACCATAGTGGAAAGCAATTTACATAAAGTTTGGAGATGAATTAGCAATAGGTCCAAGAAAACTAAACAAAATTTTAAAAACAAAACAAAATGATCAACCTCAAAGAAAAACCATTTTAAGAAGGGAAAGGAAATGTAACCAAAATATAGTCTGTGGTTTAGCAATGAAGATTTTTCAGGAGAATGGTGTATACTAATGACGCCCTAAACAATATTTGTTTTTCCAACTGGCTAATAGGAGAACGACAGGAGGGAATATGGAGGAGTGTGTATAAGAGGTCCACACATTAATCCTTCATAGTAGGAAGTCAGTAAATAACCACTACAATTTCAAAAATTTGTGAAACTGCAATCTAAGGCCCAAGGGCATCATGGGACAGGAAAACTGCTATTTTTGCTGTAAATATTGTGGTATTTTTGACTTTTAAATCATGTATACATATTGTTTGAATAAAAATTGTGTGAATTCTAATATAATTATTATATGCAATATGAAGGAGAAGCATTGGGTGTTTGGAGAAATCATTTAAACTAGCATTAAGCTGACCACAATACAGTATTATGTTAACTGATTTAAGTTGGACTTTTTATGAGATGAAAAATTGTGTAGAAGAGACTTTGAGGGGAGAATTTGTGGAAATAATATTCACAATAGGAGGTGAACTGAGAAGCAGTAGCAAGAAAAACCTTTCAGGAAACCCTGGAGGTGGGACAACCCTTCAGAGTAGTCCCAAACAAAAAAGAGGCCCAGGTCTTTGATTCCTTTGGCAAATCTCTGGATGAGGACTGACTCCAGAGAGGAAGAAAAACATTGACATAGACTAAGTAAGTCAGCTTCCTTTGAAAGGAGGAAATTTCTAGAATAGGACTCTTCTCTAAGCCATCGTTCAATGCAGCCAGCAGCTGAAATGAGTGCCTCAATCCCAATGGCAGGATTTGGGGGACATACGAGAGGACCCACCAAAACCCTTCTCTAATTAACAGATCAAATTCAGAGTTTTATTTGCCGATTTGAAGAGATTCTGTTTCAAATATTTTTAAAAACATATAAATTAAAAGTACTTTTTGAGACAGTAGTAACTTTCAGAGTTTGGTCTCAGTTCTTCATTTTCTTCATAGGGCTACTAAAGCATACTTAAAAACCAGTACTGTTGTGAGAAAAGTATTAAGTGGAATGATGTTTCTTTTGGAAAAACACATTTGGAGTTTCATCTTTGAATATGTGGGCATGTCTATTGTACAATGATCATTTGCATCAGGTATGGGAGCCTCCACTTCCCCTGATAATCCTGTGGAAGCTATTGCTACAAGGTCCTGGAAGAAGAATGTGGGTAGATAGGGTGTACAGAAGAGTGGAGAGGAAAGGGGTATGAGGCATCAGCAGTCCAAGGCTACTCCCAACCTTCCTTCTATATTCAAGAAGCAACTCTGAGTCCTTCCACAAACTACCATCACTTGAGTGAGCTAGGAAGTAAGATGAGAAGACAAGCCATCAAGGTAGCTTATGTTGTGTGATCTGTAACACTGAAATAGGAGAGGACAATATGGAGACATCTAAATTCTGCCTAAACAGAGAGGGAACTTCTGTCTCTATCCAATAGAGCCTAGTGTTTGTGAGGGAGACCTTGCTATATTTTAGCATGTACTTACTGAGTTCCCAGTGGGTGGCTCGTGTTGTGTAAGATGCGAGGAATCATGCAAAAAGAAATATACAAGATTCAGATATTTGAGCACAAGTTGAAATATTGGTCATCATCATCATGGGAAAATTTAACTTAACCTAACCTCACTGAAGAATGTTGAAGGACATGACTGATCACAGGATCCACTGTCAGGGAATCCTTAGGAGCTATTAATAAAGAATTACTTAAGGGGAAAAAAATTAAAAAGCTCAGTGTAAGCCTGATAGAGAGCTATGAAAGAACCAAAAATGTCAGAGTTTTTCTGACATCTTAAGCTCAATGCAACTACCAATGCAAATGGAATATCTGCTGCCTATTTACCAAAAGTAGAGTGATATTTAACAACTGTAGTTTCAATTCCATACAAATGGAGGTGAAAACCAAGGATACCTTGTAATCATTTTCTGGCTACCTGCATGTAATCAGGTATTTCCTCTGCTTGGCAATACAATCAGCTTATTCTAAATGTATGAATTGCATGTTCTGCTGGGCCCTAGTTGTTTTTTTTTCCTCCCAGCACTATAGGCATAACTGAACAAATAGAAAAATGTATATGTGTACCATTAAAAATAGGAAGGACTTTCTATAATGTTTAAATAGAAAACTTATTCTTGAAATTTCAGCATTTCAAGCATTATAAATTGATTTTTTAGCAAAATACTATTTTCAAAGTTTTTTACGTAAAAAGAAAAATATGCTTTCTGATCATATTAGAATTAAATATCAACCCAATAAACCATACCACCATGTCCTGAGTATGTATGTAATTTCAACCAATTAGATACTAAATGTAGACATGTTTAACATATTTTGAGTGGTCCCAAACATTTAACATGCCTTACTTTGGAGCAGCTCTAGAATTAACATTTCATGTAAAAGTAAACTTTCCTTCTTTCAAAGTCATAGCTTTGCCTTTTGCATAATCTGATTCCAATATTTTGCCCTTGTCACATTTTTCTCCATTTCTAGACAGTTTTGTGATGAGTTTATCATTGTTATTTTATTTTGGTCAGAAACCATGAGTAATTCATTTTTCAATTGATTTATGCTATTTATAAAGTGTCACATCAACTATTACTGTGGTTTAGTGTTTGAATTCTGACAGCTCTAGTAAATAAAACACTATCTGCTATAGAGGAGTTTCTAAGACCTGATTGGAAGAATTTTCTTTTGATCTAGTCGAAATGTGGTTAGCAATGCCTTTGCATAAGCTGAAATTGTAAGAAACTCCTCTTACCATGAAAAAAGTTACATGTGTCTCACACTTTGATATTTTAACACTAAGCTGTAACAATGGTTTCTATTGTTTTATCTTGTACTTTCCCATATCTGATCATGTACTGTTCAAATGTTTCTGCAAATACCATGCTCCAGAACACAATGTATTCCTCTTTTAAAATGCTTTTAGAAGTCTGTGTAATTGTGTGCAATTGTTTATAAAAATAAAAAGGAAAATACATACCCAGGTTGGCACCTAGTGACTGTTGTCCTCAGTTGTATCAAGAGGATTGTGTTTTGTTATCTATTTAGAGGCAAGTGGTCTAGCAACCACCTTGAACAACTGGCAGATTAGTTTGCATTCTGCAAAGCAGCTGCCTCCTCCTACTTTAACTAGCATTTATCACAAAACACAGTAGTCACCTGTGTAACTTGTAACACAGGAAGATAGGAAGAGACTTTATTCCCAGATTATCTATTTTGTTTACATTAAATAATGTCTGGAAATCCATCCAGACATTTAACAAGATACATACTTTAACAAGATACATAATAAGTATGTATCTTTACCTAGTTAAATACTTTAACTTTTCTAAAAATTATTAATATCATGACATTGAAACTTTATTATGTATTGTCACAATTAACTTGGAACACTCAAACTTTGAACTCTATCAAAATACCCCCAACTTTATTAATAATGAATAAACCATATAATATACATTAAGAACTATATATTGCTTAAGAGGTAAATATAATGTAATAAGCTTCTAAACAAAATAGCTTTGTTCTGGAATTGATTGATCATCCATCCTTCCTTATTAGAATATAGTCCCTTAGCCCCTGGGAAATGCCCAGGTCTGGGATGAGCTCATACTGACATCTTCTTTCCTTACCAGCAGATTATTCTCACTGCCTCCCATGCCTGTCTGCTTCAAGTTCAGCTCCTTTGTATTAGGACTTCTGATAGTAAATAAAGAAATTGGTTCTCTTTCTGCACTTATTCCAAGTTCACTCTTTTGGTACAGATTCTTTATCAATTGTATTTCTGAGAAAAACAGATATGTGAGAAATTGTCTGAAATTGATTGCATAAACAAAGCTCTACCCTCCCTGAAAGAAAAATAGACTCTCTTCATTATTTCATTTTAAGCCTTGACCTACATGGATGATAACTGAGTAAAATGGCAACTGTAGTTACCAATTTCCTGGAGGTGACCCGTTTATGTTTGTAGTTTTGTACAGTTTTTTTCTAAGATTTAATGTAGCAGCTGGAGGAGTTTTTATCTCCCTGTAGCTTTGGCAAGATAAGAACAGAACAGTTTCCTAGCTTTGATATAACAAGGATAATGAGTGTCCCTTATCTAATATAGGCCTTGGACTTTGGGATCATCCTGTTTAGACTTACACATTCCCCTCCCCATTGCTATCCAGCACAGGTATCTAAGGTTTTATTATTTAACCATTTGGTAATTTTATTTTTTTATCCAAAAGCTGCCCATACAAAAGCAGAACACTTCAAAACCTATTTAGACCATGATGTCAACCAAAGCAATTAAATTTCTGTGGTTGTTTTTGTTTTGTTGATAAATTATAGATACTATGGTCATATTGGCTGTCACAAATTTAAAAATCTACCTGACCAAACTTTGATCATTTCACCAAACATTATTGTTAGATGAGAATCTGGTTCAGTTACCAGTATTTGTTCCTTAAAGCAGAAAGACATAAAACTGTAATTTATCTCATTGTCTCCTCTTTTCTCATATAAAAATCAACTGGCTGTCAATCAAGTCAAAGCTTAGAAACTTTCCAAGGAAAAATAAGCATTTTTTAACTGAAATGAAGCACAAATCACTTCAATAGCTTAGATTTGTGCTTTGAAAGTGTCAAACTAAACTGATCATAGTAGGAATTGATGGAGTATTACCTCTGGGTTTCAAGTTATTATAATTTTTCAATGTCTGTCTCACATTTTTGGCTGTCTGTCAGATATAATTACCTTGGAAATCCCATCTTCAATGTTAGTTCTCTGTTTAGGACCTCAGGGGAACTGCTATAAAAATAAATTAGTCCCATGAAAACAGACTACTTATAGGTGTTTTCTGCATAGTTTTCATGCTATAGAAGAGACCTCCTTTAACCTTGACTGAACAGCACAAAGTGGGAGATGCCCAATTTGAAGAAGTTAATAGATAGATATCCACAAAGATAGTTCTGCCTTGTTCCATCCATCCCAATTCCAATTCAAAGAAAGGAATGTGGATACTATTCTCAAATTATTGAGAAATCAACTTATTGTCAACTTGACTTGGAGATGTATAACTTTCATTTTTAGAAAATTACAAAAATAAGTGAACCAGCAATTCTCTTTCCAGATTCATTTAATACTTTTTTTGCATTTGCATATACTAAAATATGTGTTTTCATAAGCAATGCTACTCAGAAGTAATAACTTGAATAGTCCTCTATAGGAGCAGGGCAAAGTGGTTAAGATCAGTGATTCTGTTACAGTTCTATTGTTTTATGGTTGTATCACCATGAATAAATTATTTCACCACTAAACCTAAGTTCTCTCATCTGTAAAATGGGAAAAAAACATGACAGTCCTAAATTTGTAGAATTGAGGTTTAGAAAGATAAGGCATATGGACACTAATCATAGTTCATTATTATTTTGTAAAATATAAACTATGAAATATGTAACTTCTAGTATAAGTTGTCTGTACATTATTTAATTTTTAGAGATTTGATTGAACCTATATAAACTTCCAATATTTACATGTGTTAGTAAGTTTTGGCATTAAATATGCTCACAGATAATCACTTCATATAAAAAAGTGTAAAATCTATAGAATTTAATATATATATAGGTATATGTATATATCTATAACATGTAATATATACTATATATATGGCAAATTTCTTAACATGTATATCCCATTGATAGAGAATGATACATCCCATCAACTTTCTGTGGCCACATTTTAATTAAAATAGTAAATATGATCATAAGCAGTTCAAGTTATGAATCCTGACAGCTAAGTAGTCCCAGTCTTATACTGGTCTTCTAATCAAAAAAGCATCTGTTAATAAGTTATTAAATAGAAGAAATACTGGAATATGTAGTGTCAGAGTCTTTATTAGTTAGAGCTGCATATTTAAGTGAGCAACCATGTATTTCAACCTATATTCCTTCATTCATCTGACTAATGAGGAAAGAGGATTTTACATAAATGCTTAGGCACTGGTCAGAAATCAGACAGGAAATGGTTAAACAGTAATTCTTCAGAGTTATTGCTCACACAAAAGGCATGACTTAAGGTGCCACACAAGAAGTAACCCAGTTCTGCATGCTAAGGAATGAGTTTTATTGCATATTCCAACCAGAAAGCTAACTTTTCTCACCAAAGAAGGCAATTACAAAGCAGAATCCTTCCCAGAGTCAAGTGGAGAAGGCTGAATCAGTTGGAATGGGCAGTAAGGCGATGAACAGATCTAGTCACTTGCACTTTGCAGAGCATTTCAAAGGTAAGCAAAACCTCCAATTCAATCAGCTCACGGTTGTGCTTTAAGGGTTCAGAGCTTGAAAGGGAGCTAAAATAACCATATACCAACCAGAGTAGCCCTTAAGAGTAAAAGTACTATGGATCACACAGAAGAGAAGCTGTGAAACTAAAAAAAAAAAAAAAAAAATTGATCCAACCAGAACTAAGAATATACTCATGTCTGCAAGTATGATCAGTAGCTTGTAAGAAGGAATTGAAAGTTGATGCTACAAATACAACAAATGTATTACATCATGACCAAGAAAGCAAGGAGACAAAAATACCTGCCCTCAAAACACATGTTTGGAGGATGGAAGAGTAAGGGGGGAAAAGATTGGCATTCAGCATTAAAGATAATAAATAAAGTATATAATGTGTTAGAAAATGTTAAGTTCTCTGAAAAATAAGAAAGAAAAAAAACAGCATAGGAAAGGAACTCTGGGGCTGGGACAAAGGAGAGCGTTTGCCATATTAAATAGTTTTTCAAGTCAGGCCTCGTTGAAAAGATGAAATCTAAGACAAGAAGAATGTGAGGTAATCAAGCAGACATCTAGAGAAAGAATGACTACCCAACTTGAATACTGTTGTATGTACTTACATTTGAGTAGTATAGTAGAATGATGATCTTATTCACTCATAATAGACTAAAATATATTTTGAATATGAATATTTTCAAGCAAATCATTTTCTTGCCATCAAAAACACCGAGTTAAAGAATCCTCCAAAATGTCACTAGAGATAGATACCATGGCTTCTTGGACTGTATCTACCAACTACAATCAAGATCCTGGATCTCAGCACAGGCAAACAAAGGAGGCAGCATTCATTGTAAAATGCTGCACTGTGAAGGGTTAATCTTGTCCTGGTGTGGCTCTCTCACTGTATTAGTAATATAGCAATGAGTATGTCATGAACTCTCCCTGCAGAATAGTTAAAAAGTAATTTAGCTTAATATCAAACTTCCACTTTTGGTTCTGTAGTCAGAGGTAAACTCTGCTTCCTGGACCTTAGGTCAATGCTAAAAGCTTGAGAAGGGACTTGGAAGAGTCGGGGAAAATTTGCCACCAACTATTCCTCTCATCCCAGTTGAAGGGTCTGAAGGCAAGTGGGAAACATTTTAGTCCTTACTATTATTCTTGGTCCAAGATCTGTTATATTTTTTCTAGAGAAAAATAATTTAATGAACATTGAGACTTAAAAAAAATAAAAATAGGTTTTCTTAATGTGTATGTGGGTGAGGTGGGAGATAACCAAAGCAAAAATGTAATACAGTTATGTAAAAAGCCAGTCAATATTAAGGCAGTATTCATGGAAATAGAGTATTCAGATACTAAAAGTGATATATCCACTGTCCTTTGCCTCAATCTTAGCATGAATAACTAATGAAGTTCCTTTCTGATTACTGTATTTTAAAAGAGATGTTAAGAAAGAAAATGAAGCTTATAAGAGCATGACCTCAATGACATGGGGTTACTGAAACTTGGCCAGATGAAAAAATGGTTAACAGAAACAAGATAAGACAGAGCCTTCAAATACTTGTTGGGCTGTTAGAACAGTTATCACAGAAGTTTTCATTACATTCCCATAGGACAAAATGAGGATCAATGACAATCAAATCTGTTTTTTCTTGATTGGTTGGTTGGTTGGTTGGTTGGTGGATTTTTAAAGCAGATGTTGAAACAAGATTAAAAAAAAACATACTGAAAATTAGGCTTTCTAGATGAGCCAGTGGCTCTCATTAGAGCTAACCCCTGGTTGTTAAAAGTTGTTAAAGTTAACATCTAGAATGTGCCCCACAGTCACATGTGCTGAAGGTTTGGTCTCCAAAACAGCAATGTTCAGTGATAGAGTTCTTGGGATGTGTTTGGATCATGAAGACAGTAACCTCATCAATGGATTAATTCCTTGACAAGTTCATACCTGAGTGGACCTTCTTAATAGCTGGACCTAGTAGGAGGTGGGTGCAGTTGGAGGAAGTAAGTCACTGGGGGTGGGACTTTGAAGGGTATATTTTGTTCCAAGACCCCAACTGCTTTCTGCCTCGTGGCCTCCTGGCCTCCTGCTCTGCCATAACCTTTAACCATGTTGTACTGCCTTTCCACAGGTCCACAAACAATGGAGCCAGTGAAGCATGGGTTGAAACCTCTGGAACTGAGCCAAAATAAATCTTTCCTCTCTTAAGTTGTTTTTCTCTAGTATTTTGTCACAGTGACATAAAGCTGATTAACATAGGCGTATTCAAGGAGAATTCAGATGGTAAACTGTGGTCAGAATTCCTATAAACACTGGAAGCCTAAACAAGATGACCTCAGAAGAATATTCCCATATTTTTTTATAACATATATAAACAAACAACAGCTAGTCAAAAATCCCTTGTCTTCTGAGTTATTTATATTACCTAACACTTACCATATATTTAGGAAATTTGATTTGCACTTTTGTTGATATTATCATTCAATCTATCCTGTTGTGCCAAATTAAAAATTAGATAATATTGCTTAGTAACAGAACTGTTTAAATGACAAAAATTAATAGATTCATGCTAGTTATTAATTTACTACCTCTCATCTCCACACATTATTTTTGCCCTGCTTTGTGTTACAGTTATTCCCCCTGTTCTCTTTTTCTAGATGGCTCAGTATTAGGTTCTGACAATAGCAGGTGCTAGAGAGAAATTGCAAGGCTAGAACAGGAAAGATGAAGTGTTTTCTCTGCAGTTCTGTTTTTCACGCAAGGGTAAGTAAATCAGTGTGCCATGTCAGGTCAGGCAAGCTGCTGTGGCATCCGTCCCACAGCTCTTCAACAGAAAGTGCCGTCTACTTTCTTCCTCCATCCAGTGTCATGTGGCAGGTTCCTGCACAAGCTAACACCCCTCCTCAGAGACCTGAATCTCAGGTTTGTGAAAGATCTAGTCTTCTGTCTCTGGATCCCTCTTTTTTCTCTTTTCCTAGGTGTAGTTTTGTTTACTGTTGCTACTTCTGAATATCTTATAAGTTTTCTTTTGTTTACAATTTTTACTAGTTAACCAACCCATGCCTAGTTGATAATTTTTTTTCTTGCTCAATTTCTGTTGTAGTTGCCATCCATAAATGACTATACCATGACCAATACAAAGCTTGGCAACAAAACTGAGAACAAATATCAGAAACCTCTTCAAAGTCTCATTTTTGGTTTCTCCTAAAATTCTCAGACATAAAATTAGAATGTTACTCTCTATTTCCTGATTTTGGATTATTTGTAGGATGGTGATTGGGTGTAAATAGGTTTTCAAATATGTTCCACTGGACACCAGTCCTGTACCTGACAGATATGCTTGACAAGAATGACATATATTCATAGACTTTCTGTAATTTGCCTGACCGGAGCACCAAAGGACTATTTAGAAATATTTGAAGCACTTATTTGTGGAAGGCAGAAGTTTGACATGATAATCAGTCATGTAAAATCTCAAGATAAAAAGAAATTAGCATGTCACACTCACTTCCTTCTTGTCAGACTTAACTACATCCAGTGATTATGAAAAGGATGGTAAAAACCTAGGGTCTATTTTAAGTCTACATTTGGCATAAAAATATTGTATACTGATCTTAGAGTATAATTGTGTATAGATGGTAAATGTCCAATAGGTCTCCATAGACTCTCCATCCTTGAATCTGCCCAAATATGAAATATCACCAGAAATAAATGATGGGATAGAAGACATCAAAACTTATAGTTAAATGTTCACCATCTCTCCTTTTTTCCTACCTATGAAAGAATTCTAGATCATCATGGTGATTTAGAGCAGGGTGCTGGAAGGTACTGGTCTAGATAACAGAATTAAAGAAGCTAGATCACCAGGGTTTTGCTCTACATCAGAAAGACGTATGCAGAGTGAAGAAGGAAGAAAATAGAAGGCACTTGTGTGTTAGCAGAGGAACAAGAAAGTGGGAGGAGGAGGAAGTGAATATTGTTGTGGAAGAGCAGAGAGAATGAGACAGAGCAGAAGTAGTGAGTTCATAGAGGAGGTAGGAAAAACAAAATATGGGGCTACAGTAAAGGTGAAGAGTTGCAGGAAATTTATGTAAGAAAATTGTATTCCTGTGAGATGCCCATTTAAAACCGCACTTAGTTCCTTTAATAAACATTAATAAAGTTTTCCATGGCTTTTCAAGACTTTTCTAATTAATTTGAATAGCACATGGATTTGGTTGAGACACAAAAGGAGAGAAGAGGCAAGCCTCCAGATGTCCCAGTTATATTCAAGACCCAGTCAAAGAGGAGATTCCTTTATGTTATAGGCATGCATTATGTCAGGTTCCCCTCTAAGAACCTATGAAGGCTGACCATGTATCTCAGTGGTAGAGGATTTGCTTGTTAAGTGCAAGGCCCTAGATTTATCACCATCACTGCAAAGAAGAAAAAGCAACTTGAAAAAATAATGAATACTTATTGCTCTTTCTAGTTATATGTATGTTCTCTTTCTGTCTAACCTAAATTTTATATTGTAATAAAATTGTATCAACTTTACTATTCAGGTAAAGATGACAAAACAAAGCTATACTTAATAGCTGGACCTACTTAGGGTATTTGGAGGTTATATAGTATTAAGTATGATTCCACAGATACACATCATTGTATTTGTTGACACTATTTACATGATCAAGATTCTACTCTTCAACCAGGTGCAGTGGCTCACACCTCTAATTCCCAGATGCTTAGGAGGCTGAGGCAGGAGAATTGCAAGTTCAAGGCCAGTCTCAGCAACTTGTCAAGGCCTTAAACAACTTCGTGAGACCCTGTCTCAAAATAAAAAAAAATAAAAGGGCTCAATGTTTAAGTGCCCCTGGGTTCAATTTCTGGTACCAAAAAAAAAAAAAAAAGAAGAAAAAGAAAGATTCTACTCTTCAAAAAATATGGCAGACAGACATTGCTAATATATTTCTTGTTTCATAGTAACTCCCTCATTTTCTTAAAAAAAATTCTGAAGCAAATATTTAATAACCACTTACAGCATTAGGGAGTTAGGGGTCTAGATAATGACACACAACTGTGCCATCTGTCTAATGGGTGAGAGTGCTCTAAATTGGCAAGGTATAATTGATGAGCCTCCAAAATTACTACTAAAAGAGTTCCATTATATATGTAAGAGAAACTGCATAGGCCCTTTGGGAGCCTTTGTCTTTTATTATAAAAACTATTACCTCTGAGTTCTGTGGGTTCCACTTCCAGAAACAGGAGCATTTCACATCAGACCAATCCTCCCACAGAAAATAACAATGAACTTTGAACAAATGTATCTTTTTAATGACTAGGCCTAAGACCACGGTATGTGAGAAAGGCAATGTCTCCCACAAAATTTAAGGAGATGCAAAAAAATAAGAAAAATTTAAGACCTTCAGTAATCAAGAGAAATAGAATTGAAATTCCATATTTTTTAAAAGCAAAATTAATGTAAAACATCTGCAATGAGTGTAATACCAAATTTCTAATAAAGAATAGAATCAGTATTAGTGATCTTTTTTTTTTCTTTTTTTTACCTCTACTGCTAATATGGCTCAGCACAGCACTGTTACTGACCTATCTTTATTTAAAATGTTGTTATATTTCTCCTTGTGGATGTTTGTATTAATTTTGTAATGACAAATTAAAATTAAGGCAATTTCATAGGCTCTGTGAAAGAAAGAGGTAGCTGCCCAGGGAGTAACAGAGAAGTGATGCAAAAAAAAAAAAAAAAATGTGATGATCATCTGTCCTTTTAAAGTAATCAGTTATTCTGCCAACTGTCAAAATGTGTATATGAATGGTGACTGTTACCCTTTCAGCAGTGCTGAACACTTCCCAGCCATCAATGCTCACCATCAGTTGGATCTTCATCTGTTTGCTTGGCATTTGTTGCTTGGTCTATTCTAGGGCAACTCCCATCTGGAATATTACAGAACAATTTGCCAACTGAAACCAAAATTTCTGCAAAGGGAATAATTACTTAGAACACCACTGGGGGAAGTCCCCCAAAAAGTGGTAAAAAAATAAAGGGTGCAATTCAACAAGCAGCCCAGCTATAAGCAACTTGGGAATCTATTTCAGCTGTAAAGAGCCACCTTTCCTGAGATGACACCCTTCTCAAGGCAGCCTACATCTGATGATAAGCAAAGCAGGGATTTAAAACCCCCAGAATTTTGGTCTAAGACAAAAATTTTAATAAAAATAAAATTAAAATTAAAAATGAATAAACCTGAAGAGTATTATTTCCCTTCATAGCTCCTGCTAAACTGGTCAAATATTAGCTGATCTGCAACAAATTCGGCTTCTCCCTTGACCCAGTCCTTCTTCTTCCCTCTTCCATTAACATCTTGTCCTCCAAAATCCTCATCTAATATCTCCTTCCAGAAGACTCAACCTGAGACAAGGAGATAAACTTGCTAGCATTTTTCTTCTTATAATTACTTAGAACAACACTAAAAACAACGTTTGAAAAAAAGAAAAGAAAAATCTAACTCCATTTGCAATGTGTCTTTTTTGAGCTCTCTCAATTTAGTTATAAATTATGCATATAGTTATAACATTTGGATTCATATTTTTCCATTGATATTATTTAACACAATTCCTTGTGACAACTTCATTCACATACAGTGTTTATCTTTTGCAATAATGCCCTTACAGTATTCCACAGTAGATTTATTACCTATCTCCAAATCTATGGTCTTAAGCGTTTTTTTTTTCTTTTTTTTTCCACAACTAAAAATAGTGTTGTTATAAATATTTTTGTATAAATTGTGTTCTTGCTTTTTTTTAATTAATTCTTTTGAAGTTGCCTTCTTAGCATTAGACAACAGTCCTCTGAATATCAGCATTGGGACCAGTAAGCAGAGAAGGGAAGAGCAAAAGAGGAAAAATGGGATGTCACATAACAACCAATTTTTTCATATATAAAATATATATATAAATGGAGGATATGGAAATCTGAAACAACCTGAATTTTCACCAAGTTCTGGCTATCCTCGCTTTCCTATGAATCTTTTTGACTAATCTGCACTGTGAGTGTGGTCACTGAATTATATTTGTTTAGGGCACCATTATCCAAAATCTGCCTCATAGACTAAGTTCACCAACGTGTACTATGAAAGAAAAAGTGTTCAGAGGACAAACATATTTCAGAAATACTATATATTAAGGAAGTTCTCTTCTTTCCCTTTTTCTTTTTCCTGCAATACCAAAGATTTAATCCATGGCCTTGTGCATGCTAAACAAGCCCCCACCACTGAACAACATTCCAGCTGTTAAGTTCTCTTGGTGAAGATTAACAATGTACAGGGATGTGTTAAAGGTTTGGGGAATTCTTACAATAAAGGAATGTGTTAAATTTGTTTAATCTACCTAATAGAATTAATAGTCTCGGGAAAATAGTTTGTGAAACAAATGTATACATGGGTCCATAAAAAAACTTTCAGAAAAAAATTATTATGCATACATATGTTAACATACACATATGATGGGCTAGGGTTATGGCTCAGTGGTAGAGTACTTGCCTAGCACTTGTGAGGCACTTGGTTCAATCCTCAGTAGCACATAAAAATAAATAAATAAAATAAAGATATTGTGTCCATCTATAACTAAAAAAAAATAATACATATATTGCTTATTAGTTAAGATGTTATCTCCCTATAGAAACCCATTTATGCTATTACCGTAGCATCCCCATCAGCCCCAACCACCCATACAGTCATACTTTAAATGTTTGACAAAAGATTATGAAGTTGTTTTAAACATGTTAAAAATCACTTTATTCATTTATAGACATTTATATAATGCAGTTTTAAAGAAAGATAACAGCTGAGGGAAACAACAGGGAAAAAGGCATAAAACTTAAGATGAATTTTTTTATATACATATGAAGTTGCTGTGTGAGAATAAGAGCCCTCAGCAGATGTACAAATCCATTATCTCTTCACATGGCAATATGTTCTTCCTTTCAGAAAATTTGAACAAGTTGAGAACATAAAATAATTCGAACAGACTGAATTGCAGAGCAGATAAAATAAAAATGATTGGCACAAGATAATGGAACAGCACAAGAGATGTTACTTACCTAGGTGAGCTTAAACCAGGGCAGTAACCAGTGACATTCACCATTGAACAAAGCCCTCAAATACATAATAATTCCATTAAATAGAGTAGATTTCTGCCATGTGCGTCTACATGCGCATCCTACGTTAAAACCCAGTGACAATGTTTTTCACACCTTGTCGTGTCAGCCTTGTTTCTCAAAGGCTCATGGCATCTACTCCATGACTCACATAATCTATGTATCCAGAAACAGGTATTTTTGAATGTACATCTGGTGATAAATATTAAATATACAAGATGAGAGTTCTAAAACAGCCTACTCTTTTCATTCCCACTTAGTGAATACCTAGTGAAGACAGAACTCTACAGACTCCTCAGAATTCTCCTCCTGTCTTAAAATTCCAAATGCCATTTTCCTCGGGATTTTTAGATTTTATAAAAATTATTAGCCAAGAGGTTGGGTGTACTGGTATACATCCATAATCCCTGCTCTTGGGGAGGCTAAAGTAAGAGGATCACAAGCTGGAGGCCAACCTGAGCACTTAGTGAGCCCCTCTCTCAAAAATAAAATGAGAAAAGGGGTAGAGATGTAGCTCAGTGATAGAAAGCTTTCCCAGCATGCAATGAGACTGTGGGTTTGATCCCCTGTATGGGGGGGGGGGGCGGGGAGGCATTAGCCAAGGAAAGATTCTACCAATCAAAATTAAGAAAACTGAAAGCCAGAGTTAAAAGTAAGAAAGAATGTTGTCTAAGCTTTTTATGAAAACAACAGTATTTCTTGGACACTGATTTCATTTTTTCACTAAATTATTATAAGAAATGTTGAAAATAGAGCTAAAATAATAATACTTTATGGTTGAAAAATACAAGCTCTGACATTAGGAGAACCAAAGTAACAAAAGGCAAATTTTTTAATCTCTTTAAGCTTAATATATTTTTTAGTAAAAGAAAAGTAATAGTACTCCTTATGATACGTTGTTGTGAGTTTAAGTACATAGAATATGGAAAGTGCTAAAATAATTATCATTACTATGTGTGTAAGTAAAATTTATTTTCTGTATATCACCATATCTTTCCAAAACTGCAGGCAGATTTTCATGAGATTTGGAAGTTAGTCTTATTTAAATTATAATGAGGTATTATACTCAAGATTCACTTTGAACTCTGCTTTTAGAAGAATGCAGTAGATGTACTTTACCCTATTTTTCCTACTAATTACAACTAAAATCTTAGACATTTTATATAATACAAACTTAAGAAGACTCTAAAATCTGGGAAGAAGGCAGGCTTTGGTACTCAGAACTCAGTGGATCATGTGGTAGTGGGTTCTCTGGATTTTCTCTTTGCCTCATATGTTCCAGACTGAGTACTGAAAAAGTCAGCAATCTGAAAATGTTAATGGATTGAGAAAAAAATGAAAGAGCCTATCATCTCCTACTGATGGGTCAGGAGAGAGGCAGCCTAGCAAGACACAACATTCAATCCCACCTCTCTACCTCAGCCAAACATTACATGAAAAATGGCACCTTCACCCTACAAGGAAGGGTAGAAAGTCTAGTCTTGGGACACTTGCCAGGCTGTAAGGAGTGCTACTAATCTTTCCCCACTCCAGCTGGTATCAGAGAGGGCAGAGAAGAAAGTTGAGACTCATACATTCCTGGTGGTAAAAGTGTGAGGAGAGATAATTGGAGGGGACATGGGGACCTGAATTTCTACTGCATCCAGCAAAACAAGGCATGCATTCCACTATTCTCAAGCTGATGTCAGAGAAGCATCACAGGAAGGTCAAATTGAAACTGGTGGCTTGTGGCCACAGAGCCATTGCCAGTGATGCCCATGGAGGCCACAAAGGAACCAGTAAGAAAATACCTCTTCACTTCCAGACAGGTAAGGGTCAACAGAGGCCTAATGGGGAATGCAGTTTGGGCCAAATTGCAAAGGTATTCGGTAGAGGAGGACAGTCTTTTCAACAAATGGTGTTGAAATCAATGGATACCAATAGGCAAAAAATGAAACCTCAACCTAAACATCCAACCTTTTATGAAAATTTACTCAAATCACAAATTTAATGAAAAGGTAAAACTATAAAACTTTTAGAAAGTAGTACAGGGGAGGAAATTTTTAGGATCTAGAATTTAATGAAGAGTTCATAGACATGATACTAAAAGCACAATCCATAAAAGAGTCAATGAATTGCACCTGATCAGAATTTAAAACTTTTGTTCTGTGAAATAGTCTGTTAAGAGAAATGAAGAGAAAAGATTCAGAGTAGGAGGAAATATCTGCAAAGTATTCATCTAGATTTTTAAAAAACTATTAGAAAAAAAAATTCAATTAGAGAATGGGGGGGAGTATGAGGAGACATTTCTTTAAAGAAGGTAAGATATATAGATGATAAGGAAGTGGAAAAAAATTCAGTGTCACTAAATATTAGAATGCAGATTAAGACCATGATGAGCTATCACTATACACTTCCTCTTATCATGCTGAATTTTTGTTTTGAAGTGACAATACTAAATGTTAGCAAGGATAAGTAGAAATTTTGTCTCTTACATGTTGCTGATGGGAATATATAGCCATTCTGGAAAAAAAGTTTGTCTGCTTAAGATAATTAAGCAAACACTTATCATACAACCCAGAAATTGTACTCCTGGGCATTTGTCCGAGAGAAATGAAATATGATTAGCAGCTTTATTTATAATAGCCAAAACACTGGAGCACTACTCAGCAATAAAAATGAATGAAATATTGATACATTCAACTTGGATGCATCTCAAGAACATTATGACAAGTTCAAAAAAATCTCAAAAGGACATATACTTTGAGACCTTTTATATAGTATTCTTAAAATAATCAAATTATACAGATAGAAAACAAATTAGTGGTTGCCAAGTGTTAGGAATAGTGTAGAGAAAAGAGTTGATTTTAGCTATAAAGGGGCAGGGAGTTTAAAGATATTTTTGGTGAAAACATAGTTCTATATATTGACTGTTCTGATGGCTAAGTAGTCTAAACATGTGATAAAACTACATCAAGTCATACACAACCATTGTCTAATTCCTATATAACTAATTAATATTATATTGTGATTAGGTAAGATGGACCATTGGAAGAAATTGAGAGAAAGGGTAATTGGGTCCTCTGTGTACTACTTTTGCAATTTCCCATGAATTTATAATTACTTTGAAATTAAAATTTTATGTTTAAAAAAAATCCCTCTGGGGGCATTATGACTGCCAGTCAGAAGAAATCAAAATGTAACTCAAAACATGTTTGACTTCCAGTTGAAGAAAAATGCCATATATAGAGATTTTTGTGGTAAAGAAAACAATCAATTTTTTTCCGATATGGTTGCTTAATGGTTTTCAACCTCCGACTGCAGATTAGTACTAAGTGGAGAACTGTAAAATTGTTCAATGTCCAACCCCACCTCCATTGATTCTGACTTCCCTGGCCTAGGATGGTTATAATTATCCTCCAGGATTTTAAAGTGTGCTCTGGACTGAGCCATGCCATATTTCACTAAGGATTGTAACCTCAGTTCATCATCTGAACACTCTTGTTGAGCCCTTGTATAGGAAAAGTAAACTAAAGGCTTACATTATTTTAATAGTTATGTTAAGGCCAGCTACTGAGCCCTGTGAATCTCCTAAATCTTAATTAATGTAGCAGTATTCATTACCCAGGAAGATTAAAAACAAAGTAGATGACTTTCGATTGATTACTTTTTTAAAAGAAATCAATATTTTATCCTTTGGATATCAGTGATTCTTTCAAATGATCCATTTACTTTTCAGTGGTTATAAATAAAAGGCAAGAAAAAAAATGCCCTAAATCTCAGACACTAATTTATGATGAACTGTTTCTAAAAGGGTAACTCTACATTGAGTGAACTAAGGTAAACAGCAGTAGGGATTCTTTCATATTTTTCAGGCTAGTACAATGACAAATGTGTCCTATAAAGAGAACTTAATACAGATTTTTAAATTAAAATTATTAAGCTTTATATTAATTACTACAATTATGAAAGATTGCCAAAATTCCACGTTAATATTTATAGCTTCCATTATATATCAAACTTTATTTAACAACAGTTAATGATGCTTCCTTGTCACATGTTTTAGTCATCTTTTTCGCTGCTGTGACTGTAAAACCCGACCAAAACGAATGTAGAGGAGGAAAGATTTATTTAGCGGCTCACAGTTTCAGAGGGCTTAGTCCATAAAAGGCTGGTTCCATTCCTCCTCGGGGCTCAAGGTAAGGCAGGATGTCATGAGGAAAGAGTGTGGCAGAGGGAAGCAGCTTACATGGTGATCAGAAAGCAGAGAGAGAGACTCCACTCTTCAGATACAAAACATATACCCCAGTACAATGCCCCCAGTGAGCCACTTCCTCCAGCCATACCCCACCTGCCTCCAGTTCCCACTAGGTTAATCCCATCAGGGATTGATTTGCTGATTAGATTAAGGCTATAACCCGATCATTTCTCCTCCAAACCTTCTTGCATTGTCTCACACATGAAGTTTTGGGGGACACCTCAAATCTAAACCATAACATAGGATATTACAATTAATATATAATGGGGATACAGAGGAGCATCCTGGAACCAGAGGGCATCTGTTCATGTCCCTGTTAGCCAATTTACTGGTTATTTGACCTTGGGTGAGTTTTCATCAGTTACCTCACATGTAAATTTGGAATAATAATATTCTGAAAAATTGATTTAAAAAATATTAGAAAGCACTTAAATTACAACATGATAAATATTTTATCATTGTCATAATCATAACCATTTTAAAAATTCAATTTATAATTGTTAGCTGCCCGCTTATAGGTCTGTGAAACTTTTTAAAAAATTTTAGTCCATATCAATACAGCACCCTTCCCATTATCAAAACTACTATGTGTTGATAATCAGTAGTTAATTGAAGGGTGATTGTTTCTGAACAGCAGATGACTGAGCCTATTTGCTTACACTGATGAACCCTATTTAGACAATTCATTGGAAGTAGCCAGTTCCCTTGGCATGTCAAGCCATGTGACATGCAAATGTCATATACCATTTGTAGCTTTCCTTTTAGAAATTAGCAGATATATTTTGTTTCTTTAGCCTTTTCATTAGAGGGTACCCTAGCTGTGGTGTTGCTAATATTTTAAACCTTAGATTTAGGAGCAGAAAATTCTAACAGTGTGGGTATAGCTATAAATATTTCATACCCTAAAGCAACACAGAGGGCCACAAAAATATCTGGAAGAATTTCAAAATGTCTGTAGAACGCAGTAGTAATTGGTATGTGTATGATATTAAATAATGTAAGGATGAATGAGTTATGTAATTTTTTTAAACTTCACAAAAATAAAATTATGCAAGATTCTGAAACAATAAATTTCAAATAAGCCTGAGTAAGTTATTTATAAAAATAACTACTAATAATAGTAATTTAAGAACTATCTATAACTTAAATATTGAACCACCACAATGATTTATTGAAATAATTTCAACATTACCTATACAATTATTACTTTATAATTAGCAAAAACATTTTAATATTTGAGTACAAAGGCTTGCCTTCTTTTTAAATATTAAGATATATAACTAATTGCATATTTTTATTTCAAATATACTAATTCTTTCTAAGAAAATTATGGTTAAAATAAACAAAATTTAAAATACAAATAATCTGGGTGATTCCTCAAATTTCAGCCATAATTTTTGCACTGCAGTTGTATTTTGTTTTGTTTTTTTGTTGTTGTTGTTGTTGTTGTTGTGGGGGGTGGCTGGGCAGTTCTCTTGCTCAAATTGAAGTACCTGCTTAGAAGTATACCTGTATCATTGTCCTTAAATGTGCAAATAATAGGCAAGGTGATTCTGTGTTTTTATTTGTTGATATTCCCTCTGTCTCCCACACAGAATTAATGGTGTCTTACTATAAATAGGTAATAGGTACACAATAAAATTTAAACAATTAATCAAGCAAATAGAGATAAAGAAAAAAATCAGTGTAGAAAAATAAGACAAAGCCTAAAGTAAGGTTAGAATATACATGGTTCAGTGTGTTTGCCAGAGAAGGATTACAAATTTAGCTCCACAGGGAACGCATGATTGGTTTATCATAGACAATGTCCATATGCTCAGAAGGTGTAGTCTTTTCTGGTACTGAGATCTATGAGACATCTCTCCCAAGAGTCACTATAAAGCAGAATCTTTCTGATATGATGCCCAGCATTGTCGACAACACCTCTACAGTAGTGCTGGGTCACAAACCTTTTCTTATAACATCTCCCTAAGCCAACTGACCTCACACCATCAAAGCTCAGGAAAACTAATTCCTGAGCCAAAGCCAAACTAAACAGGATCCCAGGTACCTAACAAACAAGAAATATCAAGACTTAGGCCTTAGCTGTATTAGTCAGCTGAACAGAATTAATATATATAATTATTAGAGGGAATTTATTAGATTGGTTCCCATGATCAGAGACTAGATAGTTCCCACAATGGTTGTCTGCAGACTGTTTTACTGGAAAAGAAAAACAGTAGTTTCTCAGTCCAAAAAGCTGGTAGCCTCAGAATAAGAGGGACCAATGATGCAGTCCTAATCCAAGGCAGAAGGCCAGAGGGCTCCCTGGTGCAAGTTTACATACAAAGGCGAATGATCCTGGAGTCTGACATCCATGGGCCATGGCAACAGCAAAAAATGCCCCTGCTCAAGAAGAGTTGAGTGCACACTACTCTACTACTTTTTGTTCTTTCTGGAACCTCAGTCTTATGGAACGGTGGTGCCCACATTTAGTGCCTTTCCCTGCTCAGGTCACTGACCCACATACCAACCATTTCTAGAAGCACCCTCACACACACACACCCAGAATTGTGTTTCACAATTTTCTAGGAGTCTTTCAATCATATTGACAGCTTAGATTAACCATCACGCTAGCCAAATAAATAATGGCAAGGATTAAGACTCCATCTTAATCCACAGAAACATTTCAAGTTAACTAGAGGAAAAAATGACCAATATATTTAACTGTCAAAGTATCTTTTCAAATAAATTAAGGGCAAAAGAATTACTTAAGCCTTGTATGTTGCATAATTTCTTCCTTATTCATTTAGTATGTGATGGAAACTGTAATTGTAGACCTTACAAAGAATCAAGAGAAAGAAGAAGAAATTATTGATGAGGAGTCTTTAATGAAAAATCAAAGAAATGGGAAGTTTAGGATAGTGAAAAGAAACAACTCATTATTGGTATATGGGTATGAGATGCTTCATGTCAAATTTGGTACCAAGAATAAAAGCCAATGAATACAAATTAAATTTTACAAGAGCACTGAAAGGTGTCGAGTTCTACAAATAAATAGAAAAGGCCCACATTTCTTTAACTGAACTTTCAAGATGAAAAGCCAAATTATCTAAAAAGGAGAAGTGGATATTTATAAACACATGCTAAAATTTCTATACATACAATACCAATGTTAGGCACTTTGCACCTGTTCCCCTCAGTACCCAACTTCTATTATGAGAAGCTCAGAGCTGACTGGAAAGTGGAGATCTTAAGTCAATTTACATAATCTACTTGCCTAATATTGTGAATAGACACTAGGAGGTCTTTATGCATTCCACTGATAACTAGGTATTTCCTTTCAGAAACTTACTCCCAGGAAAATCAAGACTTGAGCACTAGCCAAACAAAGAATTACAAAGAAGGCTACAGGTAAATCCCAAGATTAAATCATGTCAAACCAATTAAATCAGACACCAATAGTGTCAGAGAAAAATCACAGTGGCATATAATAGATGACTTAATATTTAAGGATTAAAGGTAGGCAAATGATCTTTATTTTGGGCTGAGAGACAATAGGAGAAAGATGAAGACTGAGACAGAAAATGGAATGTAAAGGGAATTCAAGAGAAGATAAGTCAATAGGACAAAGTGAAGACCAAAGACGGCTTCCTGTCAGCTATCATCTGGGCTGTGCAGGTGTTTGGGGACAAAGAAAAGAATAATGTACAAAGAAATATACTCAGGATCATCCAGGGATAAAGATTGAAAAATACTTTTTAATGTGTAGAAACAAAACAAATAGCTTCTTAATTTAAAAATATCTGAAACAATGAATAAAAGCAGATGTAAAGAGGTAGCTTCCAAACAAGGAGGAACTCGGAGAACACCAGGAAGGGACAGAGCTCCAGAAAAAGAGAAGGAGGTTCAGAAAGCTGTAGGTTTGGAGGAAAAGAAGAAACAGAGGAAGGAAACAATCCGTGTTAGTCAGCTTTCCATGGCTGTGACAAAATATCTGAGAAAAACAACTTAAAAGGAGGAAAGATTTATTTAGGCTTTTGTTGAAGGTTTCAGTCCATAGTTACTTGAGCCAATCACTGTGAGTCTGTGGTGAGACAAAACATAGTGGTAAGATTCACAATAGCTAGACTGTGGAACCAACCTAGATGCCCTTCAATAGATGAATGGATAAAAATAAATGTGGCATTTATACACAATGGAGTATTACTCTGCACTAAAAAATGACAAAATCATGGAATTTGCAGGGAAATGGATGGCACTAGAGCAGATTATGCTAAGTGAAGCTAGCCAATCCCTAAAAAACAAATGCCAAATGTCATCTTTGATATAAGGAGAGCAACTAAGAACAGAATAGGGAGGAAAAACATGAGAAGAAGATCACCATTAAACAGGGTCGAGAGGGGGGAGAAAAAGAGAGAGAGAAGGGAAATTGCATGGTAAAGGAAGGAGACCCTCATTGTTATACAAAATTACATATAAGAGGAAGTGAGGGGAAAGGGGAAAAAAACAAGAGAGAGAAATGAATTACAGTAGATGGGGTAGAGAGAGAAGATGGGACGAGAGGGGAGGGGAGGGGAGGGGAGGGGGGATAGTAGAGGATAGGAAGGGCAGCAGAATACAACAGACACTAGTATGGCAATATGTAAAACAGTGGATGTGTAACCGATGTGAATCTGCAATCTGTATACGGGGTAAAAATGGGAGTTCATAATCTGCTTGAATCAAATGTATGAAATATGATATGTCAAGAGCTTTGTAATGTTTTGAACAACTAATAATAAAAAAAGAATCAAAAATAAATTTAAAAAAACATCATGGTAAGAAGCATGTGGTAGGGCAGAGGTGCCCATCTCTAGGTGGCCCTGAAGCAGAGAGAGACAGAAAGGAGGAGGCTGCCTACATAATCCACCCTTCAAAGGCAGGCCCCCAGTGAAAGATTTCTTCCAAAATGGTCCTATGTCCTAAAGTTCCTATCTCCACATGATAGTCCAGTAAGCTATGAAGCCATCAATGAATTAATCCAATCACAAGGCTAGAGCCCTCATGATCCCATCAATTCCCAAGTCCCCACTTGTAAACACTGTGGCTTTTGGAGACCCCCACTTCAACACATGAGTCTTTAGGAGACATTCCAAATCCAAACTATAAGGCCAGGTACTATAAAGTCTGACTATTTGAGATACCAAGTTCCTTTCTTGCCAGACTTTAGTTAAGTGGGAATAGAGCAGAAATCTGCATGGCAAACTTAAATATTGGGGATTGAGTGGATTGTGTAGCCTTGCTATAATGCTATCAATTTTAGGATAAATTTTATTACAGGGAAAAATCATCTTGGACACCAGCCCAGGGTATTTACTTAATGAAACACAGAAAATTCTCATCTGCAACATTCTCATTTATAAGGCAATCCCATAAGTGGATCCTAAAGATATCATCCTAATTAAGTTCTAGGGTAAGTATAAATTCAAAGTCCTAGTTAGCAGGACTCTTTTCATAAAATAAGCATCTGTAGATAAATTCCAAAACATTGCTAAATACTTCCTGTTCATGAGAATATATAATGATGTGAGGTAGCTAACTAGAAAAATTTCATTTTCCTTGTAGATTATACATTTGGTTGAAGTGAGGACTATAGAACAGCCACACATAAACGGGTATGATGTATCAGAGGCGAGGGATAAGAAAGTCCAAAGAGATAAGTAGAAACTTACACCTGCTTCTGTGAACAGCAAAGAATACGCACATATTCGAGAAATAGGGTCATTTGGCAGGAGCCAGGTGAATCATTTGAACTGGGTCTGGACTGTTAGTCTGTTGGAAGGAGACTGAGAAAGGAGCTCCAGGAGCAAAGGTACAAAGGGAAGGATGTAAACCATTCATATAAGGAGCAGTTATCAAGGGCAAGTAGAAGAAATGGCAGGAAAAATAGGAAAACAACCTCCCTCAGGGATAAAGGAAAGGGCTTTAAATATAAATTTTCAGGAGCCACGGAAGTAATATGATGAAAACAGTATTTAATTTTTTTCTTTTCTTGTGGCTTTTCACAAGTTAAACAGACAGCCAGGATTACTAGAGAAAGATACCTACTAAAAAGTGGGGAATCGACATTCAGGAAATCCTTCAGAGCCTTTTACACTATTGATTTCAGGCTAAAGACATAGCCAGTATAACACACATATATTGAAATAAGGGCATTTGTGTGTGTTGTATGCTCATTGCCTTTTGAAGAACCGCTTTACATATAGTAAGTTACCTCTGGAAAAGCAGATTATCACTTCCCTCCTACTATAAGTGGAATGGAATGTTTACTCCTGACGTTTTATTGAGACCTTTATTTCACATGTGACAGGGCAAATCTGGAGACTAGAAATACTGTTAAAATATTCTTACAGAACACTCTAGGGCTACTGTGAAAACTCCATTTGCTCACTGGTTTTGTTTCATTGAGTTTCTAAAACCTAAAAATCTCAAGAGAATGTGGTAAGATAATTTTTTTGAAGTTGGATCAAAGCAAAAAAAAAAAAAACTATCATCCTTAAAATAAATTATGGAATACATTCTAAGAGGGTGAACTTAACACTTCATTCAATTTTCCATGCTACCATATTACCCAAGTAATAATAATTACATATTTAAAAGTGTGAGAGATACTGAATAACAGTCTTTAAAAAGTAGCAAATAATACTTTCCTCAGCTGCAGAAATCTTTGGAAATGCTATATACATATTTGAGGTCAGAATTTGGTTTGAAGTGTTTAGAAAAAGGAACAAGATATTTAAATGAGACAAATGGCTTAGAGGCTTAATGGAAACAGATGGATAGCAATTAGAGAGAATGCTAAGCATGAAGCACCACTGCAAATAGTTCCCGGCTGGAGAAGAGCAGATGATCTGAGCCTGGGCTGAGAAAGGATAAGAAGAAATCACTTGTTCCAGCTCTTGTTCAATCTTTACTTCTAAGTTTAAAAAATTAAAGAATGTTAAGACCGAAAAAATAGCAACATAAGAAATGTGATCAGATGAAAGTGGTCTGTATGACTCATGGTATTCATATAATTCATTCTTTTTCCCCCGCTTCTCCTACCCCTCCCTTTTCTGCTCTTCTTTGGTCTATTTGCTTCTTAACTAAAACTCATGATTTTTCCCCCTAGCTTTGTCATTTTCTTCCTTCTACCAGGAAGGGCCACAAACTTTTCTTATAAACACAACTTGGGTTAAGTAGCTAAAGGAGAGAGGAAAAGGACCTGCTGATAAAGAGGATTGGGTAAAGAGGGATTGGCTCCTAAAATTTAATTTTTTCATGGTCAGCATACTTAGAAAAACAGAATAAAACAGGAAAGGATTAAAATGGCTTATAGATTTGCCAGGTACACTTTCAAGAACAGCTGGTTGGAAATCCCCAGCTTGGGAATAACCAGCATGAGGGACAAGTTGGAAAAGATGCAGAACTGTTTCATTTTTAATAGTACTTGGTATATTCTGATTATATTAATCATATTACACAGGGATATTCAAAAAACACAAGGCTTGTGGTTTTGATTAAATGTTTCTTTTTTGACACAACCATTTAAAATAACCTAACACACTAGTGTTAGGAATTGACAGGATTTGCTGGACATTCTTGTAACTACTCACCTTCAAAATTCTTAGACAAGTATCTTGACCATTAAAGACCTAATTGAAATCATGTTGTGTCAGATAAGATGAATACTATAGGAAAGAGTATATCTGAAGAATGAAAATATTTGAGGGAAAACACATTTTTCTAATTATCAACTGGTATTTAGTTGAAAGGAGATGTTTACTGCTAAGGATAACTACATGAACTATAGATATTCCCTGGTTGGTTGGTTGGTTGGGAATGTAAGAACCACTGGGATTTTCAAAATATGTATCAAACGAATTATAGAAAATAAGCATATATGTATACATATCATAAAGTGGAAAAATAAACACATATTAAATATGTATATATCCTAAATATAAAAACATACGATTTGCTTAATCACAGAAGCACTAAAGTGGACATTAGAGATTACCTAGATGTGTTTCTTAGCATCAAACCACTTCACAGAGAATTTAGCCAAATATTTTTAAGTATTATTAGAGAGAGTGAGAACTATTCAAAGAAATACACAAAAATAAACATCCACAATTCTCAAAGAAGCATGAATTTTCAATCTCAAGAGGGTCAGTATACGATAACATGTAGGTTAATGAATCCTATTAGAGTCATCCCCCTTCTCCAGGGTTTTGCTTTCCATGGTTTCAATTACCTGTGAGTCAACTGAAGCCTGAAATATTTATGTTTGTATTGACTCTTTCTAGAGAAAGAGACTGTTTTAGTCAGCTTTTTTTTTTTTTTTTTTTTTTTTTGGTGTGACTAAAAGACCCAACCAGAACAATTATAAAGGAAGAAAAGTTTGTTTGGGGGCTCATGGTTTCAGAGGTCTCAGTCCATAGACAGCGGGCTTCATTCCTTGGGGCTCAAGGTGAGGCAGAACATCCTGCCGGAAGAGTGTGGCAGAGGGAAACAGCTCACATGATGATCAGAAAATAGAGAGAGAGACCCCCACTTTCCCAGATACAAATATATAACCCAAAGCCACACCCCCATTGCCCCACCTCCTCCAGACACACCCCTCCTGCTTCTAGTTAGCACTCAATTAATCCCACCAGGTGATTGATTCATTGATTGGGTTAAGGCTCTCGGAACCCAATTATTTCTTCTCTGAACTTTCTTGCATTGTCTCACATAAGCTTTGGGGGGACACCTAACAGCCAAACCATAACCAAGACCATATTCACATGACTTATTAAGTGTTGTTACAATCATTCTATTTAGTGTTAGTTATTATTAATCTCTTATTTGTCCAATTTACAATTTAAACTTTCTCGTAGGCCTTTGAGGAAGAAAAGCATAGTATGTGTAGAGTCCAGACTCTCCATGTTTTCAGGCATCTACTGAGGGCTTTGGAATATAGCCCTCATAGATAAGGGGCACTACTGTTCATGGCAAAAAGAATTCTACCTGAACAAGGCCTGGACTTTAGAACACCTTTTGTAATGAAGTTGACCAAATCCCTTCACTATTCTTAAGCTTTCACTTGAATATGAAATGAAAGATTTGGACCAAATAATTTGAGTTTTATTCCAATACTTACACTTTATGAATTCATAAAATCTTGTAATATTCAGGAAATGTGTTTTCAACTTTAGATTATTGTTTAAAATTCAACCGGTTCCCAAGATTCAAAATGTACCCAGTATACTTTCATTTTTAAAGAATATTTACATATGGTGCTGTGGGTGTAGCTCAGTTAATAGAGCTTTTACCTAACATGTGCGAGACCCTGGGTTCACTCCTCAGTACCACTTACATAAATAAATAAAAATTTACGAACACATTTATTTAACAAATATATATATAATTTCTACCATGTGCTGAGTACTGTGCTCTTCATCATGGATATAGCAGTGAACAGAACCTGAATCTTGCCCTTGTAGGGTTTATAAACTAGTACCCATATCACAGGAAGGCAAAATTGTGGTGTGATTTTTTTTTCATCTTTTTAATCTCATTTTCTGGAGTTGCTATGTTATGGTTTGGATCTGGAATAGCCCCCAAATGCTCATATATGGAAGGAAATGCAGCAATGTCCATAGGTGGGGATTTGGGGAAATGATTGGATCATGAGTGCTCTATCCCCCTGAGTAGATTAATCCATTTGATGGACTAATAATTTGAATGAATGCCTGGGTGGAAACTGTAGGCAGATATGGCATGGTTAAAGAAATAGGTCACTGGAGCTGAGCTCTTGAGAGCCTCTTCTCTCTCCCTTTCTCTCTCTCTGTCTCTCTCTCTCTGTCTCTCTCTCTCTCTCTCTCTCTCTCTCTCTCTCCCCTCTCTCTCTCTCTTCTCTCTCTCTCTCTCTCTCTCTCTCTCTCTCTCTCTCTCTCTCTCTCTCTCTCTCTTTCTCTTTTTCTCTCACTCACTTTCTCTCCTCCACTCCTTCCCAGCTTCCATGAGCTGAGCCATCTTGCTTTCCTCCACTGCCATGAGCTGAGCAACTCTCCTCTCTTCCACCAAGATGTTCTGTGTGACCTCAGGAATAGGGCAGTGGAGCAGGCAAACCATAGACTAAACAATGAGCCAAATAAACCTTTGCTCCTCCAAGTTGTTTGTGTAAGGTATTTTGGTCACAGCAATGAAAAGCTGACTAATACATGCTATATGTAATACTTTTGAAATAAAGAAAGTTGCTATTTTTAAAAATGCAACTGTTTTTAAGAATCACATAGTCCTACTCTAAAAAATAATGATGCATGAAGGAATATTTAGATCTTGAATGACTTCAGGATTTTAAACAAAAACTAGACAACTGCTCAGATCTGTTTTTACAAACAATGGATCTGTACGAAAAAAAATTGATGATTATTTTACAAGATCCTTGTGGGCTGTTTAGCACAGGATCAAAAGTGGAATCGCAGGCTTGCAAGCTTGGATACTATCTGGAAACCTAGGAGACTCTTATAAGCACTGTGATAATAAAATACTAGAAAGTTTACTTTAAATTATTATGTACAAACATCAGTAGTCCTATACCACATAGTAAAAGTTCTATTTAAGGATAGATTAGATCCTAAAATAAAGTAACATCTCAGATGAGGCCATTATACCACATAAATTCATTCTGAAAGCTCCAGAACACTGCCTTCTTCTTGATCAATTTTGTTCTCATCATGTTTATTGACCCCTGTTCAGTCTTGTATGGTGCACTTTTGTTTCCTTAGAGTTCTTCTTGTCCGAGGACCTATTTTTCAGAAATCAGAAATTTCTTCTAACATTTGCAGTTGTTAGGCTTTTCAGCCAAATATTGCCTTTTTATTACAATTCTGTTCCTCTTCTTTAAAATAAATTTTTTCATCAGTAGTAGCCCTTCTAAATCATTCATATATTCTAAGGGAATTTCACCTGATTGAAACTTTAGAGATTATTTGCATTTTTATTGTTCCTATTATAAGCATTTTTATCAATCTAATAATATTAGCTTTCTATATATTTTCATTTTTATTTTGTTATTGCTATAAATATTATTAATCAATATTTAAAGTCATATGTACATGTAATATAGAAATGACTGCCAAAACGTAATTGGATTAATACATGTAATATTGAGGATAACTAATCAATTGTCTAGGAAAAATCTTTGCAATTTTAGTGAACTGGGAAGTAGTATGCCATTTCTATAGGCATTTTATAATTTTGAAAAATACAGCATCATATACTAGAAATAGTACTGGCCTATTAATCTGTAGAGCCATGTTTTAACCACTCTTCCCTTAATTCTACAGCAGTATTTTCTTATTTTGTGTGACATTTATCATGCTATAGTTTACACCTGTGTCATGATCATAAACGGTAGAAACAATCTCTGTTTTTATCTATAGTTTTTAAGCATATTAGAATAAAGTGATTTTTCATATGTCTTATCGATGACTTGTAAATTTACCTTAACAAAAATGTTTAAATCTTATAAATGCAAGCTTATTTTTGAAGATACAAAATCAGACTAAATGTTGGCTGAGCTGTCAGGAAAATTTCAATCTGGCTAGGGAAATGATGGAAATTATAATCTTCCAAATTTGACTACTAACTATACTTAATCCAAGTCCTCTCCCTTTGTTGTACAATGCAAACTACAAAGAGCATTTGAATATGAAGATGCTCTGTCTAAAGCATTCCAGATCCCCTTAATCATCAGTACTGATTCAGTTTTGCAAGGGTACCTGACTTCTTTTACCAGTTAGTCCTGCATTGGGCATGTACCCTGAATGTACTAAGCACTTTCCTCTCCATAACAATATTGATAAGCATTATTATGTGCATCTTCCAAGTAAAGAAGGTAGGACTCAGAGAAGTTATTTGCCCAAGTACTGCTACTAGACTCTTTCCAGATTTATGGCCCTCCCATCTTTTCAATAAAATATGGTCACTTTTCTCTATTGTATCAGTAATAACAAAATCATTAGATCTTTAGTAAATCCTCCAAAAATCCTATTAGAAACATCCACAGAAACAACAGGAGCTGATCAGTACAGAACACACACACTATTGCTTTTTCTATACTCACATTCAAGGTATTTCCAGGAGAATTTTTTTTTTAAAAGAGAGTGAGAGAGGAGAGAGAGAGAGAGAGAGAGAGAGAGAGAGAGAGAGAGAGAGAGAGAGAATCTTTAATATTTATTTTTTAGTTCTTGGCGGACACAACATCTTTGTTGGTATGTGGTGCTGAGGATCGAACCCGGGCAGTGCGCATGCCAGGCGAGCGTGCTACCACTTGAGCCACATCCCCAGCCCCATTTCCAGGAGAATTAAGAATTGAAGCCAATTACTGGGAACTATCTACAACATTGTGTTGTTAAGTATTCTGAAGACTTATATGAGATCACTAGAAAAAAAGTGCCATAATTAAATCCTGATATTATTTTTAAAGTGTCGTAATTAAGTCTTGATATTTTTCATGAACATACAAAGGAAAAGCTGTGGTACCCAATTCACCTATTTCTCTATACCAAATCTATAGAGTACCTTAAATATAATTTTGCTGATTTATGGTCACTTCATTTTTCACTATAATTCATGCTACCATCTTCCATGACTTTTTGTTTGCCCTCCCTTATCCCACATGATACTAATTTTTTTCATTTTTGCTTATAATGACTATCTACTTAAAACAGTTCTTTTCATAACTATTAGAGGAAAGTTTCTTAACCCATTTAATTTATATCTTTATAAAAGGCTATATCTTGTTATTTTGAATAGTTAGATATCATATGAACATAAAAATATCTAAGTTAACATACAGAAATAAAAAGTAATTTGTAGTCACAAAGAATTGAGTTATGGTTACCATAGAAACCTTAACTGTGACTGTTCAGGCTTACTAAGGTAGAAAACTCACCCACAATAGTGCAGAAACATGGCTTTTTCATGCTTAATAAACCAGAGATATTATATATCATAATTGTGTGCAATAAATTACTTCTGTGGAGTAAAGAAACCTCTAAGATGGTAAATCAGCAATTTTTCAGGGTTGAGTAGCTTCTTCAAAATGTCCTATGGGCAGAAAAATAATACAGTTTCACTGCAAACTGTCTATTGATATCTATGTAATAATAGAAGTAAAAATAAACATTTGGACATATAACAGTCTTGAAAATAAAGACAAATTTCTAATAAAATCATAAACTCTGACACAGTTTTTAAGGCCCTTACAGATCAACCCAAAACAGAAAAGTGTTGTATGGATTCACTAATAGATTGCAGCCAGCCTGGGCTTAAACCTTCAAGAGAGATCTTATTTTCTCACCAAGAAGTCCTTCTTCTTGTTGTACAGATTGAGGTGTTATTATAAAGTTGTTTCCCAGAGCCAACGATATGCCCTCTTTTTGCTTTCACCCACTGATTCCTGCTCTGTTGTCCAGAATGACACAGTGAAAATAATCCCCACAACAGCACTTGACAGTATGTGAGGTATCTGAAGACAGCTATTAAGGTTTTCCAACAGCCTAATTCCTAAAAACTTTTCTCAGTTCCTTCAACATCCCCTGTAGATCATAATTTCCTGATACTGCCAGCACCTATCGACTGGTCACATTGTACATTGAAAATGTCTCTTATGAATTAAAGGGGAAAGCAGTGCTGAACTGAGCAAAGTAACTTCTTCACTTTCTTTTTTTTTTTTTTTAAAGAGAGAGTGAGAGAGGAGAGAGAGAGAGAGAGAGAGAGAGAGAGAGAGAGAGAGAGAGAGAATTTTTAATATTTATTTTTTAGTTCTCGGCGGACACAACATCTTTGTTGGTATGTGGTCTGAGGATCGAACCCAGGCCGCACGCATGCCAGGCGAGCGCGCTACCGCTTGAGCCACATCCCCAGCCCCAACTTCTTCACTTTCATACTACATCCCAGGGATTGGACCAATCTGGTCCATCTTGGACTCAAAGGATCTGCACTTTCCATAATATTCTTGCTAACCCTGTGCTCAACTGAACATTCTAGATTCTTTCATGTGAACTGCTACCTGCTTGCTTTTCCTTTCCATTTTGTTCTTAAATATATTTGCATTTCCAAGTTTAGGCTGCAGACTTTTATCCCTACTAAATTTCAACTTGTTTTTGCTTGTATTTTTGCCTAGATATATAATTAGGACAATAAGTGAGTGGCTAGGGAAGAATAGAGGTACTTTGGATTAGACAGAGGGGAGTGAAGGGAGGGGAAGGGGTATGGTAGGAAGGAGCTAGAATGAATTGGACATTATTACCCTATGTGCATATATGATCACACAACTGGTGTAATCCTACCTCATGCACAACCAGAAGAATAATAAGTTATATATGATGTGTCAAAATGCATTCTACTGTCATGTATAACTAATTAGAATAAAAAATACATTACATTGAAAAAAAGAAATATAATTAGGAAAGGATGAAATATCAAATTTTGAATCTTGAGTATTCTTTTGCCAACATTTTAAAAATCTAATAATTGTGTCTTCTATTTCCATTGATGTGATTGGTATAGATTTAGGAAGGGAACTCTCTGGTCTTCTGTTTGCTCTTCCTCCAGATTGAAACAGAAACATGAATGATACCCTTATCTTGCAATTTTATGACCAGATTCTTTTCATAAACCTTTTTTTAAATTATAATATTAAGTGTATGGCATTAGAGCAGATTATGCTAAGTGAAGTTAGCCAATCCCTGAAAAACAAATGCTGAATGTCTTCTCTGATATAAGGGGGGTGACTCAAAATGGGATAGGGAGGAAGAGCATGAGAAGAAGATTACCACTAAATAGGGAAGAGAGGTGGGAGGGAAAAGGAGGGAGAAGGGGAATCGCACAGAAGATGGAAGGAGACCCTCATCATTATACAAAATACATGTATGATGTTGTGAGGGGGAAAAAAAAAGAAGTGCGTCACATAAGATTGGGTAGAGAGACGTGATGGGAGGGGAGGGGAGGAGAAGGGGGGAGAGTAAGGTCAGCAGAATAAAATAGACACTAGTATTGCTGTATGTATATACGTGACTGTACGACCAATGTGATTCTGCAACCTATACACTCAGAAAAATGAGAAATTATACCCCATTTGATTCAAATATACGATAAGTCAAGATCATTGTACTGTCATGTGTAACTAATAAAAATAAATATAAATAAATAAATAATATTATGTAGATATCACAGCTGTCTATAGAATTTTTATAGTAATTATTATATCTTTTTAAATATACATAGGGATACTTGCAAGGTCACAAACTGCCAAATGGCACAATTAAGACTAGAAAATACCCCAGTTCTATTCTTTCTGTACTACCATATATTCCAATGGGAACTATTCTTGCGTTGAGGGGAAAAGATAAGCCCCATCCACCAACACAATCCACAACACAACACAACACATCTGAGATCCAGATGGCATCGGAAAGAAAGTCATCTGTGTCCTTCAACCTGACAAGTACTGTGTTTGTGATAAGAAAAGCTAGCCAATGTTTAAAAGTAATAAACTATTACTGGGCTGCTACTGCACCCCCTGAGTTGCTATCTTATTCATAAGAATATTATGAGTGGTAATTTTTTTCTAAAATCGTTATATGTCAATCTTCACATTCCATACCTGTCAGTATGATAAAAATGGTAAGTGAAATAAAATATTTTGGAATGTTTTACTTTTTAAAAAGCATATAAAGTCTTATCATCTTTTCTAACTATGAATACTTTATGTAGTAATTTGTTCTACCATTTCACAATGGCTTTTATTTTATGGAATGAAGACATTATTGTCTTTCCAGTTTTAAGGAACCTTTACAGGATTCTATGATTTTTTTAAAATATCCTAATATGAGATCTGAGATAACTGATGAAAGTTTCTTTGCCAACCAAATATGACACTGTATTGGAGTATAGAAATACAAATTCATTTCCAAGATTTTCCATGTTTACTAAGAAATCTTTCAATTTTGTAGCGAACATGGAAACAAAACAGTTTCTGGATATTGTTTATGACATCTGGAAACCCAAAATCATTTGATTCTAATATTAAGTCCAATCCATTCTTCTGACTCTTCTTCTTGCTCTAAACATAGCATGAAAAAAATCACTTGGGTTGCCTTTAGTAACTTCTTCAAGTCTTCAAATGTTATTCTGGTTTCAATCTTTTTGGTTCTTTTACCTTTCCAACGTCCCCCACCCCCGGTTTGGTACACGTCATTTAAAACAAAAGATATTAGTCAAAAAGCTTCTTTTACAATCAAACTGATTTTTTATTAATGCCTCCTAGGTTTCTCATCCTTTGAAATATTTCATTTTCAATGTTGTTTTTACAAACCTCCAACCCTCAAAACCAGAAAAGAATAGAAAGATATCTCTTATCCATTAACATGCCATATTCCAGTTTAGAATATCTAAGATAGAGGTGTGCCTGTCTTTTCACTGAAATTTTTGATATCTGCTTTCCTACTTTATTACTTTTTTATGGTCTTTGAGTTACTGGCAAGAACAAATTAGCCAAGAATACAGCCAAGAATATCTTCATGCTACAAAGAAACAAATGTGATAAATGAAGCTGACCAGATGTTTCCATCTTTGGCTTATGCAAAATATAAATAAATAAATAAAGTGGGGTAATAGTCTTCCCAATCCATACAGATTTTCTATGGATAGAACTTTGGCAATGCAAAGTGGGATGGGAATGGTCTTTGTAAAAGTAAAACACTACTCAGCCAAGTTTGATTACTACTATTTCTGGCATGCCAATATCTTAGAATCATTATTCCATATGGTAGAAAATTGGAAGATGTGTATAAAAACTACCTAATTCCCAATGTATGCAGACTTGGTATCTTTAGGAGTCAGTGTTTTATGTGAACTAGGGTCTGGAAGCTTCATTTTATCAGAAATTTGAATCCTGACCTATAGAAACAACCCTTATTCTTGCAAGTATCCCTATGTATATTTAAAAAGATATAATAATTACTATAAAAATTCTATAGACAGCTGTGATATCTACATAATATTATTTATTTATTTATATTTATTTTTATTAGTTACACATGACAGTACAATGATCTTGACTTATCGTATATTTGAATCAAATGGGGTATAATTTCTCATTTTTCTGAGTGTATAGGTTGCAGAATCACATTGGTCGTACAGTCACGTATATACATTTTATTTTTAAATGATCTCTTTGGCTCCTGGGTGTGGAGAACACACTACAGGGAGGCCAGGTGGAAGAAGGAGCCTATTGAAATGATCCAGATGAGAGATGAGGATGATTTAGGTTACGGTAATAAAGATGAAGGTAAAGCAATTTCAGACTTGGCATAATTTGGGCAGAAGGGTTGACAGAATTTGCCTATGGGATATGTGCATGAGAGAGGGAAATGAGGCATGGATGATCTCAAGGTTTTTGCCTGAATGTTGAATGAAGGGAACTGCCATTTACTGACAAAGAAGAAATGGCGCGAAGGAAGGCTTGGAAGAAATTCAGTGATACTAACTGGAGACAAAAGTGCTAACATAAAGGCTGCTTCCACCAAAGACACCCTGCTCAGTGGTCCATAACAGGAACTTGAACCTTGATAATGAGAAATCTCTGTATTAGAGGTAGATCTTTCATGTACACGGTGTGGTGATACCAGACCAGCAGTCCCTCTTCAAGCTAAAATACTTCAATCACAAGAAAATGTGAAGAAAAGCAACACAAATTGAGGCCTCATAACACTTTTTTTTTTTGCTGTTTCCCTCATTCCAGAATAAATACCATACAGGAATTGTGTGTTTCTAACTCATCCTGGAGTGACAGCAACAACGACAACATCTAGTAATATGTTTCCCTTCTTTGGAGTTTATAAAACACCTTCCATGTGATATCTGCTCAGTTCTCCCTCACAGCAGCCCTATAAGACAGGTGTAACTACTCCAATTATACAGATAAGAAAACTGGGATTTTAAGCAGGTCAATTACTTGCCTCAAGTAAAAAGCCTCAATAGGAACTTCAATAATCCAGGACATAATGAACGCAGATCTCCTTCAATTTCAAATAGTACATTATTTTCACTCTATTATAACTATGAAGAAAATGACAGTTTCTCTGATATTTCCATCAGAAGGATTCAAAGAGATAGAAGCAGAGGTTAATGATAGTATAGATCTGGAATAAGTGATGTTAGGCAGACCTACACAGCAAGGTCTTCAATTAGAAAAAGTCTAAAGAACTATTGTACAGAGGATTGGATGATAAGAACTATTTGATAACAAGAATGTCAAAGGCTCAGGCTCTAAAAATTGTACTTACTCTCAACTAGTGTGAACCCTCAGATAAACTTAATCAGCTAGTTAGGGTCTTTGGTTTCTGAGAAATATATGATTGGCCATTGTGAGTAAACGGAGAAAGGTATCAGGTAATGAAAAAGCTCCCTTCCCCCACCCCACACACACACACAAACCTTCCAATTTCATCTCATCTCTTTATCCCTTGGAGTAAACTACATTTATGTTTGCAAAATATTGTTTTCTTTCCTTGTAATACTCCTCATACAGGACCCTCTCCATTGAAGGACTACACACACCAACACACTATTGCACTTGAAAGTTTATGAAACTTGGCTTGCACATTTTCCTAGTTTTGTATTTCTCATAAAAATGGGGGGAAAGGCTAGGTATTTAATATTTCTAAAAAGAAGACTCTATCAATGCAGTGGAAGCTAGAAAATATACATGTTTAAATGCATCAGAAATATTTAAAGATGTATAACACAAGTAAGGATAAGTATAAAGTCATAGAAGTTTTACATACAGTTGATGCTTAATAATTATTGCCAAATGCTGTGGTGATAGTATTAGTGAGACGTTTTTGAGAACAAAGAATTTTACTAAGCAAAGCAAATGTGTATATACATTTTTTTAAATAAAGTTAAAAATCTTCCTCCAAATGACCCTAGTTCCAAGGATTTTTTTCAAATATTGTTTACATTTTAGAGTAGTACAACAATTATAAAGCTGTAGGCTTCTTGAAAGTCAAATGAACTTATTTCACTTAAATTTGATACCTCAAAACTGTATGTTACAAGGAATTAGTTATTTCTCTATCTTAATCTGAAATTTTTTAATAGGAAAATAAACTTTGTATCTCTAAACCAGTCCCTTTGCTATTGGTCATGAACTGAAGGTACATGTTTGTGCATGTGCATACACATGTGCATTTTGTTTGAAAAGTAGCTTTGGTATTTTTATCTTATTACCAAAATGGAATATATTCATTTCTTGACCTAAAAAAGATAGGATTATTTTACATCAATGGTGTTCCTTTTAGAATTACTTTCAACGGTACACATAGGGAGGTTTGGGGCCCATATGTTGTAGACTGAAATTATACAACCCAACATATGACACCTCAAAACATTTTTCTCCACTGGTTTTTCAGAGTACTCCTTATAATTCCAAACTTCTCCAATCCAAGCATTGAAGGGCTCCTTGTAATCATTAATACTTCTGTCAGAAGTTGATGCTATTAATGCTAGGATGATTCATTTACCCCATCAACAAGGTGTGTTCCGAAGGAATGTTTTGATAGGGACAGAAAGGAGGAGGGAAGAAGCCCAAAGTAGAACACACCCAGCTGCGAGGTCATCTCACACGATACACTCCTGAAACATAAAGCCCATGTACCATTACTGGTTCTTCTCCCAGACTTGGGGGTCCAGTGTCCCTGGTTCAATTCTGGGAACCCCTTTCTCCATTATGCTACCTAAAATCTCATATTAGGTGAACACATTTTGTCTCATGACTTTAAATTCTATCTACAAATAATCAACTCCTCAATGATTCTCTTTAGTCTCCACCTCTCCTCTAAACTCCAGGATCATATATTTGATTCAAATCTTAAATGGACAAAACCCACCATATGAATTTCTTCCAAGCCTTCCTTCGCGCCATTTCTTCTTTGTCAGTAAATGGCAGTTCCCTTCATTCAACATTCAGGCAAAAACCTTGAGATCATCCATGCCTCATTTCCCTCTCTCATGCAGCATATCCCATAGGCAAATTCTGTCAACCCTTCTGCTCAAATTATGCCAAGTCTGAAATTGCTTTACCTTCATCTTTATTACCGTAACCTAAATCATCCTCATCTCTCATCTGGATCATTTCAATAGGCTCCTTCTTCCACCTGGCCTCGCTGTAGTGTGTGCTCCACACCCAGAAGCCAAAGAGATCATTTAAAAATAAAAGTTAAGTCATCTCACTCATCTGATCTCTCAAAATGAAATCCACGTTTCTTATCTTCCCCTTTCTCCGATCTCCTGTCCTCCCTCACCTATTTCTTCTTCTGAGATCTCATCTCTCACTTCTCTTTCCTCCAATCACCACCCTTCACACAGGCCTCCTTCCTGGTCCTCAAATAAGAGACATTTCGCCACCTCAGGGTATTTGCATTTGCTTTCCTGCCCAGAAATGGTTGTTCCCCAGCAATCTTCAGGCATTAATTCAAGTGTCAGTTCAAATACCACCTTACCAAAAGCCTTTTGCTGAGCATGCTATACAAATAGCATTTAACCCACTAGGGAGAAGACCCTGGATGAATGTAAAAGCTTGCTGCACATGACCTAGGTTGGTCACTGTAAATGCAAGGTGAGTCTGAACTAGCACAAGGCCACCCTTACAGCTTGGTGAAATAAGGAGTGGGTTCACATCTGCTTCACATGAAGCAGATGTGAACTACATCCAGAAGCATTTGCTGGTCCTTACTTGGGGATATGTTAACAAGATTTTTTCCCATTTAAATGAAATCCTATTTATGAATGGAAACATTTAACTGATGAAGATAGTCAAGGAGACTTAAAGGAAATTGACTTTTTGAGGCAATTATTACAAATTGACTAGTGAGCACTAATCCTAGAAATTGTTCTAATGTACAATGAGGCTTACTTTCTCTAACTTTCCCATGAATTACTTTTATTCTCTTGCAAGCCATTGCTACCCAAACTGTTTTGGTTGTTTTATTTTGTGTTTATCAATTTTGAATTCATATTTTAAATTAAAACAAACAATGTTTCATGCAAAACAAACATCATAGGAACATAGAAAAGAATGAAATTTTCATCTTATATCTTATCCCCCTACCACAGTGTTGTTAGGTGTGTAACCTTTCAGATTTTTAAAATTTTCTGTTTGAATGAATATGTATCAATAAAATATATTTAAAATATATTAAAATAAACAATACCAACTGGTCATTATTTGCTTTTCCCCAATATATTATATATTATAACTTTCTTCCACATCAGTACAATAGGTTCCTCTTTATTTTTAACAGCTCTATCATATTCCATTGCATGATACTATAGTTGAGTTTGTCCTTTAAATTTCATGGGTTAATCCCCAAATTCATGTGTTGATGGTTTTTGGAAATGGGGCCTTTCAGAGGTAGTTAGTACTAAATAAGTTATTAGGGTAGGCCCTCATGATGGGACTGGTGGCTTTATAAGAAGAGGAGGAGAGGTCTGAGCTGACAAACATTTTCCTTGCCTCATTATGTGACACTCTCCACTATGTTGTGATGCAGCAAAAGGGATTCCAGAAAGATGCCATTGTCATGATCTTGGGTATCCCAGACTCCAGAATCATTAGCTAGATAAACCTCCATTCTTTACAAATTACTGAGTCTTAGGAGTTCTGTTATAGCAACAGAAAATAGACTAATTGGGTCCTCTGATAAGTGTTTAAATTGTTTCTACTTCTTCACTATTAAAAATGATGCTAATAAATAAATAAACAAACAAACCAAAAGAGTTTTACACACACAGTGCCCAGATTATGGTTTCTAAATACAATTCTCCACAAAATGTAAATGGGTGTTCTCAGGAAAATGGATAATTCTAGGGCTAGGACAAGAAGAGTGAACCTAGGCCCTCTGATTGTACCAGAAACTTGGAAAGTATTCTAAGAAATAATGGGGATATATCAAAGAACATGGTGCTACCTTGTAAAAGGCTCCTTTTGAAAAATCTAGTACAATTTGAGTGCCAAAAAGTAAAAAAAAAAAGAAAAGAAAATGGTCATGTTAATATTATATGTTAATAAACACTCATAAATATTGTTTTGTTAAGTAAAATTAAAATCCATTAGCTCACAGTGATGTCAAGAAAAAATAAATAGGGAAGAAGTGAAAAATTTTCCTGATAGTAGAAAACCAACTAATAAATGTTGAAGAAATGATGAAGTTAGAAAATCATCATTTGGCAACCATCATATTAATAATTGATTTACATATGAGTCATTATTGAATACTAAATAATGAATAAATGAATGGATAGAAGACTGAGAAATAACCAATTATTTCTGTAATGTCAAAGTACATATTCAGAAGATACTTACAAATTACAAAAAGAAAAATGGCATCTGTACACTATAAAATCTGGCAAACAATCTCCTAACTAGGTGATGGAAGAGGATACCACCAGCAAGAGGACAACACTACAGAAGGTGCCCTCTGATACAATGAACCTGGGAGAACACAGTACGACTTCTGGGTATTTCTGCCAACAATACCTGACATGAGCTAAATGATGAGAAAACATCATTAACCCAAAGGGAAAGAATCCTCCAAAATACCTAACCTAGACTCTTTCAACATTGTCAATGTCGTGACATACAAAGACAGACACAGAAGCTGTCCCAGGTTAAATGAATCTAAAGAAACAAGACAATGAGTACAACCCATGGGCTTTGTAGCCATAAAGAATATTATGGGACAAGAGAAGAAATTCGAATAAGTTCTCTACATAATAACATTTCATCAATATTAACTTCTTACTTTTGATAAAGGGGCAGAAATTATATTATAATGTCCTGGATTTTTAATAAATTACACAATGAAGTACTAGAGGGTAAAAGAGTAGCCCATGCAGGAAGAAAAAAAAATTATAAAAGTGTGTATATGCAAAAAAGAACAAAGTTAATGTGATGCAATGTTAATATTTGAGGATTCTGGGTGACAGTTATCTTCTTGAGTTATTCTTGAAATTCTATAAATCTCCGATTAGGCAAACAGTAAATTTTATTTAAAGTATTTCAGTGAACCACAATGTATGTAACTACTGTATCATTCTGAAAGTGTTACCGCAGGATCAATCTCAAGAAATGAGATTGATGAATCAAAGATACACATCTTACATTTTGAAAGAAGCTAATGAACTTCTTCTCTTTTATCCCAGTGAACCGTTCGACAACCCACAAATGACATAGGAGATACAGTATTTTCTGACACTTCAACATCAATGAACACTGTCATTCTTTAGAATGCAAATCTCATAAGTAAGAAATGAGATCTCCTTGTTGTTAGGGTTTGCATTCCTTTGATTTGTAGAGAGGTTGAATATTTCATACATTTGGTATCTATTCACTCTCTTTGAAGTACATGTTCATACTTTGCCATTCCAAGTGTTAGTTTCTTAATCATTTACAAGAATTATTACGCTAAAAATAGTAACCAAGGTAATGCTGGTTGTAAATGTTTTCACTATTTTGTCCTTTGTCTTTAACAATTTAGTAGTGTTTCAGAATTTTATGAAACCAACTAAAGCTTTTCTATGTGGATTGGGGATTTGATGTCACTCTTAAGAAAGTCTTCTATCACCAAGAATATAAAATTTTTCTCTTACAGATTTTTTTCTTAGAACCTTGTTTTATAATTTAGCCTTTAATTCCTGAACTACTTTGCTAGAAACACCAATATTAAAAATCCACTTTGGTGGGTGATAAACTGAGTCTACATAAAAATGTTTGAAAACTTTTGTATTGAAACAATAAAAATTAAAATAACCTATAAAACAAATTCTCAGCATGCTCAATGATTTGGATCCCAGAAACAGGTTTCTAGATTCTGCCCTCATCCCAGTAATGCTCCCACAGAAACAGGATGTGCAGGAAAAAAGATGTTGTCATCCTTCCCAAATAAGCTATCTATTCCCAGAAATAATATCTCAGAGTAAATATCTGCCTGGAGACTCTGGTTACTTTCTGCTTAGATGGGGCTGGCAGGCAGTGTCACTGCCTTTGGTCCCTTGAAAGCACAAGGGCCTGTGGGCTGCCATCCCCTGGAAGGATCCTGTCATTCCCTGTCAATCCATATTAGACAACGATGGTGTTTTGTAACAATTTATCTCCTTCGAGGTGATTTAGTTATTTTCTGCCAAGATTATGCTAGAGGATGTCATTACTTTTGTCCTGTCTGTCTTGTTATTTTTATTGCCAGAGAATATTGTCATTTATTTTCACTGATAATCCATCTCTCTGGGAAAAAGATTGTATTAATACTTTCATGCTGGGTAAAAGTTTCATTTTAATATTGAAGCACACACAAGCCCATGTTCTCTGAAGACGCTGTTATAAATAAACAATAAACAACTCTAAGGAAAAAAAGGACAGTAAAAGTAACAACATGTTATGAGTAGAATATTTTAAAAGGAAAAAAAAACATTTATGTAAGTATTCAACTACAGGCAAATTGGTCATCGCATTTGGATCAAAGCATGTTGGTAAGAGCAATGCTTTAGGTTTGGCCATTGGAAGCTCAGTATGATTGAACATGTGCTATGTGCTCTTGAAATTCTCTTTCTTTATGTGTAAATAGAAATAATAACACTACTGTGGTCCTAGTGTTGTTGTGAAGATTTATTTGGATAAATCTCTGGAAATATTTACATATTACTAGGCACCCAAATAACATTAACTGTCATCATCTTCATTATAAAATAAGATTCTAAAACTATATGTCGTATTTAGTCCTGAATAGCATTGCCTATAATACACAAATGCCCAAAGTCCTTTCACTAACCCATAAACTATTATAACAACAAAATCTATACAGCAATGACAAAATGGAATACTCTTAATGATATAGTTTTCATCAAGCCAGGCCGTCCTACAAAATATCTCTAATTTTTAGATAACTGGACAATATCTTACCAAAATGTTTTGATGATATTTTAATTGCCTCTCTAGATGAGGACATTGGTAATGAACTTGCATTATAAAGACTTCTTCCCCATGATATCTTTTATTATTTTATTTCATTTTATTTTTAACAACTTTGGAATAAATGGCTACAAAGTATCTCTTTGAATCAACCCTCAGACAGCTCCTGACACAAACCCTGAATCTTTCATCCAACAACTCCCTATGTCCTCTCATCCTCCCTCTTGTTCACTTCCCCTGGTCCAATGCTCCTCCTCACTCTCAAACCATTCAGTGTATAAGAATGTTAGGTTTACTCCTTTCCTTCTTGTCTTCCCTTTTTTTATATGATGTATATTTCACATTTTGTAACAAAATTCAAGTTGCCAAGAAATGAAACTACATGATGTGTTTAAGGGAGTTAAATATCACAGTAAGCTAAAAAAATGTATCACAAAATATTAAAACAGAGAGCATAAGTAAGTGCAAAAATGAGACATTTAACAAAGTATAAAACTTAAAACTGATTTCTGAGGCTGGGTACAGTGGCACATACAAACAATCCCATCTTCTCAGGAGGCTGAGGCAGGAGGACCATCATTTCAAAGCCAGCCTCAGCAATTTAGTGAGGCCTTAAGCAACTCAGCAAGACTCTGTCTCTAAATAAAACATAAAATGGGCTGGGGATGCAGCTCAATGGTAAAGCGCCCCTGGGTTCAATCCCTGGTATCAAAAACAAAAAACAAAGACAAACAAAAAAATCTGACTTCTGTTTCTCATTTCATGAGTTACATTCAAATTACTAGGCCAATATACTGAGGATTGTCACAGACATATAGGTTTACTTTAATATGACCAAATAACTCATGGTATCTGTTATGGTTTATATGAGGTGTCCCCAGTAAGCTCATTTGTAAGATAATGCAAGAACATTCAGAGGTGAAATATTGAATTATGAGACATATAACCTAATCAGTGGGTTAATCCTCTAATATGGATTAACTCGGTGGTAACTGTAGCCAATAGGGTGTGGCTAGTGGAGGTAGGTCACTGAGGACATACTTTTGGAGGTTTATATTTTAATTATGGTGAGCAGAGCTCCCTCTGCTTCCTGGTACACTGTCCTGAACTCGCCCAGTCTGGGAGGAGCTGCTGCACAGTGATTGGTTCCCGCATATTGACAGGAGAAACTTGGCCTGGTGGGCACAGTACCAACTACTGGAAGAGAAGTTAATCAAACTCTAAGACTGCATTTATTAGTTTTTTTTTTCTTTTTTCTTTTCTCTCTTTTTTTTTTTTGATTTGGGTTTTTCTTTCATTTTCATTTTTCTTTCTTCTTGTTTTTTAAATTTTTTTTACAATTTTTTTAAAGTTTTTTCTTCTAATTTTAATTTTAATTTTTTTTATTACTTTAAAAAATTTTTTTTCTTTTTTTATTTCCTATTGTTTTTCTTCTTTTGTCTTTTCATTTCTTTTCAATTATCTTATCCCCCCTTCCTTGAATTCTACCTGCTTACTCACATTCTCTTTAGTGACTTCTTCCCTTCCCTTCTAATACCTTTCCTCCCAAGCATCTAATAAATTTATAGGAGTAAACAGTAACTCATCAGTCAAACAGAACAAGAAGTAACATGAGCAGCTTCAAAAAGCAAGGAAGAAAAGGAGTACAAACAATGCAGGACAGCCTAAATATTCAGGAGGACCTAGAGTCATCAGAAAAAATGGTCATATAAAGAACTCAAGGAACACCTTAGACAGATGGAATGGAACCTTAAAGAGGATACAAGACAGCAAATTCAAGCAGCGAAACAACACATTGAGAATGAATTACATAAACAGATAAAAGAAGAAGTTAAGCATCTTTATCAGGAGATAGACATTATAAAAAATAATCAAACAATAATTCTAGAAATGAAGGAAATGATAAACCAAATTAAAAACTCAATTGAGAGTATCACTAACAGAGTGGAGCAAGTAGAAGCCAAAACGTCAGATAATGAAGACAAAATATGTCATCTTGAAAAGAGTCTAGCCAACTCAGAAAGGGGCTGGTAAAAAATCATGAGAAAAACATCCAAGAGTTATGGGATAACATAAAAATACCAAACTTACGAGTCATCGGGATAGAAGAAGGTACAGAGATTCAAACCAAGGGAATGAGTAATCTGCTGAAGGAAATAATTACAGAAAACTTTCCAGAAATAAAAAAGGAAACAGATATACAAATTGAAGATGCATACAGGACACCGAGCACACAAAATCACAGTAGACCAACGCCAAGACACATTGTTATGAAGATATCCAATATACAGAACAAAGAGAAAATATTAAAAGCTACAAGAGAAAGGAGACAGATTACATTCAGGGGTAAACCATTAAGGTTAACAACGGATTTTTCATCACAGACACTGAAAGCAAGAAGGTCATGGAACAATGTATTTCAAACACTGAAAGACAATGGATGCCAACCAAGAATTCTGTATCCAGCAAAATTAAGCTTCAGGTATGACAACGAAATAAAAATCTTTCATGATAAACAAAAGTTAAAAGAATTTGCAGCCAGAAAACCAGCATTGCAAAGCATTTTGAGCAAAACTCTACACGAGGAAGAAATGAAAAACAATAACCAAAACCATCAGTAGGAAGTGCCTCGGTAAAGACAGAGGGCGAGGGGAAAGATAATCATGGAGAAACAAACTAAATTTTTTAAAAAAAGGATAAATAATCAAACATGGATGGAAGTACAAACCATATATCAATAGTAACACTGAATGTTAATGGCTTAAACTCTCCAATAAAGCGACATAGGCTGGTATCATGGATTAAAAAAACAAATCCAATAATATGCTGCCTCCAGGAGACACATCTGATTGGAAAAGACATACACAGGCTGAAGGTGAAAGGATGGGAAAAAGTATACCATGCACACGGTCCTCGTAAGCAAGCAGGGGTGGCCATCCTCATATTGAATAAAATCGACTTCAAGACTAAGTTAATCAAAAGGGATAAAGAAGGACATTATATACTGTTAAAAGGAACCATTCACCAACAAGACATAACAATTATCAATATTTATGCACCAAATAATGGTGCTGTGACATTCATAAAACAAACTCTCCTCAAGGTCAAGAATCAAATAGACCACAACACAATAATTATGGGTGACTTCAACACACCTCTCTCACCATTGGACAGATCCTCCAAACAAAAGTTGAATAAAGAAACTATAGAACTCAATATCACAATCAATAACCTAGACTTAACTGACATATATAGAATATATCAACCATCATCAAATGGATATACTTTTTTCTCAGCAGCACATGGATCCTTCACAAAAATAGACCATATATTATGCCATAGGGCAACCCTCAGTAAATATAAAGGGGTGAAGATAATACCTTGCATTTTATCTGATCATAATGGAATGGAACTGGAAATCAATGATAAAAGAAGGAAGGAAAAATCCTACATCACATGGAAAATGAACAATATGTTACAAAATGATCAATGGGTTACAGAAGACATAAAGGAGGAACTCAAAAAATTCTTAGAGATAAATGAAAATACAGACACAACATATCGGAATCTATGGGACACAATGAAAGCAGTTTTAAGAGGAAAATTCATCGCCTGGTGGTCATTCCTCAAAAAAAGAAAAAACCAACAAATAAATGAGCTCACACTTCATCTCAAAGCCCTAGAAAAGGAAGAGCAAAACAACAGCAAATGAGGCAGAAGGCAAGAAATAATTAAAATCAGAGCGGAAATCAACGAAATTGAAACAAAAGAAACTATTGAAAAAATTAACAAAACTAAAAGTTGGTTCTTCGAAAAAATAAATAAGATCGACAGACCTTTAGCCATGCTAACGAAGAGAAGAAGAGAGAGAACTCAAATTACTAACATACGGGATGAAAAAGGCAATATCACAACAGATGCTACAGAAATACAGAAGACAATTAGAAATTATTTTGAAAACCTATATTCCAATAAAATAGAAGATAGTGAAGACATCGATAAATTTCTTAAGTCATATGATTTCCCCAGACTGAGTCAGGAGGATACACACAATTTGAACAGACCAATATCAATGGATGAAATTGAAGAAGCCATCAAAAGACTACCAACCAAGAAAAGCCCAGGACCGGATGGGTATACAGCGGAGTTTTACAAAACCTTTAAAGAAGAATTAATACTAATACTTTTCAAGTTATTTCAGGAAATAGAAAAAGAGGGAGCTCTTCCAAATTCATTCTATGAGGCCAACATCACCCTGATTCCGAAACCAGACAAAGTCACCTCAAAGAAAGAAAACTACAGACCAATATCTCTAATGAACCTAGATGCAAAAATCCTCAATAAAATTCTGGCGAATTGAATACAAAAACACATCAAAAAAATTGTGCACCATGATCAAGTAGGATTCATCCCTGGGATGCAAGGAAGGTTCAATATACGAAAATCAATAAATGTTATTCACCACATCAATAGACTTAAAGATAAGAACCATATGATCATCTCGATAGACACAGAGAAAGCATTCGACAAAGTACAGCATCCCTTTATGTTCAAAACATTAGAAAAACTAGGGATAACAGGAACTTAACTTGACATTGTAAAAGCTATCTATGCTAAACCTCAGGCTAGCATCATTCTGAATGGACAAAAGTTAAAGGAATTCCCTCTAAAATCTGGAACAAGACAGGGATGCCCTCTATCACCACTTCTATTCAATATAGTTCTCGAAACACTGGCCAGAGCAATTAGACAGACGAAAGAAATTAAAGGCATAAAAATAGGAAAAGAAGAACTTAAATTATCACTATTTGCAGATGACATGATTCTATACCTAGAAGACCCAAAAGGGTCTACAAAAAAACTACTAGAACTAATAAATGAATTCAGCAAAGTGGCAGGATATAAAATCAACACGCATAAATAAAAGGCATTTCTGTATATCAGCAACAAAACTTCTGAAACGGAAATGAGGAAAAACACTTCATTCACAATATCCTCAAAAAAAAAAAAAATACTTGGGAATCAACTTAACAAAAGAGGTGAAAGATTTATACAATGAAAACTACAGAATCCTAAAGAGAGAAGTAGAAGAAGATCTTAGAAGATGGAAAAATATACCCTGTTCATGGATAGGCAGAACTAACATCATCAAAATGGCGATATTACCAAAAGTTCTCTATAGGTTTAATGCAATGCCAATCAAAATCCCAATGGCATTTCTTGTAGAAATAGATAAAGCAATCATGAAATTCATATGGAAAAATAAAAGACCCAGAATAGCAAAAGCAATTCTAAACAGGAAGTGTGAATCAGGCGGTATAGCGATACCTGATTTCAAACTATATTACAGAGCAATAGTGACAAAAACAGCATGGTACTGGTACCAAAACAGGCGGGTGAACCAATGGTATAGAATAGAGGACACAGAGACTAATCCACAAAGTTACAACTATCTTATATTTGATAAAGGGGCTAAAAGCATGCAATGGAGGAAGGATAGCATCTTCAACAAATGGTGTTGGGAAAACTGGAAATCCATATGCAACAAAATGAAACTGAATCCCTTTCTCTCGCCATGCACAAAAGTTAACTCAAAATGGATCAAGGAGCTTGATATCAAATCAGAGACTCTGCATCTGATAGAAGAAAAAGTTGGCTCCGATCTACATATTGTGGGGTCGGGCTCCAAATTCCTTAATAGGACACCCATAGCACAAGAGTTAATAACAAGAATCAACAAATGGGACTTACTTAAACTAAAAAGTTTTTTCTCAGCAAGAGAAACAATAAGAGAGGTAAATAGGGAGCCTACATCCTGGGAACAATTTTTTACTCCTCACACTTCAGATAGAGCCCTAATATCCAGAGTATACAAAGAACTCAAAAAATTAGACAATAAGATAACAAATAACCCAATCAACAAATGGGCCAAGGACCTGAACAGACACTTCTCAGAGGAGGATATACAATCAATCAACAAGTACATGAAAAAATGCTCACCATCTCTAGCAGTCAGAGAAATGCAAATCAAAACCACCCTAAGATACCATCTCACTCCAGTAAGATTGGCAGCCACTATGAAGTCAAACAACAACAAGTGCTGGTGAGGATGTGGAGAAAAGGGTACACTTGTACATTGTTGGTGGGACTGCAAATTGGTGCGGCCAATTTGGAAAGCAGTTTGGAGATCCCTGGGAAAGATGGGAATGGAACCACCATTTGACCCTGCTATTGCCCTTCTCGGACTATTCCCTGAAGACCTTAAAAGAGCATGCTACAGGGATACTGCCACATCGATGTTCATAGCAGCACAATTCACAATTGCTAGACTGTGGAACCAACCCAGATGCCCCTCAGTAGATGAATGGATAAAAAAAATGTGGCATCTATACCCAATGGAGTACTATGCAGCAATAAAAAATGACAAAATCATAGAATTTGGAGGGAAATGGATGGCACTAGAGCAGATTATGCTTAGTGAAGCTAGCCAATCCCTAAAAAACAAATACCAAATGTCTTCTTTGATATAATGAGAGCAACTATGAACAGAGCAGGGAGGAAGAGCAGGAAGAAAAGATTAACATTAAACAGAGACATGAGATGGGAGGGAAAGGGAGAGAAAAGGGAAATTGCATGGAAATGAAGGGAGACCCTCATTGCTATACAAAATTACATATAAGAGGTTGTGAGGGGAATGAGAAAATAAACAAGGAGAGAAATGAATTACAGTAGATGGGGTAGAGAGAGAAGATGGGAGGGGAGGGGAGAGGGGATAGTAGGGGATAGGAAAGGTAGGAGAATACAACAATTACTAATAGGGCATTATGTAAAATTGTGGATGTGTAACCGACGTGATTCTGCAATCTGCATTTGGGGTAAAATTGGGGGTTCATAACCCACTTGAATCTAATGTATGAAATATGATATGTCAAGAGCTTTGTAATGTTGTGAACAACCAATAAAAAAAATTAATTAATTAATTAATTAATTTTAAAAATGTTATAATAAAATAAAATTTCCCCAAACAAGAACACAGTACATCTTTCTTATTTATTAAGATCTCTTTAGTTGCTCTCAGTAAAACTTGTTAATTTTCAGTGTACCTGTTCTACACATCTTTTGCTAAATTTATTTCTAGGAATTTTATGGTTTGGGGGTGCTAGGGTTCAAATGACAAATTTTTTATTTTTATTTTTTGCAACTGTTCACTATTATTGTAGAAAATGTATTTCTGTACAATGACTTTGGATTCTCATATTTGTATTCTTCTTAGTAGCTTTTTTGGAAATTATTTTTTTTTAAAGAGAGAGTGAGAGAGGAGAGAGAGAGAGAGAGAGAGAGAGAGAATTTTTTTTTAATATTTATTTTTTAGTTCTCGGCGGACACAACATCTTTGTTGGTATGTGGTGCTGAGGATCGAACCCGGGCCGCTCGCATGCCAGGCGAGCGCGCTACCGCTTGAGCCACATCCCCAGCCCTTTTTTGGAAATTATTTAGGATTTTTTGTATACAATCATATAACCTGAAAATAGGTTTTCTTCTCTTATTGCATTAAGTAGAACGTTTATTGAGAACAATGCTGAACAGAAGTTGTGGGGGGGAATTAGATTTCAATTCTATACAGTGGGTTTTTCATAAGTGCATTTCTTCAGATGGATGAAGTTTCCTAGTATTCCTAGTTTGCTGTGAACCTTTACTGTGAATAGATGTTATATTTTGCTTAATGTTGTTTCTACATTTCTTGCTATTATTATGGATTTTTTTGGATTTACTCTTTTACAATTTAATCTGAATGTTAAAATAATCTAGCAATTATATACTAAATCAAATGTGGTCATAATATATCATGATTTTAACATATTACTTTATGTGATGTGCTAATATTTTATTAAGGTTTCTTGCATCTATGGTTATGAGAGATATTGGTTTGTAGTTTTTTTTTCTTGTAATAGTTTATCTAGTTTTGACATCAGCCTTATACTAGCTTCATGAACTGAATTGAGATTTATCTTCTTTTCTATACTGAGTTTGTATAAGTTTGATATTATTTCTTAATTAAATATCTAACAGAATTCACCAACAAAGCTATCAGGACCAGGGGTTTTCTGTGTGGGAAGTTTTATTAAAAATTCAATCTCTATGATAGTATAAGGAATATTACTTTTCTATTGCTTTGTGGAAAATTTTCTCTAAAATTTAGCGACTTAAGAGATCATGATTTCTGTGACTCAAGAATTCTGCAGTTGCTTAACTAGGTGACTGGGTAGGTTTAGCCCCGAATGTTTCATGAGATTTCTGTCAAGCTGAAAGCTAAGGCTGCAGTCATCTGAACACTCAATTCGATGGAAATACACTTCAAGTTCACTCTCACAAGATTGACAAGCCTCTGTACCTTGCTGGTTTTGGCTAGATACCTCAATTACCCCACACGTGGGCTTCCCCATAGGTGACCTAACTATTCTTATAACATGGCAGCTGGCTTCCAACACAATGAGTGATCTAAGTGAAAGAGATGAAGATAGAAACCAAGACAGACACTGTAACGTCTAGCTTTCTAGCTAAATCTCCAGAAATTATGTGCATACATTTTCTGTTGTATCCTATTGATCATTCATCTCAATCTCTATTCAACATGGGGACACAGAACATGAAGATGGGAATACCAGCAATGGTAAATATACAAACTAATATAATGTTAAGGAGTAGAAAAAAAAAAGGTATACTTTTCAGAACAAGAAATATTTTGGTTCCAATATTTTGCATTCAATGGTATAAATTACAGAGAGGTACATTTGCTTCAGTATAAGCAACATAACATTTTAATGACTCGAGTTAGTAAAATGGGATGTCTTGTCAAGTTATGAATCCTGTGGTACTGAAAGAATTCAAGCAAAGATTGGATGGCAATCATCAGAGTTTTGCACAGGAAAGAAAGGCAGACCAAGTGATGATTCAGACAGCCTAGATGGGTAACTAATTTGGGAATCTTGATCTTTGTTAATCTTGATCTTTGTTTTGCCTTTTTATTTCTAAAATGATAAATTAGTTCTTATACAACATACTTTGTAACATAATTCAATAATCAAATCCAAAAGAGGATATTTGGGGAAAACTTTACTTACAATTTTCAAGTAGCAAAAATAATTAGATTCTGATCTTTTGGGTGACTCAGAACAATTATAGTCAATGCATTAAATGAAAACAACCTACCAGGACAAACAGTTCCCTTTTCAAAAACAGAACTACTCTGAATTACACAGAGAAGAGAAATTTTCCTTGTATAAAATTTAAAACATACAATAGCAAGAAAAGAAAAACATCATATTTTTATCAGCATGGTACTCTAGATGGATTTTTAAGCAAACATAAGCATGACAAAGAAAAAAAAACAAAACAAAAAAAATGGTGATGGATCTCTAAACCATCAGAATTGAGCTACTAATGGAGTAAAATCCCAGGTTCTTATGAGATAAATTTTATACATAAGTGTTTATTCTGTTAAACAATAAAAGTTTTGTTTTGATCGAAAGCTTTTTCCAAATGTATAGACACATTTGCCACTTTCTTGCCTTTTTAGAGACTACAAAGAATATGTAAAAATGCCTTGATTACTCATATAATTATAGCATGCTCAACTAAAAGCCTTGAGGACTTACACAATTTCCACTATATATTCAATTTATATCGATGTCCTCAGAGTCTGCTGAAGCATTTATCTATATATCCAATCCTACATTAGCATGCCATTGATGTATGTTTTGACTAGTATGTCTCCTTTTTAAATCTTTTTTTTGTTGTTGTTGTTTTCTTCCTTACTATCAGATTCTAACCTGTCATTCTTCAATGCTGTTCATAACACTATCTCCAGAAGCCTTTTTCCTGATACTAAATTTGCTGGGTTTTATCTGCTGCTCTTTTCCTCCCAGCTTTATCGAGATGTAATTGACAAACAAAAATCTCATGTCTCTAAGGTGTCCAATGTAATGTTTTAATATGCATTTGCATTGTCAAATGATTAATTAACATCAAACTAAGTAACATGTCCATCACCTCCCATGGTTATCTGTGTTTGTAATAAAAACACTTATGATCTACTCTCAGCAAATTTCAAGTATACTCTATTATTCAGTCTCTATACAGAAGAAAATCCTGCCATTTGAACATTATGCTAAGTGACATAAGCCAGACACAGACTTGCAAGCACTGGCTGATGTCACTTAGCTGTGGAGCCTAAAGAAACTAAATTCATAGAACCAGAGAGCAGAATGGTTGTTGCCCAGGATTGGTGGGGGTGGGCGGAAAATCTGGAGGAATTTGTGTCAAAAGACACAAGCTTTCAGGTATAAGATGGATATGTTCTGAACACCTAAGATACAGCACAGTGAGTAGTCACCATTGTTTTTTAAAATGCATATCTTAATCAGAATAAGACTATATAATAACAAACAGATCAGAAGAGTGGACTGAGTTCATACCTGTGCCTCCTCTTTCTGCCCCAAATCCTTAAAAATGAAAGCAATGCACTTGATTTAAGTGCAATGCAAGAATGTACGGTATTTTTATAATGAATTCATCTGAAGTTTAAAATATCTAGAAGAGGAAAAAAACTGGAATATCTTCATTCCTAATGCCCTCTCCCACCCTGCAAGACTGGAGTGGACACTAAGCATTTGTGATTTTGAAACCATCAACACCGTGTGGATTGTGGGAGGGTGAGCTCCTAAAAGAAAGGGAAGATTGACAGAACAACAAAGCATGTTCAGTATGCTAGAACTTACGGTAGGAAGATCTTCTCTACCACCATTATTGTCATTATTTTAAGGAACTTAAATATCAAAAAAAGAAAAAGAAAGAAAGAAAAAAGAAATTGCCCCCTTTGAATTTAACTTGAGCAGAATGTACATATTTTCAAGACAAATGTAAAGAGCTTATATGAATAGTAAAGTTTTATTTGTATATAAATTATATTATTAAATCTGTAATATACCCTTTATTAGTTTTGGAGCTAAAGCTATTAAAGACTTTTCTTCAGTTCCAGAAAATTCCAAATTATTATTGCTTCAAATATTATATCTCCACCATTTCCTCTACTATTCTCGTTCAGAACACCTGCTTGATGCATATTAGAATCTCCACTTTTATATTCTATGTATCTTAATTGCTTTTCCATATTACTTATTTATTTATTATTCTAATTTTTTATATATAACAGCAGAATGCATTACAATTCATATTATGCATATAGAGCATAATTTTTCATATCTCTGGTTGTATACAAAGTATATTCACAATATTTGTGCCTTCATTCATGTACTTAGGGTAATGATGTCCATCTCATTCCACCCTCTATTCTACCCTCATGCCCACTTCCTTCCCCTCCTACCCCTTTGCCCTATCTATAGTTTGTTTAATCCTCCCATGTTCCCCCTCCCAACCCCACTATGAATCAGCTTCCTTATATCAGAGAAAACATTCAGCATTTGGCTTTTTGGGATTGGCTAAATTCTCTTAGCATTATATTCTCCAACTCCATCCATTTACCTGTAAATGCCATGATTTTATTCTCTTTTATTGCTGACTAATATTCCATTGTGTAAATACACCACTTTTTTTAATCCGTTCATCTACTGAAGGGTATCTAGTTTGGTTCCACAGTTTAGCTATAGTGAATTGTGCTGCTATAAACATTGATGTGGCTGTGTCCCTGTAGAATGCTGTTTTTTTTAAATATATTTATTTTTTAGGTGTAGATGGACACAACACAATTCCTTTATTTTTATGTGGTGCTGAGAATCGAACCTGGATCCCGCTCGTGCTAGGAGAGCACTCTACCGCTTAGCCACAATCCCAGTCCTGTAGAATGCTGTTTTTAAGTCCTTTGGGTATGGACTAAGGAGTGAGATAGCTGGGTAAAAGGGTGGTTCCATTCCCAATTTTCCAAGGAATCTCCATACTGCTTTCCATATTGGATGCACCAATTTGTAGTCCCACCAGTAATGTATGAGGATGACTTTTTTCCCCCACATCTTCACCAACACTGTCTGTTGTTTATATTCTTGATAACTGCCATTCTTACTGGAATGAGATGAAATCTTAGAGTAGTTTTGATTTGCATTTCTCTAATTGCTAGAGATGTTGAACATTTTTTCAAATATTTGTTGATTATATAATATATATAATATATATAATTATATATAATTATATATATTATATATATTTTGTTGTATATAATTTGTTGTATAATTATATTATATATAATTTGTTGTATATAATTTGTTGTATATAATCTTCTGAGAAGCATCTGATCAGTTCCCTGGCCCATTTATTGATTGGGAGTTTTTTGGTTTTTTGGTTTTTTGGTTTTGATGTTTAGATTTTTGAGTTCTTTATATACCCTAGAGATTAGTGCTCTATCTGATGTGCAAGTGGTAACAATTTTGCTCCCAAGATGTAGGCTCTCTCTTCACCTCATTGATTGTGTCTTTTGCAGAGAAGAAGCTTTAGTTTGAAACCATCCCATGTATTCATTCTTCATTTTAATTCTTATGCTATAGAAGTCTTATTAAGGAAATCAGAACCTAATCCAACATGATGGAGATTTAGGCCTACTTTTTCTTCTATTAGATGCAGGACCTCTGGTTTAATTCCTAGGTCCTTAATCCACCTTGAGTTGAGTTTTCGGCATGGTGAGAAATAGGTGTTTAATTTCATTTTGTTGCATATGGATTTCCAGTTTTCCCAGCAACATTTGTTGAAGAGGCTATCTTTTCTCCAATGCATGTTTTTGGCTCCTTTGTCTAATATAAGATAACTATAATTATGTGAGTTAGTTTCTGTGTCCTCTATTCTGTACCATTGGTCTACCAGTCTATTTTGGTGCCAATACCATGCTGTTTTTGTTACTATTGCTCTGTAGTATAATTTAAATTCTTGTATAGTGATGACACCTGCTTCACTTTTCTTGGTAAAAATTGCTTTAGCTATTCTGGGTCTCTTATTTTTTCAGATAAGTTTCATGATTGTTTTTTCATTTCTATGAGGAATGTCATTGGGATTTTGATTGGAAATACATTAAATCTGTGGTGCTTTTGGTAGTATGGTCATTTTGATAGTATTAATTTTGCCTATTCAAGAACAAGGGAGATCTTTCCATCTTCTAAGGTGTTCTTTAATTTATTTCTTTAACATTCTGTAGTTTTCATTGTAGAGGACTTTCACCTCTTTTGTTAGGTGATTCCTAAGTTTTTGTTTGTTTGTTTGTTTGTTTGTTTGTTTTGTTTTGAGGCTATTGTAAATGGGATAGTTTTCCTCATTTCCCTTTCAGAGGATTTGTCACTGATATACAGAAATGCTTTTGATTTATGGGTGTTGGTTTCATATCCTGGTACTTTTCTGAATTCATTTACTAGTTCTAGAAATTTTCTGGTGGAATTTTTTGGGTCTTCTAAGTATACAATCATATCGTTGGCAAATAGTGCTAATTTGAGTTCTTCTTTTCTTATCTGTATCCCTTTACTTTCTTTTGTCTGTCTAATTGCTCTGGTCAGTGTTTCAAGAACTACGTTAAATAGAAGGGGTGAAAGAGGGCATCCCTGTCTTGTTCCAGTTTTTAGAGGGAAAGCTTTCAATTTTTCTTCATTTAGAATGATGTTGACCTGGGGCTTAGCATAGATAGCTTTTATGATGTTGAGATATGTTTCTGTTATCCCTAGTTTTTTAGTGTTTTGAACTGCTCTTTCATATTTTAATCTCTTTTATTCTCTGCAGTATTTGGGGTATATTCCTCAGACTTCTTTTACTGTGTCAGTGTATCAATTAATTAGTTGCTCCCTAACAAACCCTTCAAAATGTAGTTTAAAATAAGAGCAACTTAGGTTTTAGTCAGCTTTTCTGCTTCTCTGATCAAAAGACCAGACAAGAACAAATTGAGAGGGATCCGGAAGATGGCGGCGAGGGGAGCGCAGCACCCCAGTGCGCTGCGTCACTGTGCGGGAGAAAGACGAGGTGAAACGGATGAAGGCTACCTTGGTGGGAATCCCCAGTGAAATTGAGGTGCTCCAGAATCTAGAGGACAGAGTTCCAGCGCGCGGGATTCAGCTGCAGGGGCTTGGTCGCGGGCGATTTCTCCGCACGGAGGGAAGCTGTACCTGGTCGGCGGACCACCCCGTGGATGGAGTCTGGGACGCTCCTGGGATTGCAGCGAGGCGGATTCTGGAGGCTCCTGCCAGTGGCGCACTGGCCGCGCTGAGTGCTGAGTTCCAGATTTGAAACAGAGGAGAGAACCGGTCCAGTTCGAATCCCAACGCCTGTCGGAACACGGAGGAGGACAGCGGCCGCCATCATGGAGAGCTGATGCAATCATCCCTGTTTTCTGCTGATCTCAGCTCATTCAGCTACGGAGCAGGTGATTCCGGGCTGGTATTTGCCTGCGCCGCGCGGACGGATTGCTCTGGCTCGGGACTGGAAAGCCTGAGGAGAATACTCTTCGGGCCTCACCCCTGGCAAGGCGGGCGCCGGACTTTGAGCGGCCAGACTCTGGTTCCCCGGGTTGCTTTGGCCCAGGGCGGGAGATCCTTCGGGGACTCCGGGCGGAGGCCAGTTACAAGTGCATTGTGCCCTGAGGGGCGGCGTGGCTCTAACTCCCGGAACAGTTTTGGCTCGGGGCCAGGGAACCCGCGGGGACTGCGTCTTTGACCCTGCCCCTGGCTGAGCATACGCTGAGCTGGGAGAGGTTGGAGCTGCTAGGCTCGGGCTCCCGGGGCTGTTTGGGCCTGAGGCTGGGGTACCTCTGTGGAGCCGGCTCCTAGCAGAGTGTGGCAGGGATCGGAGAGGCTGGGTTCTGGCTCCCGTGGCTGCTTGAGTCCAGGGCCGCGGAGCCTGCGGGGACCACGAGCTGAGGCCAGCCACAAGTGAGGCTTGCTACGAGGGGCAGCGGGACTCTGTCTCCCGGAACAGTTTTGGCCCGGAGCTGGGGAGTCCGCGGGAAGTGCGTCTTAGTCTCTGCTCCCAGCGGAGTGTGCACCGAGCAGGGAGAATCTGGTATGGCCAGGCTTGGGCACCGAGCAGGGAGAGTCTGCTGCGGCCAGGCTGGGGCTCCCGGGGCTGCTTTGGCCTGGGATTGGGGAACCCGAGGCGGTTGCTCTGAGGAGCCTGATCCTAGCAGAACGAGGCGGGGATCGGAGAGACCGGCTCCTGGCTCCCGAAGCGGCTCTGGCTCAGGGTTGGGGATCCTGCGGGGACTGCTTCTTGGTCCGGGTCCTGCTGGGTGCTGCGGGGGCCGGGGGGGCAGAGTGGAGCTGCCTCCTGCGCCCAGAGCAGGCTAAGGGTCCCGCCGGTGTGGTATCGCGACACCCCAGCTGCAGCTGGGGCCGAGGAGAGTAGCCGCCCACGCCTGGAACAGGACCAGCGACCCGACGGCAGGGTAGCCAAGTCAACCCACTTGGAGTGGAGGCCGTGAAGAGCCGCCGTCTGATCCTGCAAGGTAGGCAGTCCTGCATCCCACTGGCAGGACAGGCTTGGCAGCCTGCCAGTGTGGTGGACAAGTAGCATCGAGGCAGTCACGTCACACTGGTTGGAGTGGGGGTTGAACAGAGCCGCCGCCAGCATCTGGAAGGAGTCCAGAGACCCGTTGGAGAGGCAGTTAGGTACCCCCACTGGGAGTGGGGGTTGAGCAGAACTGCCACCCAGGCCCGCAGGGTGGGCAGATCTGAGACCCACCGGCTGAACAGGCTTGGAGGCCGACCAGCGTGGTAGACACGTCACATCAACTGGAGTAGGGGTGGAGAAGAGCTGCCGCCCACATCCAGATCAGGACCAACGATCCGAGGACGTGGTAGGAACGTCACCGCAATTGGAGTGGGGGCAGAGTAGAGCAGCCACCCGTGCCCGCAAGGTGGGCAGACCTACGACCAACCAGCGTAGTGGATAGATCACCCTGATTAGAGGAGGAGCACAGCCACTACCCACCCTACAAGAGAGATATCCCAACTATACAAGAGAAATATAAATAAACAGGGGGAAAAACTTCAAAAACACAACAGTTTCACCAAGCAGAAAGAAACGCAAGCAATATGAAAAGACAAGGAAAGAAAGGACCACAAGCAATGCAGGTCAACTCAACTCTAGGAGAGGTAATAGCTGCAACAGATGGAATGTCAGATAAAGAGTTCAGGATATACATGCTTCAGATGATCTGGACTCTCAAGGAAGACATGAGACAGCAAAATCAGACAATGAAAGATCACATTGACAAGGAACTACAGAAACAAATCCAGGAAGTAAAAGATCAATTTCACAGGGAGTTAGAAGTAATAAAAAACAAACAAATAGAAATCCTAGAAATGCAGGAAGCAATAAACCAACTTAAAACCTCAATTGACAATACTACCAGCAGAATAGATCACTTAGAAGATAGAACATCAGACAATGAAGAAAAAGTATTTCAACTTGAGAAGAACATAGACAGTTCAGCAACACTGCTAAGAAACCATGAACAGAACATTCAAGAATTATGGGACAACATTAAAAGACCAAACTTAAGAGTCAATGGGATACAGGAGGGCACAGAGCTCCAAACCAGAGGAATGAACAATCTATTCAATGAAATAATACAAGAAAACTTCCCAGACTTGAAGAACGAAACAGAATCCCATATCCTAGAAGCCTACAGGACGCCGAAAGTGCAAAATCATAAGAGATCCACACCTAGACACATCATAATGAAGATGCCCAACATACAGAATAAGGAGAGAATTTTAAAAGCTACAAGAGAAAGAAAGCAGATTACATTTAGGGGCAAACCAATCAGGATAACAGCTGATCTCTCAACACAGACTCTGAAAGCTAGAAGATCCTGGAATAACATTTTTCAAACACTGAAAGAAAATGGGCTCCAACCAAGAATCGTGTATCCGGCGAAATTAAGCTTCAGGATGGAAGATGAAATTAAAACCTTTCATGATAAACAAAAGTTAAAAGAATTCACAGCTAGAAAACCATCTCTTCAAAAAATCTTTGGCAAAACATTACAGGAAGAGGAAACTGAAAATAACATTGAAAACCATCAGTGGGAGGTAGGACAGTAAAGGGGGGAAAGTAATCAAAGAGGAAAACTAATCAGGTTTAGTAACATAAATAAACAAATATGACTGGAGGAACAAACCAAATCTCAATAATAACCCTAAATGTTAATGGCTTAAACTCACCAATTAAGAGACACAGTCTAGGCGAATGGATCACAAAACAAGATCCAACAATATGTTGCCTACAGGAGACGCATTTGATAGGAAAAGATATACATAGACTGAAGGTGAAAGGCTGGGAAAAATCATTCCACTCATATGGACTGCGGAAACAAGCAGGAGTGTCCATACTCATATCAAACAAAATAGATTTCAAGCCAAAGTTAATCAAAAAGGATAAAGAGGGACACTACATACTGCTCAAGGGAACCATACACCAACAAGACATAACAATCATAAATATATATGCCCCAAACAATGGTGCACCTACGTTCATCAAGCAAACTCTTCTCAAGTACAAGAGTCTAATAGACCACCATACAATAATCATGGGAGACTTCAACACACCTCTCTCACCACTGGACAGATCTTCCAAACAAAAGTTAAATAAGGAAACTATAGAACTCAACAACACAATTAACAACCTAGACTTAATTGACATATATAGAATATACCACCCAACATCAAGTAGTTACACTTTTTTCTCAGCAGCACATGGATCCTTCACAAAAATAGATCATATATTATGTCACAGGGCAACTCTTAGACAATATAAAGGAGTAGAAATAACACCATGCATCTTATCTGATCATAATGGAATGAAACTGAAAATCAACGATAAAAGAAGGAAGGAAAAATCATGCATCACTTGGAGAATGAACAATAGGTTACTGAATGATCAATGGGTTATAGAAGACATTAAGGAGGAAATTAAAAACTTCTTAGAGTTAAATGAAATCACAGACACAACATATCGGAATCTATGGGACACATTGAAAGCAGTTTTAAGAGGAAAATTCATTGCTTGGAGCACATTCCTTAAAAAAAGAAAAAACCAACAAATAAACGACCTCATATATCATCTCAAAATCCTAGAAAAAGAAGAGCAAAACAACAGCAAAAGAAGTAGAAGGCAAGAAATAATTAAAATCAGAGCTGAAATTAATGAAATCGAAACAAAAGAAACAATTGAAAAAATTGACAAAACCAAAAGTTGGTTCTTTGAAAAAATAAATAAAATTGACAGACCCTTAGCCATGCTAACGAAGAGAAGAAGAGAGAAAACCCAAATTACTAGCATATGGGATGAAAAAGGCAATATCACAACAGACACTTCAGAAATACAGAAGATAATCAGAAATTACTTTGAATCCTTATACTCCAATAAAATAGAAGATAGTGAAGGCATCGATAAATTTCTTAAGTCATATGATCTGCCCAGATTGAGTCAGGGATGATAGGCGGGAGGGAAAGGGAGAGTTAAGGGAAATTGCATGGAATTGGAAGGTGAGCCTCAGGGTTATACACAATTACATATAAGAGGAAAGGAGGAGTAGGAGAGAAATTATATAAGTGTAAGAAACGATTTACAGTAGAGGGGGTGGAGAGAGAGAAGGGGAGGGGAGGGGAGGGGAGGGGAGGGGGGATAGTGGAGAATGGGATAGACAGCAGAATACATCAGTCACTAGAAAGGCAATTTGTAAATCAATGGAAATGTAACTGATGTGACACAGCAACCTGTATACGGGGTAAAGGTGGGAGTTCATAACCCACTTGAATCATTCTGTGAAATATGGTATATTAAGAACTATGTAATGTTTTGAACAACCAACAATAAAATAATAAAAAAAAATTTAAAAAAATTTTTTTAAAAAAAGAACAAATTGAGAAGAGGAAAAGCTTATTTTAAGGCTCATGGCTTCAGAGGTCTCAGTCTACAGATTGTTTAAACCATTCCTTGGGGTTCAAGGTGAGGCAGACTATCAGGGTATGGCAGAGGAAAGCACAGGAAGCAGAGAGCAAGCAAGCTTTATTCAACAAGAACAAAATATATACCCCAAAGGCATATTCCCAGGGACTACTTCCTCCAGTCACACCCAACCTGCCTATACTTACTTAATCCATATCAAGAATAAACTCACTGATTAGGTTAAGGCTCTTATAACCCAATCATTTCACATCTAAACTTTTTTACATTGTCTCACACATGAGCTTTTGGGAGATACTTCACATGTAAACCATAACAACTTATTTATTATGATATTGGGGGGCTGGCTAGGTGGTTTTCCTGCTAGTTGTGCCTGAACTACATTCACCTGCCAGGTCAGTCAAGGCCTGTGCTCCTCTGGGCTTTGGAGATGGCTAAAGTGCCTAAAATTCTCACCCACAGCTCCCTCCCTACACAAGAGATAGCCCAGCCTTTTGTTTGTTTGTTTGTTTCTCTCTCTCATGATAGTTTCAGTTCCCAGAATTAGAATCTAGAAAGCACCACTTTTTTGTATACTTCACCAAGTTATAAGTGCAAGGGAAAATTGTGAAAAAAATAATACCTGTGGTGTGTCTTGGCTAGTTTATAAATCTAGTGATCCCTCTGTCTTTGAATAGACTATTTTACTGTTTAGAGATAGAAATTAACTTGTGAGAAACTGATAAAAATCCAGGTAATTCTTATGTATACAAATGCTCATTGTGTCTGGTGGAATGCAAAATTGATTATTTCCCTGTGAACAATGACTTGTCAGTCTTCTACCCATTTATCTATTCATTTTGACATTCCTCATCTGACTGTAAGTTGTCTCTTAAAATGGGTGTAACATCTACTAGTTTCCTCATTAATTGAGTTAAAATGTTTACATGTCTTTATTTGATGTCTGTATGAGAATCATCATTTTATTTTTTTAAAAAAATATATCCTTTAATACATATATGTTAAATAACTTTGGTATATGTTATCTAACAAAGCAGTTCACTAAATTTAATAAACTCTTTCTAACCCTGTCCAATAATGAAATTTTCATGTTTGTATATTCAATGATGGTGAGACTTTTAGTTCTAATATAAGGCAATGGTGAGCCCCTCTTTTTTGCACCTTAATAGGAAAATTAAGGTTTGGGAGAGCAAAGAGAATAGAGATAATATAGAGGTAGAGAAGTAAAACAGGATTTGTTTGTTCGTTTGTTGCTTTCCAATAAGGCTAGTGAAATTTAAAAAGAACATGAAGAAAGGTAAATGCAGGCTTCAAAGCTGCTTTTGTGTCATCTGCAAGGAAAAAAAGGAAAGAAGCCAAATACATGATCCTTGGCTTGAAATTTTCATGGAAAGAGCTGAGACCTCATAAAACGGAGCATTTGGAAAGAGAAAAAGAAATACTTGCTTTATGATGATGAGTGCATTAAATACAGATGACTCAAGGCTTTTCCAGTTCAAGGACCCAAGTTCTCTCTCCCTTAGTTAAGACAATGGGGAGGCAAACCAGAAAGAGGAGGACACCTGATTAAGATGCGGGTCATCAGAGAATGGTATTAAATAACCTTGGACACAACATCAGAAAAGCATTGATAGACCCACTACTGAAACAAAGACTCTGGGTTCTTCAAGACTGTATGACATAAAGGAAAATAACTTCATGAGTATCTGGTGAAATCTCAGAGGGAAGTTCCAAAATTTTTCTATTAAAAAAAAAAGAATGAATAGGCATTAAATATACAGTGTGTATCACAATGTGTAAGTTATATAAAATATTATTATTGCTGTCCTTTAGAATAAGTGTTTTATCTAATGTGCAACCACCTTAAGACATGGGCAAGATCTATGTGGAAGGATGCAGGGCCCAACTGGAATAAAGTCATTCCATGTTAGATTGTGTGAGATCAACGCACCTCAGGGGAGTAATTGGGACCACAAGGGCAAGGGTCTGGCATTTGGAAGGCTAGAAGCAGTGGCTATTTACAAATCTTATGAAAATATTTCACTATTTTAAATAAAGCACTCTCTCGTAAATACTTAACACTATTCACCTACACAGAAAAGGATAAAGAGTTGATAAGAGAATTGATCACTGTATGCGTTAGTAATGTGTATATCTGTAAATACAAGAAAATTTTATAGTGGCTTAAATAGAACTGTTTTTCATGTCAGGAAAAAGGACACTAGATGTGAGCAGTTCAGAGCTGGGACAGGAACTTCATCAGGGACCCAGACTCCTCCATCTCTGTCTTCTTTCCACCATCCTAGCCATCCCCATCTCAAGTGTTATTCTGTTTTGTTGGTTGGTGGGCTGGTTGGCTGGTTGGCTGGTTGGTTGGTTTTTGTCACACTGAGTATTGAACTCAGTGCCTCACTCATGCTAGACAAGCACTTTCCTCCTGAGCTTATTCCCAGTCATTCATGATGTTTCTTGAATCATGTTTTACACTATAATTTCTGCATCCCTATGTTTCAGCAAAGATAAGATTGAAGAGGGAAGGAGTGGTATCTGCATTCGGAGAGCTAAAACTTTTGACTTATCCACAGAAAACTTCCAGTTTCCCCTTTTACAGCACTATTTCACATCACCTAGGAAGGTAGCATCAGAAGATTAGTATTTTTAGTAATATACTTTGTAACCTTGAGTAAATTGAGAATTTGTTAGTAAGTATGAAGAAAAAAATAAATATTGATGTATAAAAAGCAGTGATACCTATTAGGATGGAATGTTTGTGTCCCCCTAAAATTCTTATGTTGGAACTTAACCCCAATGTGATATTATTGGAAATAGGACCTTTGGGAAATAACTAGGTCTTGTCAGATAATGAGGGTGGGTCTTTCATGAATGGAATTAATGACCTTTTAAAAAGAGACCAGAGAACTAGTTTGCTATGTTTTCACCAGGTGAGGATACAGCAGAGCAGTCTGTACCTCAGAAGAGAGGCATCCTAACCTTGGATTTCCAGCTTCCAGAATGGTGAGAAACAAATGTCTGTTGCTTACGAGCCACTCAGTCTAGGGCATTTTGTTATAGCAGCCCTAATTGACTAAGACAATACCATACTCATCTAAAACTCCTCCAAAATTTAGCATCAGCTTAGCACATGTGAGGCACTGGGTTCAATCCTCAGTAAAATAACATAAAAATAGAAAAAAAAATAAAAATATTGTGCCCATTTAAAAAGAAATTAGAATTGGCTCTACCAATGAATTCTTAATCTTTGTGGAAAAGTCTTAAAATAACAAAATACTGTTTACTCTGCAATGGGTTTTAACATAATATATTGTGTCACTCAGTAAATTTTATATTCAAATTTTACATTTGCAAAGATGTATATAACACAATCTCATGTTTAAGTGGAATCTAATGTATAACTTAGAAGCCATTACCAAAGATGTATAAATAATCAAAATTCTAAGCAATATTTCTTCATCCATGTTAAAAACAAACAAAAATGAAACATTCCTCACTGGTGATCACATAAAAGCTTTTATGAATGACTGTAAGATTCATTTTAGTGGCATTTGAGAAGAGAGAAAGGGCATAATTTGAAATTTTAAAAACTATCTAAGATGAAGTAATCAAATATAAGGGAATTTTTAACTTATTTTTTTTTAATTTCAGAGATAGCTTCCACTTTGAGGTAGTGACTTTTTGCTCTTCCTGACTTTTTGTCTTTTCTAAAGTAATCTTTGTTTCCCTTCTGTCTCTATTTTTCTCCCATTTAATTTTTCCTCCTATTCAAAACATAATTTTTACAAGAGCTGTAGAGTGATTTTCTTCAAATTCCCCAACATTCTTTATCTCTATTCTAGAAAACAAGATCTTCTTCTCTCTGCAGAGGGGCTATTCATAGGTTCTCATGCAGCAAATGCAATGCTCCCAGTTTAAAAACATCTGTGATGAAATAACATGTAAGCATTCATCGGAGAATAACCTTTGCACACAGTGTTTGAGCACTGGCTTATTTAATCTGAATTCCAGTTTTGGAACAGAAATGTTCTTAGAATACTTTCATTCAGACCACTGTTGATGCTGCTGAATTCTCTCCTCCTGGAGCAGCAGAGAAAATCAAGTAGAAACAGAGATGTATAGAGGTGAAGTCTCAACAAAACACACAGAGTGCTCTAATGCCTCAATCAAAAACTAAACAATTCTTTAAAAAAAAAAGTGAAGGTTAACAAGACAATTCTAGAGTAGATGTTAGCTCTTCAAATGTGCAATTCAAATTAACTCAGTGTAAATAGACTGAAGCACTTATTACATAGGTTTATGTCCTTTTACCCTACAATTTATGTCACTAATGACAGGTGTGTGGTCATGACCTCTTTTTCTTCTTCTTTTCTCAAAGCCCAGACAAATGACTATTTGGCATTGATTGGACCCAGTAAGTCACATACATCTAATTAGGGATAGCTGTAAACTTGGCCAGAATTTGGTGACACTATAAAATGTCATATCCTGCTAATGAGAATATAAATTGGTTTAACTTTTTGGAAGATCATTTGGTAACATATGAAGAATTTTAAAAAGGCAAAGCCATTTTACTTCATGCTCACATATGATTGCCTCCTCTGGAAAAACTAACTATGAAGAGGGAAAGAGATGTTTTATCCCAGCTTCTTTATATGAGAAAAAGATGGAAATATCCTGATTATTAGATTATTGGGATATAACCTAATCCGTGATTATAGTTAAAATGAAAAGAAGGAGTTTGAAATAATATATATAGTATGACCTGAAGTTTTAAGTTATTCATAAAATAAAACTCAATATAGAAAAAAATTACTGAAAGGAAATTCAACCACATAGTTGTCATATCTACATAAAAAATTTCATTCCTCTAAGCAAACTTTGTACACATATATGATCAATTCCTTTGAATACATTCCAAACACAAAAGTGATCCAAAATGAGAGATACTTGGGGTTTTTTTTAAGTGTTTTATGTCACATTTTCCAAATGGCCTTCCAGCTGGGTGTGGTGGCACATACCCATAGTCCCAGTTACTTGGAAGTCTGAAGCAAAAGGAATGCTCCAGCCCATGAGTTCAAGACCATTCTGGGAATCATAGCAAGACCCTATATTTTAAAAAAATGTGTGTGTGTGTGTGTGTGTGTGTGTGTGTGTGTGTGTGTATACATACGTGCCCTTTCCTGAGGCTGGTAAGGTAGGGTAAATAGATGGGTAGTCCTCTGTGGATTGTATCTTAGAGTATAGCCCTCAAACAGGAAAAATTGAAAATACTAATAGTAATAGTTAAATAGAGTAGGCAATATTTTTAAGCAAATTATTGGCTTTTTTATACACACACACACAAACACACACACTTTTTTTCAATATATGTATTTTATATATATATAAATAAATATAAATATACCATTGTAGGCAAACACATGCTTTTTTCCAACACATATATTTTGTGTATATATATATATATATATATACATACATACACACACACACCAAGTTACATAAATTCATTGTAGGCAAACTAATTTCTGGTTTGTCAGATTTTAAAAATTTTTTTATTGTTCAAATCATTAAATATGAATATTGTAACAATTTAAAAAATACACATATCAAAAAATGGCAGTATACAGTATCAGAAATAAAGACCTCATAAAGTAGAATGTCCCCTTCCTCAATAGCAAATGTTGGCAGTTCCTGGGAACAAGCCTGAGATACACACATAAACCAAAGATCTATCTTCCTTTCTTTGACAGAGTGGCAGAGGTTCCTGCTTAAGAATCTCATCATTCATCTATCTCACATTAAAAGTGCCAAAAATGGGACACCAAATCTAGTTATTCTAGTTTCCTCATTTCTATCAGGGATACTCTTTCTCCACACTTAAAACCACACTTGAAAACTTGTGCCATCTTTGATTTCTCCTTCTTTGCCCATCATATTGCATTAAGGAATCCATAACATTTTCTGAACCTCTCTTTTGTCTTGCCCCCCATTCTCATATCTCCCACTTTAGCACAGATGTTTTTTTTTTTTGCCTTCTTTATACAATAAATATTCATTGAGCACCTACTCTACACAAGGCATTATGTTGTGGTAATGAAATTAGACATGCTGTCTCCCCAACAGGAATTCAGAATCTAACAAAACAGAGAATAATGTACAATTAATCATGTAACTATGACTATGGGGATGTTTCACAGAGGAAGGACTAAGAGTTACAAGAGCAAATAACTTGAGAGACATTTAGTCTGGAGAGCTCAAGTGAAGATTTTTTGAAGAAGTGCCATTTACCTTGAGATCTGAAGCAGTGGCATTAACTTAAGTGAGGCAGGGAAAGATGACTCTAGTCATAAAGAACAATGTGTTCAAAGAAACTGAGAATGAAAAGATTTGGGGGCACTTAGGACACTGGGGGCAAAGCCAGTTTGGATAGAGTGCAGAGGGAAGGAACGAGGGATTACAACAAATAATGGATATGTGCCTATACAGGTCTAGGGTTACTACAAGATATACTGAAGAAGCTGGAGATAATAACATAAAATTGTTTTATACAAGTTGAGAAATTTCTTCCATCATTTAGAAGTGAATATTAATCTATTTTTTGCTGACTTTTCAAGCTATAAGATAGATTCAAAATCTTGTCTTTCTAACTAGATTAATATTTATTCATTACAGCACAATAGAATTAGAAGGTTAAATTTGCATGGTGATATTACTTAACCCACTGATTCACCTGAACCCATGTTAGTGTGTAAGTAAAATATGATTAACCCAATAATTAAAAGTAAATTTTTCTCCTTTAGTTAAGAGGAAAAATTGAAAATACTAATAGTAATATTTAGTAATAGTTAAAGAGAGTAGGCAATATTTTTAACAAATGATTGGCTTTTATTATAATTTGATGAGGCAGAATTGTCAGAATTATGTTAGAACTGGAGAATTAACCCAATGCCAAATCCAAAGTAAGCATAAACCATAACAATTTTAACAACTATTAGATGAACTGTGCTCTGAATATGCAGTCTCAAATGCCACTTCTACATAACATGGATTCATTTCAAACATGAAGTTTAAACATTAGATTAGAACTTTCTTCTTTGTTATCTTCTTTCATCCTTTACATTTCAGTGCAATTTTACCTACAATATGCTACTATTTTGTTCTATATCTTTATGTTAAATAGAGACAATTTTTTTGGAGTGGGGGGATACCAGGGATTGAACTCAGGGGCACTTGACCACTGAGCCACATCCCCAGTTCTATTTTGCATTTATTTAGATACAGGGTCTCACTGAGTTACTTAGTGCCTCACTTTTGCTGAGGCTGGCTTTGTGATCCTCCTGCCTTAGGCTCCCCAGCCACTGAGATGGCAGACACATGCTACTATGTCTGGCTGAGAGAGTATGTTTTTGATAGGCAGCTTGTAAGGTATCCCCCAAAGGTCCTTCCGCTTATATTCAAACCTTGTGCATCACCACCCTTTGAGTGTATGTAGACCTTGGTTACTCACTTCTAAGTAATATGACAGAAGTAGTGTTTTTTCATTTTCAATACTAGGCTATAAAAAGACTTTTGTCTTGATACTCTTGCTTACTCTCTTGTTCTTTCTCAAATCTCCAATTATTCTGAAGGAAGCCAGCTACCATATTGTGAGACAGCCTTGTAAAAATGCACATGTGAACTATCTTGAAAGTGGATTTCCAGAGACTTGCCAACAATCACATTACTAAGCTCAAAAATGAATACTTCAAGACTAGGGATATAGCTCAGTTGGTAGAGTGCTTGCCTTACATGCACAAGGCCCTGTGTTCAATCCCCAGCATCACACACACACAAAAAAAGGGGACTTCTTCAGATGAGATTACACCCCCCACATGACAGCCAGACTGAAATGTAATGAGTGACCTTAAGTCAGAACTATCCAGCCAAGTCACCCCCAGATTCTTGATCCAAAGAAGCTGTGATAAAATAAATATTTGTTGTTTTCAATACTAAGCTTTTTAAATTGATTTTTTATTTATATTTGACAGCAGAATGCATTACAATTCTTATTACACATATAAGGCACAATTTTTTTATATATCTGGTTATATGCAAAGTATATTCACACCAATTCAAGTCTTCATACATGTACTTTGGATAATAATGTCCATCACACTCCACCATCATTTCTAATCCTATGCCCCCTCCCTTCCCTTCCCACCCTTCTGCCCTATCTAGAGTTTGTCTATTCCTCCCATGCTCCCTCTCCCCACCCCACTGTAAATCAGCCTCCTTATATCAAAGAAAACATTTGGCATTTGGCTTTTGGGGATTGGCTAACTTCACTTAGCATTATCTTCTCTAACTCCATCCATTTACCTGCAAATGCCATGATTTTATTCTCTTTTTTTACTGAGTAATATTCCACTATGTATATATGCACATTTTTTTATCCATTAATCTACTGAAGGGCATCTAGTTGGTTCTACAGTTTAGCTATTGTGTGTTGTGCTGCTATAAGTATTAATATGGCTGTGTCCCTATAGTATGCTGTTTTTAAGTCCTTTGGGTATAGACCAAGGAGAGGGATAGCTGGGTCAAATGGTGGTTTCATTCCCAGATTTCCAAGGAATCTCCATACTTCTTTCCATATTGGCTGCGCCAATTTGCAGTCCCACCAGCAGTGTATGAGTGAACCTTTTTCCCCACATCCTCACCAACATTTATTGTTGTTTATCTTCATAATAGCTGCATTCTGAGATGAAATCTTAGAGTGGTTTTGATTTGCATTTCTCTAATTCCTAGCGATAATGAACATTTTTTCATATATTTGTTGATTGATTGTATATCATCATCTGAAAAGTGTTTGTTCAGGTTCTTGGCCCATTTATTGATTAAGTTATTTGTTTTATTTGTGCTTAGCTTTTTGAGTTCTTTATGTATCCTATAGATTAGTGCTCTATCTGATGTGTGACGGGTAAAAATTTGCTCCCAAGATGTAGGCTCTCTATTTACTTCACAGTTTGTTTCTTTTGCTGAGAAGAAAATTTTTACTTTGAGTCCTTCCCATTTATTGATTCTTAATTTTACTTCTTGTGCCACAGGAGTCATAGTAAGGAAGTAGGGGCCTACTCCCATATGATGGAGATTAAGACCTACTTTTCTTCTATTAGATGCTGAGTCTCTGGTTTTATTCCTAGGTCTTTGATCCACTTTGAGTTAAGTTTTGTGCATGGTGAGAGATAGGGGTTTAATTTCATTTTGTTGCATATGGATTTCCAGATTTCCCAGCACTATTTGTTGAAGAGGCTATATTTTCTCCATTGCTTATTTTTGGTAACTTTATCTAATATAAGATAATTTTAATTTTGTGGGTTAGTCTCTGTGTCCTCTATTCTGTACCATTGATCTACCAGTCTATTTTGGTGCCACTACCATGCTGTTTTTGTTACTATTGCTCTGTAGTATAGTTTAAGGTCTGTTATAGTGATGCCACCTGCTTCACTCTTTCTGCTAAGGATTGCTTTAGCTATTCTGGATCTCTTAATTTTCCAGATGAATTTCATGACTGCTTTTCTATTTCTATGAGGAATGTCATTGGGATTCTGATCTGAATTGCATTAAATCTGTATAGTGCTTTTAGTAGTATGGTCATTTTGGTAATATTAATTCTGCCTATCCAAGAGCAAGGTAGATCTTTCCATTTTCTAAGGTCTTCTTTGATTTTTTTCTTTAGGCCAATATCATTCTAAATGGAGAAAAATCGAAAGCATTCCCTCTAAAAACTGGAACAAGACAAGGATGCCTTCATTCACCACTTCTATTTAACATAGTTCTTGAAACACTGGCCAGAGCAATCAGACAGATGAAAGAAATTAAAGGGATACACATAGGAAAAGAAGAACTCAAATTGGCACTATTTGCTGATGATATGATTCTATATCTAGGAGACCATAAAACCTCCACCAAAAAACTTCTAGAAATAGTAAATTAATTCAACAAAGTAGAGAATATAAAATCAACACCCATAAATCAAATGCATTTCTGTATATCAGTGACAAAATCTCTGGAAGGGAAATGAGGAAAACTACCCCATTTACAATAGCCTCAAAAAAATACTTGGGAATCAATTTAATGAAAGAGGTAAAAAGTCTATATAATGAAAATCAATACTAAGATTTGGGGTAATTTGTTAGATGCAATCAATACCTATTACAAATTTATATGCATTATTTTTCTTTCTGTCTCAAAGTTTGCTCAATCATATTTTGGGGATAAAGAGTGGTGTTGTTAATTAAGTTAAATTTGGCCTCCTGAGGATAAATAGATGGTTTTATTTTCAGGAGAGACTTTCATAATCAACCACAATAGATTACAACAGCCCCATTGTTTTCTGTGTGATGTGTGTAAATTTATTTCAGAGGTCTCAGTGAAATTCCCAATAATGTAAATAAAATAAGTAATAAAAAGTGAAGTTTTTAGTATTTACTAGGTATAATGGCCAGGCAACTTTTCTTAGATGCATATAACTTAAAATATCAAGAACTTCCATATGTTTGGAATACATTATGTGGTTCATTCATTCCTTCACTCAATTTTTTATTAATTCATTTAGAGACTATCTTTTAAACCTCTATATGACCAGGTATTATACTAAGAAATGGGGGTGCCAAGTGGACTATTGCTAATCCTGTCTTCCAAAATTTAAGATCTAATAGGGCAGATGAACCAGTTGCAATTAGAATACAGAATGCTAATTTACAGAAACAGCAGTTGACACTGGGTATTGTTAGAACACAGGAGGGGCAAAGGAGGATTAGAGAATGTTTCTTTTAGGAAATTATGCCTGATTTCAGAGGAAAAATAGAATTTAGTCAAATAAAAGAAAGCATGAAGAAAGTATTTCAAGAAGAGAAGTGTACATCAAGGCACGGAGTAGAAAGAGGGTTTAGAACTTTGGAGCACTTCAAGTTGCTTATTGTGGCTGTATGGTGGTGTGGCAGTAAGAAATAAAGTAGGGGGACCTGCAGGGGGGAACCTTCAAAGGATTTGTGAACAAACTTAAGAATTCAGATGTACCAGTTTCTTCCCAGCAGACTAGTTACATTAGAATCACTTGGCAAATGAAAATTATAGATTGCCATGTCCCAGTAGGGACCCATGAAATCTGAATCTGGGCACTGGAAAGCAAGCATTCCAAAATGCTTTATCTTAGTCAGTGTTTGTAAACTTTGTATTTTAAAAAAATGGGAAAAACCAATTGTAACAGACCATCACTGGTATTTCCAAACAAAATACAAAAAAACAAAAATCGTGAAATCATTGAAATTTAAATCTAATAACATTATTTTAAAATGAGGACTGATGCTTGCTGAACTAAGTTACTGCTTCCATATTGAGTATGACTGCCAGCGGGTGCAGTGCTAGATCTTCAGAATTTAGCATGTTGATGCAACTGTGTATCATGTGGTGACTCAGCTCATCCACTAGTTTTTCTCCTTGAACTGCTATGAATTCTTATTTATACTGCCCACTTTGATGTCATTTGATCTTTACTTAAGATTTTTTGGGTATTAAGTCCATGTACTCACTGGGATTAATTTCATTTACATGTGACTAAAAATACAAACAACTACTTTAAAAGGATATATATTTATTACCCTCTCATAAAAGTCTGTGAAGGTGACACTAGTTTGGTATAGAGTCTATACAGTGTGAGTACCTCAGATTTACTGTTTGTTCTGCCTAAATGGACCTAAATTGCCCCAGGAGGAAGGCTACTTCGGCACCAGGAAGGAAGCTATTTATATTCTACAATAGAGAAAAGGGAAGAGAGAAAGCATACTTTCTCTTTTTAAAGACACACCCCAAAAGTTGCACATGCTCCCTTTAGTTATATCCCATGTTCTCATCTAGCTGCAAGGGATGCTGGATAATGTAGCTTTCATTAGAGACAAGTTACAGTTTATTACTTAGGAAAAGGGGGCAATATATTATTGACAAATTATTTCATTCTTTTCTTTTACACGGAATAAATTGTAATAATGTTTTTCATGCATGTTGTCATAAACATGAAAATAAACAAGGACTATGAAAAAGATGGTGAGTGAGATTATTTAGGATACATCTGCTGTAATTATCTTAGATAATCAGAAAAGTGAAAATAAAAATGGGAAAAAATTTTATTTAATCAAGGGACCTTGGCATGAGTAAAAGTGCTAAAGTGAGTCTAAAACACAGCCAGATTTAAAAATCAATGCTTAGTAATGTAGAACCATTAAAGAATTTTAAACCAAGTTTATGTTAAGAATAATATTAACTCTCAAAGTGAGAGGAGTTTACTTGGAAGTTTCACTTTTTTTGTTCTACAGTATAAATCTTATTTTTGAAAAATAAACAGGAGAAAGTAAACTTTGATAAGATCTTTGTGGAACTGAGCAGAAGGTAAAGAAGAAAACATTTTAAAAGACATGGGTTAAAGAGTCTGACAATCAATCCTTTAGAAAGACCATACAGGACTATAAAACTGTGTTTTAAGATGAAACTAGTAGTGTAGAGTTCAATAAAGATGTTATTGCAGATATGTAAAGGAAGAAGTAAATTTAGGAACTAAGCTCGGTTGCAAAAGTGTAACTTCAGGGAAGAGTGAATCTGCTATATTTATATTTTAAGACTTAGACCATGTGGATATGGATGGCCTTGCTATTGATCAAGTCATTGAATATAGGAGGAGCTACAGGCATCATTTGCTCTTTCATTCATTCATTTGCCAATTTACCAAATGTTTTGTTTTGTTCTGTTTTTTTTTTTTTTTTTTTTTTTAGTTTAAGCTGTCACACATTGTTCCATATATTGAGAATATTGTGTAAGCAAAATAAATCTGATCCCTGCCCTACTGGTTCTAACACTTTAGTAATAGAGAAAAATGCATGAGCAAATAAATATTAGGTTATAAATTGTGGCAAACTGGATTATCAACTGTGTCAAAAGAATAAAGAAAGAAGCCAGAGTGCTAAGTAAGAAACTATAAGGAGATTTATATGTAACAGTTTGTTGGAGGAAATTATTTTAATTTTAGACTTTTTTTAGTAATTATGAGATATTTCCTTTCAAAAGCCACAATACATTGTGTGCAAACAATGGAACTTGGAGAAGTTGGCATCATAGTTAAGATTTGGGAGTCATCAGCATATTTGGGCTAGTTACACTCATGGCTCCCCTTTACAGTATCAAGAGAAAATGTGAACAGCCATCAAATTGTCATTTGTTTCAATCAGAGTGCCTATTGAGGTAGATTTTCAAAATATCTATAATGATTAATTTTATCCTGATAATCTGTTAAATTTTTATATCACTATAGGATCTTAAAATAATTTCAAATAATTATCATTAAATCATAATATTAATAAGCACAAAAATTGTTACTAATTGGGTACAATGTGCTTTCAGAAGTTCCATTTGGTAAGTGTGTGAGACTGAAAGGCTTAATACCTAAAGGGAACTGTGTGTTATCATGGCTGCCTGGTTTCAAATAGGCTGTAGTGCTTACTATGGGACCTCAGGTTGGTTACTTCAAATCTTCAATAGTTTGTTTTTCTGTGAAATTGTGATCAAACTTGTACATGTGGAATGAGGGGGGAAATGAGAAAATGCAAGCAAAGCCCATGACACAGTAAGTGCTCAAGAAAAATAAAATGGCAGCTCTTCTGAATGGTATTCTTATTCTTCTTGCTATGAGAATCAGTAGTGGTGGCAGTTAATGCTTGCTCTGTGAGAACTTTCTGATAAACAATGTTTTTTGGTTAGGATAAGAGATGTCCCTCAAAAGCTCCTGTGTACACACAAGAATATTCAGAGGTGAAATGATCGGATTCTGAGAACTGGAACCTAATCAGTCCATTTTCGTTGAATGAACTGGGAGGTAATTGTAGGCAAGTGGGGCATGGCTGGAGGAGGTGGGTCACTGGGTGCATGCCCTGGAAGGGTTCATCTTCCTTGCAGCCTCTTCCCTTCCTGCTCTCTGTGCCTTGCTGCCAAGAAAAGAGCAGCGCTCTTCCACCATTCCCATCTGCCATGATGTTCTGCTTTACTTGGGCCCAGAGCAATGGACTCTGCCAACAAGGACTGAACCTCTGGAACCATGAGCCCAAATTAACTTTTCCTCTCCTAAATTGTTCTTATCAGGTATTTTGGTCACACTGAGGCAAAGCTGACTAACACACTGTGAGACATTTTGAGTTATAAAATTATCAGTATTCTGATATTTTATGATTAATGTTGCTTTGTGTTTGTGTGTGTGCTAAGGATCAAACCGAGAGCCTCATACATACTAGGCAAGTGCTCTACCACTGAGCTATGTCTCCAGCCCAATATTGCTATTTTTCAAGTGACCACAAAAGAGAGATTTGTTTCTTTTCTGTGTTCAAGATGGGAACTTAAGAAAAAAGAAAAGGGAAATGTGGAGCTGGGTGGCACACACCTGTCAGGATCTCAAGTTTGAGGTCAGCCTCAGCAACATAGCCAAACCCTGTCTCAAAATAAAATAAAAAGGGTTTAGAATATAGTACAGTGCTAGAGCACATGTCTTTCATGAGCAAAATTCCTGGGTCCAGGCTCCAGCAGTGTGGGGAAAAAAAATAATGTGGAAACACCAACAAATATGTCAAGCAATTGAATATATACAGGATGAAAACTTAAAATTTTAGGATTCTTCAAGATCCCCATTTTCTCCTGGGACCTCCAATGTTTGTTATCACTAAGACATATCATTTTCTACTTTAAATAAATAAAGTTATTTTTATTGAAATATCACTTTATTTTAAATATAAAACGTATTATTAAATTTATCTTAATTATTTGAGCTCAGGGTGGGTAAGCTGAAGAGGTACCGGACAACTTTAATTTATATTTATCTTTACCTCTTTATTCTGTTTAAACATTTTTAACCTGAGTGGGTAGAACTTTCATCATTTAAAAATAGTTCATTAAAATTTTTAACAAAAAGTAAAAAAAAATATTTTAAGCTACACCAGAAAGTTGTCAAGCAAAAAAAAAAAAAAATTAGATTGTACTAGCTAATTTATAACTTTAGTAGAATCCTGGAAATGTTCTCTGATAAAAAATACAGGAGCATGCTCCTCCCTCATTTTTATCTGGCCTATTGTTAATAATATTTGGATGTGCTAACACAGCTAAGTCTGTAGACCATTTCATTTAAAAGTAGGTTGGCCTCTTCCCTCACATTCTCACCAACACTTATTGTTATTTGTTTTCTTCATAACTGCCATCCTGACTGGTGTGAGATAAAATCTTAGAGTAGCTTTGATTTGCATTTCACTAGTTACTAGAGATGTTGAACATTTTTTCAAAGATTTGTTTATCAATTGTATTTCTTCTTCTAAGAATTGTCTGTTCAGCTTCTTAGCCCATTTATTGATTGGGTTGTTTGTTTGGGGGGAGGAGTGTTAAGTTTTTTGATTTCTTTATATATCCTGGAGATTAGTACTCTGACATGTGTGGCAAAAATTTTCTCCCTAAATGTAGGCTCTCATATGGATGGAGTTGGAGAATATCATGCCAAGCAAAGTAAGCCAATCCCAAAACAATCAAAGGCCAAATGTTCTCTCTGATAAGTGGATGCTGATCCATATTGAGGGTGGGGAAGATGGGGAAAATAGAGGAAATGTGATTGGGCAAAGGGGAGAGGGTGAAGGGGAGGGGGCATGGGGGCAGCAAAGATGGTGGGATGAAATGGACATCATTACCCTAGGTACATGTGTGACGGCATATATGGTGTGACACTACAATGTGTACAACCAGATAAATGAAAAGTTGTGCTGCAATTGTGTACAATGAGTCAAAATGCATTCTGCTATCATATGTACCTAATTAGAATAATAAATAAATAAATAATTTTTTTTTAAAGTAGGCTGGTGTCATGAACAGTAACTAGGGCTGGATGACTGATCAGAACCACAGTCTTTCAATGTCTTACTTGAATAGCTCTTTTGTCTGGAACTTCTGGAACTTCTTGCCATCCATAAGTACAGGAATGTCTGAATTTACTATAAGATACACTCGCTTAAGACTGGGGCCAAGCATTAATTTAACTTTTGTTATGATGTAGATGATAAATGATTTATATAGCACTTTAAAGTTTTACAATATTTTAAAATCTATTATCTTATTCTTCTAAATCACTTTGTGCAATAGGCAAAGATAGGTAAGATTGCATCTCTAAGTCCAATTTCTAACAGTGTGTTCTGTCTTTTTATAAAATGTGTTGTGTTAGTTATACAAGGCCAGGCTTTGGAGTTAATAATCTACTTTCAAGCTACATAACAAGGACATGATTATTAGTAAGATTAAAATATTTTATTGATTTCAGTGCCATCTAAATAGTATAGATATGAATCATTTTTACAGGTGTTACCAATATCTCCTATCTGTAAGTGGGTTACCTATTCCATTTTTGTGGGATTGTTTTGTTTTGGTTTGGTTTGATTTGGTTTGTTTTTGGTAGTGCTGGGGGTTGAGCTACATGCCCAGTACTTTTGATTTTATTTTGATAATAGGGTCTTGCTAAGCTTCTGAGGGTCATGATAAGTTGCAGAGGCAGTTCTCAAACTTGGAATCCTCCCGCCTCTGGCATGAGCCACTGCACACAGCTTGGTAGTATCTTTTAATCAAAGAAGCTTCTCATGTTAACTGATTTTCAAAAATTTTTCAACAAATACTTAAGGTTTTTTTCACACTATGTCTTTAATCCACTCAATGATTAATTTTGTGCAATAGTTGAAGGGCAATCAAACTTTTTTTTCCCCATATGAAATATCAAAGTTGCCAACTGCTACAGTGTAGCACAGGCATCTGTTTAGCTGTTGTCCTTAGGGTCTATACCTATTTACGGAGTGGAATCTGGATCTACTTACTTTTTCCCCCATCTGAACAGGTAGTTTGTTCATCTTTGTTTATATCAAATAGTATTTGTTTATCCCTATGCTTCACCTGGCTTTAATATAGTTCTTAGTCTTGATATTTGATAGAGTATCTTGTTCATCTTCAAAATTGTCTTGGCTACTTCCAGACTTTTGCTTTTTCAGACATATTTTAGAGTTGGTTTCTCAAGTTTCACACCAGGATTAAAGTCAGGATTTTAATTGAAATCGCAAAGAATTTATAGGATCATTTGAAGTGAACTGGTATTTCACACTGTTGAATCTATAATCCATAAATATGGTAATCCATTCCATTTATTTAGATCTTAGTTGTTATTTCTTTTAATATCTTCCATAATCTTGCACATATTTTGTTAAATTTATATGTAATGTATTACAACTGTAAGTAAATTATTTTTAATAATTTTTTAAAATTATTTCCTACTGACCCATAGAAGTCCAACCTATTTTGTTGAGTTTTCTCACTAACTTTAATAATTTGGTTAAATGCTAATAATGTGAACCAATACTTACATGATGTTCATGCATTTGCACATATAAATTCAATCTCCATAACAATCCAATGATGATGATGTGGGTACTATTATCATTCTTAATTTACACATGTGAAAACTGAGGCATATGGAGTTTTAAAAATTTTTCCCAAAGTCCAACAGAAAGTAAGTAGCAGAGTCAATATTTGAAGCTGTGCTAATTGGCTCCACAGTCTGTGCTGTCAATCATTAGGTTATCATATATTGAATAGTTTTGCCATTTTATGTTGATAATTATCTGTAAATAATGACAATGTTATTTGTCCTTTTCTTATCCTTACACCTTGTATTCATTTTTCTTATGCTGCTATAATTTCCAACTCAATACTGAACACAACTATAATACTATGTCACCATGTCCTGTTCCTGATTTTAAAGGGATCAAGTTTTTACTGGCAATTACTATTTTCACCGTTGTACAGATACAGGAAGCAGTCTGTACCTGAGAGTCGAAATAAACAGGCTTAATATCACACAACTCAAGTTTTAGAGCTGTAGTTTTCCTCCAGGTCTATTGATTCTAACCACTCTATTTCCAGCGTGCCTTTGCTGCAGGCATAAGTGTGTCTGTCTACAAAACCAAAAACTAAAATAATTCATATTTCTTTAGAATTGCTTTTTATACTTTCAAAAAAAGTAGTTGATTCACTCCTAAAATTAAAAATTCACACAGACCCCAATAAGTAGACCAGATAAAAGTAATTGCTCTGGTTGAATATGGGATGGGTGACCCAGGGCTGGGTCTCTTCTATCCTTTTCACCTGTCCTGGTACCACCTTGAGGTACCTAGGAATCCCACAGTACCTGGAACTGAATCATAAACCATTAATTTTGCCTTTCTTTCCTTTTCTAGACACATAAGACGGTGTTTGTTTCATTTACTAGAAACTAACACAGACACTCCCTTTACCCAAGTTCTTCCTCAGCATTTTGTTGTGCATTGGGTCAGAGTCACTCAGATCCTGTTTACTGCACCTCAGTGGCAATGGCCTAGACAGGACACCAGGGTCAGCCCCACAGTTGGGTTTTCCTATTTGTTTTGTATTGTTTTTTTCCCTACAGTACACCTGATCCTCCAGTTGTCTGATAGCAATTCAGTGGAAGGGAAGAAGAGGCCCTCAAAGCTCTCTTAAATTACATTTTTATATGCCTCAGCGACAGCTGATCTCAGAAATAAGCTGCTAGTTGGGGGCGGGGGGTGCCTGAGCATCTGTTGAGAGATTCTCAGTTGGCTGTTCTGCACCAGCAGTCTGAGTGTCACTTCTGTACCAGAATTTTCAGAGAATGTTTCAAAATGAATGTAGAATGTTCACACATAGTTTATACTTTTCTGCCTAGGAGAAGGCTTTCTGTAAGACACTGTTATATAGTAACATATAGGTTACTGTATTCATCAAAACCATTTAATTGTGTTATAACCCTCCTTTCTTGATATTCTAAGCATGACCTTCTAAAATCTAGACATCAAAGAACATATCACCACTTTAATGGGAAACTTATGTTTCTTTCAAAGAAATCTTCCTACTTAAACTTAAAATAAATATAACAGCTATATAATGTGTATATAAAGTAAATATATGTGGTAATGGCCCCTAAACATATCTAGGTCCTAAATACTGGAATGTACAAATATTACTTATGTGTTAAAAGAGATCTTGGAAGATGTGATTGAATTATGTATCTTGGAATGAGAGCGTTGTCCTAAATTATCTTTGGTGGGCCCTAATTATTATTATAAATATCTTTATAAGTGGAAGATTTGACTCAGTAGAGAGAAGCCAATGAGACCATGTCAGCAGAGAGAGAGAGATTTGAAGATGCTGTGGTGTTTGTTGGCTTTGAAGGCAAAGCAGAAGCCACAGGCCAAGGAGCACCAGGACTGCAGCTCTGGAAGCTAGAAAAGGCAAAGGAACAGGTCTTGCCCATGGCTCTGGAGAGGAGATCGCTCTGCCACACCTTGATTTCATCTCTGAGAATCAATTTCAGACCTTTGACCAGCACAACTGTGAGAAAATAAATGATTGTTGTTTTAAGATACAAATTTTGTGGTGATTTGTTATGGCAGTCACATGAAACTAATGCAACATGTTTCAGGAACACGCATAAAAAAAATGTAAGAGGAATTTAAAAATCACAGGAAAAGCAATTATAAAATAAATTATCAGCATGTAAATTTCCAAAACCCTGAAAATTCTGGACCCACAGTTTATAATCTGAAGATTTTTTGTCGTCGTTGTACCAATTTTCCTTTTTTTTTTTGGAGACTCTAAAATCAATACTCTGAAAGCAACAAAGTATGCCCAGTGTAGGGGTTCCCAAATGCTTGATCCAGGGCATGGTACTGGTATTGGATTTTTTAAAAAATCAGTTCTTGGATGAAGTGAGAAAAAATAAAGACAATGTAATGAGTTTTCTCAAAATTAAATTTATGTAATTATTTCCTTTTATATGTTATATATTACTGTTCCCTTATAAAATCATATTATACTATGCAGTTTAAAAAATAATTTCAAGCAGTAAATTTGAAATAAGGCAGCAAAATTAAAAACTAACAATTGGCCCCCAATTTTTTTTTTTTTGGAAATTCTACTATTCTATTAAATTCTTATGCTTAGTAACCATTCACTTAAAGCAATCAATCACAAAAATTGTTCTACCTATTAACTATGGTAGGTTCTTATTATTGATGTATCAAATTACTATAAGTTTAGGGCAACAATTTATTATTTTCCTGTTCAGTAGATTGAAGTCTGAGGTGGGTCTCCTGGAATGAGAAGGCTCCCTTCTGGAGGATCAGGGAGAAATTTTTTCCTTGCTTTTTTCAGCTTCTGGAGGACTCTGCATTCTTTGATTTGTAGCCCCTTCCTCCATCTTCAAAGCCAGCCACAGCAAACTGAGTCCTTCTGATTCCTCATCTCCTTCTCTGCCCCCACTCTTCGGCCTCACTCTTTCACTTTTAATGATCCCTATGATTAACTGAGTCCACCTTGATTATCTAGGATAATCTCCCTGTTTCAAGATCAGCTGATTGATTAGCTGCCTTAATTCCATCTGCAACCTTGATTTCCTTTCACCATTTTTTCATAAATTTCAGGAATTAGAACACAGACATCTATCTATTCATGGGAAAGGGTACATTATCCTATGTACTACTACATTAACAAACCTAGCTTTAATAGCAACTGGGACAAAAGTATTAGAGTTAATGTGCCTTAGTTTTTATTATTTCCTTAGTATGAGGGGCATGGGGTTGTAGCTCAGTGGTAGAGCACTTGCCTAGCATGTGTGAGGCACTGGGTTCGATCCTCAGCACTACATATATTTCCTTAGGATGAATTATGGGCATTGGAATTGCGGAGCCAACATGTTTGCTTACTATAAAGGTTTTGAAATATATTGTTAAATTTACAAAAACCATGTAGCATATTTATTAAGTGTCTACTCAAATATTACTCCTCTTTAGCCTTCCTTATTCCCTGAGGCAAAATGAAAACATTTAAGTACTATGCACTCTGTTAAGAGCTGATCATACGATGAGGAGCCAACAAAATTCCTGCCTTTAGATGAACTTATAGACTGGTTAACAAGACAGACATTAATTAGAAAACTATACACAAATGTGTTGTGACAAACTAACTTACATGATCCTTTATCTCCACATCCCTTGAACTTTATATCTAATTCCATTGTGACAATACCCTTAAATTTAATTGCTTGTTGTATTTTTTCTTCTTGTTAGTTACTTAAGGTCAGGGACAAACATTTGTGACTATAGTGTCTAAGTGGGATCATGGTTTCTGTAATCAGACAATCTTTACTTACATTCTGGCTCCACACTTATTATGTATCTTTTGATAATTTTTTATCTCTTGTGTTGCAGTTTCTTGATCTATAAAATGAATGGGAATAGTTATAATATTTACCCTGTAGGGCTGCATGAGGATTAAATCTTAGGACATGTACAGAACTGAGAATAGTGCTTGATATATGGTAAGTACTCAAGAACTACTAGCTATAATCATCTTTCCAAATCTAGTATAGTCTAAAACATTTGTAATGTCTAACACCTAGTTTAATAGATAAATGCGTTTAACTATATTAATAATTCTGAGTTCTTAACAGTCAATAACTTGAAAAATTTCTAGTCTTAAAAATTAGTATGTGCTTTTTCCATATGACATGAAGTTGAAAATTTGATTCTAAAATACATTATTATTTTGCTTCTAAGAAAAATTGTCATCAGCTAAACAGTGGCATAAATTATAATATCAAGTTAAAGAGTTAATTCAAAGATGCAACATTAGTTCATGTGACACTATCAAAGAAAAATCACTACCAATTAAACTATGATCATATTCTTTGTTATTTAGAATTTTTATTTTATATTTTTTGAAATAATTTTCTTAAACTTATTTGGGCTTGGATTTTAGTCATACATCACAATATAAAGAGCACTGGACAAGTTCATGCAGTTTCAGCCAATGACAACTGCACCACAAATGCTGCCTGGCTAAGAGTGAGTGTAAACATCATTTGTTGGTTGGTACATTTTGATTTTAGAGATGATAAAATGTACATGTTAGAATTAATAAAATCACACATATATGTACATATTGAATATAATAGGGAGACACTTAGAATATGAAGATTCCTGATTCCCACACTTCCACAGTAGCTGGGGTAGTCTGTGATGGGAGATGATTTCAGCTTTACTGAGATACGTATTGTACATGTTGTCTGACTGGAGCACAGGACATGGTTCTGCAGTGAGTGGATGAACCCGATGGGTTAAGCACTCAATTCACTTAGCTATGAGTGTATCCATGCAGAAACTCACATTCTTCTTGCCACTTTATGCCTAAATATAAGAATATGCAAGATTTCCTGTAGCCCTTCTAAATGACAAAAGTCTATTATTGGATAGCTATACACAAACAAGTAAAACTACTAAATTTGAAATAGAAAACATTTACTCAAGGCTCACTAGGTGACAGATGTTATCATTAGGGCTTTATCAACATTTCCTCATTTAATTTCCCACAATTAATAACTTTACATAAAAGATATAACTATATCGGTGCCCCTTTTATAGATGACAAAAGTGAGTCCCTGAACTACGTAAGTGATGTGCTTTAGGAAACGTGGATACAAAGGGCTGTGCTAGGTTTCGAGCCCTCATTTGTTTGAGTCTAATTACTACACTACATTGTTTATTATTAATTGCATACATTATATCTAAGCAAATAAATACTGATTTCAATTTACTAACATTAAGTTAGAGGGAATTTTTCTCTTTGTTCTATAATTCATCTTTCTTACTGGATAATTCTTATAAGACACCTCAGGAAAACATACTTTATGAAATGAACATAATTTAAGGAGTAATAATACAAAATGTAGATTTAATTTTTCCCCAAACTTAATTGCTTAAAATCAACTTCCCAAGGACACTTGCCATCTCCAACTACCATTTAAAAATTAAGTATTTTATATCATGACTAAACAGTAATGTGCATTGTATATATACAGATATAGATAAAAATATTGCACGTGTGTGAATATAAATATATGTATATCATTGAAAAAGAACATCATGAACTAAAAATAGTTATTGAAAGAACTCCACAAGTAAAATAGTTATTGTAGATTAAAACATTGGGCAACTTACTCACTAGTGTATATAAGTCTTAATAAATACATAGCTCTATCATCGGAAAACATACTCTCATAGATGTAACTAAAGTCATGTTTTTTGAAATCAACAAGAAAAAATAGCTTAATAATCTCTTTCCACATACCCTTGATTTGAAAAATCACTAACATTCATTTTTTAATTTAGCAAATAGACATTTTCTTACCATGATTGATTCTTAGCATCCCTACCACTGAGATGAAGAAGTTGACCATCTATTGGAATCACTGAGAAGCTTTCAAAAAATACACTAATGGCTGGGTCTCACTTCAGAGTTTGATTTAATTGATCTTGAGTATGGCCTATGCATCAAGATTTTTAAAAGTTCCCCAACCATTCCAAGATGATGATCATGTGCAGCCAAAGTTGACAACCACTAATATAAAGAGTTAGATAATAGAAAACACATCTGTGAGTTTGAGAAAGAAGGCTGACTCAAATAGCTTTTGAATTAGCTACAGATTTTAATGTATATGTTATATCTGTTCTTCTAACACCATAGATAATGGAGACTTAGTTATGCTACCAAATATATTAGGCATTTCATGGACCAAAAAATAAAGCCAAATCATTATCTCATTATAACTCTGCTCCTAAATTATCTTATTTGTTTATGGAATTCTGTAACGAATTTATGTTTGGATCATTGCACCAGAAAATCCCATAGTACTACTGACTTGGGGGAGGGGATTGGTAGTGTGCAGTAATAAGGTTTGAAATTTATAACTTGCCATCTTAGGCAGTAATCCTAGCCAAGTTTCTTAAAAGACAATTTGACACACTAATAAAGCTTCTGCCAAAATAATCTTTTGCAGAGCCAAAATAACTTTAGGTATGATAAAATGGCCTCAATACATGAACTTATGAAACAAACAGGCTATCTGTAGTTCTGATGTTGCTGTTTGCTTGGAAAGTATACATGGGAGAAAGCAATATTTTTTATAGCAAGTGGTAGAAATGCAGACAGGCTTCCAAATGATGAACATTTCTATTCATATAGGTTTTATAACTTTTAAATTCTTCACAATAAAATTCTTTATTTGGTTTCTACAGTGATTTAAAGAAGTCACTTCACTTTTTGGTAGTGTTATTTATTTTTCTTTTCTTTTTTTTTTTTTTTTTTGCAATCCCAGGGCCTCATGCATGCTAGATAAGTGCTCTACCACAGAGCCACATCACCAGCCTGATAATACTCTTTTCTTAAATAAATGTTTTTATAGCTCAAGCAGTGTGCTAATAAGGTAATTTGAGAGAGAATTCATGATTGGTTGATGAGAAGTGATCATCATGCTGTCAGGAAATGTAAGGTAAGTCACTATGATGTTTATATCTGGCATTATTGCTGTTTCTAATTAGCATATTTACCTCTGCTTCAGATTCTACATCATTATCCTTCAATACTCCACTTTACATATCTCCTTAATGTTATGTCCTCTAAATAGACAATTGGCAACCACAATAGTAAACACTGCATAAGAGGAAAATATGACCTCTTAAGAGGAAAGAGTCATCTACTGGGACTAGATGTGAGCAAATGAATATTCATTCAAATAAACATCTGCTACTTCCACAAGCCACTGCAGTAAATCAGTTTTAAGAAGCTGTACAGAGATGAATATCATATCACCTTCCCTCACCCCAAATCAATCTCTTATGATGGGATCCCTTTGTTTAGATTTTATATAACACATACTACATTAAAATACACTGTAGTTACTTAGCTCAGGCAACACAGAGCCTGCGCATCTGTTCCTGATATCAGTCCCTGGTGACTGTTTTTAGTTATTTGATATTTGCAACACACAACCGAGGTGAGTTTATCAAGTTTTGTGGTTGTTAATGCTGCAATGGTGATCTTCATTTGCAGTGTCTTTAGTAAGCAGGTGCATGTTCTTGTAGCAAATCCACTACCTGTGCACACACATATACATGTATGGATATGCAAACATATATACAAACCTTGCTTTACTCAGATTGAGATATTAATTCAAACATTATTTATACCAGACTAGGCACAGATTTCCAGGTGATGCTTGGAATTTTCCCCAGACAATAACCTTAAATGACTATTATTTTTATATATTCACATAGTTAATGCACAAATATAATTTATTAGTATTTTTATATTTTATATTTATATTTATATTTTTAGTATTTTATATTCTTTACAGAAACTAAGCAATTTCATAATTCTATAAACTATTCTTCAACCTACATTAGGCACACATAAACTTTTTGTTCCCATTATAAAGTGAAGAATCTAATCAATGTTAAAATGTTCCTAAATTCTGGGCTGGGGATGTGGCTCAAGCGGTAGCGCGCTCGCCTGGCATGCGTGCGGCCCAGGTTCGATCCTCAGCACCACATACCAACAAAGATGTTGTGTCCGCCGAAAACTAAAAAATAAATATTAAAATCTCTCTCTCTCTCTCTCCTCTCTCACTCTCTCTTTAAAAAAAATGTACCCACTTCAATCTAATGTATGAAGTATGATATGTCAAGAGCTTTGTAATGTTGTGAACAACCAATAAAAAAATAAATAAAAAAAAAGTTCCTAAATTCTAATTTAGGAATTTTTAAAATATAAACCAATATGTTAAATTTCAATAAGAAACACTTGTTATTTAATATTTAACCATTTCTTCCAATCCTGAAATGCCAGGGTACCACAATGTACTTTTCATCATCTTTCACTTTTTAAGAGTGATTCCCCTTTGGAAGACTTCTTATTCTATTAAGAGCTACTGACTTGTTCCACACCAATAAGGAACAATTTTGAAATAACTTCAGCTGTTTTCTTTTAATGGAAGTGGAAAGATAGAGAGTAGGATGTTATATACATTTGATTTAACAAATACAATACTTTAAAATTTAGGTCAACATTGTAACAGGCTAAAAGGGATAGTAGAGAGAAGTGAAAAGAAATGGCATTAAGACAGAATGAACTAGACAGAGATTGGTAGAAGAAAAAATGCCCAGAAGGATCATAGTCATTTGTAATTTTTACTGGAGGTTCTTACTTTTCTCTTCTTATTGGACAGTCTCTGTTAACCCCCAAATCCAAAGACTATCCAAAAGCAACACCCTGGTCTCTAGAAACCACAGCACTTATTCATTCTTCACTGGCTGTCAACATCTCCAGCCTCTCCCAGAGGTTCCAATCTTTTCCTTGTCAACTATGCAGCCAATGCTGCTATTAGTTCCTTCTCCTCCTTCCTGTCCCCTCACTTGGAATGCCACTTCTTTCTTCAGAGGTGGCACAGCATAACAGCCAAGAGCACAGGTTCCGAGGAGAAAGTCCATTATTTACTAGTCCAGCAACCTTAGGCATGTTGCTTTCTGTCTCAGTTTCCTCCTCTATAACATGAATATGTAACAACATTATAATTTGAGAGCATTAGGTGAGTCAATGTATATAAAATAGAGAATAAAAGTGTTACAGAAGTGTTTGGTAAATTTATTCAACAAATATTTATTGAATTCCAGCAGAGTGTGAGGCACTGGTGATGGGATTGTGATGGCAGGGAGTGGGTGAGAGAGCCCAACATCTGACGTAGCTCAGCTGGAAGGTTGATTTCTGAATTCTAATCTCCTTTAAAAAAACAAGGATAGCTTACCACAATGCGAAAAATAATTCAACTGCTGCTTTTTAACCATATAATTATCCTAAGATAGAACTGTTTTCCGTCTACTCAACCAGTGCTTACTTCTTCAGAGCCTGCTGTGCGTGTGTGTGTGCGTGTGTGTGTGTGCACGCGCGCATACGCGTGTGCACGTATATGTGTGTTTGAGAGGACATCTCACCTATGTTCAAAAATAGTTTTTTCACTTTTGGATAGATACTCAATTTGTTTATTGAATAAGCATGTAAATCTACCTTTTACATCTTCTGGCCTTCCCCCTAATGTATTTAAGATCAGTAAAAAACAATTCTAAGGGGCTGCTTATTATATAAAGAATGGGTAAATGAAATTCTGCCTTTCTTTTTTTTTTAAGGTGGGAAGTCTATGTTTTGGGACTTTGAGGGCCTCCCTCTTTAGCTATTCTCCCTCTTTAGCTGTTCAGAGCAGAGATGATGTATATCTTATTGGGCATATATCCCTTTAACAGCATGCATTGCCCCTTAAAAAGCATTTGTTAGGTTTTTTAAATGAACAAATAAAGTGTTAGATATGTGAATAATTATATTTCTTGAATCAATTGTGTGTATGTGCATGTGTGTGTAAGCAAGCAACGGCCATAATGTAAGTCATAGATTTTTTAAAAATATTTTTTAAGGACAAGAAAAAAAGTCAAGTTTAGAATTAATCAGATTAGGAAGTAGAAATCTTGCCTGATATAAACAACCTTATTAAAAATGAATAATGATATCAATTATTTTCTTTACAAAATTCTAAACAACTAGAATTACTGGTATACATTTTCCCATTTAAATTGATAGCTAGTTTGGACACAGATATGTTCAATAACCAAAATAACAGAGGGAAAGGGGATGGCTGATTATGGTATCATTTATAGAAGAAAGACATTCAAAAATGTAAAGCCAAGCTGAATTTTAATAGTTAGGCGACTCGTGTGGACACATATGATCTTATCATTGCTGGCATAAGTCTGGCCTTTAAGCACTATTAGTGTTAAAAAAAAAAGTAAAAAAAAAAAGAAAGAAAAAAAAGCCTACCAACCATGTTACTAAATTCAGTTTGTTCATTAGTGTACATTTAAACAAGAACATAAATTGTTTATGTTCAATAAAATAAACATAAAATCCCAATTTTAGAATTGGAAAGGCCCTCCTACTCTTTCATTTTCTGATGAAAGAAGACTGAAGCATCATAACCAGAACTAGAACCCAAGATGACAGTGGAGTAAGTTGGTTCAAATAAGTAATGGTTTTATTCTCCATCAATACTCTCCATCATAACACCATTTGTTAGTCTCATTAACTCTTCTTCTGATGAGTCTGATATAGATTGGAGTTAATTGATTTTAATCTTAACTGCCAGCATTTAGCTTATAGATCATATAACTTGGTCTCATCTGTGCAGACATTTTATTAAGTAGGTTAAGAAACTTTTGTTGCCTCGTTGTAGTTTTAGAAAAGAGCATAAGCTTGTGGTCCAATATTCCTTCTCTGAGCATGGTGTATTAGAAGTGTGAAGAGAAAATGTGGTCATTGTTCTCCTGACATTTATTTCAGAGATTAGGTTAATATACCAAACACCCTTAATTTATTCAAGTGTACAAACCTATTGTTCTTTAATTTCGCTAGATACTGTCCATTCCTGTATGCTTAGCCTTTAGTACCTTTCATGAAAATTGGTTCCATAAATATATTAGGCTCTGAGAAAAGACTATTTTTTCTTCTTGTTGTTATTCTGAAAACTTTCCTTCTGTTAGCTTTCAATGTGAAGGTAACTCGGTCATCATCAGGAATTATTTACTAAATATTTTATGCCAAGTACTGTCCTGAGTACAAAAATAAGATATGGACCCTTTCTTCATTCTAGTTAAAGGAGAAAAATATTAAATAAATAATCACTCAAGTATTTACTTACAAATGGTGATAAATATTATCAAAAATAAATAAGGTATTATAAATAATTATAAAAGTATTACCAGATTTTACCACCATATCAGAAATGATCTGTCTTCACTTTGGACAAGAGAGAGAAAAGACTGTAAAGAATTCCAAGAACTTTCTGACGTCATTCAGATTTGACAATCTTTCCAGAAACTGATGACTTGGGAGCCTGGACTGCATACCACAGTGGAGTTGACAGTATGGTGGAATGGCTTCCCAAATTCTGTCCAAAGTTCTGCTGGAGCTACTGTTAGAACTTCAGGACAGTCTTTCAGTGTCTCAGATCCTCAGTTTCCTTGGTTAAAATAGTCTAGTGCTTCAATATTCTTTTTTGGCTTACAAGTTTCAGAACTCAATAATCATTAGATGGTGAGCCCAAGTTGGATTTTTTTTCCTTACCTGCAACTCACACACACTGAGTATAGTCTTACTGAGAATTATTTATCACTTTTGTTTTAACCAACCTTGTGATGTTCACTTTCTCTGAGTTATTTTTGGATATTACAATTCAGGCAAATTAAGATCATATTCAAGTTGGCATTTTACTAGACAACCCTTTGAGAGCTTTTATAAATTATGATGCATCTCTAGAATGAACCTGAAAAAAAGTAATCCTCTTGACAAAGACACATCACCATTTTAAAAGTATTTAGGTTGTTTTTGTTGTTGTTGTTCTTAGTTAAAAAAAATTCACTGAAATATAAATTTGTTTATTTTGTCAAATTTAACTACTTTATTTGCAGCCCCAAATAAAACCACATTGCTCCTTATCGAATATTTTCCAATGAGATAACCATTTGAGCAGTATAGAAGAGGTAGTCAAGGTCACAAGTAAATGATTATTAGCATATTTATTCCAAATCTCTTTTATGTTTTTTTTCCAGAAAATCATTGTATTTACAATTTTGCTTTCAGAAGCAGAAGTGTACGTTAACCCAATTTTACAAATGAGTCCTTAAAGCAACTCAGAAAAATTTAAGTGACATTAAGTTAAAATATCATTTTAAAATGATGCATAACACCATTTGTTAGTCTCATTAACCAAGTAGGACATTAACTGATCTTACAGAAAAGAATTTACCAACAAAGAGGAATTGATGAAAAATGATAGTTATGGTACTCATCATTTTATATTCATGTATCATATTCTATCAAGTGAATGAATCATAATTTACTAAAGCACAGCCTTTATGTTGGACAGTTTGAGAGGCTTACATTTTTATACAGTATAAATTATACTGAGATAAATATTGTCAGGCATATGGCATTTTAAAATATTTTGGATTATTTCCTTAGGATAGATTCCCAGAAGTAGAATTACTAGGTTAAAGGGTATAAACATTTTTATGACATTTGAAACCTGGTGCCAAATTGCTTTCCAAAAAGGTTATATCAATTTACAGTGCCACCAGCAATATAGGAAAGTGCCCTTCTCATAATAGTCTCACAGGTATTTGGCATTTGTAAATTTTTCAATTTGTAAATTTTATGAGCAAAAATATTCTACCTCATTTTAATATATACTAATTAAAATTTAAGGCAAAGGTGAGTATTTTATATACAGTTTAATAACCTCAAATTCTAACATGTCCTTTAAGTATCTATGACGTTTTGATATTACCATAAGCCTATTTAGAACTACATGTGATATGTACTAATTATTTTTCTTTTTTTTAAAAGGGGGGATATTCCTGGATAAGAAAGACTTTATTTTTTTAAAGAGAGGAGAGAGAGAGAGAGAGAGAGAGAGAGAGAGAGAGAGAGAGAGAGAGAGAGAATTTTTTAATATTTATTTCTTAGTTCTGGGCGGACACAACATCTTTGTTGGTATGTGGTGCTGAGGATCGAACCCGGGTCGCACGCATGCCAGGCGAGCGCGCTACCGCTTGAGCCACATCCCCAGCCCCATTAATTATTTTTCATAGTATAAACCCTTTTCTCAAGTCTATCGTTTCAACTTGGTGCATTTATGTGTATAGGAAGGTATACTGAGGATTCAGTTTTTGTACCTGATCAGATACATGTTTGTTTCTTTGATAATTTTTCTATTGCTTTATAGCATAACATACCATAACTCTTCTCTATTTACATTAAGCCCTCAAATTAGTCCAATTTTCCTATGAACTGATGTTTTAAAAACTTAACTCATCTGTAATTTATGTTGATATATGATAAAAGGTATAATTCTAAGTGATCTTTTTCCCACACTGGTAACTAGTTACCTCAATATCACTGATTGTATAACTTTATTTTTTCTGTGTTTTAGAGTAAATATTACTTGTCATATATTAAATTATCTAATTCTTGGTTACTTATTTTCCAGAGCTTATTATTTTAGTTAATGTGGAATCTCCTCAACATTTTTTTTTTTCAGAATTTAAAGAATGGTCTTCCCTATTTTTTTTTCTTGCATCAACTTTAACATTTTGACAACTTCAAAATAGTTTGCTTGAAATTTCATCTTTTCTTTTAATTTATAAAAGAACTTAATTTTTAAAAATCCTGTTAGAACAAAACAGCATTTATTTTCACTAAATCTATAACTCTGCATTTATTCCTATTCCCCCACCCCCGCTCTTTGTAAAAGTAGTACTTGTTCATTAAAGAAAACTAGAAAAATATTGAGATAGAAGAAAATAGGTTATTCATAGTCACTTTAAAATTGATGTATATTCAATCTTTTGGAGGTTTTTTTTTTTTTTTTTTTTTTTTTTTTTGCTTTTTGGTTTTTGTTTGTTTGTTTGTTTGTATTAAGGATTGAACCAAGAGGTACTTAACCACTGAGACACATCCCCAACCCCTTTTATTATATTCTTTTGAGACTCCTGCCTCAGCCTTCTGAATCACTAGGATTATAGGCATGAGCCACTGTGCCTGGCTTTGTGTATTTTCAGATACTTTTCCTTTGTTGGTGCAAAAATATAATGCATATTCATTGGGCAAGATTTGTTGAATACTCACTTTGTGCTTCAGCCTTATTAGGTTCCAATTTCACAGCAAAAGAAAATAGACAAAATTCTGCCCTCATTAACATTTTATTATAGTCTGCTCTTTTAAATATTAATTTTTTAGTTATAGATGGATACAATACCTTTATTTTATTTTTGTGTGGTGTCGAGGATCGAACCCAGTGCCTCATGCAGGTTAAGAGAGCACTCTACCTCTGAGCCACAACCCCAGAAATTATCACTGAGTTAGTTGAAGTCAGAGAAAGGCTTTTGAATCTTTCCACTCCCAAAATATAGCCTCTGATTTGACATCCAGTGGGTTTTTCACCCAGGACACATGCAGGATCACTGAGATGTTAAGCAGTGCATTGGACTTACGGGGTATAGATTTGGCTCTGTAAACTAAAGCTGGAACAAGAAATGCTTTCCTACTAAACTAGCCCAGTTTTTAGGGGTAGAAAGAGAAACTTTAGAGCCAGAGGATAGAAGGATACAAGCAATTTGAGAGCATCAGCAACAGCCAGAAAAAGAAGTAAGGGGTAAAATTAAGGGGCACCGAGTAAAGTTATTGCATGGCAGGAAACAAACAAAAACCCTAGAATTAATAAAATAATGTTTTTATTGTTCATCTATTATGTGCAAAGTATATTGCTGGCCATGGTGGGTGAGTTTTGATCTGTAAGCCTCATCCCAGCTTATACAATCACTCAATGGAGAAAATTCCTTAGCAGCTTATCATATATGATGATGTATATGATAATATATATTCATATGTGTATGTGTATATATATACAAACACTCATATATGTATGTATTTACACACACACACCACTATATATGTATATATATGTGTATATATTTATACACACCCTCTACCACCACCCCCCCAATTATGAGCATTTCCACAGAAATGCTCTGAAAGAAGTATCTCCCAAACTAGATAGGTGTAAAATGTTCTGTGATCCACCTTGTCTATTCTTGTACTAAGGGAAGGTCTGTTTTGGTCACAATATTTGATGGAAAAAAAGAGGAGATACTTACTGTACTATTGGTTGCAATTAGGTCCAGGGTCCTCTCAGGGTTGTAAATCAGAGGCAGACAGTACCCCATACCAATAAGGGGAAAAAATAAATAGAGAAGAAACAATTTTCTTGTGGTATCTAGGGTCTGCTTTGTGGTACTATTTTGAGGAGCCTTCTGGGACAATATTTTATTATATATTTTATGGAATAATTTGCATTAGGTTAAATTTATATGGCCCTAGGAGTGACTGTAGGACATAATCCTTGATTTCCAGGATAAACAGCAAAAATAAGAGATAAAATAAGTACAAAGCAAGGTGTCCTGTGAGGAAGAACTTCACATTAGACACAATTTATAACTTACAAGTTGCTTCTGATCAAGGTAGTATATTACTTTAAAGGAGAGCTGTGCACTAGAAAGAAGTTTTTGAACAATCCCTGTAGTCGGCTGAATGCAAGGAGCTGAGCAACTAATATTGTGGGGTATAACACTATTTTCCCTAACCTTATGGGTCTATTCTTTCTCTTTATGGTAACTTTAGCAATATGGAAAATATTACTTATTGAACAAGTTCCACATATTTTGCCAAAAACATTATCTACATTATCACTGGGCCTCTTGATCCCTCCAGGTCCAGTCCAGTGTTAACTTCTTTTGATCTATAACCCTATGACAAAAGCTCCAAGCTATATTAATATTTCTATTACTAGTTATTAAATGATAGTTAATAATGTTCCACTCATTCTGTTTAGTCTTTTAATGCAGTATGCCGCAGTCTGGCTGGGCACAAAATCACGAGCCACTCACAGCCTTGTAGATTCAAACAGCAATTCTTTATTCCCGAACTCACACCGGCACTCTACACACACACACACACACACACACACACACACGTTCTGGGGAAATCCACGTCCTGGGCAAAATTCACGCTTCCACTAGGCTCTGAATTCCAAAATACTTTTTTTGAATCCCAGGAGAACTCAACGGGAACTCAAGGAGCGGGCGTGCCTGAGGCAGCAGGATTCGCCCTATTCCCAGCAGGGTACATCTTAAACCTGGAACCGCCCTAAACCCCAGGAGTGGGATACTCCCTATTCCCAGCAGGATACACCTTTAAACCTGGATCCGCCTTAATCCAGTAGGATCCTCCCTAAACCCGGATCCATCCTGGTCCTTGAGCAGGGTCACCTTTCTCAAACATACATGCAATGTCACTGCAAATGTCCAAGGCAGGTCCATTTCCACGAGTCCTTCCTCTAAGCAAAATGGGGTACGCTGGCAAGGAAATTGTCATACCTACTTGGCTAATGGCTCTCAGCAGCAGTATACCTCATTCTGCAGTCTGTTTTCTGGTTGCCCCACTACAGATTGAACTTGGTAAGAGCATGGGCCATATTTCACTCCAACTTCCTAAACATTCAGTAGTTTCTAAATGTCTGTTGAAGTGGAGTTTGTAACTCCAAACTCACTAGAGAATCATTCATGGAATTTTTGAGCAAGAGAAGACTTGCAACCTTTGATATGCTTTCCTTTTGCATATAAGAAAAATTAAGTTAGAACATCTAACTTTTATGAGATCACATAAATTTGTCAGAATGAGGATTAGAATCCAGTTACCTTACTTTTCTTCAATACTGTTTCTTCTATAAAAGATGCTACTAAAACACAACTAAACATTTTTATTTCCCAGTCTCCTGCCCCCCCCCCTCAAATTCTACCAGCAATTGGCTTTTGGGTCTTCAGGCTAAATCTGTGACAGTAAATTTCCTCATCTGTTATGGTTTAGATGTGGTGGCCCCCAAAAACTCACTGGTGAGACAATGTGAGGAGGTTTGGAGGAGAAATGATTGGGTTATAGCCTTAACCTAATCAGTGAATTAATCCCTGATGGGATTAATTGGGTGGTAACTGGAGGCATGTGGCTGGAGAAACCGTCTTACTGGGAGCATAGCTATGGGATATATATTTTGCATCTGGCAGTGGAGCTCTCTCTCTGCTTTCTGATCACCTTGTAAGCCATTTCCCTCTACCACACACTGCACCATGATGTTGAGCCTCATCTCCAGTTCTGAGGCATGGAGCCTGCTCTCTGTGGACTGAGACTTCTGAAACCAAGAGCGCCCAAATAAACTTTTCCTCCCCTAAAATTGTTCTGGTCAGATCTTTTAGTCACAGCACAGAAAAAGCTGACTAAAACATCACTTTTACCATATAGAACAAGTTTCCCATGCCAAACAAAGCAATGCCCAAACTCTAGATTAGCTGGCTGTTGCTGTGGTATCACATAGTGTAAAGTTGGGGGAATCCTCTACTTAGTTTTTACACTGAAGTCGTCCCACAAAGTACTCTTTAATCCATCCAAATCAAAATGTTTGGCCACACACAGACCATATTCTTTCTTGAGACAGGAGAGGCTTTCTTCCTATTCATTCTGGAGTGGAATATCCTTCCTTCTTATCAACCTGGTGAACTTTAATAATCTGTTCTAATCAGAAGTGGAGAGATCTGGCTTTAGATCATAGTAACTGAATGAAGAAGCTGGTGTGTCTAGCACTTAGCAGCCTATACCCTCAGTAATTTTCACTGAATGACTTTCCCTCTGGAAAGTTACAGAAATATAACTTATTATTTAGAGTTGTGAGCAACCCTTTACCAAAACTTTTCTATTTGGAGGAAAAATAGTATGTCGGCTCACTCAGTCTTTTCTTCTTTCCCTTAACTCTGGTTCATCTATCATGACTGCCATTCTCAATTCCTCTATGTGTACTTCTCATTTTCCCAGCACCCCTGCCCCTGGATACTTGTGGGAGAGGAATCCACAAATTCCTTTGAGGCTCTATCACTAGAACAAGTTCCCAGTAGCTGGAGATCAGGGAGGCAAACAGGAAGTTTTTGTACTTCCACCTACTTTGTGCTTGGGGCCAAAACTTTGGAGCCCACCTGAAGAGTCTGCAAAAAGGATGATAGAACGAAACTAACCTTCCCTATCCGCATTAAAGCTTTTCTCTGTGGACGTAGTGACCCAGCGTCACGCCTACCCTGATGTTGCGCGTGTCAGGTTATAGCCCCCCAAACTCTCCTCCTCCACTTCTTAAAATCTTGGGCGGGACATTTTAAAAAGTGTTGTTCTGGATTCTTTAAGTTTCAAAGCATCCGAAGGGCAGTCCCCTTTGCAGTGACAGTTGCAGTCTGTGAGGTAAAGATAAGCAGAGGCCAGTCCCCAAGTCTCAAAATCCTTTTTACTTTCCTTCAAGCCCACGACCCATCCTGCCCCTTCCTCTAGCTCACATGAAGGGTCAAGGGTAGCTTTCCTCAGCTTGCGTGCCTGGCTTCGTCAACAACACCCATTAGTCCTCAGTCTCCCAGGACAGCCAGGGACTCCCAACCACACGCCCAGGGCCCTTGCCAGCTGTGCGGGCCCAGAGGTGCACGGCGCCCCACCGCAGGCAGAGGGAATGCGGCCAGCCCTCTGGGGCGGGTAGTCCAATGGGCAGCCTCGCCCCGGAGGCGGGCCCAGGCCGGAAGCCACCCCGCGGCACAGCGGCCCCGCGAGACGGCGCCCGCGCCCCCGCCTTCTTCTGCACCGGCTCCGCGGCCAAGGGCGCAGGGGCCAGCCCGCCGGGTCCCCGCCGCGCTCTTTGTCCTGGCCGCGCGCGGGCGGACGCGTGCGCCCCCCGGGTGAAAGGAGGCGCGGAGAGAGCGAGCGGGAGCGCGCGGGAGCAGCTCGCGCCCGCCGGGCGCCGGCGGCGCGCGTCCCTCCGCCAGGCAAGCAGCGAGCACGCGCGCCGCCGCCGCGCCCGCCCCTCCCCCCGCGCTCGCCTCGGAACTTGCTGACTGCGCGGCCGGGAGGAGCCGAGCCGGGCGGCGGCGGCGGGAGGCCACAGCGCGCGGGGGTCTCCCGCGTCCCCTCTGCCTCGCCGGGAGCTCGCGCCCTCGCCCAGCCGAGCTCCCACCCCCCCTTTTTTTCCGAAGGCGCTGGGCGGCGCCACCCTCCGGCCGGAGCCCGGCACTACACAACCCCCTCCGACTTTCAATGTTCCACACTCCCCGGCCAGAGCCTCCTCGGCTTCTTTTTTTCCCTCCCCCCCCTTTCCCCCCCCCAGCTGCCTCCATTTCCTTAAGGAAGGGTTTTTTTCTCTCTCCCTCCCCCACACCGTAGCGGCGCGCGAGCGGGCCGGGCGGGCGGCCGAGGTAAGGCGGCGGGGCCGGGGGGCCGCGTGGGGGGCGGCCGGGGCGGCGGCGGCGGCGGTGGGGGAGGGGGCGGGGGCGGCAGCTTTGTTCGCGCCGGGCGCCCGCGCCGCCGGTGTCCGCGAGCCGCGGCGGGGCCGGCCGGCTGCTCGCATCACTTGGCGGCCGGCGCGGCGAGCGCTGCCCGCGGCCCCCGCGCGGCCCTCCCCACAAAGGGCCGCGGAGCTGCGTGGCCGCCGCCGCCGGCCGCGGCTCGCCTACGCGGGCGCGGAAATTTGTTGCACTTCTTGGGGCTTTGTTTGTTTGTTTGTTTTTCCTCGGGCTTTTCCCCCCTTTTTCGTTATTTTGGACAAAATGTCGGTCCGTGATGTAAAAATTGAGCGAGGAACCTTGGTGGCATGGGGAGCTTTGCAGAAGGTGCAGTTTGGATTCTGCTTTTCCCAGGGTGGCAGCTCGGTCTTGGCCGGATGAATCTTCGCTGCTGGCCGTGGAAACGGCTAGGGCAGCTTGTTAGTTGATTTTTAAATTTCCGAGTGTTGTGTTTAAAGGTTTTACGTGCATAGAGGAGGAATCTCCACCTTAAATAAGCATATGGGCGATTAACAGGGTATGTTTTCCTCTGGGAAAGGGAATTTGGTAGCTCTGACCAATGTCAGTCTGTAAATATTGAGACGTTATTAGTGACTTTTTAACATTTTTCAGCAAGATCTGTTATTTACAGTGTGTCATATGTTATTAATGCTGGTTGCCTAAGTTCCCTGGCAAATCTGTTTCATGCCTTCTGAGAAAGTAGACAATTGATAGATTGTCCAAGGAATGGAAAAAAAATGTGAGTGGGTTTTCTAACTTGAGTTCGGTAAATCCCTGAACGCTGGCGTTGTAAGATTCATCCTTTCCCCAGTAACCTTGCCATATGATAAGTGTGAACACTTTTGAAGCCTTTTTGTTAAGATACAATTTTAGGTTAATATTAAGACAAGAAAATGCTGTTGACTGATTTCTTACATTAACATTTCTCTCCTCTTCCCTTTTCTCTTTAAAAGTTTTCCAAGCGATAACTTCATCAAGATGTCCAGTGATAGGCAAAGGTCCGATGATGAGAGCCCCAGCACCAGCAGTGGCAGTTCAGATGCGGACCAGCGAGACCCGGCCGCTCCAGAGCCTGAAGAACAAGAAGAAAGAAAACCTTCTGCCACCCAGCAGAAGAAGAACACCAAACTCTCTAGCAAAACCACTGCTAAGTTATCCACTAGTGCTAAAAGGTAACATAGTCAGGTTGTCTTCCAAGCAGTTGGAGGCTTGTGTTTTTACGTCAAGAGCAATACTCCAGAAATACTTCATGATCAGTACTTGAATTTGTACTTGAATGAATTGTGTCATCCTTTAGGGAGCATATAAACGTCCTCACTAAAATTATACTTCTAAGCAAACTTATTCTGTACTTTGATAACTTCAGGAAGAGTCCCAGAATAGTGATTGAACTCTCATTCTGACAGTTTAAGGAGTTGGCAAGGAAAATTTGGGGGAAACTGAATTAGATGGTACATTGAGGATATTTCCTTTTGTGAGTTATACTCTTGAGTAAAATTGACTCTTTTAGAGATCAGTAGTGTCACTCTACATGAAAGGAAATGATCAAAAAAGTTTATATTTACTAAAAAATTTTTAAATGTCAGGCCTTGGCTGTTTTTGAAAGCGCATTTTAAATTTGCTTAGTTTCACAAACAAGGCTTTAAATCCTGCATAACACGTTTAACTTTTTGTAGTTAAATTATAATTATCCCTCCTTGTTCTTGGGAGAGCAAATAAAATTGAAAAGTAGCCATTAACAATCTTAGGTGTCACTTTGCCATTGAAAACTTTCATTGTCTTTGCATCTCTTTACTCTTAAAACTTGTGGATGTTCTTGACATAGTAATAATACTTAGCAGCAGGAAAAGCATTTTGTTGGGTGTAAGTGAAAGATTATTTGTTTCCTGCTGACTTTTATTTTCTATGATGGAAAAAAAAAAGGATTCCATCAATGGGACTCCATCAGTGATAGTGGTTGTATTGAGTAGAACTCTTATAATCATACATAAAATATATCTTTAGCATTACGTAGTGTTGATATTTTGTTGATTTTCATTGATCTCAACTAAAGAAAAAAATGTAAACTGATCAACTTATGCATTTTATAGTGACATATGTTCTTATTTTTCTATAGATTTTCACCATCATTCTATCATTAATCAAACACTAATAAACTTGAGAATATTATATTGAATAGCAGCAGTCTTTGCAATAATTTAAAATTCTTCTCAGTTTGTTGTAATGTTGTGGAGAGTAACATTAAACAAGTTTTGAAAACATTTTAAATTTCAGGAAAATCAGAGAAATGCTCTTTTTCTCCTTACCTCACGGCTATACATCTGATCCTCTTTCCTCTGAGATTATTAAATTTATGTGCTGTACCTAAGATCAGAGAAAACAAATGGTTAAATAAGATTGCCAAAATAGTCCTTGGAAGTTTTTCATTGGTAAAGATATTTGTAAATTTTAAACTTTTTTTAAACAGACAAAATATTGGCAAAACTATTAATGTGCTCTTGCAGTAGCTTGCTAATTTTTACCACAGTAAAAGTGGCTTGAAGTCATTGTCAAATATTCTAGTGCTTTCCCTCCTCCCTTTTTGTCTCATTTGCATATAAGCTTGAAAAGAGAATTTCTTTGGTAAAAAGTGTTTTAAAATAGATTTTATATCCTTTGCTGAGTAGTAGTGGAGGACTTTCTCAAATCAGGTGTAAATGACTTACCTATTTGCAGTAGCAAGTGAGAAAAAAAGCTGCAAAGTTTCTGTTAAGGGATTTGGGTTATGCCTCTGAGAACAAAGAGGAAGCAGCCATGTTAGCATTACTGAAGGCAAAGCCAGCCTTGCATTTAACTGCATGGTGGTAGAGGGCAGTGTAATTCCCCGGTTATTCTGTAGACTATCTCAAATCCTTTTTGTCTGTTCTCATTTCACTAACAGAATTCAGAAGGAGCTAGCTGAAATAACCCTTGATCCTCCTCCTAACTGCAGGTAAGAAATAAATTTTGTTGTTTTGATTTCTAAATTGTGGAAAGATATCAGAAGATGAATGTATTGTCCTTGTATATATGTGCAGCAGAAGAGGCTAGCTAGCTATGCTTCCTTACAGCTTTGCAAGTGCATTAAACAAAAATTGCCTAGGTGAATTAAATAAAATTGGGAGAAAAATACTCTTTAGCATGTATCATGCATTCTGGACTTATGAATATACTGATTTTGTTCTTCTTGCTGAGATTAGTTTGAATGGTGCTGATTTCTCTGTTTTATTTCTGTGGGATGTATTTATTCACAAGTATTTTGTAGAAACTTGTAAAATTTCAAGCTTAAAGTTATCGCTTGTGTGCAATCTGAACTGACCTTCCAAATTTAGAAATTGCTGAATGTGATGTTACAAAATGTAAATGCAGTAAACAGGAGTATAGTTGTTTCTGTTTGATTTATTCAGTAACTTGCCTTAAGGACAAATTTTATGTGCTAAGCTAATGGTTTTAGTTGTTATTTTCTAGAAAACACATTGTTGGAATTATTTACGTTTTAAGCAAATGTCCTAATGACTTGGGAAAATTCTTAATAAGCAGTAAATGAATTGGAATTGTGGGAAGAATTACTTTCAGTGGAACTCAGAATAATTTAAGATTGATTGGCATAAGTTGTATTAAAAGTTGCTGGTTGATAATTTTTCTCATTTTTTTCATTTGCATCTTATATAGTATTCTGTTTATGGTTTGAATGGTGACTGTATGGTTGACAGAATTCATCAGATTTAGAAAACAGTATTATAAATAATTTGCATAGAAGTATGTGCTCAAGAATGAGAGGGGAAGGGATGCTAGAATTAAGGCAGTGTTGTGGTTTGATATAAAAATATTTTGGTGTCTAAGCTGTGTTTTTGCTACAAATTGTGATTTGCTCCTGTTGATCAGAACCATCTCCGAAGTCTACTGGAGACAAAATAAGGCATAATCCATTTGTTTCTTATTGTGTGTGTTAACCAGATCCTCAGATAAGGTGATCTGATCCTGATTTATCCAGTGAATTAACAGTTTTGCTTATATTTGTGGTCACAACCATTTCAGTTCAAAAAGGAGACATGAGTGTGAACTAATTATAAACAGAGTGGTATGTCAGATCTCAAAATATTACTTAAGAGGTATACTGTCCAATAATGTAGCCACTAGCCATGTCTGACTATTGACCAGGTTGTTGTGGTTAGTTGAAAATGGGGTGTGCTGTAAATATGAAATGCATACCGGATTTTGAAAACTTAGTAAAAGTTGTAAAAGAATAAATATTTTAGAAATATTTATTACATATTGAAATGATAATATTTGACTTTTAATAAATGCTTTTAAAATTGTATTTTTCACCATTTTAGCATAGTTATTAGAAAATTCAAAGTTACTTGCATTATATTTTTGCTGAACACTATTGCTTTAGAGAAGAAGTAAATCAGTATTTCCTTCTAGCCTTCTAAATGGAGTGACAAATCTGTAGCCATTTAAGGAGGTCAAGTTAAATTTGCTCTGTGGAAGAATCACTTAACTTGCAGAGTGTATTCTGATAATTCCCATTATGAAAGATGTAGAGATCTATCAATTTAAAACTCACATGTCTTAAAATTGCATGTAAGGTCAAACATTTTTAAAGGTTTCTGTTGATTTTCTGCAAATGGCTTAAACCAGTGTATGAGCATACATCTAGAGAGCACAGTAGACATATTGAATGCCCTCAGAGCAATAATGTACTGGTGCATTTGCTGAAGAAATCTGCTTTACGAGTTTAACCCAGGACTGTTTTCACAAGGTCACAGGATTATTTTAGAAGGAATAGAATCTTTCTGTGCAATAGAAAGTTAACTTTCACTTATTGTATATTTTTCTCTTTATATACCAGATTTCATTTAAGTTCATGAAATAATGCTTAACATTTAGTGGTTTAACTAGTGAAGCAGTGAAACCTGGGCTTTTTTGTGCACAATAACATAGAATACTTATCTCTATTTTCCTCTGTCATGGTCTTTGGTGACTGTTGGCTATTGCAAATGACATATATTAAGTTCTCTAGTTCTTTAATATCTGAGTTTCTTTGTGGATCTGGAAGTGATTCAGGAAAAAACAAATGTAAAATACAAATTTCTCAGGAAATTAGAAGTTGTTTCTTACTACTTTGGGGAGAGACTTTTTCCCATATACCTCATGTGTAAAATAATCTAGATGCTTTTGTGTGTCTTTGGATTCTTTTGGGTAGAAGGTTTAGTTCTTATAATTTTGATAGAAAAGCCTAAATTTATACTGTGTTTTTCCTTTTGTGTCAGATAATGCAATAGATTGTAGTATTATATTCTTTTAATTCATAACAGTGTAAATGAGAGTTTTAGCTTTATGGTAGTTGTATTATTTAGATTTTTTAATTTATGCTATAATTAAAAATAGGTTTCCACAATCATAAATACATTTAAGATTTGTGGGTTAATATTACCTGAGACCTTTGAAACTTAATACTTTCTACTTTCATATGTAGTTATTTAATCAGATTCCCTTATGGTTTTGGGTATGTGTGTGTGTGTGTGTGTGTGTGTGTGTGTGTAAACTTGTCAAAGTATGTGACAGTGTTAATTCTTCCTCAGGGAAGAAATGTAAAGTATATCTGGGTACATTCAGGAAAATGTTGAATGAAATACAGGAAAACCAAAATTATTTGTACTAGGGATATTTTTCTTAAATCCATTCCTTTGTTTTAATCAATAAAGTATTCTTTAGTTACACATCCAGGGTGGTCTTCGGGTAGATGTCATTGTCAGATTAAATGTATGACTTTAAAGATGTTTGATTGTATGTCAATACGAGTATTTCTTTTAGTAAAAAAAGGTTGATAAAGATGTCATTTCTAATGATTTGATGGTATTTTATGTTTTAAATATCAGAGGGCTGTGGGCCAATGCGTCTTAAACACAGGGATATAATATATGTTTTTGGTTTAAATTTGTACTCTTTACATCCTTTATTTTAGATTAAGGTATAAAAAAAATCAATTCACCCGTGAGTGTGAAGGAAAATTGTTATGAACATTTCCCTATCTTTATTTTAGAGAAAGTTATAGACAAGAATTGTTTAGTAATGTGTTGACATTTATGTTCTATTTCTCAAAGGGTATCCTTCCTTGTCCACTTATAGTCAGCACTTGTGTAAATAGCAAAAGTTTAGAAAGGTGCTGGATTTCTAACTTAACCCTGAATTTCTTTTCCTGTATGAGAGGGTACAAATATGTACTACTAAATATTAATGGGTTTGGACTGAATCTATTTTAAAAAAGATATTCAGGGACATTTGTAAATCGTTTTTGGATGAGGGAAAGGCCTTATTGGGGGGTGGATATTACAGTTTCAAGTTTATATGAATAATATGTAGACTAGCAAAATATGAAATCAGGTACTATAATACTTGCTAATTTTGTTAACTTGATTAAAAAAAAAAAGACAAAGAAGAAGCATAAGTTCTAAAACAGAAGTTGGCAACCCTTAACTTGCACATAAGACTAATTTTCTGAGGATGAACTGTACGTGTTTCTGAGGTTGCCATGTCTCACCATTGTCCAGTTTAGATTAGAACTTTGCTACTTAAAGGGTGATCTGCAGACCAGCAGCATCTGCATCACAGGTGTGATTGTTAAAACTCAGAATGTTGCTTGCCTCTAACCAGAAGTACTGAGTCAGAATCTGAATTTAATAGGATTGCCAACTGCATTGTGTGTGTATTAAAGTTTGAAAAATCCTGCCTCTGAAGCAAGACTGTTCAGAGCCATACTGTGCCACTTCTGGCATGTCATTTTATATAAGTTATGGAATATTTTTGTCCTTCAGTTTCCCCAGTTGTAAAATGAAGATTAAAATGATCTCCCTGTTGTAGAGTTGTTGTGAGGATGAAATGAATATGTTGAAAGTTTTGTTAACCGCATAAATTGGATCCCTAAAGTAGACACGGCATGATAAAAGTAGGCGAGGCAGTTTAGCAGCATGCCCTCACTCTTGCTGGTTTTTGCTCCAGTGCATCAACATCCTACTGTAGGATAATTTCATCTTAATTCATCATCTAATTATTGAGTACATATCAAGGAGTTTGTTTTTAATGTGAGTAAAAGCAGGTTTTTTTAAACTTGAGTTAAACCAGAAAATTGGCCTAAAAGTGTTGGTCATAGATGAACAAATACTATTTCTCTTCCAAAAAATATGCGTAAGCCCTTGATACTTAAAAAAGAATGATATGGGGCTGGGGCTGTAGCTCAGTGATAGAGCGCTTGCCTAGCATGCATGAGGCACTGGGTTTGATCTTAAGCATCACATAAAAGTAAAAAAACAAATAAAATAAATACATTCTGTCCATCTACAACTACAAAAAAATTTTTTTAAGAATGCTGTGACTATGACTACCCAGTAAAGTATAATAAAAATTTTTAGATAGTGGTATTAGTTAATGTTAGAGTTTGTGATTTTATCGAGAATGCAGTAATATCAGTATTTGTAAAATCTAAACTCATAATGGTATAGTTTGCCAGTTACTTCAACATAATGTGTAATTCCAGGCAAAACAGTGAGTTTGAATCAGAAAAAATTATCAAATAACTCATATTCTTTACTTTTTTCATAATTGTGATATTTAATATTGTTCATTCAGAGATTATTTAGCTGTCGTTTCTATTTGCTTATAAGAAATAATTGATAATTACAGGAATCCTAATTATTTCTCCCATATCTACCAGTGCAGCAGTAGGACTCAGTACCGTTGAATGGCTAAAAACATTTTCCAAAGGGGGGAGTGATTGAAAATAATATCTCCCCCACCCAAATGTCACATTTTTATTAGATGTCTATTATGTTCAGTGCAGATAATGTAAGGAGAAAGTGGGTGAAAACCTTGGGTTCTTTTTAAAAAGCTAAATGGCTATTTCACAGTTACATGTAGCAAATTGTTATTTTCCTTTCTGCAAGTAAATGATTGGTACCTTATTCTATCCTTGAATGTGTTGCTGTAATAGCAAATAGATGATGTTTAGTTATAAGGAAAATCAACAAGTCTTGCTTAGAGTACAAGGGCATTCAGATTGAAATGGGAAAACTTTTTCTTTTCTCCTCTTTTCTATAAATATGATATAACAAAACTACTTATAGATCTGCAGGCATATAAAGGGATGATTTCTTTCTTTCCACAAGAATCATGGTCGGGCATTTCATTAGAATTTAAACGATGAATGTCTTTAAACTTTTAATCTTTCTTTTGTATCTGGATGGTTTTTGTCTCTTCCCCAACATTCATAGTCTAGGAGATAGTTGACAATACCTGGAGACATTTTGCTTTTCAAAACTTGGGGAAAGGGATCTAGTCCATATAGTAAAAGTCAGGGATTCTGTTGCATACCCTAGTACACAACAAAGAATTGTCTAAAGAAACGTCAGTAGTGCTGAGGTTGAAAAACCCTGCTTTGGAAATTTGTTCCTATACTTTGCCCTCTGAATTTTTGAATAGTTTGATTTTGACTTTTTTCCTGTTTTATTAATGTTGTCTGCTTAATACTTTAACCAATATCTTCCTTTGAGCTGATATCCTATGTTATATTTTACATATATCATTATTGTCTGGTATGTGTTATTTTTTTATGTAGAACCACAAGAATGGCTAACATGAATACCTGCTACATTTATGGCTTTTTAAGGCCATAAATTATTATAACAACATTTTAATTGTTTTCGGGTCTTCTACCAGTTTAATAATACCTCTGGGTGATCTAGCTGTAGGCTGATTGTTTCTATTATGTTCTACTAGGAATAATAAACTAACATCAAAGGGAAATACCATTGGAAAAATCAAAATTCAAGTCTTACACTGAATTATACACTAGTTAGAAAGCCATGCTCTTCATTTGGTTTTCATTTTCATCACTAGGACAATACAGAGGTTACTTGCATTCTGTACTCAAAAGTCCACAATCTTTATTTCAAACTCTTGGGGGACCAGATGTGTTTCAGAATTGTTCTGTTGCAGAAATTTTCAGGTTTTAGAAAGGTCTTATAATGTGATTGTTTTATTTTATGTAAGATCTTCTCCCGAAGCACTTCATAATCAAACATTAATATTTCTTCATCAAAAATTTATGAATATTCATACAAAGTGTGACAAATAGAAACTATAGACAGTTTCAGGTTAGTTTGTACTGGTGTTGCTATCAAGTTATTTTGTGCTAGCCTTAATAAGAACAAAAACCAAAACCTGATTTTCAGAGCTTTTGGGATTTCAACATTGTATGGATAAGTATTTATGGCCCCTTCTCATTTCTGTACAGCCATCATTGACTGCAACTATGACTCATGGTGAAAGGATATTTTAGAGTCTTGCTTTGCTTTCCTTTTCACCTGTTTCCTAATAGCTGATTTCAGTTTCTCAGTTGTTATTTTTAGATCTTTGCTTTTTGTTTTGCTTTTTTTTTTTTTTTTTTATAACTTGTATGCTCAATTAAAGCAAATTTTAGACTTGGGGTTTTAGAGTTCTTTCCTGTTAAGGTGAAACTATCAGTTTTTCTTTACGTTCTGTGTATGTTGGATTACTTTTCTACTTGGCTTTTGAAATAATTGTCTTTTTTGTTCTGTTCATTCTAGATATACAAAATTAAACAGAAAGGAAGATATCCTTTAACACTTAAACATAAAATATGTCATTTTTATGTATGTATTTTGTCAGATAGCATTTAAGTACAATTAGACTCTAAAAGGAGATGTTAAATTTTGCTAGTGTTATGATTATAAATAACCCTAGAAGGGCTAGTGGCTCAACATGTAAAGGTTCATTTCTGATTCATATGAAATCTACTGTGCATCCAGGGAGTCCTCTGGGTAACTTTACCACAAGGTAACTCAGATCCATGCTGCTTAATTTCTCTAAGCTCTGCCATTTGGAGCATGTTTCCAGGCAAGAGAGTTGGAGGGTCATGTGCCAAATTCAGTGCTTTGGTCTGGAAATAAGGCATGAATTAGTCACACGGCCTAGATTAACTAAAAGGTGGCTGAAAATGTGTGGGAGAATATGGGTATTCAGTGAGAGATCAATTTCTGTGCCACAAAGGATATATAGTTTCATGAATAGGTGACTTTTACTCTCACTTTAAGAGTAAAAGGAAATGTTGGGACATGGTGGTGTATACCTGTAATCCCAGTGGCTCTGGAGGCTTAGGCAGGAGGATCACAAGTTCAAAGCCAATCTCAGCAATTCATCGAGGACTTAAAAGCAACTTAGTGAGACCCTGTCTCAAAATTTAAAAAGGCTGAGAAATTGGTTCGGTGGTCAGGCACCCCTGGGTTCAATCCCTGGTACCAAAAAAAAAAAAAAAAAGGGAAGGGGGTAATAGAGTACTAGTCTGGCGCTGTACTAGGTTCCACAGTACACCAACCTGTTAATATGATATTTTGTTTAATTTTGAAAACAAATGTATGAAGTAAATATCTTTAGTTTTTTTTAGATTTCAAAACTGAATCTGAGAGTTGTTCAAAACCTTGCAAAATGCCATTATATAGTACATACATATGAGAGATGCAGAACATAAATTTAGGTTTACTTTAGATATAAAAGTAATCATTTTTGCTTTAATACAGTACTATTTGAAAAACCTGGTAAAAGCATTCAGAATTAATTATAGGCCTGTGGTTACATGCTTAGTTTAAGTATATCCCATTGTTTGCTTATCTTGAAGCATCCAAAATACTGTTCCATGGCTTTTGCATCTGGCATGGCCCAGTAGTGAGTTGAGGAAAGAAGAGAGCATACTTATCTGGTTTTGGGGTGGTATCCCTTCTTACTTTTTTCCCCTATTCAGAAGCATTTTTTTTTTCCGGGGCATTCCCCAAGTTGTTAGCTATCTTGTTCTCTTTCCTTATAAGGACAGAGGAAAGGGATTGAACATGATTATAGTGGAAAAAGTAAATCTTTGTTTTCTGACTTGAAGTTATATATGTATAGCTGTCTTTTGGGCAACAAAAGCCCACAAGAAAATTAACCTCCATTTTTTTTTTCTGGGTAATTGTGAAACCTTCCATATCTGTCAGTTTTGAAGATGGAAAAACTTTGCAGATAATAATTTCTGTGCTTTATGAGGGAAAGCATAAAATCACAGGATTTTAGGAGAATTTTAAAAGTTGGAATCTCAGCAACTTTGTGCATGTGTTAAATCTTTTACTACTGACCTGACTTTTTGCAGAAATTTGGTCCCTTTTAACTTTATCTTGTTTTATATAGTTTTATAGTCTAAATATTGGTGTTTGCTAATCTTGTGATTTTATAAACAGGTTATACCCAGATATTGGGATTTTTTTTTTTTTTCCCTAACAAGTCTCTTTGTGAGAGGAGCTGGATTTCTTACCAAAAGTTACCCAATGTTCTCAGGGTGCATCTGTCATGTTTAGATAGCTCATTTTAAATTGTTAAAACTCATGAGTTTTATGAATCAATTCTGTGCCTTGGATAGTGTTTAAATGCCGTATTAAAATTAAATTCTAAGGCCTTGAGACTTTTGTCTCTTTTTATATTTTATCAGTTTTATAAGGGTGTGTATGTAAACAGTATAAACTTATTTTTGCCACTTCTTTTGGATTTGATAGCAAGTAGTAATTAACCTTAAGAGTAATATCATTAACTCGGGTTAGATTTCTAGTGTTATTAAAGTTTTTAAAATCTTATTCCCTTCTCTTTGGTTCTTGGCATAGATAATAACTGTTTTAATTTTATGGTTATTTGCAACAACTGAGACTTTGAAAGGAATCGGGATATTGAAGTGCTTATTTATCGTCTGAGGTTTAGTGTGCCTCTTCTGGAGGGATTCTGACCAATGTCATGTCATTCAAAGTTTCTTTGCTGTTCAGTGTCCCAGAGCAAATATACTTTGTCATTCTGTTTAACTTCCAGCTTGCCTGGGGAAAAAATAAAGACATCTCTAGTCCGAAATTGCTTTTGGGAGTATAGCTCCACATCTTTTGCTCTGAATGAAAGACCTAGGGAAACATGAATTTTGTTACCTTTTTCTTTTCTTTTCTTTTACTTATAAATCATCATGATGATCCTCCCTTTATGTCCATGTGTCTCACTTTTTATAAACACTATTCATTCCCTTTCTGAAGGTGGTTATTTGTAGTTTCTCCATTTAAAATCTTATAGGTCCTTTACAAATGGATCATTTTTTACATCAAATTTTAGTAAGTCAAGAATCCATTTATTCAGAGTCCCCAAGAGAAGGAATCTCAGAATATTGTGGCTACATATTTTTTATGGCTTCCTATTGCTTTCTGTGGTCTTCTCAATTTAAACAATAGCAACAACAAATACAGAAGGCACCAAAAGGCATTGACTTTATTATTTTATTCTTGCTTCACACTAGTTTCTAAGGGTATTGGGTTATTTGTTGTATTATATATGCTTGTGCTTAATTTAATTTACCTGGAATCATGGTGCGGTAAACTCTGGAATTTGAATACTTTGAATACAAAATTAAAGGCATATGATATATATGGAATTCGATGGTATACCTTTAGTTTTTGGGCTGGGATTGTGGCTCAGCATAGAGTGCTTGTCTAGCACATTGGAGACCCTGGGTTTGATCACCAGCATCTTCAAAATTTTTTTAAAGATATTTTGTTTTATCTTTCCAAATGCTTAATATCCCTCTTTCAGTTAGAGGACTTTGCCAAGAATATTCATTTTGTTCTTTTTTAAACCCTAAAATAAACTTGTTACAAAATGATCACTTTTCCTTCCTGCTGAAATTTATTAAATTTTTCAGTTATCTTTTTATTATGGAGAAATTGGAATATATAAGAAGAAAAAAAAACTAGTATGAGGAATTCCCATGTAGCTTCACCCTGTGGGAGTTACCAATCTTTGACTAATCTCATTTCATTTGTATCCCTATGCATTTCATCCTTCCTATTACATTGAAGCAGTTCTCATTATTTCATCTGTATTTTTAAAGACGTAGATATTTCAATGTACATTTTCAAAAGGTAAAAAACTGCTTTTAACTTAACTACATTGTCATTAACATACCTGAAAATTTTACTGTAGTTGGTCATTGTTGAAATTTGCAGATGTCTAATGAGTGTCTTTTCTCCTCCTAAACTTATTTGAATCAGGACCCAAATAAAGTAGATATGTTGTGATAGGTTCCTATTACTTTAATATCATCTAATTTGTAAGCTTCCTCTCAATTTCTTTTTCTTTTTTTTTTTTTTTAACTTGAATTTTGAAGAAATTAGGCTGATTCCTACAGTTTTTATTTTGGTTTTTGGATTCCTGTAGTATAATATCTTTTTTTGTCCTCAGTATTTCTTGTAAATTTGAGACCTCAAATGGCTTGATCAAATTCAGGCTGAATTTATTACTTTTTCTTTCTTATTTTGACAAAACTTCTTCATAGGTGGTACTGTGCTTTTCTGTCAGGAGACATCTAGAACTTGGCCATGTTTTGATGTTAGCAGTCATTGGATTTATCTCTAAAGAGAAACTTACATTCATCTTCTGTTCAGTTACTCAAGGCTATAAGTTATACAGTAAAAGGCAGAATAAGTGTATAATTCTTAACACTTTTTTCTTTTTCAAAACAATTTGTTGATTTTTTTTATCCCTTTTCAGAATTAACTCATATTTGTTGTATTTCAGTCTGTTGTAGTGTTTGAGCTCATTGCCATTATTTCTCTTATATAACTTCTTAGTTTTGAATATACTTTAAGTTAAATTACTTTGCTTTGGGAACCATCAGATATAAAGAAATTGCCTGGATACATTTAGTGGTAAAATAATGCAAATGAATGCTTTCAACTTAACTATTGCCCTAGGTATTATTTTAAAAACTAAATATTTATTGAAGCTATTGTTAACATTTGACATACTCTAACCATTTCTTTGTCTTTGTCTTTTGTAGGGAAATAATTAAGTTCTTAGCATTAGAATACCTAAAATATCTTCACTGGAACTAGGGTTTGAATTAAACTGAGGCAGTGGGTTAAAGTAGAGGGCAAACTTTAGCAGAATCAAATTATCACAAGAATTGAATTAAAAAGTTCACCCTCTCCTTATCTATAAGGAAAGCACCTTTCTTTGTATGCTCAGTGTAGTGGGGTACCTTAGGCTTCTTAGGCTAGATTTTACTTTGCTTTGGGAGATACTGAATATCCTTGGACCCTGCTGCCTCTGTGTGTTGTGGCTACCAATCCCTGTCACCCCACCAATTTCTCAATATCTGGAATGGGGAAATTTACACTTGAAAATTACATTTGAAAATTACTGATCTAGATTTCACATTGCTGTGATAAACTAAATTTGTATAGCATTGTTTTGAGAAAGCTAAGATAACTTGTAATAGATTTTTAATGTGAAGTCTATCATGGCCAAATTTTCCTTATTTATTTATTTATTTTTACTATTAATGCAAAAGTACATTTCCTTCCCTCCAGCATTTTTGCCTAACTCCCTTTACTCTGAAATCTCAAAGTAGGTTTGAACTTTGTGCATGAGCTTAACATGTATGTATGAATATATTCTCAAGAAAAAAAATGTGACTTTGTGTATTCCTTTGGTCTTCTTATTATTAGTGAATTTTATTTTATTTTTTATAGGAAAGCATGGGTTCTTGATAGGATTTTTCTGTTAGCTCATTACCTCAACTGTGTTTTTCTTTTTTTTTTTTATTTTTAATCTCTGATTCTTAACCTCTTCTATGTTCTAAGAGGAATTTTTAAAGCCTGTTTAATTTTTGTCCTATCTCCTCCCCTTGTTATCCCCTATTTGGCTTTCCATTTACTTTTAGTCTATTTAGATGTTTGCTTGTATGTATCTCATCAGTTCTCCACTTTTTTGTCTTCTGTTTCTCTCATCTTTTTATAATCTGGCTTTTCTTCATCTGTTTATTCTGAAAGGTCATTTGGCAATCTTTGTTGTCAATATTTCGTTTATATGACATATCTTAATTTCTTTTGGGAACCCACCTTCTTATTTCTCTTTAGCTTCAACTTCTTTTTTGATGTTCCAGAAATGTCTTCTTTCTTCTCTTCACTTTTTAGTATTTAGTGTTTGCTCCTATATATGGCACTACTATATATATATGGTATCTGTTTTTTTTTTTTTTCCCTCCATCCTTGTGTCTTTTATCTCTTCTTATTGCTTGGTACTCATCACCTTGCATCACAGCTGCCTTTTGATTATAGAATTTCCTCAGAATCTCAGTGGTTATCTATCAAAATATTCTGCATTTTGCTCTTAACAACCCTTTTTTTTTTATCTTCCATTATGTATAAAAGCACTGTGCTCTATTAAAAGCTTCCCACCCTTTGGGTATAACTTAGGTTTTCTGGGCTGTGCATCTTTGTTTCTCTTCTCTCATTGCTTAGAATAGCTTTTATCTTTCAAACCAGAGTGATCCTTTAAGGCTTATTTTTTCCTATATCTGGTTGCAAAGACTTTCCTTCATATATCTCTTGAGAGACTTGTGCATTTAATTCAGATCCTTAGGACTTCTGGTCATCTTTCCTTTTTACCCAACTGAACAAGGTGCTAGAACTGGGTAGATCTCATATTCTTTATATTTTCAGTTCTTAGTATAATGTCCTTGCATTAAATATGAAAATACTTTAAGTCAAAACTTAGTTGAGGCTGGCACCAAGAACCCTGCTTTTATATCTGTTATCTTCATGTAAATATTAAAAGTATTTATTTCTACTTTCAAATATACCTCAGTTTGTATGATAATTATTGGATCACCTTTCTCTGATGCCAAAATGGTGGTTTTCTTATTGGTCTTGTTGAATCAAGAGATCTTTTCAATCCTCAATTATCCAAATCAGAGATTGTGATTTAGTAGGCCAAGTATGGCCTGAGAATGTGCACCTTAAGAAGGATATCTAAAGATTTAAGTACAAGTGCTTCTCTTATTCTTTTAAAAATAGTACTCTGAGACTTATAGTCTTGGTTGACATTGAGAGAGTGAAGAAGGTGCATGGGCAAATGAACTTACTGCTTATCCTCTGAAGCTAGAAAACAGTTAAGATTGTGTTTCTTTCCTGATTTTAGTGGCTGTTTCTTAACCAGAGCACCCTCCTGTACTTGCTTGGATCATAACACAGAAAGCTATTGGTGGTAGTGGAGGCAGTAGTAGTAGTAGTGTGTGTAGCCTGTGCTAAACATTAAAGTTGTATATCCTTGTATGTGTGTTTAATGATTTAATGAGACCATGAAATTTTAGTGAGAACAACTGAAAATAGAAGTAAATTGAAACTTAGTATAATGCAACTTTAGAGGAAGATGAGTGAACTCAGCACCATTTACCCCTAAATCTCACTAACATGTTTTTGACCACAAATCTCTTAACAGCTGTTCCTTCAAATAATCTGGAGATGATGTATTTGAAAACATGAATCAGATTATTTGTAAAAAACACTTTTTTTTTCATTTTATAGTTGATATGTTAAATAGTTTTCCTCATAGATTTAGGATGTCTTAAACTTCAAAGTGTTAGATATTTCCTGTTTTATTTGAGAACATTAAAAAAATGGAAAATTACAAGTATCTAATCAAACTGAACAAGACTACTGAAATGGTAAAACAAATAGAATTCATTTATTATAAGAAAATAATCCCTCTCTACAAAGGGAAGTTTTGTTGTAACACTGCTAAGAATGACAGTTTATAGTATTCTGAGATAACAATATGCTGAAGAAGAGAAATTGTTGAGCATTTTAACAAATATCACAATACCATAAAGAACCATCAAATGGATATTTATCCATTCATCATTTGTTGTCATTTGGGCTATTTTTATACTTGGGTTACTGTGAATAGTAGTGTTATGAACATTTGTTTGAGTACCCCTTTGGGGTAACCAGCATTACTGTTCCTAGCAGTGGTACTGCCATGTCAGACAGCAAATAATCTGTTTAACTTTATGAACACTGAACTTCTTTTCACAAAGGCTACATCATTTTAATTTACTGCCAACAGTGTAGGAGGGTTCCAGTTTGTCTCCATCCTTAACATGCCTTTTTTGTTTTCCATGTTTTTCATTATAGTCATCCTTATGTGTGAAGTTGCATCTCATTGTGGTTTTAATTTTGCATTCCAGTATTAACTAGAGATGTTCGACATCATTTGATATATTTTAACTGACAGTTCAAACATAGAAGGGAATTCTTTCCTAATTATGCTTCCCTTTAACAACAACAGAAGCAACAACAAAAGCCAGTGTTCTTTGTATTAAAAGTACATGTGAATAGTTCTTTTAAATTCTTGGGGGGAAAGGTGGGTATGCCCCATTATGGTTACACAGTGACTGATTATAATGCAGAGTTTGAAAAAGGAAAGATAAAGACAGGTGAAGGTAGCCCCTCACCCCCCAAAATCATAATAAAAAATTCTAGAACATAAAACTGTTCTAAAATCCAGAACATCCAAATGACTCAGATAAAGGGCTTTGGAGTTGGATAAATTTGAGTTGAAGTCCAGCTTCACAATTGAATAACTGAAAACTTGAGCAAGTAATATATCTTTTCTGATACTCAGGAATGTGGGTAATAATCCTATTTCATCTTTTCTGAAGTGTATTAGATAGTACATACCTGGTAAATGCAACACATAATGTTAAATAGTAGTTATGATATGGGAAAATAAATAGGAATGTTTATGAAAGAACATGAAAAATGAAGTATTAAAACCCAATTACAGGGCTGGGGTTGTGGCTCTGTGGCAGAGTGCTTGCCTTGAAAATGTAAGGCACTGGGTTAGATCCTCAGCACCACATAAAAATAAACAAAATAAACATTATTGTGTCCATGTATAACTAAAAAATGTTTTAAAAATAGATAAAATCAATTATAACACAAAGCTTTATTTTAAAAAGTGGTTCTGGCCCACAAATAGCAGTAATCAGTAGGACAGAATAAAAAATATCACATGATACTATAACTGTTTCTCTGGTAAGACTTAAAACCTTTCTGTGTAGTAGCTGTCTTTTGCATTTTTTATTTTCAGCATTTAGTCTAGTTTCTAGCACCTAGTGAATACATGTTAAACACCCATTAAAGTAGATTTTTAAATGATAGGGTTAAGATTATTTATTAAATAAAATTGAGATAAATGAGTAGTGATTTTTTTTTTAAGAGAGAGTGAGAGAGGAGAGAGAGAGAGAGAGAGAGAGAGAGAGAGAGAGAGAGAGAGAATTTTTAATATTTATTTTTTAGTTCTCGGCGGACACAACATCTTTGTTGGTATGTGGTGCTGAGGATCGAACCCGGGCCGCACGCATGCCAGGCGAGCGCGCTACCCCTTGAGCCACATCCCCAGCCCCATGAGTAGTGATTTAAAACATTGTTTTTTTTTTTTTTAATTATTTTTTAGTTGTAGTTGGACACAAGACCTTTATTTTATTTATATTTTTGTGGTGCTCAGGATCGAACCCAGGGCCTCACCTGTACTAGGTGAGTGCTCTACCACTGAGCCACAACCCCAGCCAAGACATTGTTAATTAGAACTTTTATAATGTAAACTCAGATGGATGAAAATCTTTTGTATTATAAAAAGTCAAGCTATTGGACAATGTAGAAAAAGGGAAATATGACATAGTATGCGTTACTGGTTGGTAACGCATGGTTACTGGTTGTACAACTCGGGGGTGCCATTCACCTTGCTCTGTGCTGTGTTGAGCAGAGTGCAGTGGGAATGGTACTTGCTGGAGTTGTGCATTTTGGTAGTTGTGATTAAACCCTGAAGAATAACTGTATTTCAGAATCCCAAAGCACATTATGAAGGATATGATTGAAATTCTGGTATGTAAAGTAAGAACTTTTGTGCTTTGTAAAGAACCACATTTTAAACACAGAAAAAATGTTTACATGAACATTACAAAGAATATGTATTATGCATAAAGAATTTAACTCATCTTTAATAAAAACATCAGGATTTACTGATTGGATGAGGGTAATAAAGTCACAGGAACTCTTACAAAAATTATAAACAACTTTGGAAGGACTTTACTCTTTGGACTACTTAAAAAACCTTATTGAAAGCTTTGAACCAACTCTTTAGAAAAATACTTAAAAGTTTTGGCTTTGGAGGCCACAGATTCCTTTCAAGTTGTAGAGTTTTCTAAGTATGAATTATTACATTTAACATAAATTAGTGTGAGAAAATGAAGCAAGGTAAAATATATCACTTATGTAAGAAAGGTAGGAGAGAAATGCCAGCAAAGCCTCCATGAAGTTGAGAGTTTTGATTTTGAAAGTAGAATTTTAAGAATCCATGTGGCTGGGGAAAATAAATATTATGGTTTGTTTTGAGTCAGAGAAGTCATCCCTCTCCCTCAATGTGAATGTGTAGGGTGGGAGGACAAGTAATAGAAATCCAATGGAAGAGACAGTTTGGAGAACGCACAAAGGGAGGAATAGGCAGAAAAGTGGAGGGGAAAATAAATAAAGGAGATTAGAAATCTGAAGTGACCTACTAAAGAGGTCTCTTAAAACAGTAAGGATCCTGTCAGGAAGGGCCATAGGAAATCTTTACAAGGTATTGAAAAGAAGAATTAATTTAGAAGGTAACAAGTTATCTTATAACTTGACTTGTGGTGGTTAGAGAGACTTGGGTAACTGAAAAATGGGTGATTGAGGAAGAATGACAATCTGGATGCAGATCACCTTTCAGATCTGTTAATATAGTATTTTCAAATCTGGTTGAGGCGATTTAAATTTTTTTTCCCCTCTAATAAGAGTGCTATCCTATTAAATATTTGGTGACTATAAAAAAAAAGTATATGCCTCTTTATGTTTTAATAATGGAAGTTTACTAAGCTGTACCTTTCTAGCTGTTGCACATGGATCCAAAGTCTTAAATATTACAAGTGTCAGACATTACAGTATCATAGATGCTCTGTTGGGATTAGCTGGAAATGCATGTAACCTTTCATATCTAGCATGTATTTGCTGGTTAGTAAAGAAAGTTTTAGGGATTAGGTTGACTTTGTGTTTGGTGTCTACCAGTCACTCCTTTACTTAAAAATGAGGTTTTTTTTTTAATGCAAATGCATATCATTTGTTGGTCTTCTGACCTATATTCAAGTATTACTTATATTTATAAATGTTTATATTGCCTACTGCTGTTAGCAAGACATTTTAAGAAGTTGTATGAAAATATATGAAAAGGTTAACAAATACAGAGTTTTAAAAAGGCAGGCATCTATCAATTCACAGAACTTTTTTTTTTAAGAGAGAGGGAGAGAGAGAGAGAGAGGGAGAGAGAGAGAGAGAGAGAGAGAGAGAGAGAGAATTTTTTAATATTTATTTTTTAGTTATCGGCGGACACAATATCTTTGTATGTGGTGCTGGGGATCGAACCCGGGCTGCACGCATGCCAGGCCAGCGCGCTACCGCTTGAGCCACATCCCCAGCCCCAACACAGAACTTCTTTTTAAAGATTAATTTAGGAATGATTTCAAATGATGGAAATGCTCTAAGGTTGTAGATTTATATGCCATGATTTAGAAAAGTGCAAATATAATGCAAGCCACATAGGTAAATTTCAGTTTTCTTTCAATTTTAATTCCTGTTAAAAATTAAATAAATGTGAAATAAATTTTGATATTTTAAAGTCAGATATTCAGAATGACTGCTTTCAACAAATAATATAAAAATTAGTGACATTTTTATTTTTTGGTACAAAATATTTTGAAATCTAGTGTATATTTATAATCAGCAACACGTTTCAGTTCAGAATAGCCAGTTTTTAAGGCTTAAAATAGTCAGAGGTAAAACAGTGGCTACTCTATTAGAATGTCTGCCCTGTGTTCTTCCACCTATCATGGTTTATTATTTCCTCTTACCTCTTTTATTGTGTAGATTTCAAGAACTGGGACACCTCAGTTTGTATAAGGAAAATTAACAATCCTTGGCTAGAGTTAAAGTTTCTGTTTTGCATTTAATTTCTGATTGCATTTAATTTAGCATCCTAATGTCATAAATATTTTTGCTGTTTTTGAACACTAAATTTGAATATTAAAATTTTTGTAAATTTTTTTCTGTTTTGTACATAATATATAATCAAATGAGACTCTGTTTTTCAAGGCCTCAAGTGTTGTACATTTTAATTACCATATGCTTTTTTTTTTTTTTTTGAGAGAATCTTTTTTGTAGATGGACACAACACAATGCCTTTATTTTTATGTTGTGCTGAGAATCGAACCCGGGTCCCACACGCACTAGGCGAGCGCTCTACTGCTGAGCCACAATCCCAGCCCAACCATATGCTTTTTTAAGTGTGATTAATTTTGACAAGTAAGTTAATTGTTATCTGTTGGTATCCATTTGAATATAAATTTTAAGTGCATTATTGTTGAGCATGCTAGATACTCTTATAGGTAATTTATATTATCAGTTCTCCCAGGAAGATATTATTATCATAATTTTAGAAAGAAAAATAAGTCTTTGAGAAATTATATATTTAGTCTAAAGCCACTAATAAGTGATGGAAGTAGGATTCTTGCTCAGGTCTGTCTGATTGGAAGATTGGGCTCTTTATCAAATTGCCTGAAATGTTGTGATAGAATCAGATGTAAATGTGTATGTGGAGAACTGTGTTTATGAGGTTAGGATGGAGAGTTAAGGAAAATTTAATAACTGTGAAGTTAATTAATTTAGCACAATACTTTGCTTTTCTCTTCACTTTCCTTTGTATTATACAAGAGTTTGAAATTAATTGGCTTAAAACATCTTTTAAGAACTTAAAATAATCACTTTTGAAGTTAGAGTTGAAGCCAGTAGTACTGTGTAGTACTTGGAAAACTCAATAATATGTTAATATTTTAAATCTCTTATTTGTATACAAAAACTTTACATAATTAGCTGTAACTTAAACAATACAATTATGTTAACCCATTGAGTTGCAAGTTTTAAGCTCTGCAGATATTGCAATGAAACGGACAGGTGCATTAAGATAGGCTGGAATTCATAATCTAGAGTTTATATATCTGTTATTATCATTAATAATGAAAATCCAGATTGTCCTGTAAATAGAGCAATGGGATAATATATGTCTCTTTTGCAAATATAAGCTATATTATAAATGGGAAATTGGGAAAATTCATTATCTTTTTATACATTACACAAAAAAAGTGAGTTTAATGACTATTCAGCAATTAATTTTGGTGGCAGAGAGCAAAACACTTATAACAAAGGGTTATTTATTGTATTTTTTGATGATGTGTTATTGGTTTTGTATAACATGGCTTGCTTTGACATCATTGTTCTTGCTGTTTGAGAATAATATGGCTTTTTATGTCAAGTCTGATATAAATTTTGGACAGTAGTAGGTCCAGGAGCATTACACTTATTCCTTTAGTGGGTTCTCATTCATCATTTTAGAATGCTAAACAGATGTCTCCTTTAAAATCCAACAAATTTATGAGATCTTTCTTGTTTGTATTAACAAATTTTTTAAGTAGCCTATGCATTTACAATACACACACCAATTATTTTCATGAACAAAGGCTAATACCATTTTTTACTTCTACTAGAAATAGAATATTTTGAAACTAACCAATTGTATTTATCCACCCCACCACTGAAGCTGCCATAGGTATCCATTATTTATGATTGAGACACATTGGCTCTACTCTTTTTTCTATGGATGAACTTTGCCAAGTGGTTCCACTGTATTGTAGTTTGTTCCAAAAATGACATATTTGTTGTATAACTATTTTACACTTAGAATCTCATTATTTGTATAGAATCTGTAATTATGGTCCTCTTGCTTGTATTTTCATCAGTGTTGTCAGTTTCAGAGTACACTTGTTTTTATCTACTAGCTCTCCTCCCTCTTAATTAACTCCATTTTTAGACATACTTTCTTCTGTGGTTAAAACTGCTATTACCTCCCAACTATATCCTTCATTTTGAGATGTAGTGTTAAACAGAGTGAGTTTTGTCCCTATTTTTTTCATCACGTCTAATTTCATCAACACTCATTGAGTTTATCCACTGAACCAATGACAGGAGGGTGAGGGCGGTGAAAGTAAAATATTATGGGCATTTGGTTCAGCTCATTGGTTTGTCCTGACATTGAGTTGACATTAACTTCACTGTAAGCATATAGGCTATAAAAAGGGGTGCACATGTGAAACGCTTTAACATAGTTAAGTGTGAATGTAGCTGAGTAGCAAAATCAACATGCATTCTGTTTGACTATAGTCCTTATCGCTCCCTGTTAGAATGACTTACTTAACTGATTTACATTACCTGCTTCATACCTTGGAGACATTGGTTTGATTACCTGGTTTATAGCTTCCTGATATTTAGAATTGTTGAAGAGTTTGTTATGGTTATATTTTTCTGTTCCATTTAACAGATATATTTTTATAGTTTTAATAATTTGGATATGTATGTCTTAAGTATTTTAATGAATTAGTTTTTTGAGTGTGTAATGGCAAAGATATTTGTGAAAGGTTTGATTAGTTTTTTTCAGATGACTTTACCAATAATGAGTTTACTTATTGGTTGAACTTCAGCTAGTTTTCAACTGCTTTGGAAGGGCCTGAGGCTAAGACTTGGGCTCATGTATGTAGTTACAACTAAACCAAGAGAGGACCAACCTAAACATTAGTGGTTGGGCTGAGGACAAGGAGGCTGCCATAGCTGGAACAGAGAGAGAGCTGAATTTGAACACTAGTGTAGGAAAAATTACTCTGACAAGATTCTCTTTCTCTGGCATCAGATTCAAAGGCATTAGATTCTCGTAGTCATGCCCTCACTTGTTTTATAGGTGTACCTCTCTAGCCAGTGTACATTTAATCTGTCCATATTGTTTTGTGATTTCAGATTTTGTTGCCTTCCCGGTATTCCACAAAGGCTAATACTTCTAGGTGTGGGGTGGTAATATGATAAAATATAGGATTTCTAGTTAACCTTGAGTAATTTGTGTGAGTATATCTTAAGTATATATGGGGGCATATTTATACACACTAAATATTAGGGGCATACTGAATATTCTCTGCTTATCTGAAGTTCAAGTTTAACTGGGTATTCAGTGTTTTTCTTTAATTTTTTAATGGAATTATAGATTAACGTGTAGTTGTAAGAAATTGTTTAGAGAGATTTTCCTGTGTTTTTATTTGGTAATCTTCTCTGAGTCTTTTCTTATAAGCCCAATCCCTAGACATTTGTGTTTTGCAAATACGAAATAGTTAGAAACCTTCTGGGGTCTTCTTGATACTTCAGAGCCAATTTTTGAAACAATAATCTGAGGTAAAGTACTACTAAAATTCTTCCAATTTAAAAAAATTTCAAAATAAAATTACTTTAAAAGCCAGGTAGAATTTGTAGCATCTAACAATCTAATCTTCTTTCTAGCACAGTACTGTACTGGAAATGTTAGGAAACCATGGTCTAATTTAGCTTGAGGCATCTCTAAGTAAGTAATGTTTTGAGCCAGGTTTTCTCAATCTCTTTTATCCCCTAGTCCTTCAGAGTTCTTTTCAACTCCTTTAACCCAGATTTAGCAAGAGAGTTATATTTCTCTTTTCTAGTAGTTTGTGGTGATTTCATAACTGTGGAATCACAATTTATGTACGTCAGATCCTGTATGCATACCACCCTTTTGCATAAGATGAGAAAAAGAAAAGAAGTGACCCTACATATTTTCAGAGTTTTTGAGTCTAATTAGAATAGCTTGCTTCCTTCTCCTTTTCCTCATCCAGACAGCTTGGGGAGAAGCATGACCCACTGATTTCTCACACACTTAATCAACCCTAGCTCTTGCTTTCCATTGTTAATCAAACTTGTTAGTACTTTTGTTGTTTAATAGAGTAGATAGGACTGGGGAAAAGAGGAAGTTTGGAACTAAGTAAAATTCAACTAAGTAAAAAATTCAAAATTCAATTCAAAAATTCAACTAAGTAAGCTTCAGTCTTTTTTTTTAATACTACTGCTGGAGGAGCACTGTATCAGCATATTCCTTTTGCCACCACTCACTAAGAGTTAGGTCAGTGAAGAGAGGTCAGTAGAGCAGAGAAGATACTGCTACAGGATTCTGTCTAAACCAGTGCTGTCCAAAAGAACTTTCTGCAGTATGTATTTGACACCTGACATGTGTGGGAACTGAGCACTTCAGGTATGGCTAGTGTGAAAAAGGAACTGTATTTATACTTTAATTTTAATTATTGTAAGTTTAAATAGCCATATGTGGCTAGTGGCTAGCATATCATATAGTCTTTAACCTTCACCAAAGTTTTTACAACAGTGAAGTAGTCAATTTATCCTTGTTCTTCAAGTATTCACTAAAACTAAAATACAACATTTTGTATTCTGAATTATCTTTTCAGTCTGGCTTTTGAAAATATGACTTGAATGGTATTGAGATTTATTCAAATTAAACTTTGGCCCTTATGGTAAGATTATCAGTTGTTACATGGGGTTTCTGCAGTTTAGACATATATGATAGGGATACTTACCAGGCAGTTACTTTGCACGTTTTTTTTTTTTTTTTTTTTGTGTGTGTGTGTGTGTGTGTCTTCTACATGTGGTGTAAAGCTTTGCAAATAATTTTGCTAATGTTAACTGAGCAATTATGTACCAGGCATTATTCTAAGTCTCAGAGCAGCTATATGAATGTTTATCCTCACTTTTGAAAAAAACTACTGAGGTACAGAAATGAACACATGAATCATGAACTTGATAAAAGTTAGAACCAAGGTTTGAAACCAGGCAGCCTGGCTCCAAAGTTCATATTCTTAACTGCTACACTGCACTGGTCTTTTTAGTTGTTCTTAAAATTATCATAGACATTTCATTTGTAGTGTAGAAGTTGACCTTTGGGAAATATGTGTTCTTATTCCAGATGAGGTCTAGCTGGATCTGTAGTGAATCCCTGATTACGTTGTAAAGGAAGGTTTCTTCTTCAAGCCATAGTGGGCAGCTCCAGGTAACAGCAGAATGAGGGATTGGGACTGCTTATGGTGGAATATCTAGTGGTGACGAGGATGGAGGAATTCCCTCTTGGCTTTGGGTTGGGAACAAAGACTATCCAAGAACATTGGACATGCTAAAGTCAGGTCGGCTTTCTACAGGTGAACATTATTCAACAGTTATTGGATGCTCAGTTTGAAATACTTTGATAGATTGTGATCATGATTCTCCCTTGCCGTCATTGAAGAAGTCATTCAGTCTCAGAACTTTTTCTTTAAGTTTTCTTTTCAAATGGTAATGTAAAACGAGTTGAATGAAAGATGTTGGATCTTGATGTTATAATTAAATATTTGTAACAGTGCTAAAGATAATTATTCTAAAACAGCATCAATAGATGCTGTATGTATTTCTTTTAGCCAGCTACTTTTTTTTCTTATGTCCTACTCCTTCAGACTCTTCTGCCTAGCCCCTGATTTTCTTCCACAGTTATTGTAAATGTAATGCCAGTGTAGTGTTTTTCATAAGCATATAATATTTTTGATATTAAGAGATTGAGCAGGGCTGGGGATGTGGCTCAAGCGGTAACGCGCTTGTCTGGCATGCGTGCAGCCCGGGTTCGATCCTCAGCACCACATACAAAACAACGATGTTGTGTCCGCCGATAACTAAAAAATAAATATTGAAAAATTCTCTCTGTCTCTCTCTCTCCCTCTATCACTCTCTCTTTAAAAAAAAAAAAAAAGAGATTGAGCATATCATAAAACAAATAACTGAAAACTAAGGACTTTTTCTCTATTTGTTTATATAACCAATTTTGAATTATTAAATTGTCTTATTGCTTTTGTTTAATGTATACAACTACTTGGAGTCAGTGAACAAGTACAAGTTTATTTTCAGAATTCCTTTATCTTCTAAATTGTTGTGAACATTTCTTCTAACTACTGCACTCCAAAGCTAAGATTAATTTCTTTAGGAAATGTAAAGAGTATGGATTTAAGGTTTATTAGTATCTAGAATTATAAAGAGGTGATAAAAAGCACACTGGCACTTACTATATGAATGCTTTTCTTGAAATTTTTATTTTTGATAATAGTAGTTGCACATATTTATGAGGTACAGTAATTTCAGTATATGTGTACAGTATATAATGATCAGATCAGATCAAATATATATTATTTCTTTGTGGTGGAAACATTTAAAATCTTCTACTTAGCTATTTTGAAAATTTCAATTAATAATTGTCAGCCATAATTATCCTCTGTGTTATAGAACAGTGGAAGTTATTTCTCCTGTCTAGTTGCATTCCTCTTACCATCCCCTCTCCAACTATCCCTCTCCTACACGATTCATAGGCTCTGTTAACCATTTTTCTATTCTGTGCTTCCTTAAGTTCAATTTTTTAGCTTCCACATATAAGTGAGAAAATGTAATATTTATCTTTTTGTGACTAACATGTTTCATTTAACATAGTGTCTTCTGGTTCCATCCATGTTACTGCAAATGGCAGAATTTTATTCTTTTTTATGGTTGAATAATATTCCATTGTGTATATACAGCACATTTTCCTTATCCTTTCATTGATCAGTGGGCACCTGAGTTGATGCCACATTTTGGACAATAAACATATTAGTGCATGTATCTCTGGACATACTAATTTCAGTTTCTTTGGATATATACTCTTTAGTGGGATTGCCGGATCATATGGTAGTTCTCTTTGTAGTCCTTTTTTTTTTTTTTTTTTTTAATGGAACCTTCATACTGTTTTCCATGTGGCTATATTAATTATATTCCCATCAATGGCATATGAGAATTCTTCTTTTTCTGCATTTTCACCAGGATTTATTGTTTTTTGTCCTATTAATAATAGTCATTCTTACTGTGTGAAATGGTATATTTTTGTGATTTTGATTTGTATTTCCCTCATGATAAGTAATGTCAAGCATTTTCTCATACCCTTTTTTGCCAGCTTTTTTAGAGAAAAGTGTATTCAGATCATTCACTCATTTTTTAATTGACTTAATTGAAAGAGTTTCTTTTTGTCTTGGTGTTGAGTTGTTTCAGTTCATTATTTGTTCTGGATATTAACCCCTTGTTGGATGAATAATTTGCAGTATTTTGTCTCATTTTATAGGATGTTTCTTCACTGCATTGATTGAGTCCTTTGATTTACAGCATCTTATTAATTTGATATGATGACATTTGTCAATTTTAATTTAGTTGGTTCTGCTTTTAGGATCGTTTCCAAAAAAAAATCTTTGCCCATACCAGTGTCTTAAAACTTTGTCCTTGTGTTTTCTTCTAACAGTTTTCATAGATTCATGTCATACATTCAAGTCTTTTTTGAGTTGACTTTTGTATGTAGTGAAATACAGAGGTCTAGTTCCTTCTGTTTATGACTATCTAGTTTTTCCCAGCACCATTTATGGAAGAGACTTCTTTTCCCTCATATGTGTACTTGTTGCCTTTTGAAAATCAGTTGACTGTAAATATGTGGATTTATTTCTGTACTGTCTATTCTGCTCCATTGGTCTTTGTGTCCGTTTTTATGCTAGTACTATGCTGTTTTGGATACTGTCATTCTGTATAGTGTGCTTGAGTTGGGTATTGTGATGGGTATTGTGATGCCTCTGGCCTGGTTCTTTTTACTGGGGATTGCTTTGGCCTTTTGGGATTATTTGAGGTTTTATACAAATTTTGCTATTGTTTTGTCTGTTTCTGTGAAAATTTTCATTAATATTTTGATAGGAATTGCATTAAATCTGTAGGTTGCATTTGGGTAGTATGGTCATTTTAATGACATTAATTCTTCTAATCTGTGAACACAGAATGTCTTTTTTTGTGTGTGTGGTGGTGTCTTTAGTTCCATACATCATTGTTTTGTGATTTTCATTGTAGAACTTAATCACTTCCTTGGATAAATAAATATATTCCTAGGTTTTTGGTTTTATTTTTATTTTTTAAACTATTGTGATAGAGCTTGCTTTCCTGATGACTTTTTTTTTTTTTAAGCAATTTTATTACTGGTGTATTTAAAAAAGAAAAAAAAACTATTTAGGTTTGTATGTTGGTTTTGTATCCTGCAAACTTACCAAATTCATTTATCAATTCTAACAGGGTTATGTGGTTTTGTTGTTGTTAAAACCTTAAAATTTTTCTATATATAAAATCATCATCTGTAAACAGATGATTTGACTTTCTCCTTTCCTTTCATGCAGAGATGTTGAATTTTATTGAATACTATTTCTGAGAATATATTGAAGATCATCTGATTTTTGTTCTTTATTCTGTTGATGTGATGTGTTATGCTTATGAATTTGTATGTATTGAATCATCCTCATCCCTAGGATAAATTTCACATAACATTGTATATAATTCTTTTTATGTTATTGAACTCAGTTTGTTGGTATTTTGTCTTCATCATTGATATTGGTCTGCAGTTTCCTTTTTTTGTTTTGCCCTTCTATGGTTCTGGTATTAGGGCAATTCTGGCCTCATGGAATGGTTGGAAACTCCCTTTCAATACTGGAGAATAGTTTGAGATGAATTGGCACTAGTTTTTCTTTAAGAACTAGTTGGGAGACTTTTTAAAACTAACTCAATCTCAATACTTGGTGTTTGGTGTATATAGATTTTCAGGGTCCACATATTGATTTTGGAAGAGTATATATGTCTAGAGATTTATTCACTTCTTCCTTTTCCAATTTCTTGACTTATAGTTCTTCATAATAGTCCCTAATGATCCTTTGTGTATCTTTGGTATCCATTGTAATATACTTTTCTCATCTCTGATTTTATTTGGTCTCCCCTGCCCCCATCTGTTTCTCTCTCTCTCTCTCTCTCTCTCTCTCTCTCTCTCTCTCTCTCTCTCTCTCTCTCTCTCTCCCCCTTCTTGGTTTATCTAGTGGAAGATTTGTCAGTTTTGTGTCTTAAAAAAAAAAAACAACTCTTCATTTATTTGATTTTTGTGTTTTTTAAAGTCTCTGTTTTACTTATTTCTAATCTGATCTTTGTTTTTTTCTTTTCCCTCTACTAATTTTGGGTTAGGTTTGCTCTTGTTCTTCTGGTTCTGAATTGCATCATCAGGTTATTTGAAATTTTTATTTTTTGATGTAGGCGATTATTGGTATAAGCTTCACTCATATGGGTTCCCTGTATTCTATAGGTTTTGGTATGTTGTATTTTCATTTGTTCCAAGAAAATTTTTTTATTTCTCTTTTAGTTTCTAACAGTGAATATTTGTTCAATAGCATGTTGTTTAGTTGCCATATATTTATATAACTTTTAAAATTTATTTTGTTGATTTCTAGTTTTATTCCATGGTAGACAGAGAAGAAGATACATGCTGTAATTTCAAAAAATTTTTTAAATTTGTTGGGACTTTCTGGCTTAACATACAGTCTATTATGGACAATATTTCATGTGCTGAGAAGAAGAAAAATGTATTCTGCAGTTCTATAAATGTCTATTAGGTTCCTTTTGTCTACAGTGTTGTTTAGTGCTATTGTTTCTTTGCCGACTTTTTTGTTTAGACATTATGTGTGAACATAAGGTATTGGAGTCCCCAACTATTACTATATTAGAGTCTATATCTTCCTTTTTATATCTAAATAATATCTACTTTGTAGAATTGAGTGCTGTAATATTGGATGTATATGTGTTACTTAATAACTATTTCCTCTGGTTGAATTGATTCCTTTATCATTATTGCATAGTGAGCTTCTTAACCTCCTTTTAAAAGTTTTGACTTCAGATCTTTTATTTTCTTATTTAACTATAGCAACTTCTGCACACCTTTAGCTCTTGTTTGCTTGGTATTATCTCTTTCTATCCATTCATTTTCAGTATGTGCCTCTTTACTGAAATGACGTTTTTGAAGGTAGCATAGTGTTCAGTTTAGGTTTTAAATCCAGTCTGTATCTTTTAGTAAGGGAATTATATCTCTTTATATTCAGGATTGTTAACGATAAGTAAAAGCATAATCCTGTCATTCTGTTGATTTTTTTTTTTCTGACTGTTTTATATATTCTTCTCTTCCTATTCGTCTTTATGGTTTGGTGGTTTTCTGTAATGAATAGGGTTGATTTTCTTCTTTTTCTCTTTTATGTATTTGCTCTTCTATTTTGTACTTTTGTGTTTTCATCCCTTTGCTTCTAATGTAAGTCTCCTTTAAGCATGTCTTGTAGATCCAGCCTGGTAATGGTCAATTTCCTCAGTTTTTGTCTTAAAATATGTTTGTTTCTTCTTCATTTCTGAAAAAAAAAAAAAATGGCTTTTCTGGGTATAGTATTCTGGGCAATTTTTTCTTTCAGGACATTAACTATGTAATTCCATTCTCTCCTGGCCTATATCTGCTGACTAAGAGCTACTTTTTAAAATCATAAATGTACATCCTCATTTTTCTTGATAAACTGACTTCTGAAGCATATTTTTGTTTTCATAGTGTAAATACTGTTTATACTTTTTTTTTTTTTTTAACCTGGGATTGATCTCAAGGGCACCTGACCACTGAACCACATCCTTAGCCCTATATTGTGTTTTACTTAGAGACAGGGTCTCACTGAGTTGCTTAGCACCTCGCTGTCACTGAGACTGACTTTGAACTCTTAATCTTCCTGCCTCAGACTCCAGAGCTGCTGGTATTACAGGCATGTGCCACCTTACCAGGCCTGTTTATGCTTTTATTTAAAACTGTTCTATGCAGATTATGGGGGCAAGTGTAATCAGGTTCCAGTTTCGTCTATTTTTTTACCCATTCTGGATTGAAGTTTTGTTTTACCATCTAGAAACAGAGTAAGATAAATGTCTGTCTGATAGTATTAACATCTTCAATATTGGTTGTGTTAGCTTTCTGTTGCTGTGACAAAATACCTGGTATTAATCAGCCTATAAGGAAGAAAGACTTTCTTTTGATGCCAGGGACTGAACCTAGGGGCTCTTAACCCCTGAGCCATGTCCCCAGCCCTTTTTTTATATTTTAGTTAGACGCAGAGTCTCTCCTGAGCTGCTGGGATTACAGGCGTGCATCACCATGTCCAGCTGAGTTACCGAGAATCTCGTTAAATTGCTGAGGCTGGCTTTGAACTTGCTATCTTCCTGCCTCAGCCTCCTAGCTGCTTAGATTATAGGCGTTCACCACTACACCTGACTGGAAAGACTTATTTTTGCCTACAGTTTTAAAGTTTCAGTCCATGGTTGCTTGCCTCCATTGTTTTTGGACCTGTAGTATGGCAGAATAACATGGTGGGGAGTATTTGGTAGAGACTAGGAAAGACAGAAAGCAAGGGGCTGGATTCTCCATAATACCTTCAGTGGTACACTATCAAGTTATAGCATGGTATACCCATGCTATAACTTCCTTCCCCTTCCTCCTCCTAAAAAGTTCTATCAATTCCCAGTAGCATCTTGGACTACTAATGACCAAACTTTTAACACACAGCAATGTATATTTTGGGTTCTCTTTCATTATTAATTATGCTTTTCTGTATAGCTCTCATTTCTTTATACAGTTCTGATTTTCATTCAGAGAAATAAATTTTATGAGTGTCAGAGTTGATTATAAGGCTAATAACATGTTACTATAATACTGTTTCTTTTGGGGGGGGATTATTGGGAGAGTGAACAAATCCAGGAGTGTTTCATCACTGCGCTGCCTCCTCAGTCATTTTTACTTTTCATTTTGAGATAGGGTCTTGCTAAATTGCTTGAGGGTCTTTCTGTTGCTGAGGATAGCCTTGAACTAGTGATCTTCCTATTGCTGGGGAATGTGTGGCCTGATTATGATACTATTTCATATTTGTTTCATCCTGTATTGAAGATTATTTTTCGACATGTTCCTTTCCTTTCTGTTCCATTCAGTTCTTTCTCTTGTAGTGGTTGGTATTCTAAGCTTTAGAAGTACAAGGGATATTATTATATTTCTGGGTTATGCCTATCTGCCCTAATCTGCTTGTGTGCTCTCCAGTAAGGAACACGATCTGCAGAAAATATGCAGAGTGTGTGTTTTGTTTTGTTTTTTGGTTCCAGAGATTGAACCCAGGAGCCCTTAACCACTGAGTCACTTCCGCAACCCTTTTGATATTTTATTTTGAGACAGGGTCTTGCTAAATTGCTAAGACTTACTTTGAACTCATGATACTCTGAGCCTCCTGAGCTGCTGGGATCACAGGCCTGCACCACCATGCCTGGCTGCAGGATTTTAATACTTCTACCAGGCTGAAAATTTTCCTTGCTATAATGTAATATTTCTAGTAGAATTTAAGATTTTGGTGATTGTTTTGTAGCTGACAAAAATGGATTCAGAAGTTGCATGTGAACTTGTTTTTATAGTTAAAGTTAAAAGGAAATCAGTAGCTGGTTTATTTTCATCTTACACTTTTCCTTTTTTTACATTTGCATAACAGTTTTCTAGTGAGTTTTCTAGTGAGATTTCAAAGTAACTGAGACTGTGACTGCTAAAACCAGTTTTGGGGGATTTTTTTTTTAATTAAAAAGAGGTCTAATGCTATAGAATATTAAATAATTTACTTCCTGCTGGTTGTTTTTACTATATTCTCTTCCTTTTCTTCCTTTTTACACTTATGTGGATGTGCTTATTGGCAGCATTCAAATCTACCTTGGATTTGTTTATATGTACTTTGAGTATCTCTTTGCAAAACAGAACCTACTGATTTCTTTATTGATGAGTGCCTTTAGTTAAAACTTCATACTGATGACTTTTTAGCTTCAACTTTATTTACATCATACCACTGACATGATCTTTACAGATTTACAAACCTGTTTTTTTTTTTTTTTTGTAGGCTCCAATTCTGTATTACTCCTTTTGTTGATGTTTATTGAATGCTTGAAATTGTGTAATTTACAATGAACAGAATTTTTTGGCTCACAGTTGTAGAAACTGGAAAGTCCAGTATCAAGGTGCTGGCACCTGGCAAGTGCCTTCTTGCAGGGTCATCTCTTGGAGTGGAGATTGAATGGAAGGAGGAGGGAGAGAAAGAAAGATAGCACCTATAAAGCAGAAGGGTAGAACTCATTCTTTTAAAATCACCCATGTCTATGATAAGGGCTATCCATTCATGAGGTGGAGCCCTCATAGCCCAGTCACTTCTCAAAGGTCCCACCTCTGTCATGAGGGCATTCAAATTTCAGCCTGAGTTTTGGAGGGGACAAATATTCAAACAATAGCCATGCCCGCTGCTCTTTCTAGGACACCTTAGTCAAAAATAAGCAAGATTTTCTTTCAGAATGATAACCCAGTGACTTCATAGGAACCATGATTTAGAAGTGTCATTTCTATTAGTTGCTTGGTTTTCCATTCTTCAGCTTTCTTCCAAATGCCAGCCTTCAGTAAACTATAACAATATAATCACTGAGTTCCTCTGGGCAAGTAGTATTATAAAAATTTGCTTACTGTTTTTATTTTGTTTTTTAAAATGAGTGAACCATGAGTCCTAGAGGGAGTTTAGAAGGAGCAAATGCAAAGGATTGACTGTAACTTTTTCAGTAGTTTCACATTATAAACAATGATTTTTATTTATTTGATTTTAAATTCCCTGAGTGAGTGTTATTGGCAAAATGGATTCCATAGAATATATCATATTTTCATATTACTTTGGTGTTAAAATTTTATGTGGAAAGGCATCTTTACTTTGCTCAGCTATGGAGAATACTTGGTTACTATGTTGGAAGGGAAAAATTTATTTTGTTGGAGGGAAAGCAAAGGTAGATCACTAGCTCCATATTTTGGTCCTTCACAAAGAATGTTGTTTTTAAATAGTATTCATGTTTCTTGCAACAGCACTAAGTAGATTATCAACACTGATTACATTAGGTCTAATAAACCTATTAAAAGCAATAGTGTCTATTGTAAATTTTCATATATAACTCAGACAGTTTTTGTATTCATTTGACAGTCAAGGTATTTGTGAGTTATAGTCGTCATTTGAATCAGTAATGTCTTATTTGCAATATTCCTCAGGTAGTTTTGCTGGGTACTTATATCTCTTTAAGTAAAAGGCAGACATAGTCAGGATGGGTGGGTGTACACATGTACATGTGTGGGTGTACACGTGCACATATGTGAGTGTACTTGTGGAATCAAGTTTGTGAGTGTAATTGATTTTTAATCTGACAACCGCACCTTGTCAATAAGGATAAGGTCACAAAATGTTTAACATGTAATAATCACAAAGTAATCTCTTTATGTTTCAAGCCAGTTTGGAAGGTCTGACTAGTAAAATGAGGGCACTGTACTCTGTATGCCAATAGTTTGAGAAATGGACACACATATTCTAGTATGTGTTTGTTTTTCTCTCTCTCTGTTTGGGCTGAATATGGTGGTGCAGGCCTGTAATCCCAGAAATTTTCAGTGACAGAAGCAGGAGGATCAAAAGGTTGGTTAGCTTGGCATCTACAGAGACACTATCTCAAAGTAGAGCTGGGAATATTGTTTAGTGCATAGAGTATCCCTGGGTTCAGTTCCTTGTACTGCTAACTACAAATACATACATACATTCCTAAATAAATAAATAAATAAATAAATAAAATCTAGGTTTTGAGTTCAGGTATTAAACCATTTGATGGCATTATACATTAGACTAAATTTTATTATCTAACACATTTATAATTATGAATTTAAAGATACTGACAATTGTTGATTTTTCTCATTCATCCCTCTGCATGTTTTAGACAGGGCTAGGGCTGTAACTCAGTGGTAGAGTGCTTATAGAGTGGTATAAAAACACACACACACACAAAACCGTAAACAAGTGATGCTTTTGTCCTTCCTTGAAAGGAATCAGGAAGACATATACACTAATTTTTAAAAATTGCAAATATGTTAAGTGCAACAACAGAATAGTATTGGTTGTTATGATAGGGGACCATAGGAATTGTGTTAATTATCTGTTGCTACTTAATAGATTACTCTTGTTTAGAAGCTTAAACTAGAAAACTTTATTATTCTCTATTTTCTGTGAGTCAGAAATTTGGGAGAGGATTACCTGGGTAGTTCTGTTTGAGGTTTTTCATGAAATTACTCAAGGTTTCAGCAAGTTGTAGTTATCTGAAGACTTAATTAGATTGTCTTCAAGATTGCTCACACACAGTTGTTGGCAGGGGGTCTTAGATTCTCACCATGTAAACTTTAAATGAGTGCATTGTATTCTGTCCATGCCAATAGTTATAGATATGCACAGTTACTGTATCTTTTGATGTATTATTACATATTAACATAATATTAATGTTGTATTTATTATTTATTATATAATTATTATACATAATAACATATATTTGTAACTATAATCTGGGTTTCTAATTGAGGTACTAAAGATCATTCATTGACATCATACATTAGACTAAAATTTAACTTCCCCCACAATAAGTGATCTGAGGGAGGTTAGGAGGGAGGGAGTTTGCTCTGTGTGGCCTGATCTTCCGTAAACTTGATGTCTGATTTCAAGAGCAAGCATCTGGTGAGGAGAGAGGGAGAGGTGGAAGCCGCATTTTGCCTTTTCTATCCTAGCTTTGGAAGTCATACAGCATTATGCTGCTGCATTTTGTTTGTCAAATGAGTCCAAAGTCCTACACAAATTCAAATGGAGGAAAAACTAGATCAGGCCTCTTAATGGGGATTGGCAAGGTTCTGAAAGAGCCTTTGGACTAGAGTTATTGATATGTTCGTTTTTGGAAAAATTCAGTCTCTGTAGAAGGTAGAACCGAAGGGGATGCTGAGAGATCAGTTAACATGCATTTAGTACTCTGGGAACATGATGGTGGTGGAAGTGAGGATGGAAAGATAGGGATAAATACAAAAGATATACTGAAAGATGGACAGAGTCTATTGATTAAAAGATATGGGTGGTGAAAAAGATGCAAGTATGGGGGATGACTCTTAGGATTTTGATATGGGTAATGAAGTGAATGTGGTATCATACTCTAGAATAGGAAATCCTAGGGGATATTGAAATGGAAGTTTTTGTTTCTAATGTTTAGAATTGTGGTAGGCTGGGTGGGAGATTAACATTCATTTTTGTACAGTATATGAGTTTGAATTACTTGAGGGGGCATACAGTGGAAATGGAAGGTTGCTAGTCTAGCTCAGAGGAGTTGTCTGCATCAGAAATAATTCATAATTTCAATGTAAAGATGGCAGTAAGTACGAATAAAGCTCAATTTGGTGAATGTAAACTGAGAAGATGAATAAAAAGGAAAAAAAGCTTTGAGGAGTGTAAACTTTTAATTGTTTGGCTAGAATTTTCCACACTGGCAACAAGACTGAGAATGGCTGACCTAAGTTTGGAATAAAACAAGGAAGTTATATGTTATAGAAACCTATTATTTTAAGGGTATATCAAGGTCAAGCAGAGGACTAAATATTTACCGTGTTGGGCCTCTTTGAGGTGACTTCACCAAAGTTTTTTTTTCCCCTCATTCTTTAGAACATTTATTGTGACCTTATGAATTTACATTAACTTTTTTTTTTTTTTTTGGAAGAGCATTATAATTATATTCCTAGTTGTTTAGTTAAAGCTGACAAACTCATACATGCATGAAAATCAATTATAGTTCATGACTTCCCCCTTTTCTCTCCCATTCTTCTTCCTTTACTCTACTAGACCTCCTTTTGCTCATTAATTAATTAATTAATTAATTTTTTTTAATATTTATTTTTTTAGTTATTGGCGGACACAACATCTTTGTATGTGGTGCTGAGGATCGAACCCGGGCTGCGCTGCATGCCAGACGGGCGCGCTACCGCTTGAGCCACATCCCCAGCCCTCATCTATTAATTTATATTTGATTGGTTCTTTCTAACTTTTTATAGAGGTGGATTTTCCTGCCATACATTTACATATGCACAAAACATGATCGTTTAAGAATTTATTACTCATCCGTCCAGTCTGTCTCTTGATCTCCTTCTTCCACATTATTGATCTTTCCTTTATTTTATCCTGTCCTTCCCTCTCCTTTTCCTTTATTTTACTCTAGCTTCTGCATATGAAAGAAAACATGGGATCTTTGAGTTTTTCAGTTCAACTTATTTCACTTAATATGTTATTCTCCATTTCCATCTATTTACTAGCAAATGCCATAATTTCACTCTTTTTTTATGGCTCAGTGGACCACGTTGCGTATACACACCACAATTTCGTAATCTCTTCATCTATTGACAGCTATCTGGTTTGATTCCATAATTTAGGTATTGTGAATTGTGCTAATATAAACGTTGAGGTGGCTATATTGCTGTAGAATAATTTTATATATTTTGGGGAAATACCAAGGAGTGGGTAGCTGGGTCGCATGGTGGTTCTATTCCTAGTTTTAGAGTGAATCTCCATGCTGCTTTCGAGAGTGGGTATACTAGTCTGCAGTCCCACCGACATTGTACAAGTGTTCCTTTCTCCCCTCAACTTCACCAGTATTTATTGTTTGTATTTTTGATTATTGCCATTCTGACTGGAATGAGATGAAAGCTTAGTGTAGTTTTGATTTGCATTTTGATGACTAGAGATGTCAAACATTTTTTCATATATTTGTTGGCCATTTGTGTTTCTTCTTTTGAGAAGTTCGTTTGGTTCATTTGCCCATTTATTGATTGGCTTACTTGTTTTTTGGTGTTAAGTTTTTTGAGTTCCTTATATATTCTAGTTCCATATATATTCCTCCCTCTACTGGAGGAATTAGCTGGCAAACCAATTGGCAAACCCAAAGCTAATGTCATACTAAACGGAGAAAAACTAAAAAGCATTTCCTCCAAAATCATTTCTCTCATTCTTTTAGGCTCTCTCTTCATGCTTTTAATCATTTCCTTTGCTGTGCAGAAGCTGTTTAGTTTGATGGCATCCCGCTTGTTTGGTTTTATTTCTTGTACTTTGGAGGTCTTGTTAAGGAAGTTGGTGCCAGTACCTTTATGGTGGCATTTGGACCATATGATTTCTTCTAGTAGTTGTAAAGTTTCTACTCTAATTCTTAATTCTATGATTCATTTCAATTTGAGTTGGGCAGGGTGAAAGATAAGGGTCTAGTTTCAATTTTTACGTATAACTATCCAGTGTTCCTGGCACCATTTGTTAAAATGGCTATCTTTTCTCCAAAATATATTTTGGCACCTTTGTCAAATACCAGATAACTGTAGGTATATGACTTTGTCACTGTGTCTTCTTTTCCATTGATCTTCCTATCTATTTTGATGCCAATAACCTGCTTTTGTTACTACAGCTCTGTAGTATCGCTTTAGATTACATATTGTGATGCCTCCTGCTTTTGCTTTCCTTGCTTAATGTTGCTTTGGCTTCTTGGTCTCTTATTCTTCCAGATAAATTTAAGAATTGTTTTTTCCTAATTCTGTGAAGCATGTCATTGGTATAGCCATTTTGACAATATGAATTTTGTCTCTCCAAGTACATGGGATATCTTTCTTGTCTCTTCTTCAGTTTGTTTCTTTAGTGTTCTATACTATTCATTGTAGAGCTCATTTAACTCCTTGGTCACATTAATCCTTTGTATTCCTTTTGTTTCCTTTTCTTACATGATTGCTCTGGCTAATGTTTCAAAGACTACATTGAATAGGAGTAATGAGAACGGAGTTTACTAGTATTTTATTAAGGAATTTTACATATAAGTTCACCAGGTATATTGATTTGTGGTTTTGTTTCCTTGATGCATCTTTGTCTAGTTTTGGTATGGGGCTATACTGCTTTCAGTGTCATCGAATAATTTGAGAAAGACTGGTGGTGTGGTAGAACTCAGCTGAGAATCCTCCTGGTCCTGGGCTTTTTTTTTTGTGTGTGTGTGTGTGTGTGTGTGTGTGTGTGGTATTTTTAATTGCTGTTTTAATTTTACTACTTTATTTTGTTCTCATAAGGTTTTCTATATCTTCCTGAATCAGTTTGGACAGGTCATATGTGTCTAGAAATTTGTCCCTGTCTTCCAGATTTTCCAGTTCATTTGAGTATACATTTTCTTCCTTCCTTCCTTCCTTCCTCCCTCCCTCCCTCCCCCTTCCTTCCTTCCTTCCTTCCTTCCTTCCTTCCTTCCTTCCTTCCTTCCTTCCTATATTTTAATACTTTTTTAGTTGTTAATAGACCTTTATTTTATTTATATATTTGTGGTGCTGAGAATTGAACCCAGTGCCTCACACATGCTAGGCAATCCTACCACTGAGCTACAACCCCAGCCCTGGAGTATATACATTTTCAAAATAGATTCTGATGATCCTCTGGATTTCCGAAGGGTCTGTGGCTATCTCTCTCTCTCTCTTTCTCTCTCTGTCTCTCTTTTTTTTTTCCATCTCTGATCTTGTTTATTTGGCTCTTCACTGTTTTTTTTTTTTTTTTTGGTTAGTTTCGCTAAGCATTTGACAATCTTATTTATCTTTTCAAAAGAATTAACTCTTTGTTGCATTGATTCTGTGTATTGTTTTCTTTTTTTTTTTTTTCAATTTCTTTGACTTTGGCTCTGATCATAATTATTTCCTGTCTTTTACTGGTTTTGGAGTTTGGTCTTCTTTTTCTAAGGACTTGAAAAAGAAGGTGGAGCAAAAGCTTGTTTTGGGGATCTCTGTGATTTTTTTTTTTTTTTAATGTAGGCATTCAATGCTATCAGTTTTCTCTTAGAATTACTTTCACACTGTCCCAGACATTTTGATATTTTTTTTTATCTCTGTTCTCATTCATTTCTAAGAATTTGATTTCTATTCTCATTTCTTCTTTGATCCATTCTTCATTTAGGAGAGTAGTATTCAGTGTGCATGTGTTTATGTGGTTTCTCTGATTTTTCTTGCTGATGATTCTTGTAGTTTCATTCCATTATGATCTGGTGACACATATGTGATTATATAATTTTTCTTTGTTTTTTGTATTTGCTGAGATTTGCTTTGTGGCCTAGAGTATGATCTATTTTTGAAAATGTTCCATGCACAGGTGAGAAGAAAGTAAATTTAGCTGTTTTGGGGTGAAATATTCTGTAGATACTCGTTAAGATCATTTCATTTACAGTGTTATTTATATTGAGATATCTTTATTGATTTTATGTTTTGATAACCTATCTATTGGTGATAAGGGTATATCAAAATAACCCAGTATTGTGTTGGGGTCTTTGTGGAATTTAATGTCCTAGATTTTTTTTTGTTTGTTTGTTTGGTTGGTTGGTTTTTGTTTTTCATGTAGTTAGGTGCATTGACATCTGGGGCATAAATGTTTATTATTGTTATATCTTCTTGTTTGATTGTTCCCTTTGCCAGGATGTAGTGGCCTTCTTTGTCTCTTCTGATTAAATTTTGCTTGAAAACTGGTTTGGCAGATGTGAGAATAGCTACTTCTGCTTATTTTCATGGAATAATTTTTTTCCATCCCTTTACCTTCAGCCTGTGGATATCTTTCCCTATAAAATGAACCTCTGGTACACAGTGTATAGTTGGCTTTTTTTTTTTTTTTTTTTTTTTTTTTTTTTTTTTTTTATTCATTCCTCTAGTCTTTTTAACTGGGGAGTTGAGTACTAACGTTTAGTGTTAGTATGGATATGTGTTTGTGGTTTCCTGCGTTTTAGTACTGACTTGGTGCTCATGAATTCTTTTTAGTTTATTTTTGTCCTGGAAAGTTTTTATTTCCCCCTGAATTTGAAACTGAGCTTTTCTGCGTTTAGTAACCTTGGCTGTCAGTTGTTTTCTTTTAGTTCTTAGAATATCTCATTACAGGTCCTCCTTAATTTTAGGTTCTAAACTAAAAAATTTGGGAGTGATAATATGTTCTTATTTTCTATTCTAGGCATTTTTGATTTTGATATGTCTTGGTGACCTTCTCATTTGAATAGGTCTGTTTGGGGTCCTGTAAGCCTCCTTTATGTGGATGTCTATTCTATTTTGATGTGGGAAAAGTTTCTGTAGCTATCTCATTGAAAATGTTCTTTATGCCTTTTGTTTGTATCTCCATGTTCTCTTCTATCCCAGTGATTCTCAGTTTGGTCTTTTAACTTTGTCCCGGATTCTTGTATATTCTGGTCATGTTGTGTAATTATTTTCCCTTTATTGCATTCTGTGTTCTGAAGATCATACACCTTGTCTTCAGGCCTGAAGTTTTATCTTCAAGGGCTGAGGTTCTATTTTCTATGCATTCTAATCTGTTAGTGAGGCCTTCAAGTGAATTTTTAATTTAATTGATTTTGTCTTTTATTTCTAGGAGTTCTGCATCATTTGTTTTCACTATTTCTATTTCTTTTAAAGTGGTCGTCCATCTTAATTCCTTTCTTAGATATTGTTTTAGTTCATTGAACATTTTAATACTCAGTTTTTATAAACTTTGGGATTTCCTCCCTCTCACTATTGGTGGGATCTGTTGTTGGAGGATTGTGGATTTTGGAGGGAAACTTATTTGCCTGTTTCCTTATGTTTTCAGAGGTCTTGGACTTGTGCATCAATTGAGGAGGACTTCCCTACCTCTTTTTTATGTATGTCCTTTGTGTGTAATTATCTTATTTTTTCTGGAATTTCCCTCTGTTTTTGATGTAAGAGTAGATGCTAGCGGGTGAGACCCAGGGCTTCTCTTAGATTGTTCCTCCTTGGGTCCTTATTGTTCTTTTGGGGCTTTTGTTGCCTTACTTCTTTGAGTTAGAGTAATTTTAGGGCCCAGGTGTAGAAGATTGTGTGTGAATTAAGATTCACTGTTGTTTGGTTGAGATGTAAGTGTTTCATGATTGCACAATCTCCGTGATCTTGAAGTGTCCCAGTCTCTTTCTGACCCCTCTTGGAGGGTGAGCCAGAACTGGCACTAATGTCAGCAACAAATGTGTACAATATGTTAAATGTCTGGTGTCTTCTTTGATGTCTGTGATAATATTTGTCACCTCTATAGGAATGGTGGGGCCAGCATTTAAGGACATTACCAACAATTAAAAAATTGTGAATTAGATCACTAATTTGACAGTAGGTGTTTACTGTACTGTTTATGTATTTATGATCACTCTAACATGGATAGGGTGGGGATTACATAGTCTAATCCTTAATTTTGATTTTTGACTCTTCTATTCTTTGTATTCAAGTATGGCTGAAGGTGGAGTGTCACTAATTTATATGAAGAGCAAGGTGTGCTTTCTTGCTGTTGAGTTTGGTTCAGCAGCATAGTCTCTGACCTGAATTTTCAGTGTCCTTGTAGGTTCCCAGCATATCACAGAATAGGATGAAATAAACAATTGTAACAACAGTTGCAAGCAGTACACAGCATTAAAGTTAAATACCCAGTTCCTACTATGACATCTTTAACATTAATTACCACCAAAAAACAGAAACAGTTCAGCAATTATCAACAGTAAAAACAATAACCATGAATTAGATTTGGCTTCAAAGCAAACAGAGGGTGCCAACTATATTATCCACAGCAGTAATGATTGCATCAACATTAATGGTGGGAACAGGAGTTATATGTAAGCCATTTAGTTCTGGAAAATGGTACAAATACAGTTATTAGGGGAAAAGAAAATATGTTAGGAAGATAGAAAAGTGTTTACAGTTTTAAAAAGTGAGAAGAGAGAATGCAGAAGAGATGTAGCAGGTGCTAGGAGGGGAAAAATAGAAGCATCAAAGATTTGGGAACTAGAACAGTAGAATTTCTGAGTAGAAGAGAAGAAAGAGAAAATAAATAAACAAAATAATAAAAACCAACAATGTAGCAGTCAAAAATGGAAAACTAAAGATAGGCAAGGAAAAATTAGCTACATTTAAAAAGTGTTAAAAATGAGAGAAAAAGAAACAAGTGTTTGTATATGTTATTGAACCAATTAGCACAGCAAGAATTCACACAGATGTGCATGCAGGAAAAGAAAAAAAAATTCTTAATGAAGGAACCATTACTACCATCACTACTGTGGTGGTCCAAACAATCTTTCTTTTCAATTCTATAGAGCTAGGGGTAGGGTTTATTAACCCCTTTCTGTTTTTGTGTTACTTTCTGAGCTGCCAGTTGGATGGCCTAAGATTGAAGCTGTTTGTTATAAGACTCAGCTTCCCTTTTCACCAATGTGAGGTAAGGATGGGTTAGGAAGTACTTTGAATGGGTGTCTTGTTCATTCAAATCTTTTACTTGCACTTCAAGGGTGAAGTTTATGCAAGATCTGTGGGGGGAGTTCTTGCAGGTTGAACTTAGGTTTAATCAGGCCTGAGGGCTTTCATTGAGTGGCTAAGCTTTGGAGAGATTAGATTGACCTGTCCCTAGGGCTTGATAGTAGCTGATCTCAGTTGTGGGTCTGGGTCTCAAATCCTCCCAAGAATTCCAGTAGTGGGGCCGGAATCTGATCCTCCACTCATTGCTGGCCACAGCAGATTTCTTGGGCTTTGTCCTTGAGTGAATTCTCCTTGCTTGCTCAGGCTCCTGGTTGACTTCAGCTGGTTACATGAGCAGCCAGTCCATCTTGAATCTCCTTGGGTACAGTCTTCTCCGCACCTGTTTCACTCACATTTCTGCCAGGCACATCCTAGGGCACCCATCGTTGCCTGCCAGGATACTGTGACAGAGTTCCCTCTAATCTCCTGTCTCCCAGAGCTGCTACAGCGGATAGCCCCAAGATGGGTCTTTCCTCAGCTCTCTGTGCTAGTTGAGATACAAAGCAGGCTTTTCAAGCACCAGTGTGTAGTGCAGCCTCTAGATCAGTTACATTTAGGCAGCTTTGTTGATCTAAGATTTTTCTTTACTAACTTGGTGTTCTCCTTTCTTGTTTGATGAATCTATGCCACTACCACTTGTTTTTCAGCACTGGTGGGCAAATGGGTCAGCCCCAATATATTCTCTCTTTATCGTAACACAATTTCTGACTTTATTGTACCCAAATTTCTGAGTCCCTAAGTCACTTTGAAAGATTTTGGTGAAATCACTCTTTCACTACCTCTCTTGAGAAGCTGTTCACCCACTGCTTTGGTACCCAGCCACTGTGTGACTTGGAATGCAGCTTTACTCTTATCTGCCGTCTTCTGATTTCCTACATTTACTCTTCAAACAGAGCTGTTCTTTAATAAGAGAAGTGGAAGTAAAGACAAGGTGGAGTGAGTGGGAAGGAAAGAGTAGAGATGCTTGGTAAAGAACTTAATCAAGATGTTTGGTTAAGGAGAGGGGAAGAGAGAGATTGAAGCCAATAGCTGCAAACAGATTTGAAGTAAAGAATTGTTGGGGCATGGTGACACATGGGTGTGGCCTCAGCCACTGGGGAGACTGAGGTAGGAGAATGACTTGAGCCAAGGGGTTTAAGGCCAACCTGGGTGTAAAGCAGAAACGGCGCACAAGATCAAGAATCACAGAACAAGAATGAGGCACCAAAAGAAGGTTGATTGGGGGGTTCTCTGGGCGAGGTCTGGAAAGGATTGGGATGCAGGGGAAGTTGTGGGCGGGAAACGCAAGAACAATGCTAATAAGGGAAACTGGAGGTGGGAAGGCCTAGGCCATCTAAATTGCAGCTCCCCACAACAGTTGGTCCAGCCGAGTTTAGGGGGCTCATGTCTGCCCCTGGTTGGTCAGGGCTGATGTGAGTTGATAGGGCGATTGCCTCACCCGTAGATCTGTGGTGGTTGGGGGGTCTGTTGCCATCTCAGCTTCTGATTGGCCATTTCCGCCAGGTGGAAATTTCCTGCCCACAGACGCGCGATGTGGAAAGGGGGGGGGGAGGAGGGAAGCCTGCCCACCTAACACTGGCAACTAAATGAGACCCCAGCTTAAAAAGTCATCGTTTTAACTAAAAATTTTTGCCTTTCATACTGTAAAGGACTCAGAATATTTAAATATTTATTTAAAGATCAGGAAATATTAATAAGGGCAGAACCCTGGGTACAAACTCAGGACACGGAAAAGCATGTTTATTTAAAAGTCACAACGACATTTATAGCCCAATATATTAATCTACTTCTACATGTAACGAATGAGGCCATTTTAAAATGCACATATTTGCTGGATATGGTGGTGCATGCCTATAATCCCTGCAGTTCTGGAGACTGAGACAAGAGGATCACAAGTTCTAGGCCATCCTTGGCAACTTAGGGAAACCCATCTCAAAATAAGAAATCAATTTTTAATTAATTTTTTAAATTAAAAAGTGATTATGTAGATTGTGTTCTTTGTGAACTGAGTTAGTGACTTGAATTTTTTCATTTTAATAAAACTAGAACATTTGTCACAACAGGATTCATTTTGACAAAGCAGGGATAGATGATAGTATGTGATGAATTTTCGCTGTAAAGATGAACAAAAATGAAGGATTGTGCTTTAAAAAGAGACCGTGTTGTAAAATAAATGATAGATTATAATCTCAAGGAAACAATTCAGTGTCTAAGTAAACTAGTGCCAGTATTAAAAGACAGTTTCAGAATTCTGGGGAAAATTTTCATTATATGATATAGGTAAGACAATTTTTTTTTACTTTGAATTATATCAACAGATAAAAATTGAGGAAAACTAATATTGGTTTAGTTTTAATAATAGACATATTAAAAAGAGATGCTACAGATCTCATTAAAGCTGAATGATAACAGAAAAATAAGATGTACTTAAAGGAATTTACAGACATCTGGAATAGAGTATAATTGCTTAAAGGATCACATGGTTCTGTTCTCAGATACTAAAGATGAGTTTCACACAGGTTCAATCACTAGCCCAAGTAATGCTGTATGTAAGAACCTAAACTAGAAATTGTCCTCTTCTCATCAGCCAGTGTTGTTTTTGTAATATACTATGGTGTTAGAGCTATGAGAATAAGAGCAGAGTAATTACTAATGAAGATTAAAATTTATCTTAGCTTTATAAAGTTATAGGAATTTTAGAAACGTAAATAACCACATTCAACCTGTGACATTTATAAGGCAGATTTTGAAATAAATGGTAGTGGACTCTATTGGGAGATGGAGTTTTAAGCTTAAATCTGCCATTGATTTAGCTTTGAGAGCGAGGATAAGACACATAAAACATTTATTTCCTTTGTAATGTTTTGTCTTCATCAATAAAATGGTGGAATTGGAGTTAGAGCTATGATCAAACTCACCTTTTTTGAACACTAACTATGTAAATGTGTTATTTTCTTAATTTTTGACACTTAAATTGTAATCACCTTATGAACTGCCATAGTTTATGTAATTAAACCAGATTACCTGAATTGAAGGTCACAAAATTCCATCTGAAGCCTCATGACCCCAAAATGACGCTTTTTTTTTTTTTGAATAGTATCAGTTGTTTTTTCCATAGTTTGTTCATTTTTATGCCATTTCAGCAACTGTTGCCCTGTCAAGGTATCACTACTACTGTTATTTTCTTGATCTTTTTCTTGAAATCTGTATTCTTGTACTCGTATTTAAGAAGGAAAGTGTTTGACAATTAAAAGCAAAACTAAATAAAAACTGGTATGAAAACCTGAAAAGAAAAGAAAGTCACCCCCCCCCCACACACACACACACTGGGGGCGATGGGGTTTAAAGGAAAACTTAGGTGTGGTACATGTGAGGGTGGACCAGTAGATGATGAATTGGGGGTGTGGGATGGGAAATCAAGCATGACTCTGTAGTGTATTAAGCCTACAGTTTTTCTTCTAAGACTGGACTACAAATACAGTAATTCTTGGCAGTTTTCTCCAAGGGATGAAAAGTTTGTGTGTGTGTGTGTGTGTGTATGTGTGTATATATGTATGTGTGTGTGTGTGTGTATATATATATGTATATATATATACACATATATATACATATATATACATGTATATATATATAGTCTAAAATCATATCATGTACATGCAGTAGTATACATATCATCCTTTCAGGAAATGTGGCACTTTCTATACTTGGCTTTCTTTTTACCTTTCAGTTCTGGGAGTCTCCCTTGATCTATTTCGTGTGGAAGTGTTATATGTTGTTTATTTATTCTTGTGTCGTACATGAACAGTGTGAAAGTTCTTTTAAAAAATAATTATGTCTAGAGTACTCTTCTGGCTTGCCTTATCTTTTAGGTCCCAACTAAAACAAGGCACTTTGATAAATACTGGACAGAAACTTCAGGCTGATTTGTGTGTACGGGGTGGGAGGGTTGAACCCAGGGGGCACTTAACCACCACAGAGCCACATCCCCAGCCCATTTTTATTTTGGGACAGGGTCTCACCAAGTTGCTTAGGGCCTCCCTAAGTTGCTAGGGCCTTGCTAAATTGCTGAAGCTAGCTTTGAACTTGTGATTCTTCTGCCTCAGATTACACTCATTAAAAAAGCAGCCTGAGCTGCAAAGGCATAACCCTCAGATTACAGGGTTATGCCTTTGCAGCTCAGGCTGCTTTTTTAATGAGTGTAATTCATTTGGAATACTGCTTCTCTAGGTTTTCTAGTTAAAGGAATCCTATCTTCATGAACAGCCATCATTTTCCTGCTCTGTCTTCTGAGCTTGGTTTACTTTTCCTTCCTTTTCACATTGCCTTTACTTCCCACTTTATTTTTTCTACTCAGAAGATCAGCTAGTTAATTTTGATGTTTTAGTTTATACTTACTTTTACATTGTGAGACCTACACAATTAATTGTACCTTTATTTATGACTGTTGAGTGTTCATTTGTTTGCTCTTGCTACTTTGTTGGCCATTTCTTCTAAAATGTTCAAAGTAAAAAAAAAAATTGTACTACCACAACAATTTATGCCAATAATATCTACAGATCATTATATTTGGAGAGTCTGTCCCATTTGGGATAATCTATTCTGGTGATGTGTATGTGAACATATAATAAACATACATGCACCTTTGTTTACACGTGACTAATGTTTTCATCTATACACATAGTTGACGTAGGAAGACATAGTGTATACACTATGCAGTATATCTGTAGGAGTGTTGTTTATGTATATCGATATATGCTCAGAAATGCATTTCAGAGCAGATGGTCCATTCCTGATTAGCTTTTGTGCCAAAGGACTCAGGAGTTAGAGGTAAAGCTATGTACCCTTGTTTGCCGACACCTGGATATTGTTTAATTTCTTATTTAATTTAATTGTTTAATGCTTGTTCTTTTACTTGATCTTTTAATGAGCTAATTTTGAAGAACTTAAAGCAGAAAAGTCATTTTAGTTGTACGGGTGAGTTCAGGCTTCTTCATTATGTTTTTTTTAGGTTTTTTTTTAGTTTTATTGATTTTATTTTTTAAATACATGACAGTGGAATGCATTACAATTCTTACTACAGTTTTTCATATCTTTGTATATATAGAGTATGTTCACGCCAATTCATGCCTTTATATACATGTACTTTTTTGTATTACAATTCCTATTACACATATATACCACAATTTTTCATATCTCTGTATATGCATTGTGGTTTGATACAGTTGGTAACATCTGGGTTAATGGCCATAGAGTATAGTAGTTACCATGTACTTGTTTTCTTTAGTGTCTGGAGGGTCTAGAAAGGCTCATGCTTTTTGTATAAGAGAAAATTATTTTCTGATAAGCAATTATCTGGGCTGGGAGTAAGGAGAGATCTATGTTCTCAGTCTCAGATATTTCATTGTAAAAATAAGCAAGTTGGAAATAATAAAACTTTTAACTTCCTTTCCAGCTCTAAAATTTATGAGAATGTGAGTCCATGAAGTTCTCAGTTGGCAGACATTATATCATTGGAATATACTCAGCTGTTGCTCAAAATTTGCTGCCCATAAATGTCATTCAGAGTTGTATTAACTTTGCATTAATCTCTTTCCCCCATAATATAAACTTTCAAACTTTAAAAATGTCAGTGGCATTTTTAACTTATTGTTGTTTCAGGTTGTTACTTGGAAAGCACAGAATTAATTTTATTTTTCATTTTGAAGAAATTATAGAAACTATGGAAATGTCAGGAGTTGTGAACTTCATCTGTAATTGTATCAAAGATGTGTTTTCATTGAAGGGCACAATGTCCCAGTGATTTCTTTTCTTTCTTCTTTTATAGTTTGTATACTGTTAGTTTATGTGGGAAAGCTGACATATTTATTCATTTCTTAGTGCTGCCATAACAGTACCACAAACTGGATGACTTTGAACATTAATTTTTGTTTTACAAGTCTATAGGCAAAAAAAGTTCTCCATTGTAAGGTGTTGCAGGGCACGCTTCCTCTAAAACATGTAGAGATTTTCTTCCTTGCTTCTTCTACCTTGTGGTGTTTGCTGGTAGCCCTTGGCATTCTTGAACATGTGGATGCATCATTCCAGTCCCTTGCATGTGATCTCTAGAGTTCTTCAGAGTCCTAGAAATGAAATAAGGTTGTTCATTTTTTTTTTTGCTTAGGTAATATTGCTTGAATTGCAGTGATTAAAATGTAGTAATTTCAAAAGTAGGCTTTTCTTTGCATTATTATATTCATATCGTATCAGTTCTATTAATAAAAGTAGAACAATAGCAAAATAATTTTCATGATCTTATTTGGTAGGATAGCCATATGTCTGTTGTTAGTCATAAGTGGGTAAATTCTGGGACCAAAGTTCAAAATACAGGTTGAGCATTTCTAATCTAAATATCCAAAATGTTTCCAAATCTTTGAGTGTTTGTATGATGCCATAAGAGGAAAATTTTATACCTAACATCATGGGTTACAGTCAAAACATAGGTAAATTAGAATATTGCATAAGTTACATTCAGGATATGTGTATAAGGTATATATAAACTATAAATGAATTTTGTTTTCATACCTGGGTCTAATCCCCGATATATTTCATTATATCTATGTATGCAGATATTCCAAAATCTCAAATCCAAAACAGTTATTTCCAAACCATCCTATAAAACGGGTATTCAACCTGTATTCTCAGAAAATTAAAAATATCAAATAACTTCTACACTCTCCCTGACCAGTGTATTTGAATTTCTAAATGTGTTCATTAACCTAGGCAATCCCTTAAGTCCACCAAAAACTCTGTTAATAATACGTAAGGTAGTGAAATGGGCTTGCTTTTAAAAAATGCTTTCATTTTATTACCAATATTTTATTTGTAATTAAAAATAGTTTTCACTGTGTTATAATATTGATGTTGTCATTGAACACATTATTTCCCTGATTGGTGATGTAACTTTGCCTTGTAAGGCAAAGTTAGCTTTGTATTTGCCCTCTGAGATTATTGTGAAAGCAGCTATAATTGCCTGGGATAAGTCATTTAAGGATATTATTTTTTAGAAAAGTTGTTTGAGGTACCTTTAATCATAGTTGCTAAATTTCACATATCACTTCTGTTTTTAAGTGAGCACCATGCTGTTACTGAAGTTTTTTTCAGAACAGGGAAATATGTGGCTATTATGTTAACACTGGATTTGAATTGTTACTGGCTATTAATAATCTCCCAGATCACATCTTCATATATTAGCAGTGAAGAAACATTTAGTGACAATTTAATAGACTTTAAAGACAAAGAAAAATTTGAGTTTATACTTAGGCCTACATAAGAACAATTCTAACGTTAATGATTTTTTTTTGTTGTTTTTAAAACTACCTAAGATGGTTCAAATTTATATGTAAATAATTTTCTAAAGAGCAGGAAATTGATTTATGGAAATGTGTATATAAACATGTAACTGTGTTTTACTTAAAATGTGTAAAACATTTTCTAATTTTGTTTCAAAAATCTGCTAAATTTTGAATAACACTAAGAAGCAATTTGACTTCATGTAAACTTTAGGATCAACAGAGTAGTTAATAAAATGATGGAACTGACGAAGCTTTTGGTATAGGCTCAGATGTATTAGGTTAATATTTAGTTTTAATTTAAAAAGCAGGAAATTTTGAGAACACACATGGTAACTTTTCAGAAGATTTAGTCACAATTTGAAAATTATGATGGGGGCTTATACTTTAGGTATTCTTATAGAAACAGGATTTTTTAAAAACTAGAATATAAATTTCATGTTCTATAGATTGTTGTGTCATTTTCTTGTAATCTGAGATTTTTAAAAAATTTTAATTTAAGAAAATAATGAATAAACCCCAGGCAACAACTAAACTTCAGTTCACTTCCCATAAAACAGAAGAATGCTCTTGTGGAACATTTTGAATCCTCCTTATTTATATTTCCTGACTAATAATAAGGTTGAACATTTTTTTATGTGTATCTTGTTATCATCTGTGAGATTTCTGTCTTAGCTTTGTGTATCCCCGCCATACCCTCACTGTTTTGTTGGCTTTTTCTTATTCTTAAGTGTTCTCTTGTATATTATGGACACAGGTATTATATGTATTGTAAATAGTTTCTCTTTTTTTAATGATTTTTTAATGACATCTTGGTGAAGAGAATTGAATTTTCATATAGCTAAATTTATTCATTAGCACTTTTCATGTTATGGTTAGTACATCTTTCCCATACTCCGAGGTCTTGAAGGTGATGTTTATATTTTGTTTCTAAAGGTTTGCCCTTCATATTTATTTTAAATCTATTTGGAATTGATTCTGTAAGGTCTGGCTGCCTTTTTTCTCCAAATAGATAACTATTTTATTACTGTTCATTGAGTTTACCTTCCAGTGGTTGGAGAATGCCACTTCTATGATTTTGGCTATGGTAGACCCTTCTGGTATTTTAAGTTGCTTATCCCTGTACAGAGTATATGAGGTGGTTTTAATTACGATAATTCTAATGAGTCTTGATATCTGGTAGAGGAAGTAATCTGTGTATTTCATCAGTAGCTGCTTAACTGATTCATATAAATTGAGAATCAATCAAGTAACTTGGAAACTCTTCTTGTGGTTTTAATTGAAATTTGTAAAATTGTTTAAAATGGTTATTATCCTTGTCTATGAACATAGCCTTTCATCCTTTTTTAAAAATAACTTTCTCTATGTAAGTATTATACATCTTTTGTTAGGTTTATCTCTAGGTATTTAGTATTTTTTGATGCTGTTGTAAATCATATCATGTAACAATTGTTTATTTCTGCTCTATGGAGATTAATTTTTAATTGATGTCCTGGATCTAAAACATGGCCTAAATACTGTTAGTAATTCTAATAATTTGCTTAGACATTTTTTAACATACAATTTAGAGATGATAATCTCTAACAGTCTTCAGAAGAATGTCAAAAACAACAAAAAGTTTCTTTTATTTTTGTTTCATATTGGATTCTACTGTCCATGTCCAGCAAAACCATGTCATAAGTGGACTTCCTGTCTTGTTCTGAATATTAAATGGTGTGGTAGAACCTTTCCATCTTTAATATGATATTTTGTGTAGATGTTAGAAAGATGACTGTTTACAATTAAATAAATCCCTTTCTTTTTCTAGTTTTCCAAGGTGTTTTGGTTGTTTTTGTTGTTGGTGGTCATATGTAAAATCTTCATTAAGTGTGTTAAAGTTTAACAAATACTTTGTTAAATAGTCAAATAGAAAAATAGTCATGTTGTTTTGATCTGCTAATATAATGATTTGCATTTGTATTATTTTTATAATGTTAAGCTAATTTTGCATATTCAACTTGGTCATGATATATTCTTTTTAATATAAACTCTTGGATGTGTTTTGTTATCAATAAGACTTTATATCTGTGAGATTGGCCTTTAACTTTTTCATAGCTTTTTAAAAATATTAAGGTTATATTTTATATTGGTCTCAGAGAAGAAATCTTTTGGTTCAGAGAAGAAATCTTTTACTTCAGAGAAAAGTTTGAGTTCAGATAATCTTCAACTTGAAATCTGATGAATCTCTTCTGTAAATTATGTTTTTGTGTTTAGGGTGAGGTGGAGAGGAAGAAATCAACCAATTCATTTTATTTTTTATTAATTATAGATTAATCAAAAATTAGATTTACACACATTCAAAAATCATGCTTATATGTCCAACTTCTAGAAAAATATAAATTAGCCAAAGGTACAAACTAAGTTAAATTCTGTTGATACTGATTTTCAAAAAATTAGATCAGACTTGCTTTTTTAAATAGTTTATTGTTAGGTTTTTAAATATTTCCAGTGTGCTTGAGAAAACTGTCTTTTAATTGTTCTGTACAGGTTTTCTCTGTTTTTGTCACATTAATTTTAATAATTATGTAGTTCAGATATTTTATATCTTAAATTTTTCCAGCTTTATTTGTTTAAAAGTAAAACAGATGATTAAAAATATGTGTGGGCACTTGCCTAATTTCTGCTGTAGTAATATGTCTTGAAACTGTTACATGAAGCATGACTCACATCATTTTTCAAAAATTGAAACAAGTACCTTTGTAACTTTTGTCTTTTTAAAATACTATTATTAATATATATGTTTTTATTCAGCTTTATAGTCTGAAGATAGTAAAATAGGGACTCATTTTTACTATCTATTTAGTACATTCTTTTTCCTTTTTTCTTTTTTCCTGTTCCCTTTTCTCCCCATTTTGATGGATGAAGTTTTTTGCTTTATTAGTTTTGGTGTATGCTGCTTTTATATTTTCATTCTTCCTCTAGCTCCAGTTTTGGAAAATGTACACTTAACTCCCTCTAATGTAACACCAAGCACTTTGTAACAGTTTAACTTAATCAGCTACTTTACTGATTTAAATGTGTCCAAGTTAGTAACTTTTAAAATGCCATTGTTTCTGTCTAACTCAGAAGTTTGCAAGATCTCACAAATGCCATTGTGGAAATGGGATGTAACCTGTTCTTATCCTCCAAGAATTATTTTCTGAAATGGGAAGCAGCTTCAGGAAGGTACTGTATTAGCAAAATCTGGAAACCAAAAACTGCTGATGATCATTCTTCTGAAGATTTAGTTTCCTGAAGAAGCTGCTTCTAGAAATGCCTCTTTGAGCAGGTTCTATATCCAGCTTTACTTGGAAAAAGTCTAACATCTGACAAAGTGCACTTTTTGTTGATTAGCAAATATCATTATTTCAAAAGAAAAGAAAAAAGAGAATACATTTTATTCATCTGGTAGCAACAGTATGAAATAACACATTTAACATTAATTCTTGTGAAGTTTATTTCTTTGACAAGTTGGCTTCTACTAACTGATAAAAATGTATGCTGTCCTTTTATATACATAGACTATAGAAAATCATTTGAGTAAGCTATTCATTCATCTCTAAGTCCTGTTGAAGAAAATCTAGTAGATAATGTAGATAAGATAATGAAGTTTAAAAGAAACAGTATGAGTCATTTAGTGATATTGTATTTATTTTTTTGAAACTTAGGTCTTTCTCATTTTCCATTTCTTTATTATCAACTCTTTATATTCTTTTAATGTGTGTGTGTGTGTGTGTGTGTGTGTGTGTGTGTGTGTGTATTTTTTTCTCGTGGTACAGGGGATGAAGCCAAGGATGAATTACCAATGAGGAGCTACATCTCTTATCCTTTCTTACCCAGATTTTTTATCTTGAAACAGGGTGTTTTAGTCAGCTTTTTTTGCTGACTAAAAGACCCAACCAGCACAGTTGTAGAGGAGGAAAAGTTTATTTGAGGGTTCATGGTTTCAGAGGTCTCAATCCATAGACAACAGGTTGTATTGTATTCCTTGAGGCTCAAGGTGAGGCAGAACATCATGGCCGAAGAGTGTAAAGGAAAGAAGAGACTCACATGATGATCAGACAGGAGAGAGAGAGAGAGACAGACCGACAGACAGACAGACAGACAGACACACACACACACACACACACACACACACACTCTATTTGCCAGATAAAACTATATACCCCAAAGCCATGTCCCTAATGCCCTCCCACCCCTAGCCATACCCTACCTGCCTTCAGTTAGGACCCAGTTAATCCCATTAGGTGATTAATTCACTGATTGGGGTTAAGGCTTTCATAACCCAGGTTTCTTCTCTGAACCTTTCGTTGGTGAAAGTTACATTTTTTCCTCTCAATACCTTTTTGAAACTTCTTGGGGGACATGTCACTTCCAAACCATAACACAGGGTCTCACTAAATTACAGAGGTTGGCCTTGAATTTGACAATCCTCCTGCCCAGTCTTTTGAGTTGCTAGGATTACAGGAATGTGCCTTTATGCTCAATTAACTGATAATTTTTTTTCTAAGAAAAATTTAGTGTCTTCAAAAGCAGAAAGGAGATTTTTTTTTTACTCACCATAATTTTGACATGAAGAGAAAATAGAGATGAACAGAATATAAATTTTAAATGTATCCTCCTTACTCCAGCTGATTCAGAACCACTGAAATTTATGGGCAAGTGCTTGATAAGATTTTGGGGTTATACACTATCTAAAATTTCCTGAAATGAGAATGTTACAATAAATACTATTTTATGCCCAATTCTAAGTTCAGTATGTATGTTTACTTGTTTCATTACTGTTTATATTAAAGTTTCAAAAAGTATTGAGAGGACAAAATGTGACTTTTACCAATGAAACGGTCTGAGTAATAGAAAAAAATTAAAATTTGACAATTTGTGTTAGTCAGCTTTTCATCACTGTAACCAAAATACCCAACAAAGCAGCCTGGTGCTCTGTTTCCTTCATGGAGGATCATCTTCATTACTCTGAGCTCAAGGCAAGGCAGAGTATCATGGTAAAAGGATATGGTAGAGGAGCACTGCTCAATTGTGCATGGTGGCCAGGAGAAGAGGCCACAAGGAAGATGAACCCTTCCCAGGTACACCCCCACCCACTTACAGTTACCCCACCCTGTTAGTTCATTCAAACTAGGATAGACTGATTAGGTTATAGCTCTCAGAAATCCAGTCATTTCACCACTGAACTTTCTTGCATTAACACAGAAGCTTTTGGGGGAACACCTTATATCCAAACCATAACACAGTTTTTATAATTTTCATGGGAAAATCTTTTAAGTTTACATATTTTACATATTTAAAAGGTGTAATAGTAACATCTTCTGAGGAAGAATTGGTTTGTAATGTAAGTTAAAAAAGGTTAGAGAGGGGAAAAACTAAGAGAACTGCTATTTTGAGTAAATCTATCTAAATAAATGACAAAATCCCCTTTGGAAAGGTTCCTTATATATGATAATACAAATCATAAGTCATTCAAACTATGTAGTTGTTTCATGGTATTTAAAATTTTTGATTCACATACATTATAAGCTAAATAATTTTGTTTCAGTATTTGTATACTGTGTTCAAGCGCCAGCAATATTTTCAATGGTGAAGAGTGAAACTCACAAGTAAAAGATTTCTGAGGTACCTGTTGTCCTCCAACTTGTATAATGCCAGGCTACATATATATTCCTTTTCCCCAAGTATTCTTTTGAGGGTTATAGTGTTTCTTCCAACTGTTTAATTTTCCTTTTTGAACTTAAGCACAGCGTTTTTTGTTTTCATGGAAATAATCATCATTTTGTTGATTAAAGAAACTATCTTCCCTATTCCAGAGACAGGCAAGAGGACTGCAAATTCAATGCCAGCCTTGGCAATTAAAGCAAGACTATCTCTCAAAATATTAAAAAATAAAAAGGTCTGGGGATGTATGTAGCTCAGTGGTAAAATACCCCTGGGTTCAGTCTCCAGTACTGTGGGGGGGGGGGGAATTTTCCAAACAATGAGTTACTTTTTAAATAATTATAAGTGCTAATAATATTACTCTTACTAGTAATAGTGTATTACTCATATTAGCTAAATATGTTAAAATATATTGTAGTAATATGTTAATATTTTATTAGTATAATCCATGGTTTTATTATATATGTTCCTAGGATTTTTACCATGGGGATGGGAAGAAGGTTATCTAATGAATACATAATCTCTTAATAGTTTTTATCCTTCAGTAGCTAAAAGCTAGATATACTTTATGTGATGTTGGACTCTATATATTAAAGTAATCCTTCAATGTGGTAGCCGATGTCCACCCAGTACATTCTTCAAACAATAAAAGTACTGATTTTCTTGAATATTATCTTTGAAATACCAAATTTCTGATTGAAAGAAGATGGAGGAATTGGATCACAGCAGGAGACATCTTAAATGTTCTAATTTGGGAGAGGTGAATTTGGAGGACTTACTACCTGATTCTGAGATGGACTATCTCGAACAATAGTAATCATCATGGTGTGTTATTGGTCTGTGGATGAATATAACGATCAGGGGAAACAGAACAGAGAGCCCAGAGAAAGATCCACACACAAATGGTTAGTTGGTATTCAGGAAAGTACCAGGCTAATTCAGAAGGGAGAAGATTTCAACAAATGGTTCTAGAATAAGTGAGTATTCATATGAAAAATACTGGACCTTAATTGTTATGTCATATTCACAATTTGTTATAGATCTAAATGTAGGAGCTAAAGCTGTAAAACTTAAGCAAAAGCAAGTTTTTATATCCTTGAATTAAGCAAAAATATTTTAAGCATAAAGTAAAAGAAAGTAATTAGTAAATTGGACTTCATCAAAATAAACTGTTGATAAAATGAAAAGGTAAACCACAGAAAGGGAGAAAATGTTTGTAAAACCTGTATCTGATGAAATAATTTATATCCAGAACATATATTAACTTTTACATCTTAATTGTGAGAAAAATCAGTTCAAATGGGGGAACAGGAAATCAGTGCAACCAATATGGAAAGCATTATGGAGATTCCTTGGAAAAATTGGAATGGAACCACCATTTGACCCAGCTATCTTTCCTACTCCTTGGTTTATACCTAAAGGACTTAAAAACAACATACTATTGTGAATTGTTCTGCTATAAACAGTTTATAGCAGAACAATTCACAATAGCTAAAGAGTGGAACCATCCTAGATGCCCTTCAGTAGATGAATGAATAAAGAAACTGCGATTGATACACACACACACACACACACACACATACATATATACATATACACACACAATAGAATATTACTCAGCATTAAAAGAGAATAAAATCATGGCATTTGAAAGTGAATGGATTGAGTTGGAGAATATTATGCTAAGTGAAGTAAGGCAATCCCCAAAAACCAAATGCTGAATGCTTTCTCTGATATGAGGATGCTGATCTGTAATGGGAATGGGGACGGGGGCTTGGGGAAAAATGGAGGAACTTTAGATAGGGCAAAGGGGAAAGGAGGGGCCAAAGAGGTAGGAAAGACAGTAGAATGAGATGGACATCATTACCCCAAGTACATGTATGAAGACACGAATGGTGTGACTCTACTTTGTGTACAACCAGAGACATGAAAAATTGTGCTCTATGTGTGTACCATGAATTGAAATGCATTCTGCTGTCATATATATATAAATTAGAATAAATAAATTTTTAAAAAGGTGGGGCAAAAAGTTTGAATAGACGTGGCATCAGTGAAGGAATCATAACATCATTATTCATTTAGAAGATGCAGTTTAGAACCACAGTGAGATACAACTACACATTGACTATAATGGTTAAAATTCAAAATAGAAATAAACACACACACACAAAAAAACCCCAAACCATACTCAGTGTTGGGAAAGAGTGGTAAAGTACCCCTGGGTTCAGTTGAAACTGTCATATATATGTATTAAAAAGGCAAAAATGGTATAGCCACTTTATGTACCATTTTGGCAGTTTTTTTGTAAACAAACACCATGTGACTTAGTGTTATGGTTTGAACTATGTCCCCCAAAATGGTATGTTTGGGTCCTAAATCCTAGTACCTCAGAATGTGATCTGATTTGGAAATAGGATATGTTAGCTTTTTGTCACTGTGACAAAATACCCCAGAAAAACTCCTTAAAGGAAGAAAGATTTATTTTGTCTCACCTTTTTAGAGGTTTCATTCCGCATTGACTTGGCCCCATTCTCTTTGGGCCTTTGGTTAGGCAGAACATCATGGTGGAGAGCTGGTGGTCAAGCAGAGCAGTTCACCTCATGGACCCCAGGAAGCAGAGGGAGGAAGGGGCAAAAGACAAGATACATGCTTAAGGACATACCTCCAGTGACCAACTTCCTCTAAGCTTCACCTCTTAAAAAGCTTTTACTACCTCCGGGTAGTGCCACAGCTGGGGGCAAACCTTCAACACAGGAAGGAGCCTTTGAGAGAGATTCCAGAAGTAAACTGTAATATATAATTATTTCAGATGGAGCTGTAGTCATAAAAGTCTACACACTGTATATTTTTATAAATCGGACATTCCAGAAAAGGTAGACTTATAGTGTTAGAAAGTAGATGATTGCTTGCCAAGAGTAAGGGGTAGAGAGAGGGAGATTGACTATATTGGAACAGGAGGAAACTTTGTTAAGGTCATAGAAATGTTCTGTATCGTGATTGTGGTGATGTTACAGAACTGTATGCATTTGTCAAAACTTATCAAATTGTTTACTTCATAGTGCCAAATTGTATTATAAATTAACCACAATGAAGCTGATTTAAACGAGTTCAGTAAATGGTTACATTCAAAATATAAGATAAACTTTTAGGTCAAATGAAACATTTGTTTAAAGGTTGTGCAAATTATAATTTGGACTGATAAAAGTTCTGATAACAATGTCAGTTGCAAAAAGAAAGATGCTGTATCTCACTAAGTAATAATGAAAGACTGATTTAAAAGAATGAAATGTAATTTTGGTGAAACAGGAATGTGGAAAAATCATTAGTTACAAATTGATTTATTATTTTACTGGGTGATATTAAATAATCTGCCGCTAAACTAATAAATATTTTTTGTGATCAGGTTGATATCCTTTCCCCATACCCCTACCACTGATCTGCTTTCTGGCACTGTGGTTTGCCTTTTCCAGGATGTCCTATCAGTTGAAGCATGTATTGTGTAGACTTGTGAGTGTTTCTTTATTTAACATAATGGTTTTAGACTCATCCATGTAGTTCATGTTGTTTCCCTGACATTTAATGTGTGGGAGAGTGCTTTTTTCTTTTTTTGAAATCTTGTTATTGGGAAAATTGAGGACTGCGTTACATTCATAGAGTTTTCTGGTGTATTCAGTGGAGCATCAATGATGCATACATAGTTCTTCATTCTTTCATGGGACATTGAAATCTCTACTTCTGTATATGTTACACTATAATGCATCTAGCCTTTTTTTTCCATATCTGTAAATTTAATCAGCTTACATCTTATTCTTTTTATTCATACCACAGTTACAATGCCCAGCTTATGTGCATACAGTAAACATTAGTGGATAGGAATTACTTTTTATACAAGAATCAATTTTTTGTCATAATATATTTTCAATAGGCTTGACATTTATTTAGCAAACATTTATTGAATACCTTGTTTTGTGGTAAGCAATATGCTAGTTGCTTTGGAATATATAAAAATAATAGAATGTCTAAACTTTTGGGTTAGAATAAAATGTTATTTCTTTTTAATGTAAATACAAAGGATGAGAGTGGGTAATCACCAGAGCTTTCAGACAGATCATAGATTAAAAATATTGGAAAAACTGTTCAGTTTGATGACAAAGTCACTTTAATAGCTATGATATTTAAAATAATCATAGTTTAAAATGTCACTTAAGAAACAGGTCTTGGGATTTTTAAAACATTACTCCATTACTCGTGTATTGTTGGTCAAAAGAGTTTGTGTAGTAAATGAAATAATTCTTTACCTTAGAAGAGCAAAGGACTTGAATTTTCTTAAGTAGGCTCTTAGAAGTTTCTTCTGATGCTTCAGCACATTTCTCTAAAGACATGTAGTGAAAAGTACTGCTTCAAAGAATGACTGGCTTTTTTTTCTTTTTAAAGTAGATATGAAGTGTAAAATAGCACCTTATATCTTCTTAATAGAGGCATTGAACATTAATAAAAGCTTTGGCTATAATTTTTTTATATAGGTTGTCAGTGTAGCTTTATACTAATTGTTAGAGTAGATGTTAGTTGCTTTTTCTTTTTTTCCTTTTGAGTGCTATGTGATACAGGATTTTTAATACCACAAATTGCATAAAGTTTCGTCAAGAATTACATTGATGTAATGTTTGTAAGAAATTAAAAAAAAAGATTGGTTGGGAAAAAGACGAATTAGTTATCTGTAAGTAAAGAATATACTCAGGATTTGAATTTAATTAAATAAATTCTACAAATATGTTTATTGCATAATAAGAAAAAAAGAATTACATTAATGGTCAATGCTTTCACTTGGTGACTTGAATGACAACCAGGTTGATGAAAGGTCATGTGGTTTTGAAGAGCATTTGAATTTAGCCAGAAGACCTTATCCCCACCAACACAAAGTGGAGGGTCATCTGGGCAAACCTTAGTTTCTCAGATTTATTGACTGTAAACATCATAGTGGCACCCATCCTTTAGATGACAGAAAGCAAGTATAAGTAAGGAAATATTTGTGAAACTTTTAGTTACATTTATCAAAACCAGGAAATCAGTGTTGGCAAATTACTACTAAATTCTTGGGTTTATTCGAATTTTAAGTTTTTTTTAAACTAATGTCTTTTTTATAGGATACCATATTGTATTTAATTGTCATGTCTCCTTGGTCTAACCCCAAATTTTCAGTCATATTCTAAGCTTTCTAATACCTGAAATTGAATCTGTTTGCATATTTTAGGGAGCAGAATACATCCTGAATAATATCACTCAGTCTTTTCTTGTTAACTGAAGGCTGTTGAGAAACTTAAAGTTATTATTCTGGCCTACCAAAAAGCTAAACATCAGAATGTACTAAGTAACTTTAAAAAAAGTCATGTTTGGCATTGGGGAGGGCCTTCTATTTATTACTTAAATTCAGATCAAGAATATTGAAAGAGGACAGCAATGATCAGGGAGGTAGAAAGAAATGCAGTTACCAAGAATCAAGGTATTTTCCAAGGATTCTGTTAATACAGTTTTGAACTTGGCGTCAAGAAACAAGTAGAATTCAGGTTTTGCCACATACCATCTCTGTGACTTTGAGAAAGTCCCAGTCTCAGTTTCCATGTTTATAAAACAAGAGAATTGGTGCTGAATAATTTTTAAATTTCCTTTCAATTCTGAACATTCATAATTCAGTCCCAGGTCAAATACCTGAGTATTTGGGAAATGGAAGTGAAGTTGCCATTTTCAGTACATCCATAAAGCTAGGTGCCAGCATACACAGAAAGGGGGACGGTTATGTAATTTACCTGTCGTAAATCTAGTAAATGTAACCAGGTTTTAGGTCTTGTGTGATGTCCAAGCTTTTCCAATACAGTTATTGCTTCTGTGTCATAAGAAAGATTATTCTAAAGAACTTGCAAAATGATTGGGTGGTATGGAGAAGGACTTAAAACTCATTTTTATGGCTATATAAATGAAACAAATCAAAGAACCATTTAAAAAAAATCTTGATGGATATGTAATAATTGTAGAATGTTTGACAAGACATAAAAGCAAAATTAAATGAAAAATAAAAATCAACTATATCACTGTAAAGATAACCACTGTTAATATTTCTCCCCATCTTTAAAATAGGTTACATATTTACACAATTAAATAACTAGTATTTACAGTTGTGTGAGTTCTTTTTCCCCCTTACTCTGTTATGAGTATTTCCTCATATCATTAGTCTTCAAATCTTGGTTTTTAGTAGCTATGTCAATGTTGATTCATAAACCAAAAATTATTTAACAGTTACCATTTTGTTGAAGTTTTAAATTTTTTTGAATTTTACTTTTGCTGTTTTGCTTTGAACCCCCTTGTACAAAACTCTTTATTCACCTGTTTATTCTTTTAGGACTGCTTCTTGGAAATAGGATTAATTTATCAAATAGTTCTTGATTTATGTGATTAGGAATCTTTAAGAAGTTGCATTGTTTTCACCAGTAGTATTTGAGATTCCTGTACCTCTACACTTTTGTCGTCCTTAAGTACTACAATTGTTGGTCTTTGATAGGACCAGGTTTTATTTAAATAATTATTTTGATTTTGTTGAGTTTGGGTCACAGTTGGATGGACAAGTATAATGTCAAGCAAGCACTTGAATCAGACTAAGGCAAAATATACAATGTACAACTAAAGACTTAGAAACTGACATTATGTACTTTATATGAAACAGGATGAAATCTCAAAGTGATATCTATATATAATGTATGTGATAATGTTTATGACATCATATATAGCAAGAGGTAAGGTGCTAAAAACTGACCTTAAAGACAAAGCGAGGACATAAGAAATAAAAATGAAGGTGGTTGGGAGAGACCTGTAGTGGTGCTAGAGAATACTGGAGTTAATAGAGGATATGGATTTACATTAATAGGACATTGTGCGTTTTATAAGACTTCATCCTGAGGAATACGCAATTTAGCTTAAGTTGTAAACAACTTTTATAATTTAAAAATTTCTGACATAATTCCACAATTATGCCAATAGAAGTGTTTTATGTTACATAGATTAAGGTATTTCTGATCTCAGCAAACTTTCTGCGTTTTGTTTGTATATGACAGCATATTATGAAATCCTTCAGTGTTCTTTATCTGAACCACTATGCTAAAATTCTTCAGTGTCCACTGTTTTCTGTTTTTTTTTTTTGTTTGTTTGTTTCTTTGTTTGTTTTTTTAAACAGGACTTTCAGAGTTACAGGTCTCAAACTGTTAAGTTTTACTTTGAAAAGTATTTTGTAGAACAACACTCATAATGTCTAGTGCTGTGTACTGGTTAATATTTTAGAATTAAATATAATTTATTATATCTTCCCATTACATAGAATTTTCTTAACGTTAGAATTTAAAGGCAGATGTTTCAGTAAGATTCTAAATTTAAGATTTTGCCTGTCTCTAATTGTTACATCTGTTGTTTATGCTTCTGCTATATAAGCAGAGAGGGAAAGAAAAGACAAGAAGGCAGGAAGAGCAAGGACCTTAAACTGTCGTGCTATTCTACTTTTCAGTGACAAATATATAAGCAAAATTATTTGTGAACTATGAGTAAAAATGTTGTCAAGCTTTTTTTTTTATCTGATCAATTAATTTAAAAATATTTTAGGCTAGTAATCATTGGAGCTTTCTGAGGTGGTAATAGGGAAGTTTTCCAAGGAGGCTGGCATGCCCCTGGCTAAGACCAACAGAGTAGCATTACCTTAATAAATTCACTACAATCCAAAGATGATAATGAGTTTTTGGCAAAACATTATAACTTGTTATATCTATCTGCCCAGGAGGAGTAACAGTTTCAGAGACTAGGTAATTATGTTGTATCTGAGGAGTAGAAATACTTTGTTTTCATTCTTTTATTTCCCATTCTTTCCCTGTTAGCTCTCCTCTTTCCCTAAGTAAGTTTTGAATCATGGCTGTACATTTATCATCTGATGAGCTTTTAAACTTCTATGAAAGCTCAGACACACCTCAGACTTAATATTAAGAAACTTGGGGCAGGGGTGGACCAGGGATCAGTAATTCTTAAAAATCCATATGTGAGCCGGGCTTAGTGGCACATGCCTGTTATCTCAGTGGCTCTAGAGGCTGAGGCGGGACAATCTTGAGTTCAAAGCCAGCCTCAGCAAGGCACTAAGCAACTCAGACCCTGTCTCTAAATAAAATGCAAAATAGGGCTGGGGATAGGCTCAGTGGTCCCGTGTCGCTGAGTTCCATCCCTCCATCCCCAGTACCCACCCCCCCCCAAAAAAAAAACCCAAAACAACAACAACAACAACAAAAAAAAAAAAAACCACATACGTGATTCTACTTGGGAGTCAATTGGGGTCCATGGTTTCAAATGTAGTAACACCATTCACTTTCTTAATAGTAATAAAGGAAGTTGCTTATTAGAATCACTTGGGGATTGCCCCCACAGTGTTCCTTCCCTTATTCTCTTCTTCTTATTTGAGTGAATCAATGTTAATTGATGTGAGTATAGCCTTGCCTTGGATACATTGGAGAAAAAAAATACATAGGAACCATTGTTAAAGGAGTATTTTTCCTTCATTATTCTCTTGGAGGTATCCTATTTATGTAAGTGGCTTTGCATTTATCTAGTATTACTTTATATCAATAATTTTGTGTTATTAGTATTTGTATAATCTTTGTGAGGGCAGAGACTATGTCTGTTCTGTTTATCACTGTGTTTTCAGTATCCAGCAATGCCCAGTACATGTTAGGTACTCAGTAGCTATCACAAGAATGAATCATTAACACTATATTTAATGGAATACCTTAGGTATTATCTGTGTACACTATCTGTATTATGAAGTTTTATAATTTTATTACCCACAAAGGAAAAAAGATCTTTCATAAAATAGATGATTAAGCAGGAAAATAGATTTATTGAATTTTGAATATCTTTTGCATTGAATGAGTTCTGTTTAGGCATTATTAAATTTGGAACAGAAATATAGCACTGCAATAGAAATAGTTCTGGTATGTGTTACATGTCCATATCTGCTCCTCATGTATCAAGCTCTAAAACAACATAAAGAAAAGACTAATGTACAAACAGGTGCTTTTAGAATTAATGTTTTGTTTAGACTTTGTAACAAACTGAACTTTGAAGTTAACATGTTTATCAATTGTATTTTACTAGAGTTTGTCTTAACATTAAAGGTAGATCTATTTGAGATCCTGTCAAATAGAGTTACAGGATATTGGCAAAATGATTTAAATTTTGTATAAGCCTATTTAAACCTTTCTGTGTAAAGAATGAGAAGGAAGTTACCTAAGATGGTGTAAATAATTCTAGGTAAGATATCTTTTAAAAAACTCTTTTATTAATATGTGTTATTTTTAGAGGGACTCAATTGTTGGAGTTCCAGTTTTAGGATTTAGGCTATAATAGCATATAATAGAAATTCACTCTGTTTAATAGTTTTCAGATTTTCTCCTGCAATTCCACCATAACACTCTTGAGTGTTTTTTTCCCCCTCATTTTTTAAAAAAAATTGAAAAATATTTTCTCTCTCTTTTTTTTTTTTTTTTAACATAGAAAACAATTCAGAGTAGAAAGAGTTGACATTGGAAAGACTTTGTTTCCACTGGAGAATGCCAGACTCTTGAGATAACCCCTATTAGCATTTCCTTTTATATTTCCCCCCCCCAAAAAAGTTCATATTGCCAGCTTACACATACAGATAGCTTTTATAGTTTATACTTACAATAACAGGAACACTTGTATCTACTGATCTATATGATCCTTATTTTTCATCCTATTTATTCTGTGTCTTGAAAGTTATTCCAAAAAACTTTTTTTTTTTCCTGTCATGGCATCACTGTTGAAGTCTTCCTTAGTCTGTTACACCCTTATCAAACCCAGCTCTTCTTCCCATAGCTCCCCTACTTTACTCAAATTACTCTAATTTCTTTTTTCTTTTTCCTTTTTTTTTGGGGGGGGTCCTTCTATTATATATCAGTCACAGGTCTGCCATATATATTTGTCTTACGTAAAGTTTTCTTGTTCCAGACATCATCTCCTCTTTTCACTTTGCATTATTTCCCTAGCCTGATTCATCTCATATATAGTAGGTCAATTACCACCCATGTACCAAGGTCTCATAAGTTTATATTTACAGCCCAGGTCCCACAGATACATAATACCTATTTATGTAAGTGTGTATGTTTTCTCTGACATTTTGATTTCTTGGATATCTCAAAGACTTCTGAATCCCACCACGTTCAAAACTGTCTTCTTCCACATCCATATGTTAGTGAATGATATATCATTGAAGTTGTTTAGTCCACAGAACTACAAGCTATTTTGTGTGTGTGTGTGTGTGTGTGTGCGCGTGTGCAGTGGTGCTAGGGATTGAATCCAGGGCCTTGTATATGTAAGGCAAACACTCTACCAACTGAGCTATATCCCAGCCCATAAGCTATTCTTTAAAACACACACATACACACACACACACATTTATTTATTTTTTTAGTTGTAGTTGGACACAATATCTTTATTTTTATGTGGTGCTGAGGATCGAACCCAGGGCCTCACATGTGCTAGGTGAGCACTCTACTGTTGAGACACAACACCAGCCCCCCCCACCCAAGCTCTTCTTGATACCCTTTTCTCTCTGACCTTCCATATTCCAAACATGTAAGTTTGGTTGATTTTTTTTTTAATCTTCTAAATATCTTTCAACTCCATATTCCATTTTTCTTATCATTATAGTACAGCCTATCATCATCTCTCACTTTGATTATTGCAATAATTGCTAGCATGTAGAACAAATTCTGCATAGCAACCTGAGGAAGGTTTCCAAAATGTTAATAATAGCCTGAGCACTCCCTCTGCTTTAAAACCTTTTGATAACTTTCTCCTATGATTTGTGTAAATGTAATCCAAAGGTCCATGTGTTGAAATCTTGGCCCCAGGGTGGATGCATTGCGAGGTGGGGCCTTATGGAAGGTTCTTAGGTCATTGGATGCATGCCCTCACAAGGGATTTGTGGGGATTCTAGTCTCTTTTCTTTTTCTGGCTTTTTCTCCGTGACTCATGGTTTGAGCAGTTTAACCTGCCACATGCTCCCTGACATTGTCATCTGACACCTCTACCTGAGACCTAAAGCAATTGGCCTTCCCTTTCTTGTACTGGAAACTTCAAAACTCCCAAAATAAACCTTTTCTCTTTATAAGTTTATTATCTCAGGTATTTCATTATAACATGATTACATAGGACTTCCCATATGGTGTTATAACTAGTAACCTTGTTGTTTTTATATTAAAGACAAATATTTTTATACAATCCTGACAAGGTCCCATAGGGACATTTGTCACTACTTTCCTTATAACTTCCATCTCCCTGTGCATTACTTCCTAATATTCTCTTTGCTTCTGTCACATTGTCCTTATTTCTAGGCACTGATATTCACCTTGCTCCCTACTGCCTAAGGGCGTTTGCATATGTTCAGTCTTTCACAGTTTTTTTTTTCCTCTCAGTTTGCTAATTAACTCCCACTGGGTGTTTCAAATATATTATCAAGTATTGCTTCCTCTGAATCTTCCCTGATCTCCCTAACTAGGTCACATTTCCTGGATAAGGTATATCTTTCCTTTGTGACATTTGTCTCATTTTTCTATTTTATGTATTTTTATGTAAATTTATTTAATTAACATCTGTATCCTCAAATAGGCTATAATCTTCTCAAAGGCAATGACCATTGCATCATTTGTAGAGCAGGTGCCCATCACAAAATACATTCGACAAATCTTTGATGAATAAATTTGTTTTTTTCCTTTGAATCTAACAAGTACTGCAAATTGCAGAAGTTCAGATACCCCTTTTAATGCAAGGTGAATTCATGTTCACTAGGCCCAGTATGGAATAATAAGTAATACCATTTCTTGATTGGTAGTAGTATTCATCAGAATTCACAGGTTTATAAGAGAGATCATTCTGGGGGAGAGGAATAGAAATATCAAATAATTGGGAACTACCAGCAGATGATTAGGTATACCTTTTTTAGTTATTAGTTATTTCCCTTTATTATTTCCCTTGCTATCTCCCTGCCATCAGTTGTCTGTATGAATGAAGAACTTCTAATTTACTTTCAACCTAGAGAAAAGGGACTTTTTCCAAGACACTTCACAAATCATAACTGTTCACATGTAAAATAATTGTTAGAAATTTAGGAGAGAAATATAGAAATAGAGGGGTTTCCCTTAGAAAAATGTTATAAAGACTGCTTAGGTTTCCAGCCTTACTCACTGAACATGTCTATGTAGTACTCAATATACTTAATGTAATTAAATTGTTCTATATGCTAGAGATGTTTTAGAATCCCAACCACTGTTGATACTGTTGTTAAGTGAACAGCTCATTGGTAACTAAATTTCCTGTTTCTCTCTTCTTGTGTCCCGTAAAGGTAGAACTCCATAGGTAGTCAGCTGAGGAAAGTTGAGTACACTAGGAGAAGAAAGGTATTTTTGATGCTTCCATTAGTAGAAATTAGGGGGACTGGGGATGTGGCTCAAGTGGTAGTGCGCTTGCCTGGCATGCGTGGGGCGCTGGGTTCGATCCTCAGCATCACATAAAAATAAAATAAAGATGTTGTGTCTACTGAAAACTAAAAAATAAATATTAAAAAATTCTCTCTCTCTCAAAAAAAAAAAAAAAGAAAAAGAAAAAAAATTAGGGATCTGCTGGACAGTGCAGCTTTCTGAGTGTATTTTAGTGAAGTCTAATATTACATTCCACAGTAAATGTGAATATAAAAAATGAGGGACTTAAGTGTAAGATTGTGATCAGGGTATTAGCTGAAATTAGCTGAAGATGTTGTATTTATTGATATTTATTTAATTTCCCGAGGCTCACAGTGTGTATTTAATTCACTATGACTGGTTCCTGCTAGATATTCAAAATAATGTTGAACTGAGTTTGGTTGTTTAAAAAAAAAATATTTCATCTCGTGTCTGTAGTTTTAGCAATGTTTTCACCTGTATTTATACAAGTGTACTTCACAATAAATATTGTCTGGACTACATTCTTAATTCACTTGTAAAGTCTTTCCCATGATTATACACAATAAACCTGATTGCATTTGAATCACGAATGTTATAATAGAACTTAATATAGACAGGGCACAAACTTTATAGTAATGGTTTTAAAGAAGACTATTTAGTAATTACTGAATCAAGAAAGCCTTGCATTAGATATCTTTAGCCATTTAGATATTACTTTTTGAGTTCATCGATCTTTTTATATATATCTGTTTCTAACTGCTAGAAATGTTCTTTAATTCTTTAATACACACACTGCCTTTTTAGGGGTATGTTCAGTATAATCCAATTTTAATTCAGTCTAAATTAAAAGACCATGAAAACAAATATTGTTTCTATCTTTGTAAACCATGAGGTAACTTCATCAGGGATGGACAGAAAGAGGAAATCTTTTTATTTGCTACTCTCTCAATATATGAAAAGAAGACTAGGTCTCAAAAATCATACTTTCACAGATTATCACTGTAATTTACAAAAGGGCTAGTAGGTTACAGAAGTATTTTGCAGACATTTATGTAAAAGTTGTTAATCTGATAAGGGATGGTTTTAAAACTTTCTTTTAAAGGAGTTAGAATCTGATTAACAAAAATGTTAAGAAAACAATTTGCTTTTTTACCAGTACAGTATGCTGATCATAGTTCAGTGAAAATTATTAATGATATTTCAGAGGAGAGTTACATACCACTATAGATTTTTAATGCAGATGACTTATATTTGTTTTAAAGGTGATGCCTTATGGATTTTTTCCCTTATTTTTTTAAAAATGGAATTTATTGTCAATTTTATTACTTCTCCTTCCTTCTCCATATTCTAATTGGTAAATATAAAAAACACTAGAATTCATCTTGTTAACACCCGCTTTGTTCAACAGGGTTCTTTCAGGGTCATAACCCCTAAAATAGGGGAGGGATTACTATAGTAGACATTTAAAACAGAGATGGAACAGAAAGGTTAATAATCTGAATTATATGAAGGATTTAATATGTTATTTTTAAATGTTGATCATCAGATACTTTTATTTCTGACTCTGTTAACTTTTGTGGGGACTGGAGCTGAATAATTAGAATATTTGGATTTATTGTTTTAAAATTTATGATGAAGACATTGATTGATTGATTGTAGTACTGGGTATTGAACCCAAGGGTGCTCCACTACTGAGCTACACTCTAACCCCCTTAATTTTTTTTTTTTTTTCCAAGACAGGGTCTTGCTAAATTGCCCAGGTTGGCCTCATACTTAAAGATCCTCCTGCCTCAGTCTCCTGAGTTACTGGGATTACAGTTGTGCACCACTGCACCCAGTTTGAAGACATTTTAAAAGAGAATTTTAGCTACATATATCCATGGGAAAGTCAGTTAACCTTCCTGGCTCTTCATTTTTTCAACTGCAAATTCTGCACATAAATAGGCATGGCCCTAGCACTTGATAAAATGTTTCTTCTTAATGTACTTACGTTTATAATAAAAAAGAGCTCTGGTGCACTTTGAAGCTTTTTTGTTTTAATGGAAGTACAGAAATAAATATGTGACTAATAATCTGATAATCCTAACATATTTGAAGGCTCAAATACATTTTTAAAGGAAATTAAACTATGTAGTTGAAGCTTCTTTATGTTTCCTTCCCAGTCTTTTTCCTTCTTCCCCACAGGTAGAGACAGTCCTGTGTTTTTTGTACATAATTTCTGTTTAAGTTTACATATTTTTACTGCTTATGTATGGATGTAGTGGTAAAGAATATGCATTATCTGTTTACATTTTAAAAACTTGATAAATGGTATCCAATAAATGGTATCTGATAAACTGTATATTTATCTGATAAAACTGATAAGCATACAGTTTCCAATAAAATATTTTGCATATAATATCCTTAATCCTACAGTTTATCTTTTTCACTCATCCTTTTTGGAATTCTTGCAGAAAAATTTCAGCATTTTTTTAATTGCTAAAAAACACATTTATTTCTCATTAATGGACATTATTGTAGTTTTGCACTACCATGAATTATGCTAGGTTGAATATCTTTATGTTTTTAATATAATCTTAGAGCTTAGGAGAATGTATTTACTAAACCTTACCCCGAAATGTACGCTACTGGCCTGAAAAGGTTTATAATGAAATTTTTCAGTTGCCTAACTCATTCCAATCTAAGATTGATTTTAATTTATGGGTTTTTCTTTCTTCTTCAGTCTCTCATCCCATCTTTCCATAATATGCATTCTAAAGTGATAGATTTATTATAGGAACAGGTATATCATTGTTAGAAGTATTGCTTATTTTAGTGATATTAACAGTGATTGATTTTGATTTCCACTATTATTCATTTTTAAATGTCATGAACCAATTCTGAAGTGTCTTTTACAGCAGATGATGTGTACAACTCTGAAAACTTATCACAGTGGTTGTCCAGTCTAATGGAGTTAATAACATTTTATATGTAGGAATTTCCTTTTGAATGTGTATTTACAGTGAAGAGATGAGTTAGCTTTATAAAATGCTGTTGTTTTCTCTGCTACTCTTTCAAAGTATTGATAATCTAAAAGTTCATTTATCTGTTTCCAAGTTAACATACAGTTTCCAAATAAAATATTTTGCATATAATCTATAGATAGATATATTTTTTAATCAGTCATCTCCATATAGTTTGGCTCATTGTAAAAATTATGTTACTTTACTTAATTGTGACTGATTGATAGTGAATTGTCTTCTTTCTTGAGCTGTGATAAAGATAGCTGACACAACCACATCTTACAAGAAAATGAATGTAATGCTCAAATTGCAAAATAATTATTAAGGTAACTGAGAACATTTGATTCTCACATATTATTTGAATGCTAGCATTAACACTGACTGGTCCTTTTTATGTGTCTCCTGACGACTGCAAAAATTCCCTTGTTTACCTCCCAGATCTCTGCTTGTAGTCATTAAGTCCTAGTCTTTATCATTGCTGCTGAAGGGAATATCCACTGTTGGTATCCATTCATCCTTAATCCTACAGTTTATCTTTTTCACTCATCCTTTTTGGAATTCTTTTTTTTTTTTTTTTTTTTAAGAGAGAGCGAGGAGAGAGAGAGAGAGAGAGAGAGAGAGAGAGAGAATTTTTAATATTTATTTTTTAGTTCTCGGCGGACACAACATCTTTGTATGTAGTGCTGTATGTGGTGCTGAGGATCGAACCCGGGCCGCACGCATGCCAGTTGAGCGCGCTACCGCTTGAGCCACATCCCCAGCCCCTTTTTGGAATTCTTGCAGAAAAATTTCAGCATTTTTTTAATTGCTAAAAATCAACATTACCCTCAGCTGGACCTGTATGGCCTCAAATTCATTTAGTTTGCGGGCTTTTTTTTTTTTTTTTTTTTTTTTTTTTTTGGCCTATTCTTTCAAGCACAGCTTTATAAGCAAGGGGAAAAGAAGGACAAAAGAAGGACAAAAAGTAAGATTATGTATTTTTTAAATGTTCAGTCTGATACCATGATAAATAAACAACGCTTTTTTAGTATTCTTTTTTCTGAAATTTGAAGTGTTGTATGCATTAACTCAATGTTATGGGGAAATAGTTTAAATAAACTTTTTTGGGCCAGGATGAAACTATTTATATTATTGTGATAAGAATGTATCCCAAGTCCAAAATACCTGGTTTTAAGACAAATATTGGGAACACACCCCTTGGTGAATTAGAAACTACTTTTTTATAAACTCACACTTAAGGGAAACATTTGCTGCTTCTTGTTTTAATATATGTATATTTGCTTGTTCTAAATATTCTTAAGAATAAGATTTATTTACTTATTTTAAGCAACTTTAAGTTCACAGCAAAATATAGAATTTCTAATACCCTTTTCTGGTCCCACACATGTACAACCTCTCCTGCTATGATCCCACATCACAGTGGTAGATTTGTTATAATCCATGTACCTACTTAGACACATATTCTTATCACCAAAATTCCCTATTTTACATTAGGATTCACTCTTGGTGTTGTACAATTTTTGGATTTTGACAAATGTACAGTGATATATAAATCTACCACTGTTGCATCATACAGAATAGGTTCACTGCCATAACAGTGCTCTGTCCTGGTCCTGTTTATCCCGTCCTCCCCCCTAATTTCTGGCAACCACTAATCTTTTTACCATTTCCATAGCTTTGTCTCATCTGGGTGTTATGTTCTTGTACAGTATGTTCTTTCATTTAGTGATATTGCATTTAAAGTCCCTCCAGTTTTTTTCATGGCTTGATATCCCTTTTATTTTAACACTGAGTAATATCTCATCATCCGGTTGTACCACAGTTTCTATATCTGTTCATCTACTGAAGAACATTGTTGTAGTTAGCTTTTTCAAAACTGACCAAAACACCTGACAAGTGCAACTTAGAGAAAAGTTTATTTAGGGTTCCTGGTTTCAGAGATCTCAGTTGATAGGTAGCTGACTCCATATCTCTGGGCAGAATATCACTGGAGAAGTGTGTGACAGAGAGAAGCTGCTCCACTCATGGAGGCAAGGAAGAAGAGAGGGGGGGAGAAAGAGAAAAGGGGTGCAGGACTGCAGGGGCCTTCCAGGGCATACCTTTATAGGGCATGCTCTGTGCTTCTCTTCCTATAGCCACTTTTCACCTACGTATAGTTACTGCCTAATCCGTCCAAAGTAGGATGGAAGTATTGAGTTATAGCTCTCAATCTAATCATTTTACCTCTGAATATTCCTGCATTAACAAGAGCTTTGGGGGGTTACCTCATATCCAAACTGTAACAGACATCTCAGTTCTTTAAGTTTTTCCATTTTATGAATAAAGCATCCATGTATGGGTCTTTGTGGACATAGAAAGATCATGGAAAGATCCCCCATGTTCTTGGATAGGCAGAATTAATACTATCAAAATGGCTATGCTACCAAAAGCACTATATACATTTAATGCAATTCCTATTAAAATTTAAATGATGTTTTTCACAGAAATTAAAAAAAAAAAGCAGGCATGAAGTTCATTTGAAAAAAATAGCCAAAGCAATCCTTAGTGAGAAAAGGAAAGCAGGAGGCATCACAATATCAGACCTTAAATTTTATTGTGCAGTTATAGTAAGAAAACCAACATGGTATTGGTACCAAAAGACATGAAGACCAATGGAACAAAAGATACAGAAATGACCCACATAAATACAGTTACCTCATCTAGACAAAGGTGCCATAGACATATTGGAGAAAAGATAGCCTCTTCAACAAATGGGGCTGGGAAAACATATGTAGTTCATATGTAGGAGAACACATATGAAGTCCATATGTAGGAGAATGAAATTTAAACCCCGTCTCTCACCCTGCACAAAACTCAAAGAGGGTCAAAGATCTAGGCATTAGACCAGAAAACCTACACCTACAAGAAGAAAATGTAGGCCCAACATTCCATCATGTTGGCTTAGGAACCACCTTCCTCAACAAGACTCCTAAAGCACAAGAAGTTAAATAAATAATGGAACAGTATTAAACTAAAAAGCTTCACAGCAAAGAAAACAGTAAAGAACATGAACAGAGCCTGCAGAATGGGAGAAAATCTTTGCCACCTGTAACTCAGATCGAGCATAAGTCTCCAGGATATATAAAGAATAACACCCAAAAACCATTTCACCCAATCAACAAATGGACAAAGGAACTGAATAGACACTTCACAGAAGAAGAAATATGAATAATGGTTCCATTCCAAGTTTTCTAAGGAATCTTCATACTGCTTTCCAGGGTGGTTGCACCAGTTTGCAGTCCCACCTGCAGTATATGAGTATACCCTTTTCCCCACATCCTTGCCAACCTTTATTATTGCTTGTATTCTTGATAACTGCCATTCAGTGTAGTTTTAATTTGCATTTCTCTAATTGTTAGATCTGTTGAACATTTTTCCATGTATTCATTGACCATTTGACTCAATTATCCCATTCCTGGGCATATTCCCAAAAGACTTTAAATCAGCATACTACAGGGACACGGCCACATCAGTATTTATAGCAGCTCAATTTACAATATCCAAGCTCTGGAACCTTCAACAGATGAATGGATAAAGGAAATGTGGTATATATTCACAATGAAATGTTACTCTGCCATAGAAAAGAATGACTTTTGCCAGTAACCGGATGGATCTGTGGACTATTTGCTTAGAGAAATAAACATATCCCTCTAAAATCAGAGACCAAATGTTTTCTGTGATGTGTGGATGCTAAAACACAACAAGGGGTGGGAAGGGGAAGAATAGTTTAGTTTAGTGGATTAGACAAAATGGATGAAGGGAAGAAGGGGGACCGAGATAGGAAAGACAGTGAAATGAATCTGACATAACTTTCCTATGTACATGTATTTATACACCATAGTGAATCTACATATCACGTACAACCACAAGACATGGATCCTAATTAGAATAAGATGTACTCCATGTGTGTCTAACTATGTCAAAATATACTGTACTGTCATGTATAACTAAAAAGAATAATTTTTTTAAAAAAAATTGGGCTTAAAAAAATCCAGTTCATAGATAAATACCAACAATTGCTGGATCATCTGGTAAGATAGGTTTAACTTTGTAAGAAACTGCCAAACTGTCTTACAAAATGCATATTCACATGCATAAAAATGAATTTAGACATTTTGCATTCCTACCAGCAGTGGATGAGGGTTCCTCTTCCTCTATATCCTCATAGCATTCAGTGTTGTCAGGGTTTTGGATTTTGGCCATTCTAATGGATATGCATTAGTATGTTATTGTTGTTTTAATTTGTAATTCTGTATTAATGATGCTACATTGAAAATCTTTTCATGTGCTTATGTGGCATTTGTATATCTTCTTGGTGAGGTGTACAAGTCTTTGTTTATTTTTTAATTGAGTTATTCATTTTCTTGTTGAGTTGTAAGAGTTCATTGTATATTTTGGATAACAGTTCTTTATCAAATTATTTTTGTATACATGTTCTCTTCTGCATGTAGCTTCTCTTAGTCTATGCTTTGTCTTATTCTTTTGACATTTATCTTGGCAGATCAATAGTTTTTTTGTTTCAATGAAGTCCAGTAATTTTTCCATAGAGTGTGTGCTTTGGGTCATTACCATGCCCAAGATCATCTAGATTTTTCGCTTATGTTATTTTCTAGGAGTTTTATAGTTTTGCATTCTCACTTAGATTTGTGACCCATATTGAGTCAATTTTTGTGAAGGGTGTAAGTTCAGTGTTTAGATTAATTTCTTTGTAGGAAAATGTTTAATCATTACTGCACCATTTATTGGAAAAGCTGTCTTTCCCCTATTGTATTGTCTTTGCTCCTGGTCAAAGATTAGTTAATTGTAACCAGATATGGTGATGATGCCTGTAATCCCAGCTATTTGTGAGGCTGAGGTAGAAGGATTGCAAATTCAAGACTAGCCTGGAAAACTTAAGCTGTCTCAAAAAAGCTCAGAAGCAAAGTATTTGCCTAGCATGTGCAAGGTCCTAGGTTCTGTCCCCATCATGACAAAGACAAACAAACAAAAAAAAAGCAAGTAAATTTTACTTATGTGTGTCTATTTTCATACTTTCTATTCTGTTATCTTGGTATTTCTTTTCACCAGTACCAGACTGACTTTTGTAGCTTTATATTAAGTTGAGTACTATCATTTCTCTTTTATTCTCTTCTTCCTGAGTTAGCTATTCTGAGGCTTTCTTGTCCAAATAAACATTACAATCAGTTTGTTTGATATCCACAAAATAACTTGCTGGGGTTTTTTGTTGTTGTTGTTTTTGGAATTGCATTGAATCAATAGATGAAGTTGGAAGAATTGTCACCTTGAAAATATTTATCGAGTTCTTATGTATAAATGTATTTAATAGCTATTTACTACTTTTATTTTTATTTTCAGAAGACTTAGTTTCCTAAAATTTAATCTAGATTGATAAAGCCTATTAAAGTTACATCAACATATCATCTTAGTTCTCTTTGCATTTGGTTCAACTCATCTTAGACTCTTTGCCTTAGGGATAAAAATTCAACCATATGGTATTTAGGATATGCCTCTGTATTTGGCTTAGTACAGGATTAAAAACTTGGACTCGTAAAAAGCATTGTGTTAGGGGAAAAAGTATATTTGTAAAAATGAACACATTTTTAAGTATTTCAAAGTTCTTGCAGGAAATCACTGCTATGCTGTAGAATAATAGTGTTTATGACTCCTTTTGGAAAAATAATTGCCAAATTAGCATTCAAATAGTGGAAAACTGAATTTTGTAAGGTATTGGACCTAATGTTGGTAATATTTGAAATATCACTTGTTAACAGTAAGAGTCACTGGTAACAGAATAGTCCCAGGTGTCAGTTTGTCATTGTCTATACTTTCTACCTACTTTTAAATTTTGTTTTGATATAATAATTTATGTAAAAATCATGTTTGAAAGGGGAAATTATGGTTTGCAAGGAAAAATAGTAGAATGAAGATATTTCTCATTGGCTGAATCATATTTAGACAAAAAAAAATGAGTTATGCAGTTTAGTAATTGACCGTTCTTATTGTGTGTGTGTGTGTGTGTGTGTGTGTGCGCGCGCGCGCGCGCCTGTGTGTGTGTTTTGCTGGGGATTGAACCCAGGGCCTTCAAGACGAGCTTGGAAAACTTTAGCTGTCTCAAAACAAAAATGCAAGGCAAGCACTCTATCAACTGAGCTATATCCCCAGCTCTTTCTTAGCTTATAGTGAGGTTTCAGTAAACTATGTTGTTATTTCGTCATCTTTTTCACAGTTTGATCCAAAACTAGGATGGAATTTACTTTTTCAATGCCAGTGAAGTAAATTACTAAACAAATTGACCCTTTCTTATGAAACTAAGAAAGTTTTGTCTATATAATAGTTTATGTATTTATTTTGGTTACCACTGCTAGTAGACTCTGTGACATCTTCCTTTCCTGTCTCATTAGGCAGATCCTACCACCCTTTTCACTTCTTGTTACCAAGAAATAATGTATCACTTTCAGGGCATAAAAAGTTCAGGCTGCTTAAGATAAAGCGCCCCATTTATGTCTTATATCCTCCTGGGGCTTGTGACCTACTGAGAAAGACAGTAAGAAAGATAGAAATATGTTAGAGAATGGTAAATGCTTCTGGGGGAAAGGGGGACAAGTGTGTGTGAAGGTATGTGTGACATTTTGGACAGAATGACCAGGCAAGGACTCCTGAAACTGTGACTTTTGAGTTGAAACCTGAAGATGATGAGGGATTAAACCATGTGGGTACCTTGGGGAAGAGCCTTCCAGGCAGGGAGACACTGGTGATATGGAGATCATGAGGTGGAAGTGTGTATTGGAGAAAACAGCATTGCTTCAGCCAGTTGAACAAGGAAGAGATTAAAAAGATGGTGGCTGCAATGGTAAATTATAACTAGCTGAAACAGTGTTTCCTTTGTTTTACAAGTGAACATGCCATTAGATGAAATAGGAAAGATTATAGTTGGAATGTTAGGAATTTCATTTGAGATGTGGTAAGTGTGAGGTGCTTTTAAAAATTACTAGATTTAGGGGCTGGAGATGTGGCTCAAGCGGTAGCGCGCTCGCCTGGCATGCGTGCGGCCCGGGTTCGATCCTCAGCACCACATACCAACAAAGATGTTGTGTCGGCCGAGAACTAAAAAAAAAAAAAAAAATTACTAGATTTAAATATTCAATTTCAAAATAGAGACTTAGTATTTAGATGCATAATTGGAGATTCAGAATAAAAATCTAGTTGGTACATACAGATTTGGGAGTTAAGAGGATACTAGCATGTTTAAAGGGAATAAAATTGTGTGGGATTACCAAAAGAGTACATGTAGATAGAAAATAGAAGGGTCTAAGGATTGAGCCTTGAAGAACTAGCAATATCTAGACATTGGGGAAATAATGAATGGCAGTACAGGATGAGAAGAGTCCAGGAAGGTTAGGTAGAAAACTAATTTATGTTATTCTAACAACTAAACAGAAATTTTCAAGCAAGAAATGATTGATTTTATCAAATGTTGCTGGACCAAGTAAGATTTGGATTCAGAAATGATCTTTGGAGTGATGAGATTAATGACCTTGGATTAGAGCTCTTTTGTGATGGAGGAACAGGGAGGGAAAGCTTGTTTGGATTGGTTTCAAGTAAAAACAGGAGGAAAGAAGTTGGAGACAGCAAGTAGATAATACTTGCAGGGAGTTTTGCTATAAAGGACGATAATTGAGATTGAAGCTGGAAGGGGTAGTAAAATAGAGGGGCTTTTTTGAATAGTTATTAAATGTTAGAGAAAGGCATTGTTGGACTCTTGTGGACATTTATTCCATAGAGAGGGAAAAGTGGTTGGTCAGAGACAAAAGGAATGCTGCTCTTGAGGAAGAGAGAGACTTGGGAAGAGAGAGAGATGGGAAGTAGTAAAAAGGTATGAATAGTGCTTGTCTTGAAACTGTTCAGCATTTTTATCACTCATTTTCTACTTCTCTTGAGATCTCAGTAGCAAGTCAGCTGTCAGCCTATAAAATGCTTTGTTTGGATTAGAATGAAGTCAGACCTGCAGCTGCTCTTATCCCATATTGCTTCCTACTCATCTCCACCCTCCCCAGGCCTTGAGTAGCAGAGAGTGCCTTTTCGAGAATGAAGAGGCGCCTTACTCCAGACAAGGTAGCCAACACAAGGCTCATTCCCCTTAGGCTAGGCATCTTTGGATACTACTTTGTAGTAGCATAGCTATATCCTACTCATTTTACTCCAGAACAACAGGAAAAGTCACATTGACTATCTTGCTGTAATTTTAATGTACCCCTTGTCCTGTGGCGTATCCCTTAAGTGGGAAGAAAACAAGTTGAAGAACTGAGTTTGGTGTGAGGATCCCAGCTCTTCCACCAGCTAGCAGAGGGGATTTAACATGGATCCTATACTCTCTGTGTTAGATTCAAGTCTAAAGGTAGGATTTTGTGCTCAACTGCATGCTTTTCAGTCAAGTCCAGCCATCTGAAGGATAATACAGAAAAATATCTCTGAGACAGTCTGTTTTTTTGTTTGTTTGTTTGTTTGGGTTTTTTTTTTTTTTTTTTTTTTTTTTTTTTGTTTTTTTTTTTTTTTTGGTAACAGCTCCCTTTGGGTAGGTACTTCTGGGAAATATATTAAAACCTTAGAGGAAAATATAGACTAGTGCATATAGTTTGTTTAAATTCTGTGTCATTTTATAACTCTGAGCTATATGGAAAGTTATTTAACTCTATGCCTTGTTTCCCATTTCAAATTCTGTGCTTTTTTCCCATTTCAAAGGTTGGTAAAAGAATTAAATAAATTATGTGCTATGGTGCTTTTAAACAATACCTGACTTATAGTAAAGATGGGGTAAACTGTTGCTGACATTGTTAATACTATTCCTAGTATGTAAAAGGTGTCATTCAGAAACATTTTACTAGAGCAGCTGGTGATGGTAAAAGCTCTGATGCTATAATTTAATTTTATTATGATTACCTTGAATCACCCAGTGGAAAGTTAATATGGAAAAGAAATGCTGTTGATGAAGTTAAACTTCTTTCTTTCATAAAATTGGTTCTCAGTTTTATGTTTTTTGTTATAGTGAGTATTCACATGATTCTCAAACGACAGAATAGTGAGCCATTATTATGGTTAGTTGTAGTTGCTGTGTATATTTAAAACATATAAAAATGTTATTTTCAAATAAATATTTAGGCCACAATAGTCAGGATTTATTGTTCATATATATCTGCCTTAAATATAGATTATTGAAACAACCTGTAACTTTTATTATAGTGTCAAGCTTTGTGTATTTTTTGGTATGAATCATTTCTCAGAGCATACATTCGATAATTGATGATATGGCTTACCTGAAGTTTCACAATTTATAAAAGTATGTTTTACAGAATTAATATGTAATTCAATCATTTTAACTAATGTTCTGTTGTTAATTAATATGGTTGATTTATCAATGTAGCTTGTGCTTGTTTTATGTAGAACTTGGATTTCTAAAATGATAAGTACTTCAAAATAAGAAAAGCTTTATATATACATATGTTCAGGAAGCCAAGATAATTTGTTATGTAGTGATTAGAGAAAAACAGAGGTCTATAAGACTTGAAGAGAATTTAAGGAGTATTAGAGCTGCCTTTCCACAAGTAATTCTGAGTTTAGATTTTGTTTGAACTCTCTTTGTATTTTCTAAATGAAATTACAGTGGTGAGCACATTGTATCAAAATATAACTATAACTTAGTAGCACCTAGAACTTTCCTAACAACTTTCACCTAAAAAGAACCAAGTCTTCCTGAAAAAATAGCTGATTCTAGTGCTGGGAGCCTGGAATGTTTTGTTGAGCCAGAAAGGAGAAAAGTGTTTTAAAAGCTAATGGTGGCATGTTAGATGGAGTCAGTGAAGGGTTCCCACTGGCCAAATATGAGCATAAAAAAAAATAATAAAAAGCAGTAGTGAATAATAATAAAATATTGGAAGAAAATAGAAATCCATGAGACCACACCAGTAATGCATCATTAAGTGTGGAGAAAGTACTAAAATTGAAAAATCATGATTGTGCCATCATTTTAGTAAAGTTCAAAGAGTCCACAAGTGGGTGTGAATCATAGGGAAGAAATTTTGATAAGGGGGAGGGTATTTGCATGATCTTCAACTATTTGACCAAAGATTACTTACTGATTGTGGGGTAAAGTAGTAAATTAAATAGTAGGTAAATTGGACAGCACCTTGTCTTCATGATGAAACATTACCCATGAGGAACAGGTGGATATCATGTGCCTCTGGATGTGATACACTGAGAAGGACACAACACTTTTGTGCTGTTCTCACCAGGAAAGCATTACTTGCTTCTAATCATGAAGAAATACCAGACAAGCTCAAAGTGATGAGTTTTGTTTGTTTTTATAAGAATATATTCTGCAAAAAAATGTTCATTACAAAAGTGAAAGGCCAAGAGAACCCATGTTGGAGGAGATTGAAGACAGGATATAATTGGCACTAAGACTGGTTTTTGTGTCTGGAGGGGAAAAAATAAAAGATTTTAAAGGATTATTGAAATAGTTGACAACTTCATAATGCAAATTGTAGATTAAAGTATTGTGTTGAGGTTTGTAGGAGAGTGTTTTTAGAAAATGAACACTGAAGATTTATATGAAAAGGGCTATTTTGAAATAGCTTAGAAACAAATGATATCCCTCATTTTTCTCGATTGCTAATTTAACTTAAACTTTGTTGGTTTTAAGGTGTTAATACACATTGTTTACAGATGAACATATTGATAAATTTTAATTTCTTTTACGTAGTGCTGGGCCTAAAGGAGATAACATTTATGAGTGGAGATCAACCATACTTGGTCCACCAGGTTCTGTATATGAAGGTGGTGTGTTTTTTCTGGATATCACGTTTTCATCAGATTATCCATTTAAGCCACCAAAGGTAAGAACCTAGAAATACATTCTTTAATATTTATCTTTCTCCAAAACTGGTTATCATAGAATTCAAATGCATATTAATATAATAATTTTATTATTTAAGAATTGATACGGAAACTCACAGAACCAAGGATTTTAAAACTCAAAGTAATTGACTTCTTTCACAAGTAACTTCTTATTCAACAGAGGATTTGTTAATTATAAATAAAGCTATACTTTTTTTCAGTTGGTTATGCAGTTTTATTAATACTAATAGATCTATACCTTGTACAAAAATAAAGTCATAAATTTAAAATTTATGATATGAGCAAGAAAAAATAACATGTGACCCTTCCTTAAGAAATGTTAGGATAAAGTGGGGCAGCGATACATTACTGTAATCACAGTGTAGCAGGAGTCTTGAGGCAGGAGGATCCCAAGTTTTAGGCCATCTGGGCAGCTTAGCAAGTCCTTGTCTCAAAATAAAATAAAAAGAGGTGGGAATGTAGCTTAGTGGTACAGCATCCCTGGGTTTAATTCCTGGGATTGTAGAAAAAAAGAAAAGAAAAGATAAAAAGCCTGTTTAACAGTTTTCAGAAGTAATGATGTAATAATGTGAATTTTGTCTGTATAGGTAAGCAAAAACTAGAAAGCCTAACAAAGGAAAGGAAAACTGATCATATTTAATAAACTCATTTTGGGCCCTCTGTGGGTATGACTAGTAATGGAATCTGAACTTATCTGGCAGGATAAGTTCCTCCTTTTTGTTGGCTATTAGTTAATTTCAAATATAAATTGGATGAATAACAGAGAAGGACTGGGTTCTAACCTGGTAATGACTGTCAATTATTTCGCAAAGCTTAAGACATATAACAGTTACTTGAATGGGTTCTTCCTGATTGCTCATTTAGAATGATCAAGCCAAAGGATAAAAATCACCAGAATTAAACCTGAACATAATTTTGCCCTTGTTACAGAGATGTCCAACATGCCAGGAGAAAGTTATCAAGTCTGTGATGAAATGTTTTTCTTTTCAACATAATTCCTTATGTTTCCTATACTCTTTGTCATTTATGTAGTGAATTAATACTTCTATGTGTAAAAATGTTTGTTTAAAATAAGCATTATTTTATAATGTAATAATAGTTCCACCTAGTGGTGTTTACCCCAAATTGCAGATACTAAGGCCCTTTAACTCCCAGTTAAGACTGTGTTTTGAGTGCTGTACTATGTGTGATCCTATCAGAATCTACCAATATTGAAATTGTCTTTTTTAATGCACCCAAGTCTGTAGAGTCCATCTTGCTGAATCAGTCAAATAAAAAGTGAAAACCCTCATGTTGATAATACCACAAACTATACAAATTAGTTGACCTATTTAATATCAGTATATCTACTAGATGCTCAATTTGCATTCAGTGATTCAACTTGGCAAACTTCATGACTATATTTATAAATAGTTGATACTTCCACGTGTCTAATTTTTCATATTGGAAATTGGTTTAAAACGTTAGCAAAATTAGTGGGGAAAGTTATTAGCAAGGTGTGTTTTATACAACTTTTATTATGTAGACAAAATTAATTGAATATGTTTACATTTTTTAGCATCTTTTAATGGAAAATAAAAATTGTCCATAAGAATTTCAAAATGTAGTTTTATACATAATTTGTCATAATTGTTTTGGCTAATGGTTATTTATAAAATTTAGTATGCTAATAATATTTGTTGAAATTGCAATATTTTAATTTTCTAATTTTTTAATATATATATATATATATATATATATATATTTTGCTGTGATATATAGTATTAAGCATTCTTGAGGTCTGTAGTTTGGAAAGTGAAACAAATAAGGGTAGTAGTATTATCTTAGTGTTAGGAACAATTATTTTTCTACTATACTTGTTCTTTTTGAAGTTTACATAAGGTGTTGAACTTCATGGAAAATAATAAAAATTTAATTTTTTTCATTAATATTACTGTTAATTCATTATTAATAACAGAAAGGAATTAAAATATTAATTGTATTTGTAAAACTACTTCATATCTATTTAGTAGTCAGCTGTTAATGACCTGAATGAATATAATTCCCATATCTTAGAACAACACTAATAAAAATATTATGCAGAGCTGTATGTGTAATTTTCATTTTTTGTAGCCATATTGAAAAAATAAAAAGAAATAAACAGTAAATTTTAATAATAATTTTATTTAACCTGGTGAATAAAAAAATATTGACATTGTAGCATGTAACCAATATAAGAATATTAATAAGATCTTTTACATTCTGTTGTTGGTACCAAGTCTTTGAAATATGCTTTGTGTTTTACACTTTTAGCTCATCTTAATTTGACTAGCTACAATTTAGATATCTAGATGCATATATAACTTCTATGTATTGTGTTAGAGCAGTTCTATAGGAGCTGGTCTCCTTCCTACTCTTCTTCCACTAGACAGTTGGTCTTTTGAGATTGTGTTTGTATCTTGTCTCTTTTTCTCCCCTCATTTTTTTAAAAATATTTTTTAAGTTGGACACAATACCTTTATTTTATTCAGTTATTTTTATGTGGTGCTGAGGATCAAACCTAGCACATCTCACGTCTGTGCTATGCAAGTGCTCTACTGCTGAGCCACAACAACCCTTTTCCTCATTTTTTCAACAATTTTTCTTCCCAGATTCTATTTTGAAGCTCACAGTACTCCTAGTTCTATGAGAAAACTTTTTCTTTCTACAACTACAGATTATGAACTAACCACCTAATTATCTTTTGGGTTGTTTTGAAACTTGCCAGTAATTTGTTCTGTGGTTTATATTCTTTTCTCATACATGTTGGGAAGTATTAGTTTCTTTTATCCATTAGCTAAAAACTGTGCTTTTTTTTATCTTTTTTTTTATTGATTATTTAAAGCATTACATAGCTCATGATATATCATCTTTCATACATTTGACTCAAATTGTGTTTTGAACTCCCATTTTCACCCCAAATACAGATTGCAGAATCACATCTGTTACATATTCACATTTTTACATAATGCCATATTAGTGACTGTTGTATTCTGCTACCTTTCCTATCCCCTACTATCCCCCCTCCCCTCCCCTCCCCTCCCCTCCCCTCCCCTCCCCTCCCCTCCCCTCCCATCTTCCCTCTCTACCTCCCCTGCTGTTGTTCAATTCTCTCCCTTTTTTTTCCCTCCCTCCCCCTTGCCCTATAGACTATAAACCATTGTGAAAATCAAAGGCTGAAAAATAGAAAGTCCAGTAATATAGATGGTTTTATCAACCTTCCCCTCAGTTCTTCTCCATTATTTTCTGATGTGTGGGATAGTGATTCTTTCTACTAAGAAATTAATGTAACTTTTATGCTAAGGAAAAGTCTTCTTCAGATTCTCACAGTTTGGCACCCAAACATGTTCTCCCTTACTTTCTATATGTGCATACATTTATAGAATTCCCATATCATTCATTTAGATTTAATTGATCAGTTACTTTCTTTTAAAATCAATGTAGTTGTTTTTATATCAGGTGAAAACAAAGATATTCAAATGAATCAAAACTATTTAACTTTGTTATTGTTTTAATCCAAGATTACCTATAGTTAAATTATTTGCTGTTTAGTATCATTCATGGTGTGTTACTGGTGAGAATTTTAGTTGACAATGAAGCATGGAATATTAGTTGATAATGGTGCATTCATTGTCTTTGTTTTTAATGTTACTCTATTTAGGTTACTTTCCGCACGAGAATCTATCACTGCAACATCAACAGTCAGGGAGTCATCTGTCTGGACATCCTTAAAGACAACTGGAGTCCTGCTTTGACTATTTCAAAGGTTTTGCTGTCTATTTGTTCGCTTTTGACAGACTGCAACCCTGGTAAGCAATCTTTATAAGCATAAACAAAAACTAGTGCATTTTCTTGGTTAGCTTAAGTGTTCATAAAGAAATAGATGCTGTGTGTAGAAAAATGAGTATAAAACATTTTGTGAGGAAATTATGAATGCCACTCTACAATTATATTTTTCACTATCATTCTTAGAATCTCTTCTTTCTAAAACATGTAGCTATAGAGTGCATTTCTGCCAGGAAGGAAGCAGTGTCTTTGACTCTGGTGCATTCTTTCCTCTGCTGCCTGCTTCTATGAGTTTTAACTACTCAGTAATGAAGGGCTTCTCTCTCCCTTTTTGGATTAAAGTTAGTTATAGTAAATATAGTAGTAATGGACATTAAAATGATAGCTGATATGAGAGCTGTACTAGATTTTGATTATTTAAACTCTGGCATCATTAGTATGTAATTTGTAACTTTTTCAGAAATATCTAACTGGGTGACTGACTTGTTTACCAAGGTAAACAGATCTGGATTTTCACATGTTATCTTACTATTTAGTTATGTTTAAAGAAATTGCTAACTCTTTCTAAATATTTTATAATTCACTAACAGCTATTATTGTTACCTTAAGCTCAACAGTTAGATATATATGATGGATAAATAGATGGAAGTTTTTATATCATTATTAAATCAAAAGACAGAAATAAGCTGAGTGTCCATTAATAAAGAATGCAGCTATTAAAAATAATCAAGCGCCTCTATGTAAACTAACAATAGATAAGATGCTTGTTGAATACATATAAAAGCTCTGCAAAGAAATATTTTAAGTGAGTAACAATTGTTTGCCAGAGAGAGAGAAGTTGGAGTAGTTGGAGTCAGGAAGGCAGTTTTTAAAACTTTCTTTACTATCATTTGGATCACTTCAAATATTATGTATACTTTAAAAAGTAATTCAAACCATCAGTTAAAAGTTTACATCGTAGATACAACTATTTCAAAATTCTATTTAAAATAAAATGGCAAATATGTTTTTAAATGGAGACATACATAGTGATTAGAGTCATATTGTATAGAATGAAGGAAAATTTCATTCTGAATAGCATTGTATTCTTAGATCAGGGTTCCATGTAAGTGATTTTTTAATATCTATAATAAACCAGAAATACACCACCTACTGCATTTGTATTGTTCAATAAAATGTGAAGACTACAAAATAATTTTTGCATACTAAAGGCATGTCTTTTATAGAAATCCTATCCATTAACTCAACATTCATTTTTTAGTGAATACTTAATTTGAATATTAATATATTCAGATGGACATATTACTTTAAGCATTTTTCTTTCAAAAATCAATCTATTATATATAAAGATATGTAAAGATACTGCTGAAATGTTTTACTTTAAAATAATGTTAGACTTGTACCATTAAGACCCCACATAATATCTTAATGTTTTTTCTACTTTTCTAGCGGATCCTCTGGTTGGAAGCATAGCCACTCAGTATTTGACCAACAGAGCAGAACATGACAGGATAGCCAGACAGTGGACCAAGAGATACGCAACATAATTCACATAATTTGTATGCAGTGTGAAGGAGCAGAAGGCATCTTCTCACTGTGCTGCAAATCTTTATAGCCTTTACAATACGGACTTCTGTGTATATGTTATACTGATTCTACTCTCTGCTTTTATCCTTTGGAGACTGGGAGACTCCCCAAAAAGGTAAATGCTATCAAGAGTAGAACTTTGTAGCTGTAGATTAGTTATGTTTAAAACGCCTACTTGCAAGTCTTGCTTCTTTGGGATATCAAAATGTATTTTGTGATGTACTAAGGATACTGGTCCTGAAGTCTACCAAATATTATAGTGCATTTTAGCCTAATTCATTATCTGTATGAAGTTATAAAAGTAGCCGTAGATGACTAGGAATTATGTCATTTGTATTAAACCCAGATCTATTTCTGAGTATGTGGTTCATGCTGTTGTGAAAATGTTTTACCTTTTACCTTTGTCAGTTTGTAATGAGAGGATTTCCTTTTACCCTTTGTAGCTCAGAGAGCACTGATGTATCATCTCAAACACAATAAACATGCTCCTGAAGGCATAGTTTCCTGTCGTAATGTTTGAAGTCAGTCTTGTCAGAAGGTGTGTCTGAGATGATTGTTGATGAAATAAAGATGTGAATATGAAGATGGGCTACTAAGGACTAGTGCAAATGAATGAATTATTCAATTGAAAGCATTTAAAATCTTGAAGTATAGGATTTTTCCTTTAAATCTTAATGAGAAAATAAAATGAAATTAAATATACAAAACTGAATTTTAAACCATGAAGTTTTATGTTGATAATATGGTATTTGAGCTAAAGAAAATAAAACCATGACTCAACTTAGGTGTCTGGAAATATCTTATTTAGAACATTTTGCTTCTAAATTGGTGATTTCTTTCCAGCATTGGGCAATATTGTCAAATAATAACTTTGATCTGATAGCTATTGTGTGGTGTCTTTTCCTTTTAATCCTGGTCTTGAATTTTTATGATTCATTTACCCTTCTTACTGTGACACTTGGCCAACCAATATAGCCAGAAGCAGAGTTGAACACAAAACCCTTGTCTGCCCTGAAGGTAGAAAAGAACTGTGTTACTGTGCAGACATAGTATTATTTCTCAGTTTTAACTTAATTTATTTCTAGCCATAATTATTAATTATAATAATTATCAAGCTTTTCTTATTGGAGTATGTAAACAGATTAATGTGCTCCTCCCATTCCCCATGATGGTATAATTATCTTTGGTCATGTAATCAAGGTTGTGGTATATGGAGCAAGTATCTTCTTTAGTCCTTAATATGGTAATAGAGTACCATCTTAAAATAAAATTTTAGAGTTGAATCATTAGCTTAAAAAATACATTGCTATAAGATAATAAAGCAAAACATGATTATAGTTGCATTTTCATCACTATGAATAGTGGACTCCTACTTGAGTATTTGTCATAGAAGTCTTAGAGTAAAATGAAACTTATGTATCTGTTTTTCAGTTAAGTACCCATACCCCCAAATTATCCTATTACAAAGAAACAACAAACAAAATGGTACTATTTTGAGGCTTATGTCTGTGAAAACCTCTGAGCTTTGACTATTTTAAGCAAAATCTAATACATCTAATAGAGTCCATGTCAGTGCGGTGAGAGTGGAGACCTTTTATGTAAACAAAAATATTTTTTATCAGACTGGGGGAGTTTTAGAAAGTAGTTTTTCCGTATTACCAAAATTGTTCATTCTGTGTCCTACAGTAGTAAATATTTTCTTGATGCTAGAAAATCTTTCATTATGCCAAATAATAGGATATTTGGAGATAGACGCCATGATTGGATTTTCTGGTCTTACTATATATCTAATGAATACCACCAACCTATTTTGCTTTGTTGGCCTGGGACAAAGTTGAGGGAATTGGTTACTTAAAATATTTGCATCTCTCCCACAAACTCCCTTTGTTGCCTTGAATAGGATACTTCTTTCTTTGAGTTTTCATTTATTCATATATGAAATATAAGAGTTGAATTAATTTCCCTGTTTTCTATTATCTCTCAAACTCAGTAATTCTAATCTTATAAATTTTTCTTCTGCTTGTTCTGCTTTCTCTTTTCAGGGAACTGTCAACATTTTTATATGGGTGCTAATAGTATCTAGGTGTTATGAGTCAGCCTACCTATAAAATGAGAGTATATTCTTCTAAGTTTGAGAGAAGATAATCAAAAGGATATATTTTCAAGAAATAATAAACTTCATTTGGTTTCCTATCATAGGTCACCTCAAAGTTTCGATTTTTTTCTCATTCTCTATTTCTAAAAAAACTGTAGATCTCCTTCGTAATTACATAGGTTATCATAGGAATTATTTTCTTCATGAGATTTGCTCTATATGTAAATTGTGATATTTCAAACAAAACCCAGACTTTTTCTTGCCCATTAAAATCAAAATTTGTAATTTACAAGACCAAATATAATTTTATAAGTGCTTGAGAAAGACAGTGACACCAGGCATCCTGTTGAACTTGGAGTGTTCACACTGTGACCACGTGCCCTTGGAGTAGTTTGGCAGTAATGTACTACTGCATGCAAATTATAGGCTGTAGAGGCTGATGTGCTATATCTTGTTTAATACTCTTAAAGAGCTTTAGGAGAGTAGACACTGATGGTCCTCATTCAACAGAGTTGGAACTGATATACAGACAGGTTAAATAACTTGCTTAACATTATGTAGCCAATCCAATTAAGAGATGCAGTTCCCATGTTCTACCACTAGGCTAAGAGTCTTTTATAACATTATAGCTTACTGTTGAATACACATACACAAGTTATCACTTTCCTGCAAAAGTGGACATTCATAGATTAATTAATTATAACTGAAGTTTACAAAGTGAAGTACAGTTTACATTTTACTATATCGTTATTTTAATCTCAGATGGAAGCTTAACAAACTTGTTTCCTGTGAACATGAGGTAGGATTGTTAATATTTTCCCTTAGACATTTGTCATAGATATAATATTACTAATTTCGCCTCCTTTTTTTTTTTGAATTTGAAAACGAGGCAAATTAACCACATATCACGTGTAATCACATCAGGAAACTTATTGGTAAATATATCAAGCATTTTTCAACGCCACAAGGTGTTTTAGTTATCTAGATATTGGCTTTTTAAGAACAAGGTAGTGTTAACTAAAAAAGGTAAAATTCAGTACATATTACAGTTTCACCTGTCTATGTACTACCTTTTCTAACAAGAACTCTGAGGTGTTGTTTTCTGATGCTTATTTAAAGAAATTGGAATCAACCCACTATCTTATAAGAATACTAATAAGTATATTCTTAAAACAGTACAAGAATATGTGGTAAAATTTTAAATCAATTTCAGCCCCATGATTTCAGATCCTAACCTGTTATAGTCTCGTTAGTGCAGTACATTTACACAGTTTTAGTCACCATTTATATTTTGTTCTTTGGGCAAACTTATAACATGACCTGAGACATCTGTTATTTTTCTCAAACCATTAAACGTTTTTTTAAAAGACTTGAGTGATTGTATAGTAACTCCATTATTGGATTATATTTTAGTTAATTTTTCTTATTTTAAGTAAATATACAAATTCCTTTTTTTATACCTAAGCAAGTAAATAAGCTTTTATAATTACATTTTAGTAGATACACATTTTTTGAAATGAAACGTAGATTTTTTTTCCCTAATAACTACTTTATCAGCTTTTTCTTATAAGGTTCTTCGATGATTTAAATGTGTATCCATCCAGTGTGTAATGGACTGTTTCTACACAGTTGACTGATAGTCATAAAATGAATTGCTGAGAGTGGTTTATATAACTGTATTGTCAACAGTAATGAATCATGTTAAAGCCTTGATCATTGTCAGACAGCATCAACCTTGTTAAAATGAGAATTGAGGGATGATGCTCTAAGGTCTGTCTATTCATATCTAACTAAGGCAAATGGATACCACCCTCACTTTGCTGTTTTCTGTTTCTCTCTTCTGTATTTATTCTGGAATTCTAGCATTCTCTTCTTTGGTTTGCCACCTTTTGTGCTGCCAACTGTGTGTGTATCCAGTAGTTCAGGAGACTGGAAGATTTAAAATGATATGTCCAACATATTGGGGAAAGAGGCAGGGTGGGGGCGTTGACAGACACCAAGCTTTGAAGGAGAAAGTTTTTAAGTAGTTGGTGACCCATATTCAGGCCCAAAGACAGTTTAAAGCATTCTTTATTAGTTTTTGTCGCTGATGTAAATACACATAAATAATTACTTATGATTAGGAAGCAGAAACGGGACAGCGTGCTAGTTCAGATTTATTCTGAAAGAAACAACTATGACATAATAAAAGGGATTGACAAGTCTAGTTATTCTAGTCAGTAATTTGTATTTAGATAAATTTAAATTCACTTTAGATTTTCTAATTCTATAGGTTATCTTATTGAATCTGGTAAAGCTAAAGCCATTATGCAAATCTACGTAACAGGTCTCTAAAAGCTGTGTTTTTGCCACAGATCCCTAAGATTTATCTCAAGGTTGCTTCCAAAATGATACCTTCTTTCCTCTTGTTCTGCTCTCATTTACATTTTAGTTTGTCCGTCTTTTCTAAGATGCCACCTACATAAACATCAGAAATATTAAAAAGAAATCAAGCAAGTATGTGCATATTTCCCAGTACCAGCAACAAGCCAATTGCCCTCCTTGATAATGTTTGCTCTAAAGCCAAGAATCAATTGTCTTCCTTCCTTCCCTCCTCCTTCCATCTCTTTCCCTCCCTCCCTCCCTCCCTCCCTTCCTCTTTCTCAGGGAAGTAGTAGGAGAATAGAAGGGGGTTCTACTGCATTTATTCTGCATAATCCCGTAACTGATCTTTATTGTGAGTTTATTCTACAAATTTTAAGTGCAAATTGAAAGATTTTTTTCAAGCAGTATGGTTTGTACAAATATGAGTACATTTTCACATTCTTTTAGTTCATCATTTTTCTGTCCTGATAGATTTTTCCCTCTTCCTAGCAGAAGAGAACACATCTTTGCTAATGTGTATCCATTACAAATGGATGTTGAATAATAAATTGAACATATGCCCTTGCTGATTTAGCAATGAAAATATTAGTATAATGTTTGGTAAGTTTACCCAATCATTATAATACTAAACATGCTTAACACTAGTTGACGCTTTTGAAATAATTACTCTGTCTTTCAAATTACTTTTAGTACCCAATGTCTCTAGCTTGCATTTAACATACTATTATATTCATTTTAGCACCTTTTCACTATTTCTGGATAATGAGCTTTGGTAAGGTAATACCTATACTTTTCATTTCTGTATTTCAGTACCTACCCCTGTGTCTAATATGTTGTGTATTTGCTAAATGTTTATTAAATCATGGGAATAAGCCTTTTTAAGGCTATCCAGACACTATGTGAAGCTTATCAGACATGCCTTTTTAATTGCCCATCATCCTGATTGAGTGCTCTGTATGTGGTCAGTGTTGCTTATATTCCTGCTAAACTGAAATATGGAAAATTAGCAATAGTTTATTCATATAACCTACTTAATATCTGCTTATTTAAAATGGAAAATGAATCTTATAATTTATTTAAAAGTCTGTAAATACACCAGAATGCTCCTGTTCTACAAAGTTGACATAATTTCCCATTATTATTAGTATCCTCTTAATTGATCCATGTCTCCTATTCCCATTTGTTGGTAAAAAGAAAATATATGTATGTTCACACACTGCATAATGACATTTTGATCAGTGGACCACATAGATCACTATGTTCCCATCAGATTACATTGCCTAGTGTGGCCCTCTTTGTGCAAGTACACTCTGATGTTTTCATCACAATGAAATTGATGAGCAACACTTTTCTTAGAATGTATCCCGATTGTTAAGCAGCACATGACCCTATCTGCTTATGGTACGCTTTTAGGGCAACAGGAAAAATGAAAATTGAGGAAATTCTAAGAAATTCTTTAGGGGAAGAGAAAACTAGCATATTATATGATAGATGGAGAGGGCTGTCCTTAAGTGTTGAAAGTCATTTATTAAACTATCATCCGAGTCCCCCACTCCACTACTAGCTTCTGAAATGAAAGGGAAATGGAATAAGACAAAAAAATTAAAGGGTCACTTTTGTGTTACCTAATGTCTTCCTTGTGCCAGTAGATATAGTTGAAAGGTGACTGGGTAAGAGCTCTCTGGTACCAAAAGTATAATTCTAACTAGTCTCTTTTCTCACTCATGTTAAAACCAGCTAAGCAAACTCAAGTCCATTGGAATATGAAGGTCATTTTACATATATGTATGTGAGGCACTTTTTCTTCTCTCAGTTTTTAAAAATGACAAATGACACATTTTTTAAAAGTATTTTTTATGTGTATAATCTCCTTAATTTGTCATGAGTCCTAGGAAAAAGGGATCAGTTCATTTCATTAAACAAGTTACTAGTTGTATACTCTGGCAAATATTATTTTACAGGATTAGCAATGAATAGAGCTCACAAAAATCCCTGCTCTTGAAGAGTTTACTTTCAAGTACAGACAGACTACCCAAAAAAAGTTGTTAAATTTTATGTATGTGTGTGTTAGATGGTATTGAGAAAACTAATGCAGGGATGGGAAATAGAAACATGGAATATGTGCTGGGTGAGAGAAAGGGGAGGTTGCTATTCACTTATAAAAAAGGGTAGTCAAGAACTAATTAAGGGTAAAGGATATACCAAATAGGGGAAGAGTATTCCAGGCAGAGGGAATAGCAAGTGAAAAGGCTGCATTCCATAGGAAGAACAAGCTTAACACATTCCAAAAAGAAAAAGGTAAGCAACAAGGACAGGAGTAGAAGGCTAGGGCAGGATGGCTGTAGATGCCATCATGTAGGGTCTTACATTGTAAGGCATATGGCTGGTATTCAAAATAAGATGGGAAACCACCAGAAGGTGTTTTTAGCCAAAAAGTGACAGGATATGACTTAGGTGTACTTGAAATTAGATTACTGTTAGGGAAGAGACTTGGGTTGGTATTAAGGTAGGGAATTAGGAATAAGGCAATCACGGGACTAATGCAGTAATCCTGGGAAGAGAGAATGATGATTTCAATCTGGGTGGCAGTGATATAGATAATACGAAATGATAAAGTTGCAGTTAAAGATAGAGCTAACAAGATTTGGTGATAGTTTGACTTTGGGGTGGGGGTGGGGGGTGGGCATGAAAAGGAATGAAGCATGTAGGACTTGAGCAAATTGAAGGGTATAGTTTTCATAAGCTGAGAAACTTGGGAGTGCAATAGGATTGGGAGAAGATAGGTTTGGTTTTTTATGCCTATTAGACCTGGAAATGGAGGTGTCAGGACAATGAACATACAAATCTGATTCAGGAATAAGTTCTGTAAATTTGGGACTCAAGTAAACAGATGTATAGCTTTGAGAGTATATAGGCTCATCAGGGGAATGAATGCCTCTAGAAAAGAAAGAGGTCTTAGCACTGCCATACTGGGGAGAGGAGGAAATCCGCAAAGAACCCCAGGAAAAAACAGTGAAAAAGTAAAAGAAAAGCCAGGAGTGTGAGGACCTGGGATGGAAGTGAAAAGTTTCAAGGAAGTAGGAATAATCTGCATCTAGTGCTACTGGTAAATAAGATGAGGGCCTGAATAACCATGTTACTTAGCAGTTTAGGAGTGATAGTTGGGGACTTGTATAAGCACACTTTTTGGGGGAGTGATGAGATCCAAGCTTGATTGGAGATGGCACTGAAGGAAAGAAATTTGAGACAGTATTTTTCTGTGATTATTGCACATGTAAGCCCAAGTAGACTCTAAACATTTTTCCCTCAACTTACAGAATATGGCTCTTCTTTCCTAAGTTAAATTGATCATTACAGTATTCTTCAGAATATTTCACACAGTGACAGGTGGTAGTTGCTTTAATTTTGCCTTATTTGTAAAGGGCATCAGGGTCTTTATTTTGTTTTCTTCCACTCCTGCAATTTTATCCAGGTGCTTGGACATCCCTTATCTTCAGGAACTGTTTAAAACCCATTCTTCACACTACTATCACATTCATCTCCCCAGAGTAAGCTCTGTCAGGACAGTCTGCTCACAGACGTCAGTGGTTGCCCATTCTTTACCAAATTCAAGTCCTGATTTCTTAAAAACCTGGCTTTCTTTCACTACATCACTGTAGTGTGCTGCATGACGAAGCAACATCTATGAAAATCGCAATTTCAGATACACTTGTTTTGTAGTGACATACTAGAGTCACTCTGCCAATGGCAGCAGTTGCATCTATCACTTAAAAATATTTCCTCAGAAAAATAGCAATAGTGACTCACAAACACTCCTTAAACCACTGACTTCTTTAAGGCTTTGTGCTCATAGGACTACAAGTCTCTGATGCACCAGCATTTTTATAATTTATTTTACTACCAATAGTTCAAAATATTGGTTCTTGTAACCTTATTGCTGGCCATGTAGTCAAGTATCAGAAAATGGATTGCTTAAGATACTTTGCTAGGCACACCAGTATTTTAAATGTGAACCAAGGCTCTTGTGCTTCAAGACAGATGGTGCATTGCTTCTATGCCTAAGAGCATTTGGCAATGCTGAAATTGAGCCTTCTGTTCAGTCCAGAATAATTCAGTGATGAGTGGGCAACTTTATACTTTGATTTTTTTCCCCTGGATTTGAGTATTTGGAGATGTTTTTTAGCTTAACTTTAACTATACCAAAGCACCTTCATAAAATGGTACTACAGGCATAGACATGTATGTATAGGCATAGACATGTATGTTTCAAAACATACATGTCTATGCCTGTAGTACCATTTTATGAAGGTGCTTTGGTATAGTTAATGTTAAGCTAAATTATTTTCATTGTAGTGATGTTTCCATTAAGACTGATAAGTATTCGGCCATGTTTAAACATGGGCATAAAACAATCTGAATTTAAAGTTGATTGTTAGCTAAGCTCAAAAGGGAGTTCTTTCAAACTGAAGTGAATTTAAAGGAACGGAGGATTGTAAATCACACAATGGTCATTTCATTCCCTTGGTTAATACCTCTTCTCAGGCACTTTGCTTGAATAGCATTTCCTTATTTAAAGCTGACAAAGATTACAAGACTAGTATCTCAAATGGTATCTAGAGAACAGCATCTCTAAAGTCCTTTAGCATCTCTTAAATATTTTATTAACTAAAATTAGAAATTGTTTTGTATTCATTTTTACTGAGAGCTTGTTAGAACCCTCAGTGATTAACTAGAAATGTATTTTTTTCTCTTCATTTATTTTCCAAGTAGGCTTTTATAATTCTGGTTATCATTTTGGGAACACTGAGTATTAAATATAGGATGCCAAAAGCCACAAGAAGACAAGACACTCCAGTGAGAACTCCTGAAGAGAAACAGCCAAAGTTCTTCTTATTCTGTACTCTTGAGTTGTGGTTGTTAAAGTGATGGAGGAGGAGGGTTGATTCGTGGGAGAAGATTATACTGTATGGAAAAAGATTTACTCCTTTGAACCTGCATTAAAAATATTGTCTTGCTTGCTCTCGTAATGTTGAAAGGATAAAGAGATCAATAAAGTTTACCCAGATTCTGTAAGTTGATCTTGTTTCTATTTTCTTAACATTCCAGGGAAGCCAAGAGCATAGGAAGCAGTGGATTCTGGTTGTAGAAATTTTGGTATTGATTCTGTGGTGTTATTGTAAATTCTCTTTTTGAGATTAAACATTGTACACAAGCACTCTGACCACATCTCTGGATTCATTTTATATAGTGTATCATGGTTGATATTTTAAGAGGCACCTCTTCTTTAGCATCCGCAGTTATGAACATGCCTGGAAAATTCAGTTCCTGTCTAAAACATAGCTGCACATCCTGGGAGAATGAAACTAGAAGGCTGATTTAGTACAACACGTTACACGCACACACACTCTCCAAAATGACTGACGACTGCTCTGTAAAAAATTTGCTTATTTTTCACAGTAGGGATAGTAGCCTTAGTGCCAAAATTGAGGGCCTTCCCATGAATCCCTAACTTTTATTTTATAACATCTTCAATAAGATATATATGTGTGAAAACTAATTACCAAGGGTTGCCTTGTCTTTTTTTTTTTTTTGATACTTCCTGTTAAACAGGGGATAAGTTTTAAATTTCATTTGTATTTTTAGAATATTTAGGGATCATTGATTTACTTATAAATAAACTATATGTAACTGGTATTTCAATTGTGGCTTTTTGATCTTCAGTATGCTAAACTCTAGTGTCAAATTATTTAATTTAATCAGCATCGTACAATAGAGTAAGCTTTCAAATCTCATTTGCTTTTTTTGCAACTAGGAATTATTTTTATACTTCTAGGCTTGAATTTTCTCAGTTATATCATTGAACTAAAAGCAGTGAACAGTGAAATTTAGTGAGGGAATTATTTAGTGGCAAAGCAGGCAGCATAAAATATTTGGAAAGGCTTTTTAAGCAGTAAAATACAATAAATATGGATAATAATACATTTGAGTGAGTGCAGCGTGAAACTTCACTGTTAGAACATTGTTTTTGCTTTTGCTAATAGGTTGTGTCCCATCTTTTTGTTGTTGTTTTGTTTGTCCGTTTTTGTCTCTGGGCTCTGAAGATTGAAGTTTACTATTAATTCCCAAGAAGAACAAAGTATATTTCTCTTTTAAAGCTTAACAGCACCAACAATGTATACATATTTATTTAAGGCTGTGTTAAGCATGTTTTGTTTGTAACTAAGCAATGTGGCTGTCTTTTAAGATTCCTCTAGGACTTTGAGCTTGGGAATTGGTCTGGCCCAATCATTTCTAGGTGATTCTTCTGATTCCCAGACATCAATGAAAGAGTGAAGGAGTTAAAAATTAGAAGCATTGTGGATGTGCTGGGAACAAACTCATACATTCTTCATGAGAAAAATCGCACATTCCTAATCTTTGAGGATTTCTTTTTGTTCCATGTTTCTTGGAGACCAACAGTAAGGTGTTTTCACTTCTCTTTTTTTTTCTTTCTTCCTTTTTTTTTTTTTTTTTTGCCCCCTCAGAAGAGAGGTGGTAGAAAAGGGTCTGCCAGAACCAGAGACTAACGCACACGGCTGTATGTACATATTAAAAAAAAAAAATTCTTTATTTCAACTCCAGAACTTCTTCTCCTCACCCTTTCCTGTTCAATGGAATGATGAAGCTATTACACAGTGGTGTAAAGAAGCTCAGTAGAAAATAAGGAAGTAGGCTAGGCTGGTATGTAGATCAAATAGATCATCTCACTCTTGAGTTCTTGTCAGGTTCACTACAGGGGGAGGAGGGAGCATGGTTTAATTTGAACTGTAGCAGATATCATGATTGTAACAGTCTTAATAAATATTTGGTATATAAGTGTTAAGTTGCCTTCTTCCTGGGGCCAGTTAGTTATTTATTTCTTGTAACCTTTGGGTGGGATAGAAAGAAGTCATGTTTTCACTGATGGTGCTAGACATTTTGGAAGCTCAGGGTAAAGGGCAGTGGAAACATACTATTTACAGAGGAACATACTTATTCCAGAGGAAATGCTGTGTATTAAATAAGTAGGTTTAGATAAATGCTTAGTGACATGCCAAAAAGCTTATACAGTCATTGCTTAAAGGAACTTTTCTTCTGGAATTGACAAAATTCTAACCTCAAAGAGATATAGAAATGAATTCAAGGGATGTAGTGGGAACTCTGTAAGACTTACTTCCCACTGCCCCTTCTCAGTATTCCTCCTTTCCTTCTCCCTACCCCCTACCTTTGCTTGCATTCAAGTACAAGAACAGGTAAGCACATAGTTATATATTGGTTCCTTAAAATTCTGAGTTTGGGGGACCACTTGAATCATAACACTAAGTAATGCTTCACCTTTCCCACCTCTACCACCCCATTTTGATTATGTCTGGTGAATTGTCCAGTGTTTCTAGTTAAACAAGAAAAACTTAAGCTTCTTCTTTTTTGTTTGTTTGTTTGTTGTTGTTGTTTGTTTGTTTGTTTTGTATCTTGTTCTTTATGCTTTGCATAAAGACCAAAAGGTGCTTTTATTTTTTTTTCTGCCCGCATCAGAACTGTGGTTGGTTTGGGGTGTAAGGTAATCCATAGCACACTATAAATCTCCACTAGATGTCAGTGTGTTACTAAATGAAACCAGTTCAGTATGCTCTCCAGAACTGTTCTTCAAACCTGTTGGAAAGGTAAATTTATTATCAATTTCTAACCAGTGGTGCTGGTTAGTAATAAGTGCTATTTGTCCTAAAGGATATTAGAAATGAATATTTTTTAAAAATATAGTACTATTTATCTGAAGATTTCAAAATTATTACATATAATCTAGTTTTTTTGTTATAATATCCCCCAAAGAGAGAATATAAATATGATATTCATATTACAGTAATCAGAATTGCAGAGACACAGTGACTGGCCCAAGCTTACTGTAGTAGCATGAAGATTTATATTTCTATAAGTACAAGATATTCTACCCTCATCCTTTGGTAGCTGTAGTATATTTAGGTGCATTTTCCCTTTTGGAGAAGTCTGTCATTTGAACTACCTACCTTTCCTACAAAACAAGTTCAATAAGAGTAGATATAATTAAGAACCTTTGAGATAATTGGTTGTTGATATGGGGATATTTATACCAAAGGGGGTGGGGACTTTAATTTTACAATGATTGCACAGAGACTGCTAAACGACCAAGACAATTACAATTTTCTGTGTGTATTGCTTTGTAGGTGGTGAAATCAGATTCACATGAGCCCCATCTTTGTTTATTTAGTCAAGGGGAGAAGGAAAGGAAATTGTGATTTGGTATGGAAGTTTGAAATTCTTAGATATATGGGGATTATGGTATATATCACATGTTGCAGATTTTGCACTATAGTCTCAGAAGTTTATATATAATTCTGTATATTAGGATTTAAGTAGTGATTTTGCCCTAAATTGTATGCAAATGTTATAACAATGTAAAAAGTGTATGTTGATAAAATTTTTTAAAAAATACAGACAAGAAATTAAGGTATGGAATTATGGGTAAATTTATTTTCTCCTTGATACAGCAATATTGTAAAAGAAACAATATTTTCTTTTTTACTGTCCCCATTGTGAAAATTTGCCACAAATCTCAGTTTTAGAAGGGATTATTTTTATTCAGTATGTTGAAAACAACTGTAACTCAAGAAGATGAATTTAATGGTTGTTTTGTTTACCAGTGTTTCAGTTAAATCATAAAGATCAAGGCTAATCTAGCAGAAGCACAGGGTCAGAATCAGATTTTCAAACTTTAAGTTTTAAATGAAATAAATTATTATCTTAATCCAAGAAGGCTATTTGCTATATAGCATTTGGTACATTGTTGGTGTGAAGTTAATGTTGAAGTGTTTAAAATGTAACTGTCCTCATTTTATGTTATTTTAAATGGTGTTAAGTTTGAATTACCAGCAAAGTTAAAGGGATTATCAAAATTATAGTAACTTGACTTTTGGATGATTAGATCTATGTTTTAATTTGAAATGTGTATGGCAAATTATGCATGAATTGAATTGAGTTATAAAATCAAAGTTTTCTGTGTATAAAACAAAACTTGTACTTTTATGATATTTTTCATTCAAATAATGACAATATAGCCACTGTTGGATTTTATGTGTGCAAATTTAATAAGCAATAAAACTTGTTCACCTGATTAGTGATTACCAGCTGGGGAAGTCAGGCATGTGGGTTAAAAATTGTATAGATATTTTTTTTAAATCATGTGTGTTCCCTGCCACTGTCTCCATCATGTGATCATATTTGAGAATATGGACTTCCAGACTCATGAGGGGTGGATGGAGGAGATTAATAAGAGTTCTATAATTCCAGGAGTTTTCAGGGTGCTCTAAAGTAGATATAGGACTGACTGGTGCATATATAATCCTCCAAATCAACCAACCACCACCAGGCAAAGACTCAAAAGTTAACCCTTAGATACCCAGAGCTACTAAAATGTTACTTGGCTAAAACCCCTAAAATACTGAGCTCACACTAGTCTGGAGTTACATCATTGAAGCAAATCTAAATGGTAGGTTAGTGGCTTTGAATTCTTTGTTCAATTCTTGTTAAAACTAAGGGAAAGAATTCAGATGGAAAAACCAAGACCAAACCAGCCTAATTCATATATGATTTGTAAAGTATTCAATACTACAGCCCAACAAAACCTTTGTTTTCTAGATTCTCACTCCCCTTAGAATTTTACCATTAGAGATTCATTCTTTGGCTTAAAATACAGTCATCTCCAGAAAATCTTTTTAATGTTGATTACAAGAATCAATAACACTGAGTTTTATCAGTGACTGTAATTTAGCTCATAAAAAATACCTATACCCTGTTAGAAGCAAATTGTTGAGTAAGTGGTGATTTTGAAGGAGAGTAAATAGAAATCTCAAATACCCCAGCTACTGTTTGAGAAGTGAGCCAGCATTTTTATTTTGCTAGAAATAATAGGACAACTCATTCAAGCTGTCATGATGTTGTCTTTCTTGTCTTTGTAAGCTTAGCCACATGAAGGAAATCAAGATGTACTGGTGGCTCTCCTACCAGGAGGAGAAAGAAAAGATCTTCAATAGGCTCTGGGCTTCAAAATTATTTAAATCAGTTTCCGACTGTGGTGGGTTAAATTGTTTAAAATCCACAACTTGCATAAGGGCATTCAGTGAAAGATGATAGTGATACTGTTTCAAATGTTGCAGGCTTTTCTTAAAAGACTCTTTTAAAAACTTAGAAATATTTTGATAACCTGGAAGTGTATTGAAAAAGCATCTAAAAGCAACTAGGAGAAATGTCTTAAAAGTTCTTATCTCTTCAGAGCAATGCTTATTTCATTTTTGTTAAGTTAAATGATAAAGATGGGGCTAAATATGTAAATATTTTATTGTCAAATAAGTTAGCATGAAAAGAAATTTTCAGTCTTATTTTTATAATAGCTTAAAATACTAAACTTAGAATTTTATCTCCAGGTTTCGTTTCTATAGTAATCAGTTCTTTCTCTTCCTTAATGTCTTTGAATGTATTGTTGTTATTACTGTTACTTGGAGGAAAAAAAATATGGTTACATTTTCTTGACCTTCAGGTAGTAGTATGATAATCACTTTGGTTTATGGATTAACAAAATTAAATTTGTCTTGAAGATTAATTATGTAGAATATTTTGTTTGCAGATATATTTTAACACATTAAGTGTGGAGATTACATATTTGTTCATTTTAAAAAGCAATTTTATGCCTTTCATTATAATATATAGCCATCCCATTTGAGCTGTAGTATTCTGTGATTTGTAAAATTTCTCTCAGTAGGTATGCATTTAAGAAAATTAGCTTCCCTCATTGGAGACGTGAGAAACAACTAATAAAGTACCCCCATGCCACAGCTGGGTATTAGAAATGGCAATAACTCAGCAACCACAGGTTCATAACAGTATAAGAATATGTGCTACACAAAAACTACAGTAAGATTCACCAAATGTTGCTTGTGAGTGGCTGGTCTACTTAAGCAGTACTATTCTCAACAGATCTATCTAAAGCATCTCTCTTTTCTCCTATAGAAACCTCTTTAGTTACTACTTTCAATTTTGATAGTTCAGTTACGAGTCAGACTGTCACCATGTGAAAGAATTCTAAATGGGAAATCTCCTCCATGCCCTCCCCCCAACCCACTTTGGCCAAGTTCTTTTCTATAATCAGACTCCCTAGTAGAAGTCACCTGGGTCTGTATCTTACTATTTCCTCATTTGTGTGACTATTTGATTGCATTTTTTTCCCTGCCTGGATTTCTGAAGCACATAAGTGCAAGAACCAAGGCTTTTTACTTTTTATTACGTCCCTAGAGCCCCATGTATGGTATAACTTCGTAGTACCTCAATAAATGTTTATTAGTTATTTGCTATTAAGGATTTTCTACACTCATGTAATAGGTAGTATTTTCCTAGGCTGTCAGCTTTGGGATCCAGTCAGAAAGTGCATTAAAAGTTATTTTGTGCCAAAGTTCCTCAAAATTTCTCCCCCTTATTTAAATAAAGGAAGGATGATTGCTTAGAAATCTCCCAGTTACCATCTTCCTCACTTTACAATGTCTGACTTCCCATCAGTAGCCTTGAGAACTCAACTTCAGAAGCAGGTGAAGAGATTGCCACACACCCAGAGCCCCACCCATGCACCATTAGATAGATCTTCACAGGAACCACACTTTCTGCTTTCTTCCCTGCAAGTTTGTAACCCCCACCCCAGCTAGGGTGGCCAGCTAGAGTGCCTCTTATCCTGGATCCCAAGTAGGTTCCTCAGACACAAGGTTGCTTTTGTTTCTGTGCCAGGAGTTCGAGATTTTCAGTTTCATTCCTTCTAGTAAACTTGAACCCCACAGAGCCCATCACAAAGGGGTCATCTAGACCCACTGTTCCTGCTGCTTCTGAAAGTGTCCTCCAGCTGTTTCTTCCTGTTCCCAGCCCAGCCTCAGGATTCTGTCTCCCCTGGTGCTACCTCACCATGTTTGTATCCTCTGCTGGTTAACTTGGTGTCTGTCACTCCCCAATAGCATTTCCTGTGGGAGCAGGAAGGGGAATTTTTGACTACATAAGGATTAATTCATATCTGAAAATGTGACATTGAGGGTATATATAACAAATATTTGTCATCAAATTCATTTCTACATTTAGTGTTACTATTTGCGGGGGGGGGGGGGGTTGTAGATATAAAACTAACAGTTTGTAAATTTAAAGTAAAAAGATAATGTTAGCCAGGTCTTATATTCATATTGAACCATCTGAACAGTTTCAGTCTTATTGGTTTTAAAAAGTACAACTTTATTTTAGATCTTAAGAACACTGTTCTTCCCCATTGTGTTTTTTATCTAATTCGTATGATATATTTTTTCAGTGTAATCCACTTAACTGGATTCATTCTTTAGTTTTATTTAAATAGAGAGAAGAATGATCTGATAGTTATCTTCTACCTTTTAAGATTTTATTTGTTCCAGTTTGTGAGAAGTAGACAACTTTTGCTTAAGTGAAGCTGCAATTGTAAGTTTTGGCATATAGGGTGGTTGTTAACAGCATGAGCTCTCCATTCACGTCTGATTGTTTAAGCTTAGGTTCATGGCTTAACTTTTCTGAGGATTAAATATTTCATCTGTAGAATGCATATAAAAATAATACTTATGTGGTGGTTTTAAAAATCAAATGGGATAATGGTTATAAAAACATAATTTTAAACAGCTACTTAAAGCCTCTATTTTCAGAAAAGGAACCCTCTTTAACAATCTGACTAGTTCTTTTTCTTGCTGAAATCTCATGATTAACTGAAACTCTCTCAGCTCATCACCACTGGCTTATTTCTTTATTTGGCATAAGCATTTCTAACTATAGATCAATATAAGCAAAACGCTATGGAAGATGAAAGAGTCAAGCAGTCAGGAAATGTGCATCATGAAAAACCTTGTTATTTAGAACCATGGCTCTGTGTAAATCCCAGAGCATGTTTTTTAATAACCTCATGAAACTACCTTGTATTTGGTACATGTCCGAATAAATCTGTTAATCACTCATAAGTCCTAACTGTGTTTAATACTTCTGAGGACAGGGTTTGGACCATATGCAGGGATCCTGTTTCTGGGCCTCAGCACTTTGCTTTTCCTTTGCCACTAGTTCTGTGTTTGCCACTGTGAACTTTATAACTGCACTCTCAATAGTCAACATCAAAGCTTCAACTCTTAGTTCTTGGAATTGGCAGCATCAAGAAGAAGGTGGCAATTTTTTCCTTGATTTTTGATCATCACTTTATAGTTTGTCTAATTGTGCTCTTTAATATATAGGTCCATCACAACATGCATACTGATTTCTGAAAGTCATTCATTTAATGAATGTTACTAGTTTCATAGTACATAGTCCTTGTTGAGCTTTCAGAAATTATTTGGATTAACCAACGTAAGAAAGTAGAGTGGCTACTCTTTAAGGTAAATCATTTGAAATGTTAACTCATCCTTAAATAAATACTTGAATTATTTTCTGTTTTAGAGAATTTTTTTTTCTATGAAATTGTCTTTGGTTCTGTTTTTCTAGGCATCCTCATTTCTTATTAAGTTACATTTCAAATCATTTACATCTTGATTCCCTTAAACAGACTAAAACAATGAATTTACTTTATCTGGTCTATAATATCTGTGAAAGGTTGATTATTTATCTTTCCTGAGGGATGAGCTGGCAGTGGGCTTTCTAGTTTTTTTTCTTTTGTACAGATGGCTTTAGTGGGCATCTGAGAGGGCAGGGCTGGGTATTGATTATACTCCTTCCCTCAGTGGTCCTGGGAGAAAGGAACACAGCCACAGGGAGTAACCAAGAAGCACAGGGTCACAGTCTTGCCTAGCACTGTGTGTCACTCAGCTGCCTTATAACCCTGGAGAAGCCTGTGACGCTTTGAGTAATCAGAGGCTTTGTGATATTGTGAAAGCAGGAGATATTTCTGTCTGGTCTGTGGGGAAATAGAGGGGGAGTGACATTCTAATGGAAGGGTGGATTAAGTAGAGACCTGACATGGTGGATGGCAGTCAAGACAGTTTTAGGAGCAGAGCAGACAGATCCCATGACTATTTAGATAAGCAGTAAAGAGGAGAGGAGGGTGGGATTTTTAAAAATGACCCTTAATCTTCTAGTTCAGGTGACTTGTACAGCACTCAAGAAAGGAAGGATTACTGGAAAGGGAGGGAGAGCAGGAAAGAGAACTGAACTATTACTGTGCCAGCCAGCCCTGGATGTGGTTTCTTTGATTCCTTTTTAAAAATCCTAATATAGGAGATTTTTTATTGTGACTAATTTTCCTGACGTTATCAAATAAAGCCATGGAACAGGATTCGCGTATAGGAATATCTAACTGCAACTCCTTTTATTACAACATCGTAGTGAAAATGTATATAAGCCACACTCTTTTTTTTTTTTAAGAGAATTTTTAATATTTATTTTTTTTTTTAGTTCTCGGCGGACACAACATCTTTGTTTGTATGTGGTGCTGAGGTTCGAACCCGGGCCACACGCATGCGAGGCGAGCGCGCTACCGCTTGAGCCACATCCCTAGCCCCAAGCCACACTCTTAATAAGGCCTCTGCTTATGCTGCTAGTGCTCTTCTCCAACTGGGTAAAAGTAAATCTACTGAATGTACATATATTATATCTAAATCAATAATCATGGCCAGGACTCTGTCTGCAACAACCAACTGAGTTGTATTTTCTCATTTGCATCAAACATTGAATATTTAAAGAGGAACGAGTACACAATTCGGGTACACAATTCCCTGAAAATACACAAAAACACCCCTGAAGTGTTTTGCTGGTTTTTTCTTTCTTTCTTTCTTTTTTCCTTTTTTTTTTTTTTTTTTTTTTTAGTACCAGGGATTGAACCCAAGAGTGCCTAACCATTCAGCCACATCCCCAGACCTTTTTATTTTTTATTTTGAGATAGGGTCTAAGTTGCTTAGGGTCTCGTTTAGTTGCTGAGGCTGGCTTTGAACTTGGGATCCTCCTGCCTCAGACTCTTAAGCTACTGGGATTACAGATGTGCACCACCACGCTCAGATGCTATTTTTATAATTATTAATTTGACCACAGACCTTGAAACTGAGTATCAGACTTTCCTATACTGAATCTTCCTTGTAATTTTTGTATTAGAACTTTTCTTTTTTGTAACCTAGTTCAATATGCAGCTTCAGACATGATTAACTTCCTTAATGCCCAAATTGGCACAAGTCCTAAACAGTACTGGAGGAGATTCACTTCAGCATTATTCCCATTTCCTATTATAAAGAACATAGAACCTACATAGTACAAGATCCAGAAACTCATCATGTTAATACATAGGTGCTTGAGCATTGCTTCAAATCTATGACACAAATTATTGCATAGCAGTCCAAATATCTGCATTTTGAGAAACATACAATGTGATTTTCATACACAATAGCATTTAAAATGACTAGTCAAGATATAGACAGCCCATTGTTAAAATAAGGTGCTATTCAACAGCAGAGGGATTTCTCCCAGGATAATAGGCAAAAACAGGTCCCTAGAAATAGTTTCTCTACAACCATTTGTTGTTCGTTTTCTTCTGTGTATTTTGAGATGGGGCACAGAAAGAAGAAAGTCATCATTTTTATTTGCTAAGCATTAGTGTTGCATTTAACACCTGTATTAAAGGGACAGCCCGCTAAAAGGATGCTTTTGCTGGTTAGAAGTTGAGAAGGGTACTTCATGTGTCACAAAATGCTGAGGCTCAATTTTTATGGAAGAATTATTATTATTGTTATTATTATTATTATGTAGTGACAATCTTGAGTGGTTTATTTTTATTTTTCTCTTTATGGAGTTAGAAATATTTTTCTCCCAAGTAATGCTGGGAGTGCTGGGCAGTGTTGCCCCAGCACAATCCTCTTCAGTGAAACAGGGAGCCAAAATATGTTCTATAGGGAGCATATTTTTCCCAAATCAACTTGATTTCTTACACATATTATATGAAACAAGAACTGGCCAAGAAAAAGCAGAGCAAAATGTTTCTGGACATGACTTGGTGGGTCCAAAATTCTGTTGTTTTTACATTTATAGAGACCAACAAAATAATTTTATTCCATTGTTGATTGGAGACTTCTGTCAAAAATGTGTTGTGCCCAGGACACAGTGCTAATAGGGAATTCTTTAAAGAATTTATAAAGCTTTTGAAAAGTAAGCACAACAGATGTGCTTTACTTACTGGTCAGCTTGAGTCCTGGTCTTCCAAAATTAAATATTTTGTAGCTTATGATGAAAATTAATTAATAATAAATACTTACTAGCCATTGTGCCCCAACATTAGTATAAATTTTCAAAGATGTGATAACCAAATTGCACATTATGAAACATAGCTGTTTAAAACATAGAGCCAAAAAGTTGAAAAACTCAGGCAGCCTCCTTGTCATTTGTCTCTATAACATTAAGTTGTGACACTCTGATGTTTTCAGTAACTTTTACTAAATATGCCAGCCACTTCCCTGAAGTAGTTTAAAGAGTGTTTTTTATAGATAAAACTCATGCATCTGAAAGTGTTATCAAATTAAGGACATACTATATCCTAAAGCCATTAAAATTTGGGGGTTGGATAGGAAAGTAGCTCTGGGCTGCAGTAATTAAGAAGACTTCCTGAAAGAAGAGGCCATTGAACTGAACCTTATATAGGATTTAATTAAGGAACAGAAGATAGGGCAAGATAGTAGAAATACTTCTGATGATAATGGAAGAGTGCATTTGGTTGATGAGGTGCTTAAAAATAGTTGTAGGAAAATATGTGTGTTGACAAGAAATAAGTTTGGAAGAGTAATTCATTGGAAACCCCGTGGGTTCCTTGGGACTTAGAGGATTCAGACAACACCTTGCATGCTAGGAACTTCAAAATGTGTGTTCCTGAGGATAAACATGCCAATGAACAGATGAGAACCTTTAGCATCCATTAGCTTCTTCAGCTTACAAAGCTCAGCACACTAGGTTTCATGTTCTTTGTCTACTCTCCTACCTGAAGGCTCACTTATTCTTCATCTTACCTCCCCATAGGTGTTTTTCTTATCTTGCTGGCTTCTCCTTTCCTCCTTTTCTCTGACCTTTACTCATTTCCTCTCCTTTTATCCAAAGAGGAAAAAACAAGCAAATGAGAAGACTCTCCCTTCTGCAGAGCCTCCAATGATAGTTTTATTTCCTGCTAATACCTGTAGTATGCATCACGTTGGGAAAAAAATGACCAATCAAGGTATTTTCCTGAACAAAAAGACAGTTCTATACCTAAGAAAAATTCTGGTGCATTAAAATCCTAATATTTAAACCTGGGTCACCTATACAAGGACAGACAACAATGTTTTAGTTTCTCCTTTCTTGTTCTTGTAGCTGGAGTTCTGTGCCTCCCCATTGAGAATATTCCACCTACATTCTCTTTCTCCTTGTTTGTTATTTGGTTTTTGGGTGATTAGTGCTCTTTCTTCCCCATCTTCTCTCCTTTCTACCCTCTCCCTCCCCTGTGATTGAGAGAGAGAGAAAGAAAGAGAGAGATTAAACTCTCTTTGTCAGGAAGAGTCATTTTAAGAACTGATGTCCTTTAAACTGCTCCCTAGAAGCAACTAATATTCATTATTCTTTAACGACTTCTTGTCCAACATAATGTGGATTTTATATTCACATACATCCTCTTATTTAATTATCTTCATAGCCATATGAGAGGTATAATTATCCCTATTTTGATAGATGTGGGAACACAAGATTAGAAAATGAAATAACCTGTCCAGTACAATACAGCAAATTCAAGACAGTGGGGAATTGAAACCAACTCTACCTTCAGGGATTTGAAAGTGAGTCAGTCTTATGCCTTTCTACTTGTTACTACTTTTTCAAAAATTTTCCTTAGTCTTTGGCTTGACTAAAAGAATTGCAGCTATATTAAAGTGAGAATTACCAGCAGAATTTCATCTCTTAAAGTAGTAAAATTTAAATCTCTCTACTAATATGTCTCATATTAATGAGGCTTGTTATGCCTTTCTCTGTGCGCTTCAGTCATAGAAACCACCTAACCAGTTAATCTTCCCATTTAGAGAATATTCCATATTACTTAGTTCAAACTCATTTCTCTCAGTCAAGTCCAATTTTTGTGTGTCTTTAAACACTACTACTTAAACACTATTCCAGAAAGAATCATACCAAATGAAGAGAGAGACAGCTTTTACAGAATTGACATACATGATTATGGGAATAGGCAGGTCCAAAATCTGCAGCATAAGCTGACTGGCTGCAGACTCAAAGAAGAGTTACCCTTGGAATTTGAAGATAGTTTAGAGAAAGAATTCTGTTTCTCTTGGGAGCACCTCGGTTTATCTACTCTTAAGGCCTTCAAGTGATTGAATGAGGCTCATGCATATATGTTGGGCTTTATAATTGGATCTGGAATGTCCTCCAAAGCCTCATGCCTCACTTGGTTCCCAGGTGGTCACGTTATTGGGAGGTGGTAGAAACTTTAGAAAGTGAAGCCTACTTGGAAGAGGGTCAGTGGAGGTGTGTCTTTGAAGGATATGTGTTGATTGTGGACCTTTCCCTTACCCTCTCCCCTCCCTTTCAGCTTCTTGATCATCATAATGTGAGGAGTTTTGCTCTACCATGTGGTCCATGATATTTTGCCTCACCCAGGCCCACAGTGATGATGCCAGGTAATTATGAATTGAAACCATGAGCCAAAGCAAATCTTTCCTTCTTTAAGTTAATTTTTTCATCATTTTGTCACAGCAATGGAAAAACTGTATAGGGCACTCTGCTTTATTCACAGTCTGCTGATTAAAATGTTAATGGCATCCCAAAAATAGCTTCACAGAAATATCTAACATAGTATTTAACCAAATGGGCTACCTTGGCCTAGCCAATTTGACCTTAAAATTAACCAATCACAGCTACTTAGTGCTGAGCTACTGCTTTTTCTTTTATGTCTGTTTTGGGTTCAAAGAAAAATGTCTGGAAGTTACACACTAGAATCTTTGTAGATAGGAATATGTCACCCTAGACTATGGTTAAATCTTAATTGTTTTCGTATTTCTCTGTATTGCTCACATGCCCTCACTATACATTGTTATCACTGTTACTTGTATTTTCAAATTAGTTTTTAAGTAAAATAACAACAGCATTTAAATTAAAATAGTACTCCTGAGTTCATGAGACTGGCCTCTGTTCACCTCTCCCATACTCTGACTCCTTTTCCTTTAGGTATCTCAATTATTTTGGCTCTTTATATATTATTTTCTGATTTTTTAATTCTATATTTCTAATAACAAATTTATACTGCTATTTCTTGTTTTTATAATTTGTGGCATTATCTGTTGATAAAGAGATTCAGCTCTAGAGGATGGAAGTTTATACCCCAGCCTATACCATCTTCCACTTTCCCTCACTCCATTCCCCTCAAATCATGTCACATTTGGGTTAAAAAATATATTCAGTGCTATATTATTATGACAGCACAAAAGTCTTCCACAGTAAATCGTATACTGTAGCATATTTACGTTTTCTTTCTTATACAACTTTCCCCTCCAAAAGTTGCCTAATTTTGTTTGTGAACTTGTTTTCTATGTTCTCATTTTTAACTTGTTTCCAAACTGTTTGCTAGATCTCTAAAACTCCTATTATAGAGCTGAGCACATAGGTAATCTGTCAGTTTCTTTCTCCTCCAGGGCCCTGTCCTGAATCATGCTCTATTATTTAATAATTTCTTCTCTTTTTTTTATATACTTGCCAATGTCTTGGCTGGGCACAGAATCACGAGCCACCACACAGCTTTGTAGATTCAAACAGCAATTCTTTATTCCCGAACTCACACCCGCCTCCACACACGTTCTGGGGCAATCCCGTTCTGCCACTGCCCAATTCAACTACTCCACGAGGCTTTCTTTTCCAATACTTTCTGAATCTCACAAGAACACAACGGGAGCTCAGGCAGCAGGAACACCCTAATCCCAGCAGCAATAATCTTCAACCTTCAACTTCCCTGAAACCTCTATTGTCTTAAACCGAGAACGCTCTAAACTCAAGGAGCGGGATACTTCCTCAAACCTGATCAGATCTAAACCCCGGATCCGCCCTGGTCCTTGAGCAAGGTCACCTTACATGCAATGTCAACAGCGAAATTCTAAGGCAAGTCCATTTAACATGGGGTACGCTGGCAAGGAAATTTCGATGCGTCATTCCTACTTGGCAATGGCCCTCAGCATATACTATAGCTTTTTGGAACTCTTACTAATGGATGTTGGAACTTCTGATTTGGTTTTCTCCTTTTCTTTTTTCTTCTCCTGTTTTTATGCTGTATCTGTTTTTGTTTGTTTGCTTTCTAAGAAACATCTGCAACCTGACCTCCCAACTTGTTATTAAGACTTTTATTTGTCTTGTTTTTAATTTTCAAGAACTCTTTCTTATTCTTTGAATGTTCCCTTTTTAGGGTATCGTACTCTTCCTTCCTGAATGCAGCGTCTTCTCTTTTACTTTCTCTTCACTTTAGTGTGTTGTCCCAGATTTTTCTAACATTTTAATTTTTCTATGTGTTTTCCTTGGTTTCTTTCTTTCCCATCAGAAGCTTTCTTTCAGTGCCAGAAGGCCCTTGGTTTCAGAGTCAGTCCCTAAAAGGCTGATTGGAGGTTCTGTGTGTATAGGATCATAGAGGAATTTTTTTTCAGGTTTAGTTTAGTAACCAGAAGATTCTTCAGTTTTCAGCCTGAGAATAAAATCTTACTTGCCAAAATTTGAGAACAGAATATAAGGAGAGGGGAAGGCATGAATATTCCTGCTATTTTGCAGGAATAATAATTGTTTAATACATTTTTCATAGATGTCTCACCATTTCTTAGCTGTCATTCCTGTGACAACTATAAGATGGGAAATGATGGAAAGTTTTGCAGGGTGTGGTGGGAGATCTAGAAGCCCATGCCCATGACCTACTCCTGGCTTTAGCAGCAACGGGTAGTGTAGTTTCAGTTCTGGAATTGCCCATAGGCAAAAATATAAGTAATAGGATTTACTTCCCAAATATCCTAAATTATGTTTGACATTTGATACACAGAATATTGACTGATGTAGTCTTAAATGCATGTAGAGGAAATGTTTAAGATAATTACATTTTATATAGAGGCAGATACAGAGATCTAAAGGAGATAAGGCTTGAACTGGCAAAAGTTCAACACAGGACTGATTAGTCCTGTGTATAAATAGCATGTAATTCTTAAAGCAACCACTACAAACACATGCAGAGAGATACCCTCAGAAATACTACAGATGAATCAAAATGTAATTCTAAAAAATGTTCAAGTAATCCTCAGGCAGGCAAGAAAAGGAAAATAAAGAAATGAAAAGAAATCAAAAATCAAATGGCATACTTATGGATTAATATATTCAATGATTACACTAAATATTGGTTCCAAACACACCAAGTAAAAGATAAACATTGATAGAGCACACTAAAAATATGATTCAACTATTTACTGCCTAAAGGAAACTCACTTAAAATGCAATGATATAGGCAAGATGAGAGAAAAAGAATGGAAGAATCCATATTGGGCTAATCTCAACAGCACAAAAAAGTAGATGTGATTATAAAAATATTGGATAAATCAACCTGGAGTGAAGAAAATAACCAGAGACAGAAAGGGATACTGTTTAATGAATAAAAGTGTCAGTTCCATTAAAAAAAGAGTAAAAACTGTAAATATGCATACACCAAAAGAGATATATGCAAAGTATGTGAAGCAAAAGTTGATAAAGCTAAAGGGAGAAATAAATAAATCCACAGAGTTGGGGACTAAACTCCCTCTTACTAACTGATATAACTGGATAGAAGATTATCAAAAATATGGGGGAAGTTAACAGTGTATACAAATGGGATGTAATCAAATGTTGTAGAACACCCCACCCAATAGCATCAAAGTACATGTTGTTTCAAGTGTCCACAGGACATATGAATTATATACCAAAGTAAACTATATCCTCTGCAAACTCAAACTATACAGCAAACTTTTAAAAATTTTTAAATTTTTAAAAATTGAAATCATATAGTCCATATTCTATGGTCACAATACTATCAAACTAGAAACCAATATCAGAGATAACAAGAACATTTCCAAATATGTGGAAAGTAAACACAAAGTTCTAAATGAATCATGGAGTCAAAGAGGAAATCTTAGGAGAAAACTTTAATGGACTTAAACATGAAATATAACAGAAAATTGAGTATACTGCTAAAGTGAGGCAAAAAGGAAAGTTTATAGTACAAACATTTATATTAGAATATACTAGAAGAAAGAAAAATCTCAAGTCAATAATCTAAACTTTCACCTAAAAAACTAGAAAAATCAAAGTAAAATTAACCCTAAGCAAGGAGAAAGGAGGAAATAATAAAATTAAAAGCAGAAACTAATAACATTGAAAACAGACAATGATAGAGAAATTTTTTTAAAAAAAGAGCTGCTTTCCTAAAACATTCAGTATCATTTACAAATGTTTAGCAATACTGACAAAGCAGAAAAACAGAAGATACACATATTCATACCAGGAATGAAGCAAGAGATATCACTACAGACTCTACAGACTATTAAGAAAATTAATTCATAATTAAAATCCTTCCAAAAGAGAAATCTTTAGATACAGGTAGTTTCACAAGAAAACTCTACCAAAAATGTAAAAAAAAAAAAAAAAAGAGTTAACACCAATTCTTCATAATCTCTTCTAGAAAAGAGATGAGATAGTACTTCATTTATTTATATAAAGCTAGTAATAACCAGTGATAGGATATAAAAAAGTGCAGACAAATATCCCTCTTGAATGTTGACCCCAAAATACTGAACAAAATATTAACAATTAGAAGTCAGCAGTATGGAAAAGAAATTCATCATTATCAAATGGGCTTCATTCCAGGTATGCAAGGCAGCTCCAATATTGGAATCATTAAATGTAGTCAGCTATATTAATAAGCTAGAATAAGAACACAAGCTGTTAAAAAGTTACAGATTTGGATAAAGTATCTGCAAAGATCTGACAAAGAACTTATATGTAGACTATGTGAAGAACCCTCAAAATCAGTATTAAAAATAAGAAAATGGAAAAAAGATATGAGGAGGCATTTCACTGAAGAGGATATACTGATAACAAATCAGCACATTAAAGGATATTCAAGACTCTAGCCATTTAGAAAATGCAAATTAAGACCAAAGATATTACTGTATATTAGTTAGAACAGCTAATATTTAAAAAATAGTAACGGTACCAAATGATGGATTCAGAGAAACTGAATTATTAACACATTGCCTGTGGAAAAATAGTAAATGGTATAGTCTCTATGGAAAACAGTTTGGCAGATTCTTGAAAGACTAAACATACTCTTACCCTATGTTCTAGCAATTGCACTTCTTGATATTTACTCAAATGAGCTTAAAATTTAATGTCTACACAAAAACCCACATGTGGATGTTTATACAACTTTATTCATATTCATCAAATCTTGGAAGCAACAAAAATGTCATTCAGTAGGTGAAAGGATGAATAAACTGTGGTATATCCAGACAATGGAATATTATCCAGTCCTAAAAAATAAATGAGCTGTTAACCATGAGAAGACATGGAGGAAACTTATATGCATATTGCTAAGTGGAAGATGCCAATATGAAAAGGCTCCAAACTATATGATCTCAACTATATTGCATTCTGGAAAAAGCAAAACATCATGCAACTGTTCTATAAATTTATCAATTGAACCCTTGTGAATTTATTCCTGAAAAATGAAGAGTTACAAATACCTGTCCTAAATACTTATAGCTGTTTTACTAGTAATAACTCCAAAATTGAAGCTACCTAGAGATCCTGCAACAAGAAAGTAGGGAAACAAAGTGTGATACATACATATGCTTCATATGATGGCAAAGTATTATTACTTCTTAGTAAAAAGGAATGAATCATTGGTACAGACAGTAGCTTGAGAAAGACTCTCCAGAGAATTATGCTTATGTTGAGTTAAAAGCCAATCCCAAAGGTTACACACTAATGATGACATTTATATAAAACTCCTGAAATGATAAAATTATAGTAATAGAGAGCAGATTAGTGGTTAGGTAACAGGAGGGAAGAGAGAGAGTATTAGATGTGGCTATCAACTTGAGTGACACTTATGATGATGAAAACCTTCTGTATCCTGTCTGTAGGTCAATGTCCTGGTTGTGATATTACAGTATAATTTTTAAGTTTTTAAAAATTCTACTATTTTTTTATAAGTTGTTATTTTTAAGAGAAACTGGGTAAAGGATACACAGCATCTCTCTGTATCATTTACGTTAAAAATTTTTTTTTTGTATTTTTAGTTGTCAATGGACCTTTATTTTATTTATTTATATGAGATGCTGAGATTTTAATCCAGGGCCTCATACATGCCAGGCAAGTGCTCTACCACTGAGCCACAATTCTAGCCTCTCTCTATCATTTCTTAATAACTGCATGTTAATATGCAATTATCTCAAAATACAAAAGGCCAATTGAAAAGAATCTTTAAAATATTATTGAAAATAGAATGTAAGTTTAATGCAGAAATGTTTGTTATAATGTTTTCAAGTGTCAATACTTATACTAGAGAGATTTTGTGCTGTTTTATGTAAAAGCTGACACTAGCCCCTTTTCACCATGGGTCTATCTCACTTTGTTTCATTGCTTCTTGGTCATGTGTTCTTCCCCACGTCTCTGCCCAAGGAAAACCCACTCACTTTTGATTATTGTATATTCAAAAGTGTTCAATAATGTTTTTTAATATTTCAAATATTGAGCTGGGTATGATGTTACACACTTGTAGTCCCAACTAGTACTTGAGAGGCTGAGTCAGGAGGATCACTTGAGCCCTGGAGTTTAAGGCCAGCCTTGGCAACACGGTGAAAACCTGCCTTGCACAATTTATTTTTCAATATTAAGTTCATAGCACATGTTAATTAAGGATATCTTTTAACTTTTATAGGATATGCTATTGATTTCATGCCAAGTTCCCAACAACTTTCTTTTTGTAGTTTGTAAGGAAATATTTTACATATTTACTTAACCTGAGAATATTTTAGTAGAATTTAGCATCTGAGAAAGCATGTGGTTTATACTGACCTTTAAAATATAGGGAATAGTATGAGTGTGAATATCAGCAAAAGAAGAATATCCACATCAGTGGCAGAAAGTTTGTACAAGGTAATGGGATAAAACCAAGGCCTTCCCATGCATTCTCTTTTATTACGGAGCTGAGAAGTGCCTGACGTGCCTCCCACGCGGGGGCTTTCTCCCTTTGGTGTTCCCATGAGCCCTCTCCAGTCCCATTACACTGATTTTCCCAGATCCTCGGAACCCAAACTGTTGAGACTTCTCCTTAGCACACTTACTCTCCAGCCTTGCCTGAAGGCTCAGGGACTTCTCTAGGACTTTCCATAGACACTCATTTTGTGAGGCTCCCAGATTAATAATAAATAAAGATGGGCTAAAATTAGGAGTACAAAAATAATGGTTTATGTTACTAAGTGAAAACAAACATTTTAACACAAAAATCTGCAGTGGTCCTTATTGTGCTGCCAGTCTGATCCGTGTTTCTGTGGCAATGGGTGCAGTAGCCTTTGGGAAACGGTGGCTGAGGGTCCCATGTGAAGGTTGAATCTGGATCCAGATGGTCTTGATCTCATTCCTCTTCCATTGAAGCCACCCTTTCCACCTTCCTACTTCTTTTCATTTTCTAATAGTCTCAACTTTTCCACTTTAAGGTACTTGATTATCTTAGCAACTAGTGCTGTTTCCAGTGTCCTTTCTTTGCAGTTCTGAGCAGTTCAGCCCAGAGCATGGAGGGCATAAGACACTATGTCTTTCCTGACAAGGGTCTTTCCCCACCCAGTTCTGCTGAGCATGTGATAGTGTAAGTGGTTTTAGAATTTCTTCACTTTACCTTCATGCCTTTTACAAACCATTTTTTTCTCTCTCTTTGGACTATTATATGTCTCTTCATAGCAAAAAAGCAAAGCTTCAATGTCTGTCACATTTACAATAAATTCACATTCACATTAAATATGACAAGTTTTTCTTCAAATGGAAAACATCAGGGGAGGTTTTGTGGATTTGAAAAAGCCACCGGTAATGGTTTATTGAGTCAGGTGCTACTTTTAGATTTAATTTATTTGGCTTTGAGGAGGTAATACATTCACTTAAACTACAAAATGCCCTTCCCACCTGGCTTCCAATCATCCTGTTCTCCTCAGTGGAGGCAATGTTTCCAGCGTCTTTTCTCTTCCAGAGAAATACTGTACGCATATAAAAGAAAGATATTTTAATACAAGTGATAAAGAACAAAACACATTGTTCTTTACCCGCCCCTACACCAGCTAAATATTAACTAAATATTTTAGGCAATGTTCCATAACAAGACATGAAGATAGACTTCATTCTTTATTTTATGGATGTCCCCTAACTTACGAAAGCAACTCAACTGATAACATTGAAGCTATTTCAAATAATGGTAGAATCTTGTACTCATATCAGTTCACACACTAGCAATATATATATATAGGTTCTACGGAGTAGAATAAATCCCTAGAAATTCAACCACAAATTTTAAAACAGGTATTTTTGTATCAACTATAGAATCTCCGTGTCCTTGTAAATGCACAAAGCAAAATCACTTTAAATAACTTTTAGTTTCAAAATCAATAACATAGTATTGAGTTTTATTGCATAGGTCTTAAGACCTGGAAATTGTTTGTGTTTTTGTTTTGTTTTACTTTCTCCTCCCTCCCCCTCCCTCCGTCCCTCCGTCCCTCTCTCTCTCTCTCTCTCTTCCTTCTGTTCTTCCCTCTTCCTCCCTCTCTTCCTTCCCTCTTCTCTATCTGGTTTCTACTGATGGTCAGATTGAGAGCTATATAACCACTAGGTGGTGGTACAAGAACACAGGGAGAAGTGTTTTCGTAAACAGAGGAGGAATTAGTTTTGATTTCCTGCTCAGTTTTTAAATTGCTATTCGCTTGGGCCCTTAAATGCCTCCTAAGGGATGTCATTGTGATTGCTGTTTAGTAGTTGAGCCAACATAAAATTGATGTTGAGCTTTACAGCAGCTGTTATAGACCACTTTATGTTGATGTTGAGACTTTTTAAAAATGTTCATTGCTTGAAAATGGTAAGTCTTCAGTAGGAATCTGTTATGTTTTCTGAGTGATTTGAAGGGCTTGCTTATATTTCTGACGGATTTACAGATCTTACAATGTTGCAGTTGTGACTACTTAGAATTTATAATCCTGCTTTACTTAGCTGACTGAATTTTCAGTAAAGAAAGGACAGTTTCCTAGCTATTTCCTATAGAAACGACAAAAGGCATCTGTTATCTCTGGTTTTTACTCCATCAACTGCAATTAAGTGTTTTGCACAAATCTGCAACATTGATCTTCATCTAAATGGCTTTAATACATTTTTAAAAATGTTTTGGAATTTGATGTAGAATTATTTTTTTTCTGTATGTGAATTACCGTAATTAACTGTTGGAACTATACATTGTATCTCTTAAAATTCTGAATCTGTGCCTAGAAATTTTGGATCAGTTAATTTTCCTTAAATCACAAAAGGCACTTAGCACTAATATTGAAAGATCTTTGCTTATATTAGAACTGTAGATCATTTCCGCATTTAAACTCTGCTAAAATGCTATTTTGTGCATTTTAGTAAGGGCTATGGTTATAGTTACTCTGTAAAACATTCTGCTCAGAGCTGGCACACACACATTCTCATCTTACTCAGTGTCCCTGTTGGATTTTTGGAAATGGATATACAGTGGCTTTCCTGATTTGTCACATGTTCATGTCAAGTGGCAAATGCATAGCTTCCTGAGAAGTAATCTTACAATGAAATACCTGCTGTCTTGCTCTGATGAGTCAGTTATTTTGGGAGAAGTGTTGAGGCAAGTCACCTCATTTCCATAGCTATTGATAGCTGTCCACCTCATTTGTACTAGGATTGCCTGAGTTAGAAAATGAAGAGTACTAGCATTTTAGTGACATTGTGTTACAAGTTTTGATGGTAAAAGGGCTTTCTTACCATTTCACATGTCCTAATGAAACTCTGTGCTCTGACATCCAAATACTACACCCAAAGTCTTTATTTAAGGCATTTTCTATTTTAACTAAAAGGAAAATAGCTTCTTTGTATCTGTTCACACATTAGGAAAAAATAATCACTAACTTCAGTTCAGTGGAAGAAAACCAAGTTAAAAGAAGCATCCCATTGCAACAACTGTCCGAGAAAATAGAATCAACTGCAACTGATTTCTTGGTTTTATTAGGAAAGATAGCCCATTTTGTGATCTGCAACGTTTAAATCAATTGAACTATAGTGAAATCTCTCCCTGCAATGGCTATTACACAGCTTGCAACCTTTTGTTCAAGAGATTAAGTTTGCATCTCCTCACATTATCTCCTTGTAATTGGAAAACTTTCATTTTGACGGAGAAAATGTGCCAGTATCCCTGTGAGCTTTGCCACAAGCCAATGCAGAATGCCATCTGGAGGGTGCACGCCCAAGTCAGGCAGCAGCCTCCTGTCGGGCTGTATCTGGAACTTTGCAACAGAACAACTAATAACATCTTAAGCTCCATTTGTCTAGCTCACTAGTGCTCTTGGCAGAGGTCATAACCAGCAGTGGTTTTGTTGATTTGCTGCATCAAATGTAATTAGGTTAAAGCACTCACTGACAGAGCCTCTGATAATGGCATAAAAGCCTCAGGCTTAAATTTACCCATTGAGTCAAATTTAAGTTGAGATCAAAAAAGACATAGCAATTTCATCAGAAAGACAATAAGACTTGATAATTTTAAAGGTGCTTACTTGGGATGATGAAGTTTTCCTTCCTTTGGACCTCATAATTATTTTATTTCTATTTTAAAAATTTTTAATTGAATGATTCCATTCTGTGGTCACTGACTTCTGATGAAGTGGTTGATGTCTCCTCCAAGGAAAGATGTTTTCTCCCATACACAAACTGTACATCCCTTCTAAACCTTACTGTTGAGAATATAGCAGGAAATGATGATACAGTTTTGACAGGTTATCTCCAAATAACTGAATTCTACCACTGGTGTACTCCTAAAGATAGAGATGACATTATTACTGACCTTTGAACCCTTACCTACTGGAAAACTCCAGTCATACTGGCAGCCTCTCCATAAATGAGTCAGTTTCAGACTGTGAGTAAGATAGAGAAACCATTACTTGGGGTTAAATTCAGGGCAGACTTGGGCCCCAGAGCCTAAAACAGAAGGTAGCCATTGTTTGGAGCCATAAGAAAAATACAAAAAGAATATCTGCCTTCTGCAGAAAAGGAACAATGCATCAGGAATTTGTTTCCTGCATAAACGTGGTAAACAAGTCAGCAGAGATTGTGCAGGAAGGTAGCAGTCCCCTGGAATGGCTGTGCTGAGGAGCTAGATGAGGAGGCTCTTCGAGAATGAGTTAAATATGATGTAATGTGCAAAACGATCCCATGTGAAATGCATGTTTTCTTGGTTTCCAGATTTCCTCTCGTGTCCCCTGGCTCTCAAGACATACTGCTAATACTAAAACTTGTAAAGAAGTCACTCTGAATTTCCAGGAAATGGCAGTGATTTCCTTAGACTTTGTGCCTCCTTTTGGAAGTTGTCTTAGCTTGAGTGTTCCAGGTACATTGCTTTTGATAAAAGCAATAGGCATATGTGAGAATGAGGTTAAGTGAGTGTTTATTTGAGGATTTAATATTACACACACTGTCGGAGTAAAGCAATTATCGCGCTGTTAATTTCATATTCATGTATGGCTTATTTATTTGTTGTTTACCTCTCTGCATAATGAAAATGCCATGGAAATCTGCTGCTTCTAGTGCTCTAATTTTAAATGAAGCTAAATGTTATGTATAATTTTCAGTTACAGATTGCTAATTTTGTTCTATTTTAAATACTTTGTGCATAAGAAGCTCCTATGTTCTTGCAAAAATCATTCTTTTGAACAGAATCAAAGTATAATTGTCTAAGTAAATATATAATAGCTAATAGATTAAAACACGAACCAGATGTATCATAGGTTCACTTTGAACCACACAGGTATGAACCCATATATGTGTTATGTATGTGTGTGTGTGTGTGTGTGTGTGTGTGTGTGTGTGTGTGTATATATATATATATATATATATATATGCCTGTCTTTCTGAGAATCAATACGTTACTTCTCTGACAAATACAATGTAGTCAGAAGATAATAGCTTATTTCCCCTACTGATAAGTTATTTGCATCTGGCTTACTTGTAATCTGATAGCAAAGTCAATGTTTGATGAAGTGATTCTGAAAGCTTCAGGGGCACCATGGTTTTCATCTATTTACATGACGTGATATTTTCAAAGATCCAGTCATTGGCAGAATTCAAGGCTAGTTTATCTGTTATGGTTATGAGAAATAAAGAGATAGCAAGAGAAAGAGAAAGAGAGAATGAAATACAAATACATATCCACTATATGTGGAGTTTCCCTCTTTAGCCTGGGAATCCACTCATTATACACCTCACCTTTTTACTGGCCATCCTTTTCTACTTGATAGCAGATCCATGTCTGTAATTGTGGGTCATCCAGGTTCTTCTAAATATTATGTTTATTTAAAAAACATCGCCATGTGCCCACCATCTCATATAGACAAAGTCCCTATCTCTGGCTATAGTCTGGTTGAGAAGATAATGCAGGTGTGAAATATTGAGTAAATAATACTGCAAATCAGTATATATTTAAATACTCTAAAGGCAGAAATTCTTGAGGAAATTCATTTTTGAAAACTCTTAATAGAGTCTGCAAAACTTGGTATGTGCCAGTTGTTCAATTTCCATTGTTATTTACAAAAGTGAAGCTTTGAATTAAGAAAAAAAAATGTGCCATCTGCCTACCCCTGTAATAATGCTTGGTTTTATTCCCAAGCATATCAACCACTGGCTTGGCATTTCAACGAACTGAAGCACTTTTCTCATTAGAGTGCGCCTGTGTCTACAAAAGGCCTATTTTCCTGGTTACTGATTTTAATATTTCTGCCCTCTGTGTGCCTTTGCAGGACTTGAGGCTTTCTATCTACAAGTATGCCAGCTTGTTAATGACTCTTATCTTCTAATACCTGATGTGTAAGCTAAACATGATACCCTTCCTCTTCCAGTGACTTATTCAATCAACCCTTTTAGGTAACTGTTCAATCAGAATTTATACCAAGTGCCTGTTTTCTGAGGACACAGTGGACACATATAACTCTTTAAAGAGACAAATATAGAATTTGATACCTGCCCTCAACTAGATTTCAGTTAAAGAAAAAAGTGTATATAAAAATATTCTATTTTAAATAGAATTTTCTAAGTGCCAGGGTGAATGTGACACATTTATTAATTTAATCATTTATCCAGCAAACATTTGTTGAGTGTTTTGATATGTCAAGCACTCTGTGGATCACTGAAGATATAAACATGAATAAATCATGCATAGTGCCTGTTCTAGATGATTTAGAGGAAGTAGAAACTATGGTAGGCTAGAATCTTGTTACTCAAAGTGCATCTAAGGACCAATAACGTGAGTATCATGTTGATTTCAGGTCCCATCCAGATCTCCTGAATCAGAAACTGCATTTCAACAACATACCAGAGTGATGCAAAGTAAGTTTGAAAAATATTGGGCTAGAAGAACCATGGAATGCTTTATGGAAGAAATAAATAGGGATCATTAAGTTTTGATGTTTTTTTTTTTTTCTGGTACTAGGGATTGAACTCAGGACACTTGACCACTAAGTCACACCCCTAGCTCTATTTTGTATTTTTATTTAGAGACAGGGTCTCACTGAGTTGCTTCGCATCTCACTGTTGCTGAGGCTGGCTTTTTTTTTAAATTTTTTTTTTATTGGTTGTTCACAACATTACAAAGCTCTTGACATATCATATTTCATACATTGGATTGAAGTGGGTTATGAACTCCCAATTTTACCCCAAATGCAGATTGCAGAATCATGTCGGTTACACATCCACAATTTTACATAATACCCTATTAGTAACTGTTGTATTCTGCTACCTTTCCTATCCCCTACTATCCCCCCTCCCCTTCCCTCACATCTTCTCTCTCTACCCCATCTACTGTAATTCATTTCTCTCCTTGTTTATTTTCCCATTCCCCTCACAACCTCTTATATGTAATTTTGTATAGTAATGAGGGTCTCCCTTCATTTCCATGCAATTTCCCTTTTCTCTCTCTTTCCCTCCCATCTCATGTCTCTGTTTAAAGTTAATCTTTTCTTCCTGCTCTTTCTCCCTACTCTGTTCATAGTTGCTCTCATTATATCAAAGAAGACATTTGGTATTTGTTTTTTAGGGATTGGCTAGCTTCACTAAGCATAATCTGCTCTAGTGCCATCCATTTCCCTGCAAATTCCATGATTTTGTCATTTTTTAGTGCAGAGTAATATTCCATGGTGTATAAATGCCACATTTTTTTTATCCATTCATCTATTGAAGGGCATCTAGGTTGGTTCCACAGTCTAGCTATTGTGAATTGTGCTGCTATGAACATTGATGTGGCAGTATCCCTGTAGCATGCTCTTTTAAGGTCTTCAGGGAATAGTCCGAGAAGGGCAATAGCAGGGTCAAATGGTGGTTCCATTCCCAGCTTTCCCAGGAATCTCCAAACTGTTTTCCAAATTGGCCGCACCAATTTGCAGTCCCACCAGCAATGTACAAGTGTACCCTTTTCTCCACATCCTCACCAGCACTTGTTGTTGTTTGACTTCATAGTGGCTGCCAATCTTACTGGAGTGAGATGGTATCTTAGGGTGGTTTTGATTTGCATTTCTCTGACTGCTAGAGATGGAGAGCATTTTTTCATATACTTGTTGATTGATTGTATATCCTCCTCTGAGAAGTGTCTGTTCAGGTCCTTGGCCCATTTGTTGATTGGGTTATTTGTTATCTTATTGTTCAATTTTTTGAGTTCTTTGTATACTCTGGATATTAGGGCTCTATCTGAAGTGTGAGGAGTAAAAATTTGTTCCCAGGATGTAGGCTCCCTATTTACCTCTCTTATTGTTTCTCTTGCTGAGAAAAAAACTTTTTAGTTTAAGTAAGTCCCATTTGTTGATTCTTGTTATTAACTGTTGTGCTATGGGTGTCCTATTAAGGAATTTGGAGCCCGACCCCACAATATGTAGATCAGAGCCAACTGTTTTCTTCTATCAGATGCAGAGTCTCGATTTGATATCAAGTTCCTTGATCCATTTTGAGTTAACTTTTGTGCATGGTGAGAGAAGGGGATTCAGTTTCATTTTTTTGCATATGGATTTCCAGTTTTCCCAACACCATTTGTTGAAGATGCTATCCTTCCTCCATTGCATGCTTTTAGCCCCTTTATCAAATATAAGATAGTTGTAGTTTTGTGTATTGGTTACTGTGTCCTCTATTCTGTACCATTGGTCCACCCGCCTGTTTTGGTACCAGTACCATGCTGGTTTTGTCACTATTGCTCTGTAATATAGTTTGAAATCTGGTATTGCTATCCCGCCTGCTTCACACTTCCTGCTTAGAATTGCTTTTGCTGGCTTTGAACTTGCAATCTTCCTGCCTCAGCCTACAAAGCTGCTGGGATTACAGGCATGCACCACTGTGCCTGGCCTCATTAAGTTTTCGTAAGAGAGAAGAAAGGCAATTTAGGCAGGTTAAAGAGGGAATTGGATGTAATCTGAAATCTGATTCAGGATATGAAGTTTTGGAAGCCAGTTGGAAATGATTCCTCAAAAACAGGATGAGAAAACATTTGGAAATATGGTTGATGCTCCACAGGGAGGACTAGTAGTTGATTAAATATGTTAATACAAATTCAAAGCTGGGAAGAAAGAGAAGGGTCTAGATACTAGACTAAAAGCTGTGACAGGATGGGATGCCATTGGTGGTATAGCAATTGGAGACCAGAGTTTCTTACACCAGGCATGTGGAGATAAAACATAGTCTCCAAGTAACTATAACATTTCAGGACATAATATTTGAATTCTAAAATGATAGTGAATGTCAACAAGTTAATAAGTGCCAATTGGGGTATAATGTGATTCACCAAATTTTCCTAACACATCAAATTTATTAGACCTTAGATATGATAAGACAGGAGTTATCAGGTAATCTGCACCAGTAATCTTGCTTCAAATTAATAGAGAATGTTATTTGGGGAGAAAAGGATGCTCACATCCATACCGACAGAGTGGTGTCTATTGTCACGGAAGGTCCCCATAAGACTTTGAGGATGTGAGGCTCACCTGAGGCACCTTCATATCCCAGCTCCTTTCCTATCATCCTCTGCAGTTTTCGCTAAAGACACCATTGTGTCTTAAGTCCATAAGGGTAATGTTGGTCAACTGGTGGCCTTCTTAGGTGTCCCTTTTTGAATGACTAGGTCAAGTGGTTTCTGTCCTCTTGTGAAGTCAATTCTTTACGTAGGGATATCTCCACTCGCAGGTTTGAAAGAATTTGGAAGTCAATTCTGTGTATCCCAGGCAGCCTGTGACAGTCGTAAGACATTTTTGTTTGCTTACTAGGCCCTCAAGACTGCCTCAGCAAACGATTTCATCTCTGAGATGCTTTAAAAATGACATCCATATCTTAAGTTTTATGGACATCTGTTAGGGTGGTTTTCAGTGCACTTTAAGCACATGACTTATCTGCACACAAACCTGAGCTGACAGGGAGAAGCCTGCAGCCTGCACTAAATGACAGAGTTAATCAGTAAGACATAGAGCCTAGAGCAGTGTCTTGGAAAAAGTCCATCTCACAAAGATCCCACAACACCATCAGAAAATTTCAATTTGCTATTTCAAATATATCAACATAATAGTGGGATGTTATTCTTTTTTCTGAATAGAGTGTTTTGACATAAGGTATTTGATAAATCTAGGATTTAATTTTCTTTGTCATTAGGTATAAGGTAGCTGGATAAGTAAGTGGGGCTCTAGGGGTTTGTGAGAACAGTTTTCAAGCTGGAAATAGGATCTGTAGGTGAAAGCTTTGTAACAGACATAGAGGGCTAATTAATCTAAAAAGTTGGATGGTATTTTCAAAACTAAATTTTTTTGTTGTAATGTAGACAGACCATATTTGGGATATACCTTTTCTATGTTGCCACAGAAATGTCCTCTCATGAAATGAATTAATACTTGTATTAGACATTAGTTAATGTACAGTGTTTAAAGGATAATACCCTTCTCTATTTTGAGTTCTGTAGGAAAAGGTGTTGCATTACAGGTGAGTCATGTGGTAGGTGACTTTTTTTTTTGATAGTTAATTTTCTTTTCCTTTTTTTTATTGGTTGTTCAAAACATTACAAAGCTCTTGACATCATATTTCATACATTAGATTCAAGTGGGTTATGAACTCCCATTTTTACCCCAAATACAGATTGCACAATCACATCGGTTACACATCCACATTTTTACATAATGCCATATTAGTCACTGTTGTATTCTGCTACCTTTCCTATCCTCTACTATCCCCCCTCCCCTCCCCTCCCATCTTCTCTCTCTACCCCATCTACTATAATTCATTTCTCTCCTTGTTTTTTCCCTTTCCCCTCACAACCTCTTATATGTAATTTTGTATAACAATGAGGGTCTCCTTCCATTTCCATGCAATTTCCCTTTTCTCTCCCTTTCCCTCCCAACTCATGTCTCTGTTTAATGTTAATCTTTTCCTCCTGCTCTTCCTCCCTGCTCTGTTCTTAGTTGCTCTCATTATATCAAAGAAGACATTTGGCATTTGTTTTTTAGGGATTGGCTAGCTTCACTTAGCATTATCTGCTATAATGCCATCCATTTCCCTGCAAATTCCATGATTTTGTCATTTTTTAGTGCAGAGTAATACTCCATGGTGTATAAATGCCACATTTTTATTATCCATTCATCTATTGAAGGGCATCTGGGTTGGTTCCACAGTCTAGCTATTGTGAATTGTGCTGCTATGAACATCGATGTGGCAGTATCCCTGTAGTATGCTCTTTTAAGGTCTTCAGGGAATAGTCCGAGAAGGGCAATAGCTGGGTCAAATGGTGGTTCCATTCCCAGCTTTCCCAGGAATCTCCATACTGCTTTCCAAATTGGCCACACCAATTTGCAGTCCCACCAGCAATGTACAAGAGTACCCTTTTCTCCACATCCTTGCCAGCACTTGTTGTTGTTTGATTTCATAATGGCTGCCAATCTTACTGGAGTGAGATGGTATCTTAGGGTGGTTTTGATTTGCATTTCTCTGACTACTAGAGATGGTGAGCATTTTTTCATGTACTTGTTGATTGATTGTATGTCCTCCTCTGAGAAGTGTCTGTTCAGGTCCTTGGCCCATTTGTTGATTGGGTTATTTGTTATCTTATTGTTCAATTTTTTGAGTTCTTTGTATACTCTGGATATTAGGGCTCTATCTGAAGTGTGAGGAGTAAAAATTTGTTCCCAGGATGTAGGCTCCCTATTTACCTCTCTTATTGTTTCTCTTGCTGAGAAAAAAACTTTTTAGTTTAAGTAAGTCCCATTTGTTGATTCTTGTTATTAACTGTTGTGCTATGGGTGTCCTATTAAGGAATTTGGAGCCCGACCCCACAATATGTAGATCAGAGCCAACTTTTTCTTCTATCAGACGCAGAGTCTCTGATTTGATATCAAGTTCCTTGATCCATTTTGAGTTAACTTTTGTGCATGGCGAGAGAAGGGGATTCAGTTTCATTTTGTTGCATATGGATTTCCAGTTTTACCAACACCATTTGTTGAAGATACTATCCTTCCTCCATTGCATGCTTTTAGCCCCTTATCAAATATATGGTAGTTGTAACTTTGTGGATTAGTCTCTGTGTCCTCTATTCTGTACCATTGGTCCATCCGCCTGTTTTGGTACCAGTACCATGCTGGTTTTGTTACTATTGCTCTGTAGTATAGTTTGAGGTCTGGTATCACTATACTGCCTGATTCACACTTCCTGCTTAGAGTTGCTTTTGCTATTCTGGGTCTTTTGTTTTGCCATATGGATTTCATGATTGCTTTGTCTATTTCTACAAGAAATGCCATTGGGATTTTGATTGGCATTGCATTAAACCTATAGAGAACTTTTGGTAATATCGCCATTTTGATGGTGTTAGTTCTGCCTGTCCATGAACAGGGTATATTTTTCCATCTTCTAAGATCTTCTTCTATTTCTCTCTTTAGGGTTCTGTAGTTTTCATTGTATAAATCTTTCACCTCTTTTGTTAGGTTGACTCCCAAGTATTTTTTTTTTTGAGTATATTTTGAATGGGGTGTTTTTCCTCATTTCCGTTTCAGAAGTTTTGTTGCTGATATACAGAAATGCCTTTGATTTATGCGTGTTGATTTTATATCCTGCCACTTTGCTGAATTCATTTATTAGCTCTAATAGCTTCTTTGTAGACCCTTTTGGGTCTGCTAGGTATAGAATCATGTCCTTTGCAAATAGTGATAATTTAAGTTCTTCTTTTCCTATTTTTATGCCTTTAATTTCTTTCGTCTAATTGCTCTGGCCAGTGTTTCGAGAACTATATTGAATAGAAGTGGTGATAGAGGGAATCCGTGTCTTGTTCCAGATTTTAGAGGGAATGCCTTCAATTTTTCTCCATTCAGAATGATGCTAGCCTGAGGCTTAGCATAGATAGCTTTTACAATGTTGAGGTAAGTTCCTGTTATCCCTAGTTTTTCTAATGTTTTGAACATAAAGGGATGCTGTACTTTGTCGAATGCTTTTTCTGCGTCTATCGAGATGATCATATGGTTCTTATCTTTAAGTCTATTGATGTGGTGAATAACATTTATTGATTTCCATATATTGAACCATCCTTGCATCCCAGGGATGAATCCTACTTGATCATGGTGCACAATTTTTTTGATGTGTTTTTGTATCCGAGGTAGGTGACTTTTCACTGATGGCAAATTTTCAACATTTAAAGGTAGATTTCCAGATTTATCTGGAGTCATGTATGGTAAATTAATCAAATGGTCAATTTCTGGACATACTGTTTTGTGTCAAAAAAAGATGGAAAGAAGAATATATTGAAGGAAGGAAAGACCATTTAAGGATGAAATAAGGACAATTTTTACTCATTTATAAATTGAAATTCTCTCTTTAAATTCCAAATGCCAATAGCATTTGCTTTTTGACTCCTTCTAAAAGAATTCTGTGTTGGCAGCAAATATTTGAATATGCAGGTTCTAGTATGCTTGTCCCTAATAGGTTTCATTGTTCTGCAGTCAGATCTCATGCTTATGAATTACTTAATCTAAGCTGTCACTTTTCAATCATTATTTCAGTAATGAAAACCACAATGTATATACAATTATAACATTACTGATAGTAGAAATTGTAAGTGTAATTTTTTTTCCATATATGAAATTGAGAATTTATAAAACATCAAATCAAATAATTAGAAAGTAGGGAGAGATCAGGTAGGAATATTTTCCTTTATTTCTCGAAGGATAGTTGTGTTTTATGACCATATTCATTAGGGTCGAAAATACCATTTATGAAAATATGAAGGTAAAATCAAAAATTATTTTTCTGACCTTAAAATCAAGGTTATATTGGGGATGTTCATACCTACAGTCATGCTGTGCCAAGTTGGAGCTCCCGCCAGCTGGCCATGATGCCTCCCCTAGCCTGGCAACAGTGAATGGACAGTTGCTCCCAGCCTTCCTTCTCTGCATCACACTGCTGGTCATCAAGATGGACAAGGTGGTAGTTATCACAGGCCAGTGAGACTGCAGAAGAAGGCTTTTGCCAGCCCTGAAGATGCCCTGAGACATGGGCCTCAGTATTGTTGGAATGACGCTGACATGGAGCATTGTCTCAGAGCCTACCAGAATTACATGGAAACCATCTATGTCTTTCTTGGCCTCATCTACACTTTCCTGGGGCCTGATCCTTTTATTGCCTGGATGTACTTCCTCATCTTCTTCCTGGACCACATGGTGCCCACTGTAGTCTACCTGGGAAGGTGCTGGCACCTATCCCCTCTGTATCCTACACCCTGGCCCAATTTCCCTGTGCCTCCATGGCCCTGTAGGTCTTCTGGGAAGCAGCACAGCCGCCGGGGACTAGCAGCTTACACCTCCTCACTTCTATGGGCAAGAGCTGCCATGGCTGTCCCTGGAAACCCAGTATCCTTTCCAGATGCGGACGGGCTTCAGGTCCTGGCTCCTACAACCTGCTGGGCTTGTGGATCCTTGAGCTCTGAGGGTCTGTGTGTGTGTGCGTGTGTGTAGGTGCGCGCGCGCGCACACACACATGTGTGCATGTATGTTCATGTGTGTGTATGTGTTTTCTTAGCTTTGTAGATTCCTGGATGAAGTAGCCCATTTCAGGATTGCTTAAAAAAAAAAAAAAAAACTTTCAGCTCAACAATGGCAGTAACCTCACTCCATCCCCCTTCTTGGGTGAGAATAGGCAAAGGAAACTGTTCAGGATTCCTGAACCTAACCAATGTCCAGTCCAGGGCTGAGATATGGACTTCACAGACCCATCTCAGAAAGGCTGGCCCAGCTGATCTGGAGGAAGGTTTAGCCTTCTCTGTTTTAGAATGGCTGCCAGGAGGGTTTCAGGAATGGCCAAGCCTGGGGGAGGGGGCTAGTCCCTTCATAAGAGACAGGGCCTGGGGGCAAGGCAGGCTGTTTGTGGAGAGAGTTTACTTAGATAGGACCAGATTATGCTTCTTTGTTCCCTGCAAACAGTTCCTTGCCACTTGCCCCAAATGCATTTGGTGTATCCTTCTCTGGCTCAGGTATGGATGGGAGGGTCCACAGTGAGGGCAGCCTTCTCTTCTAAGGCTTTAGTTCCTCCAAAGGGCTGTCAGTCAAGGACAATGGACTTTTAGTGACCAACCACTAAATGGAACTTTCTAGCTCCTTCAGTGTCTGTGAAGTTTGAACACTGCAAATGTCCACCCTTATGGGGAATCATGTGTAATCATGTGTGTGTATCCTAGACTCTTATCTTGAGATATGTGTGATGGGTTTTTGTCATTAAACAGCAGTGTCTAACCTGTGTGGCCACAAAAAAAAAATTCAAGGTCATATATTTTTTTCTCAATACATTGGACAACTCTAGACTCAAGTAGTATCAGTTATATATTTTTTCTCTCTTTCTACTAATATCTTATTTACATTTAAGCTTCTTTCCCACCACATCAGATTACCATCAGTGAGAATGTCTCAAAATAGCTTTCCCAGTTAGAGAAAAACAAATAAAATACTGAGAGCTGATTGAATGACTGCTTAGTGACTGTCTATTGGAGTCTAGCCCATGGACAAGAAGAATATGGTAGCAAAAGTGGCACCACATAAATGATTATCAGTGGAAAAAAATGTCACACATCATGTGGCCTTTGTCTGTTAATTCAATGTGATGCACTTGAGTGTAAAAATAATGGGGTCTGTCAGCCTTTTTAATTATCTATGCTTGTTCTTGAAGTCAGAATTGTGAAATGCCTCTGAACCACCTGATTTAATGGGCTGTGTTAGAGCTTTATATACAAGTCCCTGAACAAGGAGTTGGTGATCCCAAGGCAAACTTCTCTGTATTTAGGAATGTTATACTGAGCTGGATTCACATAATAGCAACATTGGCTATATGGGATAATCCATCCAGATGGATAGGATAATCTATCTCTCAGTAGTGGGTTTCTTTAGCAGAGTAGGACAAATTTCCGGTTGTTTTGATGCCTGGGGCACTTCTCTGTCTCATATTGCCTCTGTTTGTACATGGTCCTTTAAATATACTGTATTTAGGTTTTTAATGGTGGATGCAGATTAACCTGTTAAAACTACTCCCATGTGCTTCTTTGATGTATTCTTCTTTGGTGTATTCTTAGAAAGCAAGAAGACAAGTTAGCCAGATAGAAGCCTCAGAATGTTCTAATGGGACATCTTTAAGAGAGAGATGTTTGTAAATGAGATAATGTGCAGAAAGACCTGACTGCTGGGGGAGATTATTTCTTTCATTCTTCAAATAAACTGATCTGTGGGTGTATGCACACACATGTGCATGAGTGATAAATTTTTACTATGAACTTGTAATAGGCAAAGGACTTCTTTCTTCCTTCATAGCTTCCCTGGATCTTGGCACTATGTGAAGTACCCAGAAACTCTGTTATACATGTTTATGGAGAGGTAGATGTTTTAGTAAAAATGCATAAAGATTGGGATGAGAAGCCTGGGTTTTATTTCTCTTTGATGTTTGTTAGCTGTGTGACTTTAGGCAAGTCCTCTCTGCATTTGTTTCTTACCTCCAAAAGAATTAGAAAATCTTTTCTACATTATGTTATTCTATTTGAAGATCAAATTGGGTTATGGAAATAGTGATAACATGCTTTATAGATGTTCAGTGTTTTTGTCACTCTTGTATTATTAATTAAATAAACTTTAAGCTATGTTCTAGTCCTGTAGATTTTTTATATTATGATGATACTTCTTACAAAGTTCAGGAGAAATTTTGATGCTAATGTTTTCTGTGCATTTGCATATGTATATAGTATCCAAGCAATGTTAACGTCTTAAAAAATAATTATTATTATAAAGGAATGAGAGTTAGAAACTTGATGTCAAAACCAGGTCCATATGCCATGTAAGAGTGATGCAACCATCGAATAAGATGAAGACCATAATTTACATAGCTTCTTCCCTTTGTAACTGGATTGATAATCAGCTTTAGCTCTGCCATTTAAATACAGGTATTAGGGTCATGGACTATTAGTGAATACATACAATAACGCTCTCTCCTTTACTTTTTAACAATGAAAGCTAATTGTTCAGTTGGCCGTGGGACATGGGGTAAGTCAGTTAATCCACTTCAGCTTTATCATTTAAAGGGAGCAGTGACAGTGAATGATTTCTAATGCTTTATGTAGTTCTGAAAAGATTTTGTGTGTCTAGGAGTATTTCCTAAGTAAATTATACTGTGCTTTCCACACCAGAAAAAGTATCAAATTCAGATATCTAAAATGTCTCTGCTCCTGTGAGCCAGTTATTCTTATATTTGCCTATTCACTTGTTCTTATATCTCTTATCATAGCCTCTATCGTGTTAATTTATTTATTTTCCTGGTTAAGGGTTTGATGTTTTACAAGATCGGAGTCTGTCTTGATCACAGATAGGTGACCAGTGCCTAGAACAGTGAGTGACTGGCACATAATGGGGAATTTAATGAATATTTGTTAGGGGAGGGAGGGAAGGAAGAAGGGAAGGAAGGAAGGAAGGAATTCAGCTGTCTCCTGAAGGTAGCCTCTTTATTCTTTGAAATAACTTCACTAGGAGTCCAATAGATTGAATCTACCATTTATGTAAATGAATCAATAGAGAAAAAATACAGAGATTCCTTAAAAATTAAAAATAGAACTATCATAAGATCCAGCAATATCATTGCTAGGTATATACTCAAAGGAAATGAAATCAGCCTGTTGAAGGCACATCTGCACTTCCATATCTGTTGCAGCACTGTTTATTATAACCAAGAGATGCAAACAACCCAAGTGTCCATCAACTGTTGTGTGGATAAAGGAAATACAACAGGGTATTATATATACACAACAGGGAACTATTTAGCCATAAAAAAGAATAAAGTCCTACCATTTACAACAGCATGGATGGAACTTGAGGTTGTTATGTGAAGAAAGCCAGGCACAAAAAGATAAGTATTGCTGCATGACCTCACTCATATATGGAATCTACAAAAGTTGATCTCATAGAAGTTGGGTGTAGAATGGTGGTTACCAGAGGCTGGGGAGATCAGGAGGGAGGGAAGGAGGAGGAAAGGCTAATTAATTGGCATTAAGTTACAGTTAGATATGAGTAAGAAGTTCTGGTGTGCTGTAGATAACAATAATGTATTGTACATTTCAAAAGGCCAGGAGAAAGGATTTTGAAAGTTTTCACCATAAAGAAATGATAAGTGTTTGAGAAGATGGTTTAACCTGATTTAAACATTATAAAATGGATACATGTATTAAAATATCACATTACCCTATTAGTATATATAATTTTTATGTTTTTAATGATCAACAAAAACCAAATTTAAATTAAGAAATTAAAGCAATAATTCTAATGCTAAAGAAAGAATAGAGGAAATTATTAAATATTTGCTTCCTATGTATGAGAACCATCTATACTTTTTTTATGATGTCAGTACTTCACCTAATTAATCGTAGAATTTTCATCAATAAGTTCTTTAGGTACTTGCTCTTTTTAACTCTTAAATCTAATTAATCATTTTGTTCTGAAAATTTATGATTGGTTTTCATACTTGAGTACAAAATAATGCCTAAGTAATTTTATATCTTGTAAATATATTTTTATTATTTTCATCATTTTCCTATGATAGAAGAGTTTATCACCATTAAATGTAAATTTTAAATTTTAAAATTCATATGAAAAGTGATATATCTTTAAATTTCCTACTGAGAGAGTAGAATATTATTCTTCCATACCTCACATGCATGCTTTCCTATAACATGGAAATGTCTTCAGGTCTTGGCATTTACCTTTTGTGAACTAAGTCATTTCTTGCTTCAACATACATATTCAAGTTAAGGTTGATCTAGGTACAACTTTCTCAGTTTTAAATTTGTTAGGAAGATAGCCCTTTTCTTGAAGGACATTACACAGTGAGTTTCACCAATAGATCTTGTCTCCCAGTGAAGTCAACGCTTTGGCATTAGGGAAAAAAAATCAAATTGATTTGGAATACAGGATCATGAATATCAGTGACTATAGAGCCTGTTATTCCTTGTTCCAGGACTTTCTAATAGCATTCTCTTGAAAAATTCAAGTGGATATTATCTTTTGTTGTCCTTATTGTTTATATGCAACATGAGCTAGTTTTTCCAAAAATGTTAATTTCCTCTATGAACTTATCTTTTTTTTTTCCACTGAGAAGCTGTGTGAAGTGTGTCTATCATGGTCTGTTGGAGGCAAACTTTGCACCTTTTATTGTGACTTGTTCCCTAGCAGATCTGGGAACCATTCCTGAATAGTAGAGCTAAGCCCATTTGTGTTTCATAGTTAGGTTAGGTTAGGTTACAGTTAACTAAAGGGCAAAGAAAAGCCAGTAAGACAGTAAGAACACCAGTTTTAGTGATGTGGTAGGAAAACTAGGAGGGAAAGAATTTGCTTCTGGTTGCCTGCAAGATGTTTGTTGTGCCTTGGCTCCTGTGGGCCAAGTACTCTTCAGTACACCCTTGCTGTGCAGCAAGAGTTGAATGAGAGACTCATCACAGACTTCTCCCAGTATCACACATGTAGCTATATATATATTTCTGTGATATGTTTATTTTGACAATTCTTGAACTGCAATACATTGCATATTAATTGTGTACAACTGGTTTTGAATTGTCTTTAAAAAGGTGCAAATTATGGTTTCAAAGTGACCTGAGAGAGGTGCAAATGAACGTTAGCACAACATTTCAAAAACAGAATTATTTAAAATATATGCACATAGACATGAATTCAGAGTCAGTCTACTTCATTTTTTGGTTGGAGGTTTATTGCCTTAAAATGGGAAATAAATGTGTGAATTCTATCAAGGGTGTGAAATTCTCCATTTGTGCAGACTGGAAACTTGGTAATAATTATGAATAGAGCAATAGCAGAAATTATACAAAAGTTTAACAACATTTTAATTTTAAATGTAAGTATTCTGGGGAAGAGTTTAGAATCTGCTTGGAGACAATTTCCTACTGTCTTTGATATTAAAGAGTTAGTGCTTTTCAAAAAGCCTACAAATGCTAATGTTCTTATGGTTTTAAAATAGAAAACAGCATTGACTAATCTTTTCTATTTCTAAAGCTGCTCATTCAAAGTGTGTCTGAAGCTGATAAACCCATGAGCCCCAACTTAACCCAACCTAAACGAAACTTAACCTTTCTCTGTTCTCACATCAGTGGACAATGGGCCTCAGCTGCAGGGAGCTTTCGAGAAGCTTGCCCAATCTCCAGGCCAGCTGGAAGGCCAGGCTTCCCTACTTTCCAGCCAAATAGACGCTTGGCACCAAGTTTCCCTAGGGCAGAGGTTTGAATGAAGCCTGGATTTTGAAGTATCTATCCCTCTAGGTTGATGTCACCGGGAGTCCAAGACCCCTCTTTCATTAACTGGCCTCTCACATAGATGGCAATGATGAGAAAAAACAGCCAACCGCTAAAACAGTTGGTTCTTTTTTATTATTTGCAATTTCATCTATTTGCATGAGAGCCTGGCAGCATATGGCCTGATGAATTAAAAAAAAACAAAACCCTGTAAACTCTCATCTACTAGCCAGAGCCTCCAGCTCATGGCATTAGCAGTAGCTAGTGTGCTCCACCTGCCACTTGTCTAGAGGGTGGGGGCATAAACTGATGACCTACTAGGTTTCCATAGCCAAAGAGTGCTCAGCTAATGCCATGATTTAATTCCTAGGAGTACAGTCAGAAATGGCTAGAAGTGGCAACACCCATGGTTTCGATAGTAAATCTGATTGGCAAGCTACCTGCTCTCAGTCTTACCTAATATTCTACACTAATTATGCCCCATCAAGCCAGCAGGAATAGTGAGGGAACAGAGTGCTTCTAATCTCTCACATACAGGCCAGTTATGAGTAGAAATGCATTGGGATGTACACTCTCATCATCATTCCATACTAACAGAGAATAGCAGTCAATCTGGGAAAGAAGCAAATGTCTGTGCAGTTCATTTATTTGCTTAATTACTTTTTATATATATTTACTTTGAAATTACTTTTCAAAGTCAAATATATATATATATGTATATATATATATATATATATGTATATATATATATGTATATTCTAGATTTTTGTATTTCTGAATTGGCTATTTTCTTAAACCATCAACTTGGAGAAACAGAATTTATTTTATGCTGTCTTTTGAGAACTAAACCTTTCTTTGCCTTAAACATTTGGGTTAATACTTCATAAACTGAGCCATATATCTTTTTCCCCTTTCAAATTATGTGTTGTTAACAATGATTATATATGTCAATAAATGATACAAATATGCAAACAGAAACAATGTACAGACTTCCATTAATTAAACAGATTGACATGAAAATTTAAAAAGTCATCTTGAAATTCAATCTCAGTGTGCTAATGAACACATTTTGATCTAGTTTAGAAATGGTTTTATTTTCTTGCTTTTTAAGATGGCTGAACACGTATATACTAATTACATGTAGTCAGCATTGCCAGTGACCTTAGAAAGGAAGAAATTAATGGGGGAAGAAAGGGTTCTATGACCTTATCAAATGAGGGATTTTCCTGATAAGCCACAGAAGACACACCTAGCCTTGTGAGATTGGGCACATTAGACAATTTATAATACTGAGCACAATACTTAGTAAATGCTAGGTATTATTATCTCACTAAATTCTTAAAATACTTCATAAGACAGATATGGGGATATTAAAAATATTTAATACTAGTAGGACAAGGGCACTGACCAATCAGAATGCAGCATTGAAGGAGAATTTCAGAAGCCTCTCCAACTCTTGAGGGGTTACTGAATTTGATGAGGTCTGGAGGATCCTGATGTAGAATGGGACAAGGGGACTGGTGGAATTTGGGGAGCAGCTCTTTATGAGTGTATGGAAGTACTTCACTCTTCACTAACCAGCATGGTAATACCTCCATGTGCTGGCTGAAAGCAATCCTGGGGCAAGCATTATTTTACAGATGAAGACCTTGTGGCTTAGGATAATTAACTTGTTTAAAAATCATATGGTTACTAAGAGGTAGAGTCAGGATTTGAATCCATATCTGTCTCACTTCAAATGATCTCTTTTGTTTTATACCATGTCACTGCTATAATGTTTCCTTGATTTTTTTTTTGCTCTGACAAGTTAAATCCATTTTTTTTTCTTGCTGAGGTTGTCTCTCAATAGTGTGTAAAGACACCAGATAAACCATAGTGAGTGAGTCATAAAGGTTGACAGAGAACAGCAAAAACAAAAACAAAACAAAACAAAACTCAAACACCCTCTCTATTTCAAACTCAGTTGGGTCTTTGATATAGGAGTGGTACATGTTTTTACATGTAATTTGTGGTTAATAAGTTTCCTGAATTAAAATAAGATCTTTATCATTATACTTCTATATAGAAAGATGCAGTTGCAGATATTAATGCCATCTTTTTAGTTAAGATGCGATTGTAGGTGAGAGCAAGATATTCAACTGTTTTTTAAAAATGCATTATTATTTGTTTTCAGCTGGTATAATTTAGTTTAACTGATAAGTGAGCAAGTTTTACTTAAATTCAAAATGTATAACTAAAGCTTAAACTTTGAAGAACACTTCAAGGTTTAAAGTTTTCATGTAAAGAAATGAAATTTTTATTAAGAGCTGTTCCATGGTTGATTTCTTCCTAAGGAAATAAAGAGAGTTTACAAAGAAATTGCAAAGTGATGATAATCAAAATCTCTTCCTTCTTATGGGACCAACCAAAATAAGACTATAGGTACACTAAAATGTATGACCACATTCTATTTAGACACACAAGTTCAAGAAAACTGATTTGACTAGGTAAAACGTAGATGCAAACAGTCTCTAGTGTATGAACAGATATAATTTCAAATGTTTATTTATAATTCAATATTTTCAAACTTTGTATGTAAATTTCCAAACTAATGAACTGAAATGGGAACAGGTTTGTCCTAATTTTGACTAGGTAAAATTTATTTCACCTATAATGTACCTTAAGTATAGAACTAATTATGTTTTCGGTCATATTCTCCTCATATATTGTTCATAAGGGAATAACATGAATTTTCTGTAACAGACTTGCACTCAGACTTCTAGTTCTGACACAAAACCAACCCAGAAAACCATAGTCTATGTCACATCCTCCCATATTTTATCAGGAATAAACCAAGTTCGTTAAACAAGAGACTAAAGGGTAAAGTTATTTGTTTAGATTTTCAGTGTGGTTCTAGGAAAATAAAAACACAGGTGCTCCAAATTTAGCACATTGTAGCACATCGAATTTAAGAATTGGAGGAGCTTTAGGAATTAAAAGGTCAACATGTCTTTTTAATCTGAATAAGCCAAATGACAATTCTTTCTTCTTCTTCATTTAGTTCATAGACACAGGTTAGAGCCAAAAAATGTCCACACCTATTTCTGGCACATTTTCCTTGTTGGTATGGCAGATGCTAGCTATATAGCAAGAACCACAGCATATTTGAAGGGACCCTACCAAGAAATACTCATATTACACTACAGCCCTTTTAATGAAGAATCCATTCTGTTACCAGGGGTGCAAATAATGGTTCCCAGACAATAAATATATCTTAAAGAAGGCTTGCTTTTTTTTCTTCAAAAATGCAGTCTGTTATAAAAGGCTTTTATAAAAGACTTTTTAAGTTGAAAACATATTAAAAAAAAAAGCAGAACTCTAAAGAAAATTCAGCGGTCAGAATGATTCACTACTCAGTGCGTAGGTATAATGAAACACTTAGCTTCCTGATGTTACCCTGGTGTTGACTTCTCAGTTTTAGTGTTCACAGGAGAACCTGGACTTGATGTCTGAAGTTGCCGGCTCCACAGGAAACCACCTCCCTCTGCTGCTTGCTTTCTCTTGAGCCAACACCCAAAGCCACCATCAGTGTCATGGGGATGAGACTTTTCAAGGTAAGTGAAAAGAAAACAGGAACAAATGTATTTTCACACAGAATTTGCTGAAGGCCTTGGCTCATAGTAGGAAGTACTGCCTCACAGGGAACCCTGTTTGGGGTGTGGAGGGACATACAGCCCTGGTTTATGTGGAATCATATATGGTGTGAGTGAAATGACACAGATCCCCCTTCCCAAGTGCCCTATCTAAGATGGAAGCGGGTTATGTTGTCTAGACTAGAGGAAATGCTTATTATTTTTTTTTTTTTTTAGGGAAGGTTATCTGAATTTTAAAAGCAAATGATCGCTGGAAAAAGAGAATAACTAACATTTTATTGACTGCTTGGCTTTTAAAAGGCGTTTCTCCTCTTTCTTTTTGTTTAATTTAAAACGTCTCCTTTTAACCCCAAGATGCAATTAAAACTTAATTTGTGCCTTATTACCTAGCAGGTATCCGTTGGCTTTTATTTATTATTTTCTCCATTAGGAGTTTTAAACTTGAGGTGGAATTAATATCTCTTCTATGATCTTTTATAGTCTTCTTTTTCACATATATGAGTGTTTCATAATCCTCTAAAAATACCATAAGTTTTAATGTAATATGGATTTTTACTATATTGTAAATATTAGATTATTAAGAGTTCCTTAACCCCTTTTCATGAGAAGGCAACACAGACTTGAATAGATATTTGTGGTTCTTATTCTTCAAGGATTTGCCTCTCCTTTTGTGCTTTTTTCTAGGCTGTTCCCACTTTCTTCTTCTTCTTCCCTGGCAGAAGGTAAAAACATCAGTTTAAGATGATGAAACCAGAAGTTCTGAGAAAAGTTTGTACAGCAATGACAAAGGCAAGCTCCTTTTACTTTGATTTTTACCCATTTATACATATTTATTGACTTAAGTTGCTTTATCACAATGATACTCAAAAGCCAACAATAGAAACCATCTTAGAATTTTGAGTTGTGATCTTTTCCCTGGCTAGTGATATGTGGTACCATGCTCTCATGATGCTCAGCAGAGGAAGTGAGCTGCACTCCCTGGCATCTGTGCACGGAGAGGATAAACAACTGTCATCTGCATTTGATTGTTAAGCTATGGTATTTGGTAGGTTAGGGGTACCAAGTACATTTTGAATATATGAATAAATATATGGGTTTACCAAGAAATAACCTCATTGTAAGCCAAGGAGCATCTGTATTTATAAGACCATTTCCTTCCAACCTAGAGAATTCTAGCTCATGTTGATACCTAAGTTTTAGCAACTTATCCTATCCAATGCTTTGTGTTGACATAGCCACTCTGACGTCTTCAGTTCTATCCTTGGCAACTATTATTCCAGAGCCCATTGTATCTGAGATTACACCAGAATTTCATCTTTTCTCAGCCTGAGATATTTTTTCACTGTGAAACTCTTACCCACTGGCAGATCTAATTTCTAGATCTCTCTGGGTTTGACAGATAAGATAAACTAACAAGAATATTTTGCATTTGTATAGCTTTCATATACAAATATTTTATTCTCATAGGCCCATTTCAAGTTATGAGTAGATTTTGAAAAGCAAACTCAAATGACTGACAAATAACTGTTAGGAGTCTGGACCAGCCTATCTGTGTTCTTGGACTGCCCATGATCATTGATTTCTTATAGAAGTGTGATTGCAGTAGTCTTGGGGGAGACAAATCTGACAGTGTCTGTGAATATTTACTGTGACATTTTCTAAAGTTCCTTCCAAGCCTTGCATCACCTGGATCCTGGCCAGAGTGTCTGTCTGACATCCTGGCTTGCTTCTCGCTCACTGTGCACCACCCATGATTGGCTGTCCCCATGGGTTCTCAATCACGTTTGCTCTGTTCTTGGAACTTTGACGCTGGCTACTCTTTCTGCCTGGATTGCTCTTAACACTCCTAATGGTTTACTCCTGCAAGTTGTTCAGATTCCTGATCAAATGTCTTCTCAAAGAGGTCTTCCTTGATCACCCCATCCAAAGTGTAAAGTAAATTCCCTGTGCCTTTCTATTTCCTTATTTAGCCTCATAAAAATATAACATTATGTTACATATTAAACTACTGCCTTTCTCCACCATTAGAATAGATATTCTGTGAGAGTAAGAACTCCTTTTTTGCCCCCCTGCTCTATTCCTAGATTTGAATAGTACATAGAGGGCTTTAAATGAAAACCTACTGCATGAATGAATTGTTTGTTGTAGCAAATGAACAAAAATATAAGCAAAAAGAATACCCATTGGCAGGAGAATGGTTGGATGAATTGTGCTCTATTGATAACATGCATTATTACACAGTTACTGAGAAGAATGCATTAGATATGTATTGCGAGATTTACAAAAATTATTATTAAGGAAGAAGTGCAGACATAATAGAGTGTATATAATTAAACTATGACTAATTATCTACTTTCTAGTTATCTATCTTTCTATGTATCTGTTTACACTTGACTACATGAAAATAGGTTTTGGTGGTTACGCACTCATTTGTAGGCATTGCTATGTAGGGAAAATTGTGCTGGGCGATTGTTGAGCAGGATTTGGATAAGGGAATCAGAGGGCTAAAGGTTGGCTGAAAGGGGATAGCTAGATAAACTTTCTTTACAACAACTTAATTCAAATTTTTCTTCACTCCTGAGAGTGACAATCTCTGACTCCTAGTAACTGACTGATTTGGCCCTCACTAATTTCTCTCCTTTGAAGTTCCATGTTGATGCTCCAGCAGGCTGAAGCACAGGTTCCAGACAGTATACTTAAGCCTTGTCTTGACTACCACTTGCAATCTCTTTGCATTCTAAAATTTATTTGTCTTTTACTGATTGATGTACTTTACTTTTGTTTGTCATGCAATTGAGTTCCTGATGTTCTTTGGGCTGTTGCCTTTCATTTTTTAGGGGGTTCTGCAGAAGGACTACAAAACTGATCCTAGAAAATGTAGGCTTTTGTAGTTTACTAGGGCCCATAAAATCCCTAAACCAGAAGTGTGCCTGGGAGGACAACAACACTAAGTCTGTGGTAACATGCTCCACATGCATAAAGGGAGGTCAACAGGGCCCTCTGATAGGCAGTTTGGGAAGCACTATTGTTAGAAAGAGTAAATATTCTGAAAATAAAATGGTATTGTCTCAAAAGCATAAGAAGGCAGAGGCAAAGTAATATGGTTTGAATAATTCATAATACAGTTAATGCCCCCAAACCCACATTTTAGGGTAAGAATGAGTTAATTCATTTTATCATAGCTTTCAGTCACAAAAATTTTCATATTCACTAGTATTGGTTAGTTTTCCATCAGCTCTAAGGACAGGGTTGTGTACCTTTTCCACTGTTATTGGATGGTAATTTTCAGGCATCTGTCTACACTTTAAATGAAATAATTTAGATACTGGTTCTAAACTTAAGCTTCCTGAAAGCAAGGAAAAAATCCCATAGTGATTTAAATTTGAGAAAATACAGTGGTTTTGCAACAATATGTTTGCTATTTCTATCTTTATAGTGTTTTTTTCTTATTACTATTTTAAAGAGGAATGGTACAACTTGAGAAGAATACTAAAAAGTATTCTAGTGCAATAAGAAACTGGACCAATCCATAATGTCACAAGCCATTGTGGACATTATAAAATTAGTTTGAAAATAATGTTTTCTAAGAGAAGAAAAAGATATCTAAACCTTAAAGTGGGGGAAAAAATCCTAAGAAACTATTTTTCTGAGATTTAGACTTTGAATGATTTTTCACATCAACATATTTATAAAACCAAATTCTTTCCTTTTCTCATAAGTGTATATATGTAATTGAAGAAGAGAATTAGGGGACAGTGATAGATTAATGCAGTGTAAGAATTCTGAATTTCTAACACATGTGCTTAATAAGCACCAAATGGCAAAAAATCATAATGGTTTGTAATTGTTTTCTTTCATGATGCACTCTGGATTTTGACATTCACTTATTTAGGGCAGAAGCCTTTTAATTATGTGAACTGGCAGAGCTCAAAAGAAACATGTAAATAAAGAACTGCAAATACCCTTTACAATATTCTTTTTTAAAAGCAGGATGGAAAGAAATAAGCAGTATATAGAGGATATGTCAGCTTCATGACTGACCTTTCACTGTCTGTTGCTTCAGGTTGCTTGTGTGTGTGTGTGTTCAGCAGTATCATTTTCAAAATTAGACTTCTTGAATCAGGAAAACATGCTAAAAGCTCACATTTTAGAATTGTGGGGAAAGTTTGCACCAGTCAATGAGTTGAGAAGCTTACTTTCATTATTAATATGCAACAGTAATTCCAGTTGTGTTCTGATAAAAGTCAATATAGATATTAGTCATCAGCTCCACAACTCTTGATGAGACAGGTTTCTACAGAAAAAAAAAATATGCCCATAAGTACAGATATTAGACATGACCTGAGTAACTAAAGTCAATATAGATATTAGACATCAACTTAGTAACTTTTGACAAGATAGGCTTCTACACAGAAGACTCTGGTACTCTAGGGTTTTACTTAACTGTAAAATCTAACATCTTTACCCTTTTTAAAACAAACATTTTGAAACTTAAAACATAATTAAATAGTGTGCTCCAATCTTATTAGTAGAGAAAATTAGTAGTAGAAAATATATTGACTGATTGAAAAGGCCTTTCATCCTGGACACTGAGGGTCACCTCTGGCAAATGTTAGTTACAGTAATTGAAATGAAGATCTTAGCCAGCTGTTCCCTGTACCCTATTATAAATGTGCCTTCCAAGCAGTATGCTCAGAGGCTTACTGATAGACAGCTATGGAACGTGGTGCTCCTTCTAAAGGTCTTCACCTACCAACTTTATATTCATAATTGCTCCATGAAAATTTATAATTTTCTTTGCTTGTTAAAATTACATGAATATAATTCATTTTTAGTAAAGCTTCACCAGATAATACTAAATAGAATGGCTTTCTTTTTTAACTGTACATATGTACTGTTGTTATCTGCTACTTTATGAATCTAAGAACACACCGAGAGATGAATAATTATAAAAATAATTTTGCTTACAGACCTTGCAAAATGTTTTCAGATATAAAAATTATCACAAAACTAAAAACAGTATGTTACTAGAAGCAGAATTAACAATATGCAAGTGTTTTTACACATGAATATGGAAATTTTAAGCATATTAAAATTCTTAACTTGAAATCTATTATGTATAGTAAAACTTTTAATATTTTATTTTATGACACACATGTATTTTAATATTTTATTTTATGATGCACATGTATTATATTCATTTAATGTTAATTTCTATACTATCTCTTAATCCCTTTCATACTATCTTTTAATCCCATTATCCTTTGTGTTCTCCCTATCTCTCTTTCTCTCTTTCTCTCTCTCTCTCTCTCTCTCTCTCTCTCTCTCTCTTTCCTTGGGCACACTTTTTTTTTTCTTTTCCAAATGCAAATATGGGCTATTTTGATAAAAAATTAAAATTTGATATACATATAAAACTTCAGATTATGACTCCCATAAGCATTAACATTTTATTTAAAAAATACAAAGAAAGTATTCTTAAGACATTTTAAAAAATTTTTAAAAATTGATTGATTATATAAGCTAATCAATGATTACATGACATATGGGTATGAAGTAGTAAACACATTTATTACAAACTATGATTTAGATGAAAAATTTGGCCAGTGAATACTCATTTTAAAAAATTAAGAGAAATTTAGTTTCTTTGTGACAATATGACAAATTCTTCTATTAGTGGCATTTATGTGAATAAAGCCATTCCAAATTCTCTGGGTTCCTTAACCACTAAAATGAACCTCACTGTAATTACATCTTGGACCTTGTCCATGGAAGTTTAAAGCTCAAAGTATCAGCACTTTAAATTGGTTTCATCTATAATGGTGAAGTATCACAAATGCTAGGAACAGAACTTCCCTAATCTGAAGCATAATGCTATATTCTGTAGTCAAAAATTTACCTTAATTTACTTTGTTTACTTTTAACGAGACAGGATGTTCCATATGAGATTAATGTAGAATGAGCCCTGACTCCAGACCAAGTAAGTTTCTGATATTTTACTCTCCTGTGCTGTTTCCCACAGCTTTTATGCACTGCCCAGAGACCGACAACTGTAAACTACTCCTCAAGTAAATTTGTTAAAAATTGGAATGGATTGTCTGGTTGTTCCTTTATTTGGTAAAGTTTATATTTTTTGAACAGATTTGTTTATTGTTGAATAGACATGTCTTCTAAGCTCTTAGGAATTACATATTTTCTTGACCTGATTCCTCCAGGTCCAGTAGAAGTTAGCCAATAAACTGAGGCAGGCAAGTGTGTTCTGGCTCCCAGAGGGAGAATAATCTTCATTTAGTGGAAATGCAAATAACTGGGGGGGGGGTGCTAAAAACATGGGTGGGGATAAGACTGTCCAGGAAGACGATAAAGAAGAGCGTAGAAAATAGAACCATGCAAATTCAAAATTGAAACTGAGAAGGAGAACTCAGAAACTGAAAAGGAATAGCTAGCAAAAAAGGGGAGGTAGTATCCCAGAAGAAAAACACTGTGGGAGTGAGGGGTTGAAAAGAGTAGAGCCAACTGCAGCATCCAATGGTGCAACAAGCTTAAGTAACAGGAGAGTAAAAACGTGCTCAGAGATGCTGGCCGCTGAGATTTCATGGTGGGCTTAAAGAGAGCATTCTTGGAAGGCTGACGTGGCTGAGAGAATAGGAAGAAGAGTCAGTGAACATAAACAACACTTATGAAAGCATTTGATGATGGGCTGCGAGGGGCACAGTGAAGGGTCTGAACAAGAGAATAGGTTGAGGGAACAGACCACATTAGATCTTTCCATTTTTGGAAATAAAATTTTGTTTCTGATATAAATACAGGGATTTAATCTGAAATGCTTCTGTAGTATGTTAAGTTAGAAGGTTTCAAGGCTGTAGCTTTACAATGACAAAATGGAAATAAATAGACAAAATCAATGTAATTAACCACTTGAAATAATTTATCTTAAGCTTACACACCAGCATCTAATGTTTTCTGAGTGCTAATAGATTTAATTTGTTCTAGTTAAAATTTTTTAATAAATACCCATTAAATATCATAAATACTAATTACATTTTTTCTGTGAATATTTTATATTCTGTACTCTGTTGATGATATATGCCATGTATAATGTTTAGTTTAACATTAAGTTAGAATGAATCTTCTTCAGAATATGCTAGCATATTTCTTAGAAATACAAGAAACACTTTCCCTATGATAGACAGTTTTTTTTTATTGATTGTTCAAAACATTACAGAGCTCATGATATATCATCTTTCATACATTAGACTCAATTGGGTTTTGAACTCCCATTTTTACCCCAAATACAGATTGCAGAATCACAACTGTTACATACTCACATTATTACATAATGGCATATTAGTGACTGTTGTATTCTGCTACCTTTCCTATCCCCTACTATCCCCCCTCCCCTCCCCTCCCATCTTCCCTCTCTACCTCCTCTGCAGTTGTTCAATTCTCTCCCCTTTTTCCCCCCTCCCCCTTGCCCCTCATAACCTCTTATAATTTTGTGTATCATTGTATGATAGACAGTTTTGAATGGAACTTTTATAAATAGTAACACTAGGGGTGAAGACAACTTCTGTAAATTAGAATTAGTAATAATGTTATATGTTATGGTTTCGAAATAGAAACAAGTATAAAAAGTCACAAAAGTTGTTGTTACAAACTATCTTAAAAGGACCTCTATTTCTACTGCTAGAGCCTGCCATGAAGGAAATGGTGATCAGATACTTCAAATTTTATTTTAGATTTTAAAAAGTTGAGAAAACTGCAGTATCTCATGACTCGCTTCATCCTAAACTTCTACATTTCTGTATTTTTTTAAGGGTGTATCCTGGGTCCCCTTCTCGTTTCTGAATGATATTCTCAAAGCTTGGAGTATTGTCTATATTCACTCTTGATGAGGAGTGAATTTATATTTCTAGCAAACACCACTACTCTAAATTCATGGATCTAATTCCTCTTCCTCCTCCTTTTCCTCTACCTTCTGCTCTTACTTCTCAACCTCTTAAGTTTAATTAAAGAATAATTGACATTTAATATTTAAAATGTACATTTGAGGCATGAAAAGTAGTACAACTATATTGGAAAACAGTTTGGTAACTTCCTAAAAATTTAAACATGTGCCTACCTTACAATCCAGCCATTCCATTCCTAGGTATTTTTTTCAAGAGAAATCAAAACATATGTCCATACAAAGGCTTATAAATAAATGGCTATGGTAACTTTATTTGTAATAACCCAAAACTGTAAAAGCACAAATGCCCACAGGTGAATGAATAAGGTTCATTTTGAGTAAGGGACCATGACATATTCCTACAATGGAGTACCACTGCTCAACAATAAGGAATGAAATGATGATGCATGTGAAATATGGACGAATCATAAAAGATATGTTGAGTGAAAAAGCCAGGTAAAAAGTATCAATTTTTTTTCCAATGACTATTTAAATTAACCTTGCTTATTTGTATTTTATCACCTATAGTCCAGAAAGTTTCTGAATAGTTCAGGAACATTTCATTTATTATATCAAATTATTTCATTTATATGAAAGTTTAGAATATATAAGCTAATATATAACAAAATAAAGCATATTTTGGTTGCCTGGGGACTTTTGAGGGAATGGGGAGAGTGGGAGAAATTGCAGAAGGCTCCAGAAATATTTTGGGCAATCATTACATTCCTTGTTCTGCTTGTGGTGATAATTTCATGGCTGAACACATAAGTCAAAACTTACAAATTGTACAATTTAAATTTGTGCAGCATATTATATGTCAATTTCTGTTATTAAGCCAAAAAGAAAAGGTAAGATGAGAAGGAGGAGGAGGAGGAGGAAAATATTGCTAGAAATATAAATTAAGCTGGGTGCAACGGTGCACACCTGTAATCCCAGCAACTGGAGAGGCGGAGGCCGGAAGATTGCAAGTTTAAGGCCATCCTTGGCAATTTAACGAGGACCTAAGCAACTCAGCAGGACCTTATCTCAATTTTAAAAAAGTAAAAAAGCTCTGGGGATGGTGGTAAAGTATTCCTGGGGTTCAATCCTCAGTGCCCCTCCCCACCAAAAAATTCAGTCCTCACCAATGTGTGAAGCTTTTGTGAATGAATGAAACCACCTACGTAGAAATTAGTCAGAAAAGAGAAGGGGATCCAGGATACAGTTTCAAGAAGACCAAAATGTAAAAGTTTAGGGTGAATCCCAGTGTAGTGGCGCATGCCTGTAATCCCAGTGACTCAGGAGGGTGAGACAAGAAGATCACAAGTTCAGCCTAAGCAATTTAGCAAGGCCCCAAGCAACTCAGTGAGACCCTGTCTCTGAAATGCAAAATAGGGCTGAGGGTGTGGTTCAGTGGGCAAGTGCCCCTGAGGTCAATCCCTGGTACTTAAAGAAAGAAAGGAAGGAAGGGAAAGAGGGAGCGAGGAAAGAAACATGGTTTAGGATGAAAGGTGGAGGGAGGAGTCATGACAAATTGTTCAGTTTTCTTGAATTCTTTAAATCCAAAATCAAATTTGAAGCATATGATCATCATTTCATTCACTGCAGACTGTACCAGTAGGAATACACATCCCTTTAAGATAGTTTGTAACTTGGTAATACCGATGGCTTTTATAGTCATTCTTATTCCTAAACTGTAGTTTGTTGCTCCCCGTCCTTGTCAACACTTAATATGGCTGGTATTATAACTTTAATTCTCATAGATGTGTGGTGTTATTTCATGTGATTTTCTTTTGCATATCTCTAATAACCAATGATGGTAAACATGTTTTCTGTGCTTATTTGCTGTCTATATATTCATTTTGGGTAAAGTGTTTGTTCAATTCTTCTGTCATTTTTAAATTGGGTGAATTATTGTCTTAATTTTGAGTTTTAAGAAAAATGGAACATAATTGTTTTTCCTGGATATAAATTATTTAGCAGATATATACTTTGCAAATGCTTTCTTCCATTCAGGGTTTTTTCTTCATTGTCTTTCGAGGAACAGACATCTTTAATTTTGATGACATACAACTACAATTTTTCTGGATTTTTGCATCATGCTTTTGGTGTCATATCAGAAAATTATTTGCCTAAACAGGGTCACATTGGTTTTTTTACTTGTACAAGTTTTAAAGTTTTACATCCTATGTTGAGGCTTAGGTTCATTTTGAATTTTGAATTAATTTTTTTTATGGTTTGAGATATATATGAATTTATTTTCCTGAGCATACATATGCAATGGTTCCGGAATTATTTTTTGAAAAGAAATTTTTCTCAACTGAATTTTCTCTTCACATTTGTTAAGTGATAGTTATCTATATATGTAAAGTTTTACTTTTGCACTCTCCATCCTGTTCCATATATTTGTTTATTTATTTTCATGCCAAAACCACACTGTTCATTTTATCTATCTTGACATCAGGCAGTGTTAATCTTCAACTTGTTTTTAAAGTTGTTTTGGCTAATATAGGTCTTTCCATTTCCATTTGAACTTTTAAATTAGGTCAGTGAAGTTCTCTTTTTTAATTATCTTTTTTTAACATTTCATTTTGATTATTCCTATTGCCATATTTTCAAGTCCATAAATCTTTTATCTTGTGATGACTAATCTGCTATTCATCTAATTTGATGTATAACATTTTTATCTTGGTCATTATGGTTTTCGTCTCTGAAAGTTTTATTTTGTCATTTTCATATCTCATATGATTACTTTACTTCAGTTTCTAAAACTGATATCTTTACTTCAGTTTCTAAAAATGTGGGAAAATATTCTTGTGTGCTAACCCTAACATCTGTGTCATTTCTGGGTTGGGTTCAGTTGATTAATTTTATTCTTGGTTTTTAACATTTCTTGTGAATGAGTCATAGTTCCCTACTTCTTTGTATGACTGGTAGTTTTTTTTATTAGATGCCAGGCATTGTGCATTTTACCTTCTTGGATGTTGTATATTTTTGTATTCTCATAAATATTTTTGAGCTTTGTTCTGGGGAATAGTTAAATTATTTGGAAATAATTTGATCCTTTCTTTTCTTACTTTCTAGATTTGTTAAGTGGGACCAGAGCTGTGTTTAGTCTACTGCATCCCATTGTTGGGAAAAGATCCTCCAAAGTGCTTACCCACTGCCTTGGAAACATGAGGTTTTCCTGTCTAGTTGGTATGAGAAGAACTTTTCCCAGCCCTATGTAAACTCCAAGAACCATTGTCTCTAATCCTTTTAGGTTTTTTTTTCCTAGTCCTGAGGGGAGAGGGATCACATGTTACATGCATATGATGATCAGTGTTCTCCTGAATGATCTAAAAGAGTTCTCTTCAGATTTCCACACTTGTATCTCAGTGCAGCTCTCCCCTGTCCACCGTGTAAAAGCTCCTTCCGCCCTGTGCCATCTTGTAGAAACTCTCTCAGGGATATAAGTGAATCTTATAGCTTTTTGACATCTCCTTTTGGATGACCCATAGCCATCCCAAACTTAATATACCTAAGGTAGAATTTCTCTCTGAAAACCTTTCTCCTTTTATTATCCTCTCAATATGTAGTATAACAACCAGACGGTTGCTTAAACTTGAGCCTAGAAGTCATTCTCCATTATGACCCACATCCTGCCCTTCAATAAATCATGGATTAGGCCTTTAAGTTATACCTTTAATTCATTTACTTCTCTTCATTTCCACTTCTGTCATCCTAGTCAAGGGCATGGTTGTCTCCCCTGATATTATTGCAGTGATCTTCTTGTTTTCTATGTTTCCTCCTCTGTCCTGCCATAGTCATTCATCATATAGATGCATTTATGCTTCTTTAAAATCCTTCAAAATATTTCTGGTTAAATAAAAATCCAAACTCCTCACAACATCTCACAAAATACAAAGGATTTGATCAGCCTTTTCCTGAGCAGTTATCCTGGCCATGGTTGGCATATTACCCTCTTTACTTTCTTTTTTTTTTTTATTGGTTGTTCACAACATTACAAAGCTCTTGACATATCATATTTCATACATTAGATTGAAGTGGGTTATGAACGCCCAATTTTACCCCCAAACCCTCTTTACTTTCTAGCAAACATGGAGCTCTTTCCAACATGAGGGCCTTGCTACCATGTGGACTGTCTGTCTGCTAGTTTTGTGGTATAGCTGATACTCATGTATCCTTTAAATCTTGACCTAAATAACACTTCTGTAGGCAAGCTTTCGATAATTTTTCCAATTAACTATGTCTTCATGCTATTTACCATCATAATACCTGGCTATCATCTTCATGGAGTTTGATCATTTTATAATTATACTTTGTAATTATATAGCTCTTTTTCTGTCTCTCCACTAGGTTTTAAAATTTGGAGGATCTAAACCATTTCTTTTTTCTCACCATTATATACCTATTAATTAATGGTACTGATCACACATAGCAGGAATTCAATACCTTGTCCGTTTAATGAATGTAATTATTGAATTAAAATTACATATGTTGTGATTTCTGAGTGCTAGAAAGACTATCATTGCTAATTTTCTATTGGTAACCAAAATCAATTAGAGCTGTAATAATGAAAACATCATGGTATTGACATAAAATAAGACACAGAGACTAAAGGAACAGAATGGAGTACTGGGAAATAACCTCATAAATTTTCTGCCAACTGAGTCTTCACCAAGGTGCCAAAAACATACATTGGAGAAAGGACAGCCTCTTCAAAAGTTGGTATTGGTGTTGGAAAAACTAAATATTCATATGCAGAACATTGAAACTTGACCCCTGTCTCTCACTCTATACAAAAATCAACTCAAAATGGATCAAGTTCTAAATATAAGATCTGAAACTATGAAGCTACCAAAAAATAAATAAACAAATAAATGAAAACCAAAGGAAAAAAAAAACCATAATGGAAACACTTCAAGATATTAGTCCAGGCAATGAGCATTTGAATAAGATCCCCAAAGCACAGGAAACAAAATCAAAACTACACAAATGGGGTCATGTCAAACTAAGAAGCTTCTATGCATCAAAGAAAACAGTCAATACAATGAAAAGACAGCCTACAAAATGAGAAAAATATATATATGTCAGATATTCATCTGACAAAGATTAGTGTCCAGAATATATAAGGAACTTAAAAAATGACAACAGTAGCAAACCCCAAATAATTCAATTAAAAAGTGGGTAAAGTATGAGAATGGACAGTTCTCTAAAGAAAGAATTTAAATGGCCAGCTAATTTATGCAAAAATGCTGTTTCATTAGTCATCTGGGGAATGAAAATCAAAATCTCAGTGAGATCATCTCACCCCAGCTAGAACATCTGTTTAACAAATGCAGGAGATGATATGGAGTAAAAGGAACTCATATATACAATTGATGAGAATGTAAACTGGTACAGCCACTATGGAGAATAGTGTGAATGTTCCTCAAAAAAAACTGAAAATCTACAATATGATCTGGCTATCCTACTTCTGAGTATATATCCAAGGGAAAAGCTATCAGAATACCAGAGACATCTGCATGCCATGTTTATTGCTGCACTATTCACATAGTTAAGAAATGGAATTAACCCAAATGCACATCAACAGATGAATGGATAAAGAAATGGTAGTGTGTGTGTGTGTGTGTGTGTGTGTGTCCACAAATGCATACTCTATACACAGTGAAATACTATTTGGTCATTAAAAGAATGATATCCCGTCATCATGTTCAGCAAAATGGACCAAACTAGAGAACATTATGTTATATGAAATGACCTAGACACAGAAAAAGAAATGCTGCATGGTCTTTCTTATATGTGGATATTAAAAGAAATCAATCAGAATGTATAATAGTGATTATTAGAGGCTGGGGACATTGGGGAGGGAAGGGTAGAGGGAAGTATTGGTACACAATTGTACCAATACTTGGTACACAATTACAGTAAGGTAGATGTAATGAGCTCTAGTGTTCATAGCACATGGGGTGACTGTAGTTCACAGTATCCTATTAAATATTTTATGAATAGCCAAGTGTGTGGCACATGCTTAAATCCCAGCAGTTCAGGAGGCTGAGGCAGGAGGATCTTGAATGCAAAGCCAGCCTCAGCAACTTAGTGAAACCCTAAGCAATTCAGTGAGACCCAGTCTCTAAATAAAATACAAAATAAAAAAGGGTTGGGAATGTGGCTCAGTGATTAAGTGCCCCTGGGTTCATTCCCCAGTGGGGAAAAAAATTAATAACTCAAACTGAGAAGCTTGAAAGCTACAAACAAAGTAAAGATAAGGAGATGGAAATGTTATTTACCTAATTTGATCATCACATATTGTATACATGTACTGAAATATACTCTAACCCATAAATATGTATAATTGTTATGTTAATCAAAATTTTTTAAAGAATTAAGGAGATGGAAATGCTAACAATCCTAGTTTGATCATTACACACTGTATATATGTAGTGAATTATTACATTATATCTCATAATTTGCAAATAAATAATAATAAACATTTTAAAAGAGAAAATGCTACCTTCATATGTGAAAATGTCAAGATTCTGTGATTTGCCAAATATTTAGTAGCTAATATTTGCCGGCTCATGATCGGTCCAGCTCTCATATAATATTAGAACAGATAAAAGCAGCTGTTAAACTCATCCTAAGTTGAAAATATTAAGTTGAAAGTGTATCTATTACATTTGACCTACCAAAGGCGTGGCTTAGCAGCACAGTTCACCATAGAGCACTGGTTGTTGCCCTTGTGACCAGGGGCCTGACTGGGAGCTGTAACTTACTACTGCTCTTGCCCAACATTGCAAGAGAATATCATGCTCCATATCACTAGCCCAGAAAAAGATTCAAATTCAAAATTTGAAGCAGTGTTTCTACTGAATGTATATCAGCTTAGCACCATTTTAAAGCTGAAAATCCTAAATCAGATTATTGTAGGCTGGGGGCCATTTAGACTGCAGAGGCAAGATTTGGAACACTGAGACTACTGAAGAGGCTATTTTAGTAATCCATGTGGGATGAAGGTGGCTTGGACCAGGGATATGACCCTCAAGGTAGTGAAAACAAGTAAAATTCTGGTTATATTTTGAAGATGGAGCTGACAGTCCTTATACCAGGTAGGATATAGGTATGAGAAAAAGAGAAGGAGTTTCATATGCATATGTCTGAGATGTTGTACTTGGGTCAACAGAAAGATGGGTTTATTGCTACTAGAGAAGAGGAATCTGCTAGAAGAGGAGGTTTTGAAAGAGTAGTCCAGAGTTTGGACAAATAAAGGCGAAGATAACTTATGAATATCTCTATGGAGATATCAAGAAATCAGCTCTATGTTTTCTCTGATATAAAGAGGCTGACTCATAGTGGGGTAGAGAGTGGAAGCATGGGATGAATAGATCAATTCTAGATAGGGAAAGGGAAGGGGCAGGGGATTAGCAAGGATGGTGGAATGTGATGGATATCATTATCCAAAGTACATGTATGAAGAAACGAATGGGGTGTCAACACACTTTATATATAAGCAGAGATATGAAAAACTGTAGTATATATGTGTAATAAGAATCATAATGCAAAAAACCAAAGTACATGTATGAAGATATGAATTGGCATGAACATACTTTATATACAAAGATATAAAAAATTGTGCTCTATATGTGTAATAAGAATTGTAATGCATTTCGCTGTTGTGTATTTAAAAAATAAAATCAATTAAAATTAAAAAAAATAAATAATATAAAAAGAGTGGATCCCAGTGCACATACATGATGCCGATAGTCATAAAACTGAATGAGAGTCTGAAAAGAAAATATTCAAATAAAGAGGAAAAGGTATCCAGAATCCAACTCTTGGGAATTCTAATATGAAGATGCATTACAGATAGCAGACAGTGAATGAGGATGAAATTGGGTAGTGGTAGGAAAGCAAAGTGAAGAAAGGAGGAAGGAGTGATCACCTTTGTAATATTGTGCTGAGAGAATGGATGAGAGGAAACTGAGCATTGCATGTGGCAATGTAGAGGTCTTTGGTGGCCTTTCAGTTTTGGTGAAATGATGGATGGCAATGCTTGACTGGAGTTAGTTCATCAGAAAATGAGAAGAGAGTGCAGTCCTGGACCCCTTCATTTTAAACAATGCCACTTACAAGATTCTTATTCCAAATGATGGACAATAAAATCTGCCCTAACAGCCCTTTCCTGGAGGATTTTGGTGTATCACCACTTGACACACTTTGGCCTCTCCTTCTATATGGTCATTATATATGACTTGCAGTGTCCATCAGCATTTTCATTTTATAGAAATAATTGTTTTCCTAAAACTTTGACACTTACTGTCAGCTTTGAGTAGCTATTCTTCTTTTCTCCAACAGAAGAAATACCTATTTGTGTTTTATAGATAAGTATATGTGAAATTAAAAAAAAACAGTATCTATAAATTTCTATGTTAGTGATATTTGCCTGGCTTTCTTTTATAGATATAATGTTTTTTCATAATTGAAAAACTGTGGCAAGTGACAGAATTAATACTAAATTTTTTTCTACTGAAGAGGGACAATTTGATGTCTATGTTTATACACAAGTTTATGTGTGAAAAGTAACACATTTTTTCATATAGGAGTAAAAAATTTTATAGAAGAAAAAGACTGACTAAAATTGGACTCTCAAATATGCCCTCCTTCTGTCTCTCTGTATATATGTATTTATTTCAAAATAATATCAAAATTATTGAAAAAAATTAAAGGACTTTTTTCCTGCACCATTTGAGAGTAACTCAATAATATGTTGCCACATCACCCCCAAGCACTTTAGTGTATAATTTCTGGAAATAAAATCTTCTCCTATATTATCACAGAATAGCCATCAAAGTAGGAAATTAATATTGACACATTAGATGCCACTAATCTTTTAACCTCTTGTCTGAAAGAGTTCCTAAGCATTTCCTTAATCTTTGTGAACCAACACTGGCAGTTATTTGTAGAATACTCCTCAATTTGGATATGCTTGATGTTTCTTCAACACTAGATTCAGATTATATATTCTTGGCTTGAGTACCAGAAGGGATGCCATGGTTTTTGGTACTCTATGATACTGTATAGCAAATTACCTCACTTTATCTTATTACTGATGATATAACTTGGAACACTTGGGTAAGATCATGTTTGTCAAGTTTCTCCAAAGTAAAGTTACCCATTTTTGCTTCATAATTTAAGAACTATTTTCACATGAAGATCATATGAAGCTATGCAATCATCTCATACCTCATCAAACTTTCTCTCTAGTTTTAGTATTCATTGATATTCTTTGACTAGATTATTACAATGATGGTTGCCAAGTAGTTATTTTTAAATTCCAATATTCCTCTGTATCTTTTAGTTGTATTCTACTGTAAGAAAAAACTTTCTCTTCCCCCCAATTATATACTCACTTATTTATTTTTTAATCAGTGTGGATTCCTAGATGCCTATTTTATTTAATGGATTATATTTTGTTATATCATTATTTATTTGGATGCACATACTGTCCTTGATTTGACCAGTGGGAGTCTATTTATGTTGGCTTCCAATTTATTCATTGAATGCTTACTTATTTTCTGGCACAAGAAGGCTCATCTCATACCTTTTCTGTCCCAGCCCTGAAACTCACTATTTCTCTAAGCAAATCTATTTCCTCTTATGGAAGATGGTATTTAGAAAGCAACATCAGAGTTGTTAATCACGCTTATTGCTACTCAGTGTTCCCAGGTTTTTCCAGTGCACAAAACTTGGGAATATAAGAATACATACATTTACACATATTTATATTTTTTATATATAAAAATACACTGAAAACCTAGAGATTACACTGACACTTTCAATCCTAATATAATCAAGAAGTTCCCTCTGGTACTCTACTTTTCTATATGAATTTTGTATGGTTAGTCAGAAACCCAACTCTCACTATCCTTAGAGTATGCCTAATCTGTTTCCTGGTAAGTAAAATCTCCTGATTCCATGTCTGTTAACTGCTTCGTAGACTTTCATAACCTTGCTTAGGTTACAGCTGTGTTCCAGACTGGGCATCCACACCTCTCCCTCCCCACAGTCAATCTCCCAACACCACAGGACTCTAACACCACATTACCAGGCATCAGACTAGGCAACTTTCATCCCATCCCTGCCTCTTGGACATTTACTTCTCTTGAAAGGAAAGAGGGCCTTCCTTACATGGAATATATTCCACTGAGCTTCTGAGGAACTAACACCTGTGTTCCTCAGTGTTCTCTGTAACCTACGTGGGTGGCAAATTTAGAAACACATGCAAACTTAACTCATGTCAATGGCATACTTACCATTTCCTTTTCACAGTAAATTTAGTAAATGTGATCTAATATTTGCACATTTGTTTATTTTCAGCTTTAATGCTTTTTCCACTGACTTCTAGAAATCTCTGGGTGTCTTTTTTATTGTATGGGAATAAACTATTTTTCTGGTATTTAATTCATTTCTCTGACATTTTTGAGTGACTGGGCTGTTGGAAAACCACAGGAATTTCCACATTTATTACATCATCTGAGGAGATCCTAATCTTCCTGCAATTTCAACAATTGTAGAAAAAGTGCCACTTATCCCCCCCACTTCAATGTCCAGTGGTTAATGATATTGTAAACATGGACATATATATTCTTCATAATTCCAAGTTTCTTGTTATTTCCAAGCACAAATAATCCATTTTTTAAAGTTGGAACATATATACAATGATTCTGTGCATAACACAAAGATGAGTCATGTAACATACTAAACTTTTTTTAAGATAAGGATATAATTTTAAACATTTTGCTGATTTGTAATTTTATTTATTTATGTGTGGAATATGTGGAACAGGCATTATGTTTTTATATGCAAGACTATGAATATCCTCCAGGCTACTTCATGGAAAATACACATAAAAGCAAAAAGCCAAGAAAATAGTTCAAATCACTAATTTAAAATAGTAGCAACCATAGAAGATTGGACCTGAGGACAGTTCCCAGGTAAGAATTGTAAAGGGACTAGGGTTGTGGCTTAGTGGTGGAGCACAATCCTCACAGGTGTGAGGCCCTGGGTTCGATCCTCAGCAATATATATATATATATATATAAAATTGTAAAGAGTAAGGGTAGTGTCAAAATGCAAATTCAGTTGAATAATATGGGTAAAATAGAAATTCTGGGAGATGAGAATAAGCAGAGAAAAGTCAGAGTCAGCAAGGCATAGTGGCAAGAGCCTGTAATCCCAGCAGCTCGGGAGGCTAAAGCAGGAGGATTGCAAGTTCAAAGCCAGCCTCAGCAAAAGTGAGGCACTAAGCAATTTAATAAGACCCTGTCTCTAAATAAAATACGAAATAGGGCTGGGGCTCAGTGATGGAGTGTCCCTGAGTTCATTCCCCATAACCCCACCTCCTGATCCCGCCAAAAATAGAGTCAAAGCTAGCCCAGGTTCTCTTCAAGTTTCTTCTTGAAGTTTGGAGTCCACTTCTTAGGGAAAGATCCAGCTCAGCCCCCTGCTGGCAAGTGCTTCAGCACTTTTCCTACCATAGCATTTGTTAGATATTAATTTATGATTTAATTCTAGCTTTCCTGTAAGTATAGGACAAAGACCACATTTTTATGCATATTAAACCTAGTAGAGTGCTTAGTATAGGCTAGGTGCTCAGTAAATAAATTTTAACATGAAGGCAATAGGAGAGTAATTTGAGAAGCAAAAACAATGTGTTTATGTCTTCAATTACAGTGGAATAATCAATGAAGGATTTGATTAACTTTCTCACTAAGATCCTCAGAAGAGAAAAATGGATTAAAGAAAATTTTCCAAATCAAGCAATTAAAATTTGCAAACAAACAAAACCCCTTTGCATTAATGTTTAAATGTTGAGGTTGAATAGATATTAAGATGGAGTAGTGCAGAGAAAAGAATAAAAGAGACCACCATGGAATTAAGACAACATCAACTGAACTTCTACATTTGCTAGATCTGCACGGCTGTAGAAGTTGCTCAACCTGGATAAGCCTCCATCTCCTCATCTTTAAAATAAGATTAAAATATAATTACAAGTATAAGGATTAGATATATGTCAAATGTATATGTAATAAATGCTCAAGAAATATTAAGTACTACTATACTTATCCCTGTTTTCCAGTTTTTATTTGGTTTTAAATGGTTGGGTTTAATAAACTAAAAAGAAATCCTCCAGAAGGTACTGAGAGCCAGTATACAAAAGTCATGTTTTTTGACCCTTACCAAAAGAGCTGTGAGTTTCTAGAAGAAAAAAACATGGTTTTATCCTCCAGTTTAATATGTCTGGCACACAGGTGTACCACATATGGAATATCATCACCAAATAGATAATAAATACATGAAAATATTCATCTGTCCTTTACTTCCTGTCTCTTTTGCAAGTATGTGTTCATGTAGAGAAAAATTAAAACACAATGCAAAAAAGAGTGCAGTCCCTGATGAAAAACAGAGATAAGTACCAGATTAAAAGTCTGAAGGACTTAAAACCAAAATACTGCAATAAGCCAGTTAAGTCTGCACCTTTTTGATACTGCTTGCCAACTCCAGTCCTGATCTACAAATAATCATAGTGCAATTACCCTATCTACCATCTAACCCTCACAGTCTCTGTTGATGATTATAGATAGCTTAGGTATCATTTTATAAAAACAGAGGAACAAATTGATTCTGTTTTTCTGCATTGCCACCTCCCAAAAGCAGTCCATGTGGCTTTCATTAGTAGAACTGTGTATATAATTTACACATAAAGCTATCATAGACTTATCATCCTAGACAGTATGCCTGGGGATAATGTGGAAATTATGCTCTTTTGTGTGACTGGGAAGGTCTCCAAGATGAGTGCCATTTCTTGGAACAGCAGAATTCTTTTCTCACATGAGCTACATGACAGAGGAGTGTTACACAGCTCACCCATGGCTGTTGGCAGCCAAGTGGCACCCAAACAGAGTTCTGATTCTGCATTATGTAATTGGAGATCCCTGCAGTGCAGTAAGTTTTCAATGTGCACAATGATCTAAATTAATGTCTCACTTCTACTTTGGGAGAATTAGACTGCTAATGATTTTTTTTCTTTTAGGGGGCGAGATGTAATTTATCATAGAGAAAATTGTAATAGATGTTTCTATGTGTTGGTTTTGTGCAAGGAAGATGTACCATTCCTTTTGTTTTTCTACCTAATCCTGTGGGATGTGTGACTTATATGTTAGTAATGCATGTGTATGTGTGTGTGGGCATGCGCACGTGTTCGTTTTCATTCATTTACCGTTTAAGGAGGATGGTGCTTTGGTTATCACATATAAAAGCACAGTTGCTTAGCCGCCAAACTATGGGAGCTATTCTCCCAGAGACAGCAGCTATTTGTTCTGCAGATTCCAAAGTTCCTAGAAGTGTTTTCCTTTCTTTCAGTTTGGATTTAAAATTGTTACTACTTTTTAATCTAATTTCTTATAAATGATTATTACCTATATCATTTTCATAATAAAAGTGTGTTTCAATGGAAATTGTTTCCTTTGCTATTCTCAAAGAAAATGCTGTTTTATAGCAATACCAACAGACTCTCACCTAGGAAGAAACAATACAGATTATTCAGAAATTTTTCTTCATGACTTCAAATGTGTGTGGAATCCTTTTACTCACTATTAACCTTTCCTTGGATTCTTTAGACTATTTCAGAAGGAAAATGCCTTTACATGAAAAAATGAGCCTGGGCAATGACAGGGAAGAGTGTATGTTTTATTAAAACCAAGCTCTGTCCCCATCTCTTGCAAAATCTCTAGCTAATTTGCCCTAATCTAACTATGCCTCTGCTTTCTCTCTTTTGAAGCCTGGCAACAGCCTCTTAACTGGTTTCTCCACAATTACTCTAATCTCCAAAGTGTCTTCACAGAACTCACTTAGAATCAGATCACCCGCTTCCTTTCCTCAAAACCAAGGCATGTTCATGCTTAAAATTCTCCAGGGGCTTCCCTTTGTGCTTAGGATCAGATAAACGAACCCTTGAACAGGTATGGGTGGCTTGGTTTACTCCTCTAGCCTCATCTCATTCACTTCATTCTTCTCCCCTAAGCTCCAGCCTCCCCTTGCTTCTCTGGGGTCCCTTAGAAACCCTCCTATCCACACATGTCCCTGTGCTTGAAGCACAGTTGCTCACACTTTGTACCCTAACCCTTTCTTCAACTCAATTTTTATTTCTCCAGAGTAGCTTTATTCACCAAAATAATTTGTTCTTCTCCTTTAAAACCACCTGTAATCCCAGCAGTTTGGGAGGCTAAGGTAGGAGGTTCAAGAGTTCAAAGCTATCCTCAGCAATGGTGAGGTGCTAAGCAACTCAATGAGACCCTGTCACTAAATAAAATACAAAATAGGGCTGGGGATGTTGTTCAGTGGTTGAGTGCTCCTGAGTTCAATCCCCAATAATCCCCCCCCACAAAGAACGATATATAGTCCCCTAGCATTTTGGTTTTCTCCTTTAGCTCACTTGCTACAGTTGGAATTTTAGATTTGTTTATGTAATGACTCTGATGAAAAGTTATCTTCCATACTGCATGTATGCAGACATTGCACTTAAAATTTTGCTTAACTTTGTATACCACAAGTTAATTTAGTGCCTGGATTGTGATAGGAGTTTCGTATATTCCCTTTTTTTAAAAAAAGATGAATGAAGAAATGAAGTTATATGTCAAAAATCTGGAATAAAACTTTACTAGGCCTCTTATGAATATGAGGCGATAAAGCTATTAAAGTATATTACAGATTTTCTGGGTCAGATGATTTGGGTAATCAAATTGACCTTGAAAGCAGAAATCACTTAGATTTCATCTGAATAAACTACAGGGCAACATGCCCTAACTCAGAAAAGAAAATGAATCTGGACAGATGGTAATCTTTTTGTTCTTTACAAATATAGTGTGGGAATTGGTCAGCATGTCCAAAATGCCCATGTATAGAAATATACAGTTATATTGTAACAACAAGCATTTATTGAGTCCTTCCTGTGTGTCAGACATGGCACTAAGCTCTAAACCTGGGATAACTTGTTAGATCATTCACAGCAGTCTTCAGAGGTACTATTACTATCCAAATTTCATAGTGAAGAAACTGGAAAAGATTAGGTGACTTACTAGAGGTCACAGAGGTAACTGGTGAGTCTGACATCATGAGATTCTAGAACCAGCTCTTGTAATATCTTATTAATCCATTTTGTTGCATTGTTCCAGTTTTGGAATACTTAGAAAAATATAGCATATGACATATGATAAAATTACATAGTAACATAAGTGCATTAAAATTACCATTATATTATTATTAGTTAATATTATAATAGGTATAAGCTCTAGGTTATGATTTTCAACCTATTTGTTGCATCTGTGTCAATTTCATTGAAATATTAGCAAAATTGAACACTTGGGACTTAATGTGTTAAAAAGATCATTAACATTTTCTCTAGCAAACAGGGGTGAGTGATGAGCATTTTGTGTCTTGTCTGATAAGTAGGAGGAGGAAATGAACACTTATCTTTGAGATAAGCACAAATAATTTGCTCTCCCTTGAATACAAATATCATCTGCATTCTACTTCCAACAATATAATGAAATAAAAATTCATATAATTACCTATCTAATTTTTTTGTATTACCTTTAGAAATAGATATCTGAGATATTTGAATCAGTATACTAGAACCTTAATGACATATTTGGCATTAAAGTTCTGATATTAAAAATAAAATGGGTATTTTATATATCATCATTAGGTCTTTGCTAATATTCTAAGTTTAATTCTTCCAAGTGCCTCATAAAATAGAAGCTATTATATCCATGTTAATGTATGAAGGTGAGCACTAGAGTCCTCAGGCACACCCTAGTAACCCACCAGGGCTGGGCCTGCATTTCCTAACTTTAAGTTGTTGTAGGGACAGACAAGGCAAGGCACTGAAGATAGCAGGAAACAGTTTTCTTTTTTTCTTTTTTGGCTACAGCCAGGTTCAGAGAGCACAGCTTTTGCCATAATCAATCAATCCCCTGAACCCCGAGTTCAGGTAGTTTCAGAATTTTATACCCAGCATGTAAGGGGAAGGGCTCAGAAGTTCACAGTCTGTAGAAGTTCACATAAAAGCAGTTTATTTTTTCTTTCACTGTTCTGGGCAAGTTAACCCTTCAAGGATAACATCTGAGAAGGGGACAGCTTCTTTTCCCCTTTCTTTCCTCCCCCTGCCAGCTGTTACCATGGAGCCCAATTGGTAACTTCTTGTATCTTAGAAATGTAGACATCTCTGTGAAGCCCAGCTCAAGGCCAGAGGCCTTGTTTATACATTTCTACAAACTACTATACTGGATACATGTTTGTGAAAAACTAGTAAGGGGGTGTCTAGCACCTGGAGTGCTGATTTCTTCCCGGCCACTGGCCAAGTAAAACAGGGCAACACAAAAATTGCAAGTTTATCTACATTGAACTCTTTTGTAGAGATTCTTTTGCTGATAGTCCTAAAATCAGCCATGGTGAAGATTTCTGGAGAAGTCCAGTTGAGACTTCTCTGTGGGGAAAGGGGCTGTCATTACAAAGTCCAGTACTTTGTTGGCACAGAGCTTCTCAATCACACTGAAATTAAAAGGCAATCCACTTCTTGCATACACATCTCCATATGCAGGGTCTGCATTCTGCATTGTGTTCTCTTTTGAGTTTTGTGAAATTTAGTGAAGTTCATTAAACACAGTTTGTCTTATGGAAAAGAAAAAAATAAAAACAAAACAGCTTTGTTTTTTGGATTAAAGTTTATCTGTTAAGATATGCATATACATATGTATATTTGCTTTATATGTACTTTGTAATAAGCATTACTAATAATTTTATGAGATTACAAAAGAAATAGGGTCAGCAACATGTTCTTCAGAGCTCATTAGTAATGATTTGCAGTTAAAAAAATGGTCTCAAACTGAGTTTATTGCTGCTTTTTTTCTCATTGTTAGCTGCTGGGAATAACAATAAACACAAAACATTTAAATAGATGATAAGACAATTAAAATAGCATTTTTATGGTAGGTCATAGTATTAAGGCACTAATGATGGAATTTTTAATGTAATGATTATTGTCTTTAACTTTCTGAAAGTCTCTTTAGAAAGGCTTTCCTTTTAATCTTGCTCTATTTACACCAAACCATTAAAACTTTTTTCAGTGTAACATAAGCACAGAATATGAGGGACAACAGAATAGACTGCCTGGCCTCAGACCACCAGCTTTCACACTGAAGGCCTCAGAGCTAGTGTGCTTGAGAATTCCACCAGAACATACCAAAGTGCATGCAAACAAAATCGGAAGACTTCCTCAAGGCAAGGGGGTATGTATGAATGTATTTTAAATAGTTCAATGTAATTTAAATAGTTCAAACTGTAGTATGCTTTGTTTTTCCCATCAGGTTTTGGCTCTTTCTCTCCAGTGTGTGATATTGATGCTGTCCCATTGCCTTCTATTGTAACCAAGAAGGTGAGAGAAATATGGTTGGGTAGAGGTAGAAGAAAGAAAAGTTCAGTATTTTTTCCTGTAAATATTTTAAGATATAAGTTGATAAGGTCAGACTGGCTTTGTATCAGTAGTTTCAGCTGAATATCTAAAACCAAATTCACAGGAGGCAGTGTTCATACATTCCGAGTTGAAATTTGAATGTTCTAATCAATGTTTATGTTTCATTTTACAAAACACAGTAGTTCTTTTTTTTAAAAATACTTTTGACTTTTACAAAGAAATTTCATTAGAGACAAAACAAATAAGAAAAACCTCAAAAAAAAAAAAAAAAAAAGCCCAGCATGTTTTTGTTTTACTCCTCTCTCAGAGTAGCCGAAAACTTTATGAAGTAACGTGTCTCACTTCTGGTGTGAGCTTTGCAGCACACCGTGGAAAGTCTTTGCTATCTGTGGAGGAGAAACAGGTAATAAAGAAAATGCCTGGCATAAGCAGCAGTGAACCTGAACTCAGAAGACTGTGCAATCCTAGTCCTACTAACTCCTAATCTTGAAATCAGCTCTTCACCAGCTAAGGGACAGCAAAGTGCATCTGAAGATCCTCTCTTCCCCTGCTACCCACTGCTCTGGTGGAGTGGCAATGTCCTATGTGGGGTGGCTCTGTGATGATTTACTCCATTATTGCAGCATCTCTTCACGTTATCCTTTGCACAATGACTGACAAAGTAATCGTTCCTTTACCTCGTTTCCTAATATCAAGGTGAATGTTTCCTTAGTCACAAAATGAATGACCCAAGAAGTGTAGATCTGGAAGAAACAGGTAACTGCAGATATGTCTGGTACCTATACTTTGTTGGCTATCTTGGTTTTTAATCCTCAGCTCCTTCCAGTGCTTTAAATGGCAGAGACTTTGAGAATGGATGCCTCACTGACAAGGGCTGGGGTTAAGCTGAAGGATCGCAATTAGTTGTTGGCCATGGCTGGTTTCCTTACTATCTCTCCCTGGCACTGTCAAATATATTTATTGTTATGCTGATCACTGGACTTTGGACACCTGAAGAATGCCCTGTGGTGGTCTGATTCTGCTCTGTTACTATCCTTATAACATAAAATGTGGTGTGTTTTCAACTTCTTTGGATATAGAAGACATAGAAACCAATGTCCTCAAGGGATTGTGGTAGAGGTGGAATAAATCAACAGTGAAAGGCATCTAAGCTTGGTGACTTTCACCTTCATTTTCTTTTTTCCTTGTGGTTAGGAGATCGAACTCAGGAGTGAGTTTCACTCTTAAAGCTTTACCATAGCATAAGGTATACTCACTCTATCCATAGTGCCCATTCCGCACAGAGATCAAGACTCCTTTGCTTCTAATTAAGGTTTACATAGTTTTTGAATGGGTGATACATATATCAATGAAAAGTCTTCTCTTCCTTGTACCATATTTAATTCACATGCACCCTTGGCCACAAACAGGTTAGCCCTGTTGTACATGTCTTATGTATTCTTACATAGGTTTATTTTATGTTTTATATCTGTAACCCATTATTTGTCCATGTCATCCTGTGAGATCATCCCTTTGAAGGGTTGGTTCTGAGGTTGAGCACTGTAACTTCTTTTTTCTTTCTCAATGAACTGGAAATAAAGCAGGGTCTATGGTGCTTCAAAAAGCTAAGCAAAACAATGCAAAACTGTACCTGTTAGAATATTTAGGTCTTAAGGGTAAATCCCTCATAACATGCTGTGCATCCTATTAAATGGGTTTTCTGTTTTCTGATGAAAATTATGTGTATACAGATACTTCTCTCCTGGCTCATCATAATGTTGGTATAATGATATGACATTCAAGAAAATCATAAGTCTAGTCAAATTTGCCATTGTGATGTATCTAAGAAAAGTCCTGGGCAAAAATCGCTGCTCATCACAGATCGTAAATGCCTGGGCATTGCTTACCTGTCCCTGTTGTCTGCAAGTACATGTTTTTTTGTAGAGAAATAATCAGATTCCTGTTGCACCCAACATATTTCCAGCAGAGTAATTTAGCACAATTTCCTGTTACTAATGGCAGAAAATAAACCAGATTTATAAAATACCAAATTTATAGTCCTAACATTAAAAAGTATATTATAAGTAGAATTATTTCATACTTCTTATTTTTTTATCCATACTAGTCACAAATACTGCTTCAGATGGTTTTTAGTCATGTAAATGATTTCTCTCTGACTGTGTAATTAGTATGATGGACTGGTTTCTAGAGTATCATATACTTAATGTGAGTTTCTAAAAATGCTTTAATCATATAATTGCTGGTTTATCAAGTAGAAAATATAGGTCTGAGAACACTATCATTATGTCATTATTTTCCACAAAAGACTGTGAAACACACTGAAGAGGCCATTATGAGGCAAATAACAGTTTTTCTATGGTGTCTAACTTTGCAAGGATTAAAAAAGGGAGGGAGGGAGGGAGGCAATAGTAAGGAAAATGCCTAAAGGTAAAGAGTTTAAACTCAATCGGGCAATTTATTTTGTGTCTCTGCAAAACCAGTACAAAGGACGCAAATAGGTGCCGATAGAACAAGTAGACTAACTCAATGAGTGCCACTGGTATTTAGTAATAATTTCACTAAAGTTTGTGAAAAATCCTAAAGAAAATGAAATAATGTTCAGATTTTCTATTGGCATTAGAATCCAGTTGCACTGTTTCCTGCTAATTATTATTGAGTGTACTTTGTTCAAGTGTGATTGAAGTAGATAATAACTGACAGTCACTTGGTCTCAAGCCAGCAAAAACAGAGGCATATCATCTGGAATGGCTAACTGGTAAATTCAAATATAATTTTACAGAATTCAAATTAAAAAAAAAAGAAAACAAAAACACTTTCTGACTTAGTGAATGGTTATGGGTGAAAAAATCTATTTTTAACCAAGTCTAGAAAAGGTCAAGGTAATACTGTTCCCTTTGTGAGTTTAGCCTGAGATAAGGAGAATCCTAAAATGTCTCTCTCATTGTTTCTGTTATGCATGCGCGCGCGCGCGCGCGCACACACACACACACACACACACACACACTACAAAGAAGGTGAATGATTATTTTATTTGTGCCATTATGCTTTTCTTCTGCTTGATTTGTGTGTTTTGCCTTTTGCTTTCCTTGCAATGTAATATATGCATGGCTTTTGTTTTGTATCTTGAGTATTGAAGGTCTTTACTTTCAGATACTAAAAACTACCATAAGGAAGGCCATCTTAGCTTTAATCCTGTTAAAAAAATCAGGTATCATTTACTCAGGTGCTTTACAAATAATCAAAATGCTCTTCCCTCTGGTATGTTATTTGTCCCTATGCCTTAATTGTAGGGGGAAAAGATAGTCATAAAAATTTGAGGTGGAGGGAAAGAAGTTGATAAAACCTAGCTCTAAAACTACAGAATTTTGAAATCTCAATGGATTATCATAAACTAGAACTAAGAGTCAATAATGCCAATTCATGGGGTGATATCGATCTTGAATCTGCAGGTGATCAAATAGATGCATATGCATATAATGAAAGAATTTTATGTGAATTATTGAAACATCATAGTATTTACAATTATTCCAGGGCAGTTTTTAAAACTTAAATCGTGCTGTAATTTTCACAAACCATTTAATCCATGTAAGTTCACCAACTTTAATCCAGAATTAACTGAAAATAGAAAGCAGATAAGGTTTGAGTAAAATGCAACCAAACCAAACAAAAAAAATGAAAATACATAAACCAAAACCAAAAACCAAACCAAAGAAACACAAGATAGAATCCAAAAGAGAAGTGAAGGTAAAGGAGAGTTAGGAGACTACAATTGAGGCAAGCAAATCCATGGAGATAGATCACAAAGTTAAATCAGACTTTAAATTTGAATGGTTCAGCTGAGCTTACTTTTTATATATTTAATTTGTTTTCATTCCAGGAATATTTATTAAGTGTCTACTATGTACTAGTATATCTGCCAAGGCCTGGAATTTAAAGAAATCATAAAGTCCCTGTTCTCCAGAACATTGCTTGATAATGAAGACAGATATGTACACAATTAAAATACAACATGGCAAAAGGAGTGATGGCGGTAGGCACTGGTTATTAGAACATGCAGGAGAATGGAGATGTAGCACTCCCTGTGACACAGTGGGAGAGACCATTTTCAGGGAAGGAATCCAGGGAGGAGACACTGAATTGTTTGGGTATGAGGAGTTAGGTATAATGGAAGAAGAGATGAAAATCCAGCCATGAAAGCAATAAACGGCATGTGTGATCATTCAGTATTGTTGGCATAAAATTGTGAGATGGGAAGACAGGATGGATGTAGGCAAGGGCTATATCATGATGGTTCTGTGAGGAAGGTTGGGCTTTTTTCTGAAGAGGAAAGGAATCATTAGAGAGTTTTTTCTGCTATTTCTATGGAGGATGAAGTTGAGGGAAATGATATTTAAGCAGACAGAACAGTTATGCTTTATGACCTTGTAGAATTTCCTAATAGAAGATCATCAGAAAATTAATACAAAAGCCTAAAAATTACTGTGGTTTTCTTGTGTGTGACAATTCTTTTCTTCTTTGTAGACAGAGAAGCATGAAAGGGAAAAACATAGTCCACTGTTTTCTGGGAAGGAAGAACAGTGAGACCCTCTTGCCTCCACTTGTCAGCCTGGGGAAGTGGAAGCTGTGTTCCCTGGAGACCACCTGGGTGAAAAATGCTAAATGGACATCACAGAAGAGCTGCTTTAGAAGTGAAGTTTTGATTTGAACCACTCATTTAGTGGTTGTTAATTAAATCAATTTGGTAATCTGGGTTTTACTTTTTAAAATGATTCATTCATGATTCCAATATCATAGTAAAGAGGTAGGAAGGAAAAATGTTCAGAGTAGTAGAATTAAGGTAGAAGACTCTAAGATAATAAACAACTTCTGTCACTGATCATAAATGGTTATAAACTCTCCTACCATATATATATCTATATCTATCTATCTATCTATCTATCTATCTATCTATCTGTCTGTCTGTCTATATATAATGGCATAAGTACAAATGTGAATTTGTTAATGATGAAAATTATAGGGCAAATCTAAATGAGAGAAAAGAAAATCCTCAAAAATTTCAAGTATTTACCCATCAATTTTTTTCTTCTGTGTCCCACACTCATTTCAGAATACACATTAAGACTGTCTTTCCACTTAGACATACTTTCTGTCTCTGGGGAATGTAATGCATACTGTGATTCTTCGTGGATCAATTGTAAGTCCAAGAGCAATTTTAAGACATCGAAACTGCCTAACTGGAAACTCTGAGCTGCCCTCAGCCAGTAACCCAGGGGGCTGTGCAGCTCATAGCCTCTGCCTACCTTCACTTGTTACTGCAATGGAAATTCTATCACTTCTGCTGGGCAGTGACTTTAACGTCTCATGACCTTTACTTGGTCTGCCTGGTGAGAGTTCTTTGAGGAATTACAGTTGTGAACATGTGCTTAATTTATTTTTCACCCTCTTTACACTTTTTTTCTGCAAGTATTTTATGTTATATTCACACATATTAGGAAACTAATGTCTGTGTATCTTTCCACACTGGCCCTTGTTTTTCTGGGTTTTTTTTTTTTTTTGGTATATAATTTTCTCACCCACTGCTAACTTGGCTTCACACTTTATTTTTTTATACTAAAGCTCATTAGTTTTACTTCCTTAGACTGTTTGTATCACTCCTTGCTTAAGTCCAGTGAAACTGCCTGCCTTGTCAAAAGGTGTACAGAAAACAATGACATTTCTGTTTGAAATCATTGCTAGACCTACTATACTATTAAGAAAAGGTAAAGATAAGAAAAAGGAGATCATTTCTGGCAAGTTTAGATCTCAGCTTTAAAAAAGTCAAACATTAGCTTATGCAATGAAAGTTTCAAACTGCTGAATTTATGATTTTAATCTTTTTCATTCATCATGGAAAGTGGAGGCATATTTATCAAACTTACGTATATGCATGTTCATGTTGGTTTTTGCATGTCTGATAAAAACCAAATAATCTCTTTTAAGATGATCTAAGTCCTTTAAAATTTTGTTCTTGAATAAGAAAACTTAGGTCCTTCAATCTTCTTTATTTCAATAGAAGAATAATGGTATGTACTTTTTATCCAGCAGAAATAAGCCTATCCAGTTAAAATATTAAGTTAAGCTCATATGCTTTGAAAATGAACTAAAGAAAACTAATGCTGCTGTTTCTAAACCAAAGTTTATAATGCATAAAATAGGAGTTGTAGGGTTACAAATTAAAGCTTTACCTTTGACACTTTAACACAAACACAAGAACATTTAAGTTGTATCTATTTATACAATTAGGATTGCAATTAAAAATATTTAACTAGTATAGCACAGGCAGCAACCAATGGTAACAGGTACACATTATTTCCTTGTGTGCTGGTGCACACCATTAGCTCTGCATCAACATGAAATATTAGCAATACATTTGTTTCACCAGCAGGTTACTATATTTACTTGTTATCAAACCATGGCTTAATATTATTTTCAATAAAATGAGTACTTTCACAAATGAAATCTTATTCAGTTTTCCATGTCATCAACAGAAGATGCTTTAACAAAAATATTTTCACACATAATTAAATAGTCATAATTCTAGGATAGCATAATCTACAAGGTCATTATTAGACTGACCTGTGTGGAGGAGCAATCCAAATTTGAGGTGTTATATAGATCTGGGGTGAGGATGTTTTTAATGTATGATTTATGATTAAAGTACCCTGACTCAAAATACAATTATAATTATGTCTACAAAAATACTTTTAAGCTAGGCATGGTGGTGAAAGCCCATAATCCCATCAATTTGGGAAGTTGAGGCAGGAGGATTTCAAGTTTGAGGCCAGTCTCAGCATCTTAATGAGATCTTCTATCAAAATAAAATAACAAAGAGCTGGAGTATAGCTCAGTGGTAGAGTACCCCTGGTTCAATTCCAGTACCACAAAAAACAAAAAATTAAAACAGAAAAACCACTTTGATTCTCAAAAATTATATTTTCAGATTATTAATAAACATATAAATTGTTTAGAATGCAGATATATGTGTACTTCATATATAATGTATTTGATTGAATATTATGTTATGTAATTTTCTAGTAAAAATACATTTATATATGATTTGTAGCCAAATGATATATTATATGTCATATTATACAAACATGGCATGTATAAGATGTATGGTTTTACATAATATAGATACTCCTCTACTTATGATAGGGTTATGTCCAAATAAATCCATTGTACATTGAAGATATCATCAGTTGAAAAATGCATTTGTTTAGTAGATTTAACCTAGCAAGCATGGGAGCTTAGCCACACAATCTACAGTCAATTAGCAGTTACTTCCTTTCTTGATCATGTGACTGACTGGGAGCTACAGCTCAGGACTGCTGCCCATCATGAGAAAGTATCATCCTGCTTATTGCTAGCCAGGAAAGGATCAAAATCCAAATTCAAAGTATGATTTCTACTGAATGCACATCACTTTTGCATCATTGTAAAATAAAAAAAAGACATAAATCAAACCATTGTTAATTGGGGACCAAAGTTTATAATATATAATTTGTATATATAACTTGATTAAATACTATATACTACTCACTCTATAAACATAGACAGTAGGGAGGCCATGTAGCATGACTACTGGAACCAACTCTATATGTTTCAGAGCACAGGTCTGCCCCCTGCTAGCTAATACAACTTTGGATGCTTCACTTAATTTTCTTAAGTCTTATTTTTCTCAACCTTATGGGGTTGGAAGAGAATTAATATATTTTGTATGAAATAAGGGAATACATACAAAATACTTAGTGGGGTGGATGGCACTTGCTAAGCATATAATAGGTGGTAGAAAGGCCATGAAAGGGTGGTTAGCAGCAGCAGTAAGCAGCTTTGTAAGTGTCCAGAAATCCCCTGGCTTGTCCCAATTCTAGTGGTCACGTTAAACTTTTTGTAATATGTAATTTGGATTTCAAAAGCAAAGCATGGATTTAAAAATTCTAAAACAAGGAAAAATGATTTGAGGTTTTCAAACAAGCACTGGGTTGGTTAGTTTTTGAATAGTCAGGGTGGTGGGACATGAGAGAATGTAATAATCAATACAAGGAAGAGTTGTGAACACATCAATTTACTATGTGGTTTGTGATTACAGAGTCCTTATAGGATACTTTGTGTGGTGGGAGGATACTTACTTAACGTTACTCCTCAATTTTAAAGAGTTCACATCAGGGTCAAGATGAACCAACATGAGAGCCACAACCTTAAAACTTCCCAAACATTATTTGGCTGAGACCTTTTCAGCCAACAGAATTCTGCACATGGCTTGCCTCAGTTTTTCTGTCTGTATCCCTAGAAATGCTACTGAATATGTTCTGAAACGTGTATCAGGGGAAAAAGTTCTGCTTACTTTGAATATAAAAGTTGGTAGTCAGTTAGCATTTGGGATTTCCCCTCCAGATATTTAAGGAAGGAAAATGGGCTTCGGGAATCTTAGCAAATACTTCATCCATAAATAGGCCATTAAGCACTTAGTGTTTCATCTCACTAAGGATAAACTTAATAGTTGTGGAAAGAAAAAAAAAACAAATAAAAGGAAAAATTTCTCTCTCAAGTTTATTGAGAGAAGATTTTTATTTGATAAATTTAGGAAAGAGAAAGATTAAGAAATGCATGTATCAGGGTTCACATTTGTTAATATTGTCATCACTAAATTTGTCTAGGGAGACAACATGCCACATTTAAATGATTACTGTGTACACAGATTTCAAATTACTGTATATAAATTTAAACCTCTGTGTTTACACATGTGTGCCAAACAGCTTTTTTTTTAACGTTGCCATATATAGCATTCTGATATTTCTTTGCATAAGGTTCCCTAAATTACCCTTCCTTTTAAAGGAGATATCATTAACTTTCTTGGTGATAGGGAGCTAGATCAGGTGAGTGGCAGGCCTTGCATTCATAAAGTCAATGGCATCTTTGTTGCAAAAATATGTAGAAAGTAGAGCTCCAATTCCATGAAGTTCACAAACACCCTGGTATAATGGGTACATCTCATAATACTGAAAGGCAAATGGGAGATGCTTTAGTTGAACAACTATAAATCCTGAGTCTTTGAGGAAGATTAGAAACACATTTTCTGTGTGAATCAAAGAAGGCAGTATAAAAGAGAAAATAATTCTGTCCTTACCTAGCACATGCTGCATGCTATTTGCCAGTATAGATTTTACCCTCATCCCTGAAGGATACTTTTACTAGATATAGAATTGCAGGCTGACAGATTCTTTTCTTTCTTCTCTTTAAAGAAATTCTTTCTCTGTATCTGGCCCTTGCTGTTTTTGTTGAGAAATCTATAGTCATTTAAAGGGTTGTTCCTCTGTAAAACTATAACCTTTTTACCTGACTTTTTACAACACTTTTTTTGTTTGTTTTTGTCTGTTTATTTTGACAGATCTAGGTTTTTGTGTATATGGGGTTTGGGGAGTTATTTGTTCTATTTGTGGTTTTTTTTTTTGAGCTTCTTGCAACTGTAAATTTATCTTTTTGCAAATTTGATAAAATTTTGGCCACTATTATTTCCATGTTTTGTTGTTGTTGTCATTGTTCTATTTTTACCTTTCTCTGCCTCTCTTCTGTCTCTGGACTTCAGTTATAACCAAGTCGTACCGTTTGAAAATACCCACAAGTCTCTGAGCTTCTTCTCCCCCAAACCCTGCAATCATTTTTCTCTCCATTCTTCAGATTAGATCATTTCTGTTGCTCTATCTTCATGTTTACTAACTCTTCTGCTACTTCAAGTCTGCTTTTAACTTCATCCAGTAAAATTTAACATTTTAAGTGTTGAATTTTTCAGGTCAAAAATTTCCCCTTGGTTCTTGTTTCGGTTTAACTTCTCTGCTGAGATTTTGTATCTTTTTATTCATTGCATACATATTTTCCCTTTTGTCCTAGATAATATTACAATGGCTGGTTTGAAATCCTTGCTAATTCCGTCATTGTAGGGTTCATCTCAATGGATTGTGATTTTTTTTTATACCAGGGCTTGAACTAGGGGGCACTCAGCCACTGAGCCACATCCCCAGCCCTATTTTGTATTTTATTTATAAAGAGGGTCTCACTGAGTTGCTTAGTGCCTTGCTAAGTTGCTGGGGCTGACTTTGAACTGGCCTCCTGCCTCAGCCTCCTGAGCCTCTGGGATTACAGGAGTGCGCCACTATGTCTAGCTGGATTGTGATTTCTTAGGATTGTGTTTTCCTAAACTTTTTTTTTGTATGCTAAAAGAGTTTTAAACTATATTCTCATCATCATGATGATGCACTGTAGAGACTGTGGTTTGTAATATGTTTATCTGAAGAATATTATATTTATAAACTCTCTTGCCACTGGACAGCAGCTCAAGTCTAACTTGGATTTTTTTCTAAGTGCTGATTATAGTCTGCCCTACACAAGTATAGCTAAAGAGCTAGTTGGAGATTGGGGAATTCCCTGTACTCCTTCCCCACCTTCCAGTATTGCAGTTGTTCCAAGGTTTGTGCTCTAATTTTCTAAACCATAAGTCAATTAGCTCCTTTCTGAATTTTAGCCATTCCATGGTTGTACCCACATGGCAGCCTTCACTCAGGTAAACCAGTTGTTTATAAAAATAGGAAACACAAATCACACAATTGCCTCCATGCAAGTGTTGAATCTCCTCCAGGATCCTCCTGCTTCTGTCTGCTCCTCAGTGCCTTTTCCCGATTTGCTTAGATTTCACAGAAGGTCTTGTCTAATAGGAGCTTATTTGAACATGAAAGGAAATAAAATGTCCACAGCAATATATATCCTCTATTTTTCAGACCAAGTTAGATAAGGCATAAAAGTAGAGTCATAATAGTATTTGTAAAGTGAAAATCTAGTGACACCCTTACCTATTCAGTGGGAATTTTAGTCGTCCTCAGTTATCTCCTAAAGTGTCCCAACTGGATGTTTTATTTATTATCTAATAATAATGTCTACCCTTCTCTTTGCTCCTTATCTAGCATGCTATATCTCTGTTATGGTTTAGATATGAGGTGTCCCCCAAAAGCTCATGTGTGAGGCAATGCAAGAAAGTTTAGAGGTGAAGTGAGTAGGTTATAAGAGTTTTAACTTAATGACTGCATTAATCACCAGATAGGGATTAAGTGGGTGGTAACTGTAGGCAGGTAGGGTGATGGCTGGAAGAGGAGGGCCATTGGAGCATGCCTGTGGGGTATATATTTTGTCTTTGGTGAGAGAATTCTCTTTATGCTTCCTGGTGACACATCCTGAGCTGCTTTCCTCCCTCTACACTCTTCCACCATGATGTAATCCCTCACCTCTGGCCCCCAGCAATGGAGCTGGCTATCTATGGACTGAGACCTCTAAAACTTTGAGTCCCCCAAATAAATTTTCTCTCAACTGTTCTTGTCAGGTCTTTTGGTCACAATGGTGAAAAATCTGACTAAAAAAATCTCTTATCTTTTGTGGGAGTTTCAGGCCAGCTACAGAGTTACAGGGAACAGTTGTGCAAAAGACCACCTTTTCCTCTCACACCAACTGCAAGTTCAGGAAGTACTCCCATAACCATCCCCAAGTTTGACAATTCACTCAGAGACTTATAGAATTCACCAAGAGCTGTGACATCATGATTATAATTCATTATAAGTAACAGATACAGTCAAAGTAAGGAACATGTAGCACAGAGTCCAGAAGAAGTACAAAATGTGGAACCTCTATTGTTTCCCCTCTCTGCCGTCAGGATGTATCATTCTCCTGCGCTGGAGAGTGACAATGTACATAAAGTTTTGCCATCGGGGAAGCTCATCTGAAGGCTGTGTTCAGAGTTTTTGTTGGGGGCTCCATTACATAGGCATGATTGATTTCCCATGTACTTGACCTCAATCTCTAGTTGCCTTCCCTTCTAGGCATGACCTAAAGTCCCCACTCTATGTTGCATTATTGGTCTTGCTTGTGTCTTTAGCCATACCCTAAATACAATCTGGTGTGGCCTTCTCACACCTCAAATCATGTTGTTGGATTATCTGGAATTATTATTATTAGACCCTGGTAAACAAAGCAACTCTTATCAGGAATGAGTACCTCACAGAATCTTCCAGATGAGATTTTTTCCCAATGGATAGCACCTCTCTTTGGGGAAGGACAAATTCTTTCTTCTACCTACTAGTTATTAATGTCAGTTAAATATGTTAAGAATGAAATTTAACCCTTCTCTCCCCGCACAAAACAGATTAAGGACCTAGGTATTAGACCAGAAACTCTGCACATACTGGAAGAAAAGGTAGACCCAACAGTCCAACATATTGGCTCAGGTACCAATTTCCTTAATAAGACCCCTAAAACACAAGAAGTAAAATCAATAATCATAAATGGGATGGTATCAAGTTAAAAAGCTTCTTCCTAGCAAAGGAAACAAGAGTGTGAAGAGAGATCCTCCAAAATGGGAGAAAATTTTTGCCACCTGCATCTCAGATGGAGCATTAATTTTTGGGATATATAAAGAACTCAAAAAAACTTAACTCCAAAAAAAAAGAAAGAAAGAAAAGAAAAACCAAACAAACAAATAACCCAGTCAATAAATGGGCAAAGGAAATGAACAGACAATTCACATGAGAAGAAATACAAATGGTCAACAAACATGAAAAAAAAAGCTTCAACATCTCTAGCAATTAGTGAAACATCAATCAAAATTACACTGAGATTCCATCTCACTCTAGTCAGAATGGCAATTATTAAGAATACAAGTAAAAATAAATATTGGCAAAAATGTGGGGTAAAAGGTACACTCATACATTGCTGGTGGGACTGCAAATTGGTATAACCACTATGGAAAGCAGTATGGAGATTTCTCAGTAAACTTGTAATGGAACCACCATTTGACCCAGCTATACCACTCCTCGGGCTATACCCAAAGGATTTAAAATCAGCATATAAGAGTGACTCAGCCACATCAATGTTTATAGCAGCTCAATTCACAATAGCCAAGCTATGGAACCAACCTAGGTACCCTTCAATAGATGATAAATAAAGAAAATGTGGTATATACACAATGAAATATTACTCAACCATAAAGAAGAATGATTTTATGACTTTCACCAGCAAATGGATGGATCTGAAGACTATCGTGCTAAGTGAAGTGAGCCAGTCCCCCAAAATCAAAAACCAAATGTTTTCTCTGATATGTGGAAGCTAACCCACCATAAGGGTGGAACAGTGAGGTGAATAATAGAAGTGCAGTAGATTAGACAATGGGAATGGAAGGAAGGGAAGGGGGTTAGGCAAAGGAAGGACAGCCAAATGAATCGGACATAATTTTCCCATGTACATATATGAAAACCACACAGTGAATCCCACCACCATGTGTATTCATAAGTACGGGATTCTAACAAGAATAGGATATATCCTGTGCTTGTATATCAAAATGGATTCTTGTGTCATGTATAACTAATAAGAACCAATTAAATAAAAAAGAATGATGTTGTTCCCCCACTGGTCTCTTGAATCCAGGGCCTTGTGTATGCTGTGTAATACTTTTTGATTATTAACCTCTTATATGAATTAAAGGTGCCAAGGCAGAGTGCAGTTCCTTCAGCAGAAACACACACCTTTGAAACTGACCTTATCTCCTTGAATGAAGCTTTTATGGTTCTACAATTTCTTCTCTTTGTGTATTAAGATGCTTCCTAGTCCCTCAGGCTCAGGGGCTGAGTTCTTTCAGGTACCCTTTTCTGTCTACTTAGGCTTGAATCCTAGAGTGGGCATATTTATCCTGAACCTATCACATAAGAATTTTGTACTTCAGAAAGTAAGTGATTCCATTTGGGCCTTTGTGGAGAAACGTGTTTCCCTTACAGATAACCTAGCCCCTTTAGTTCAAAGGTTTTAGAGGAGGGTTTCAAAATATAGTGGTGTGCATTTCATGGTGATATGTTGTTCCAATTATAATAATATGAACAGCAAATAGAAATCATATTTATTTATTTATAGGCAAATAAATAATATAAGAGTATTTGTTTGATACTGTTATTTAGTTACCTTGCAAGTCTGTTGTTTTCCAAAATGCAGCAGATACATGCTTCTTCATTTCATTCCAAATGAATAATAGAAGAAGTACTTTTTTGAGCAAAATCCTATGTTCTTTCCAATAGTAAAAAAAAAAAAAAAAAACTTTTAGAAGAATGGGTGATCTTGTAATTATAGAAGTGAGAGAACATACATCATCCAGGAATGGCACACAAGGCACCCAGGGATACTTTAGTGCCAGCCCTGCACTTGCATGGGCCTGAGAGTTAGTGTTCCTTTGAATCCTTGCTCTTTTTGGTTGACCTGCCTGATCCTATTGCTGACCATGGGTATGTCCTGGTTCAATCACTTACGAAGTGTGTGATCTTGAAAACGTGTTACCCTCTCTAAACCTTAGTTTCCCTATGAAGAGATAATGGTGAGTTAATTTTAATGTAATGATAGTGTGCAGGGTGAGAGGAATGTATTAATATGGAACCTATTAACAGGTTTTAAAAGGCTTGAACACCTAAAATAACAAAAATCAAAATTATCTGAAATTTTTAATTTAATTCTTCATTTTTCTAAGAAGGAAACTGATGCAGAATCTGGAAAGTTCTAGGCTGTTCGTGGACTTTGAGCAGAAGAGAGCATGGAGATAAGTTTCCAGGATTCTGCTCAACATTCTTCCCACTATCTGCACTCACTACCCAGCACAGGGATCTAGGTCAGGGATTCTGAGAACTCGTAGGAAACAAATGGATTCGGGATGATCTGTGAAGGAAGAGTTCACTGCTGATCAGTAAAGGAATGGCAAGTCATAAGAGGTAGGTATCTACAGTTTCCACCATTGATAACTGAGAAAATGGTGTCATCAACTGCAGTAAGCCGTGCAAATTTGTAGGAGAGATGGTAAATTAACAAAAGATCAAAGTAGAAAAGACCCGTTTAATTAAGCTTTATGGAGGATTTAGATAATCTAGGAGAAATAATTTTTGTGAAAGAATCCAGCCAGAGTTTTGTAATAGGATATATAGGCAGGCTGGAAAAAGACATTTATGATGGTCTTAAAAAACATAGAATGATTTTCCGAGATGACTTAAGTGTAGCATTTCTTGTAAGTGAGAAGTTGTCTTCAGTGTTTTCTCAAAGTCCATGGGAGGCCTGTGCTTCTTTGAAGTTCTTAGATTGAGTGCTCTTGGCTTGCAAAATGAATGCTGGATATGGGACGTAAAAGTATGAAGGATTTACAGTGACCTTTTAAATGTTGAGGGGAATTAACTATTCTGTAGCAGAGGGGTCACCATGGTGTAACCTTCCCAGGTCCTGCAGTTTGTATTACTTTCAAAGACAAGAATCTGAAATTTCACCCGTGCACTGACTACACATAGTCTGCATGTCTGCCGAGGCAGCTACAGAGAAAAATGGCTTATTGAGAGGCAGCATTTACACCTGAAAAATATGGCTTCAAATACTTAACGAAAAGTTGCACAATTTATTTTTATCATAACCATACTTCTACTGGTGGGAAAAGAAATGCATTAGTTATTTGTTCAGCATGTATTTCAGCTGAATTCTAGAGCAGAAATGGAGGACAGAGAGGTAGACTAAATTATGATGGACTGTCCTGTGACATAACAATAAAATTGCATTTTATTTGTAAGACTGTGGGAGAGAAAATAAAAGATCAAGAGAAGCATCAAGAGCAAAGATGAAATGGTGGAGGTATGTTAATCTCATATGGCTGTCTTATTATATCTGAATAGTGTTTTACAACATAATATTCTATGGCAAGGGTGATGCTTGGTTTGAAAAAAGCTGTATTAAACCTAGTGTGTCCTATAAGGCATGCTACACATTTTTGTTTATTGCATGCTCCCTTGGATATTAATGTTTATTATTTCTGTCCCTGAAATATTTCTTGGGGTACCTTATGGAAATACTGAATTTTCACACTATGTAAATATCACCAGGTCTTACCAACCAAAAAATGCAAATAAAGTCTCAATGACATTAATGGTAAATAATTATTGTTTCTCTCTTTTACATAAATGACCGTAGGACTTCAGCAGCACTTATTTCTGCAAATTTCACATGTATAAAAGAAAAAAGAAATGCATCTCATGTTTTTTACTCTACTGCCAGCAAGTCCTCTGAGGCAGGTATCAGAGCAGGATGGCCTCTTGGTGAAAGAAGCTTCCCCACCAATTGAACCACTGGTTCAATTCCAGTACCACAAAAACTAAAAACCAAAAAAAAAAAAAAAAAAAAAAAAAAAAAAAAAAAAAAAAAAACCTCCAAAAACCTGAACTCAAGGATGGCTAGTGGTAGGCTAGCAGGCTACCCAGATGTTGCCACTGTCTTTGGGTTCAAAAGTGGAAACATTACTTTGTCTTCATGAGGTTCAAGCAGTTCACCTCATTTTCACCTTGTGAAATTGTAGTTTTTCTAAGAACTTGTTGGTTTTTTGAGGATGGAACATGTCTTCTGAATAACTAGTAAAAGTGAGGTTTGTTGTATATTTTGTGAACTTACGATGACAGATGTGACTTTTTATATTCCAACCCAGGTAGGACAGCCTATCTACATCTTTCATTGATCAAGTGAAAATATATGTAGAAATAATGAACTCAAACATTAGTTTATTCACTATAAAATTAGTTTATTATTTTAAATATTTTTTCTGTTTTATGTCTTTATTGGTGCATTGTAATTATATACAACAGTGGGATTCATTGTGATATATTTTATGTGTATACACATAAAATAATTTGATTAATTTCATTTCCCAGTATTTTCCTTTTTATTGCACTCATTCCTTCCCTTCAACCCCCTTCCTTTATTGTTCTCCTTTCTGTTTCTTCAAATCTTTTTTTTTCCTTTTCTTCTCTCTAGCTTCTACAGGTAAGAGAAAACATTCAACATTCAACTTTAAAACATTTTCTTTGCCCATTCACCTGTTGACAGACAACTAGTCTGGCTCCATAATTTGCCTATTGTGAATGGTGTTATTATAAACATGAATATGTGTGTATTACTGAAATATGCTTATTTTAGCTCTTTTGGATAAATACTAAGGAGTGGAATAGCAAGATTATATGGTGGTTCTATTCCTAGTCTTTTGAGGAATCTCCATACTGATTTCTTTAGTGGTTGTGTTAATGTGCAGTCCCACATTACATTTTAAGTCATCTTAAAAAACAGAATTTGCTCTGCTAAAATGCAAAGGGGAAAATATAACAGAATGAAAAGAACTTTAGCTTTCTCATTTTTCTCCAGTTAAAAATATTTTTCAGGTATTCAGAAAAAAAATTTAGACTAATTTTATACTTTCTTAATAGAAAATGGTTATGGAAGATGCTAAGAAATCGTATGTGTATGTATTTTTATATTGGCTTGGTTTAGAGTATGGTAATGGCAAGAAGTCCATTTATTTTATCTAATATTTGGTTTTAATATTTAATTTTTCTTCACTCTCTCTTGCTGAGCGTTACATAGAGATGTAGATTAAATAGTTGATTATTATGGAAATATGAAATGACTTTTTTTTCCTAATTGAGACTTCTAATTGATTTCTAGAAATCAAAGGTGTTATCTCTGAGTATTAATTTTAAAGAAAAGCAGCTAAGAGGGTTAGTCTCTGAACTCAAGATTTATATACAGATTATTTAATCAAATACATCCATGCATACTTTCGTCATTCAGATAAGGTAAGTGAAACCTAATTCTCTAATGGAAATAGACCAAGTTATCAGAAATATGGCAAAATAATACAATGGTTAGTTTTGTTGTGGTGTCATAGGATCTTCATAGAGATAGAACAAAGGTTATGAAAGTGCTTCTCAAAGTTCCTGAACATACTAATCATCTGGGATTTCATTAAAATGCTAATTCTACTTTAGTATAGCTGGGTGAGGGCCATAGGGTCTTCCTTTCTAACAAAAGCACGTCAGGGAATTTGTATGCTGCCTGCCACATTGTATGGTAGAGGAGGAATTGGAGTGAGTTTCATGATTCCACTTCACTTGGGTTTACTGTCTTCTCTCTAGCAGCTGGACTACGTTTCAATCTAGGCAACCAATAGAGGCAGAGAGAACTTTGATATTGAAAGGATAAGCTGAAGAACATTATTCATAAACTTTGTTGTGGATGAGTCAACTAAAAAGAAGTTAATGCTCTTTCACATATCAGCTTGCCAAGGTGGATCGCAAGCTACAACAGAAATAATAAAATTACTGGTGACATATGGATTGCGTGATGCCTTTTGCAGTTTGATATGGTTTTGTTGATAGTTAAATGCAGGAAAGTTGGAATTTTTCACCAAACTCCATATATGTCAGCATTAATATATTTTGGTAATTTGAAATCAAGGAAAGTTATTATTTAGACTAAAAGAAAAAATAAATGGAATGTAAGTAAATGCCCCAGTACAATTGTAATGATTTCTTACTGGTTTATCAACTTACATTTATCTGGTAATCAGGTAACTTCTTATTTTCTACAAATATGTGACTACTCCATGGCAAAAATTGTGCTTCATCCACCTCTGTGTAGTTACAGGACACACTGCAGTTCTGGGTGCACAGTACCCTTCAGGACATATTTGTCACAGGCATCATTTTCTGCTTTTAACTTTCATTCCACTGTTTTATTTTGTAAACAAGATGCCTCAGTACAAGGCCTGTCCTGCACTGAAAGCCACAGTTCAGGGTTCACATGTAGTTGGGTTTTCACTTCCTGATGATCATTTGTTTTGAGGTTTCTCTGTTGTTGACTTTTTCATAGAGCCTTCTCTAGAATTTGAAAGGCAGCATGACATGAACTGACACAGAATATTATGGAAAACAAATTGCCACTTTGTTTAGGATGTCATTTAATAGATACATTGTTCAAGTTTGGGGATGAGTTTCTTATATTTTTTTTCTATGTACGTTTGACAATTTGCATAATCAAAATCTAAAAGAAACTGGGAATCAGAACAAGGGGAAATACTATTTATAAGGTCCTGCAGGTACTGCATTAGAGTAAAGAAATTAGCATGGACACAGGACATGATGTATGTATTTATTCACTGAGGAGTTAAGGTTTATATGTATAATTTGATAGAACTATAAGTTCAAAACCTTATCCAATAATTTATTTTAATAATTATATGTAAAGACTAAAATGGCTCAGGTATTTAAAAGGTTATCACTGTCATGGTCTATTGAAGTAAATTAAAAACAGTCAAGTGTGAGGAGATATTTTGAAGGAAAAGAAGGATAATAAAATTTCCCTATTAATTACCAGTATATGAGACCAAGGCTTCAAGTTTAGTCATTATTTGGGCCCATTAGTACTTCTGGGAGTGCTCACACTTTGAACTTGTCCTGTCATCTTAACTACTGGTCACAAGGAAGGACTACAGGAGAGTCTGGTTGATTAGTGCAAACCTAATACTATCTTTTGTGAAGCAACCCAAAGGAAATTGGTAAGTCATTCATCCACCTGTTTGAACAACAAACATTGACTAAGTCATGTTTTGCTTAAGGACTACGAAAGAACTGCAGGAGACACAAAATGCACGTTTTTTTCTCCAACATTTTATAGTTAGTTGAAAAGTTTTGAGTTGGTACTTAACTATAATACGAACAGAATGCACCAAGTTCTACCAGGAAGGTACAGATGAAGGTCTGGTGTAGTTCAGAGTTGGCTAACGAGGTATTTTTTTTTCCTGGAAGAATGCCAGAATGGATTGATGATGGAATAATAAAAGCACTTTCATGCCAAAAAGACTTCTAGTCTTTCCAGTGTTGAGAAATGTCATTTTTTGACCTGAAAAACCCCTTTAAAAAAGGCCTGAAGGCTTTACTTATTAATATAAACATTAATAAAATATCAGGTCTAAATTATGATTTAACATTGAATACTAGATGTAGGTTATAAACTATTGTCATATGAATAAAGTTATAAATCTATATACAGTAAAAGTTAGACTTTATAACAATTCATGCGTATATTCATGTGTGTCTACCTGTCGGTCTAGACTTGGGAATTTTTTTGAGCAAGACATACATGAAATTTTAAGAACATTTAAATCTAATGTGTGGAATTAAATGAAGGAAATAGTAAGGAATTTTTCTTAAGTGAGGTTTGGGAGATTTTTACATTTTTTTTTCTTTTTGTTATTTTTTCAAATTAAAAAGTTATTACTGCAGTCCCAATATAGAAGGTACCTTGAAACAGAGTTTATAGTTCATGTCGCTGGCAAAATAATAAAATCACATTTGAGTTCTTATTGATTTTAGATTTTCCTTCAATTCAAATCAAAGCACTAGTGTGTGATTACATATTGTTGTTACATAACAATATTGGAAGAAAAATGTGAGAGTGGTGAAATTATGTATGACTTACCATTTTTACCTATATTCCAAATTTTCTGTAATGTGGTTATACTGTGTTTTGATTAATGTTAGTTTGAATAAGACAAAAATTGTCTAAAATATCTTGGCTTAAAGATATTGATGTGCATTTCAAAACTACTAAGATTAAGTTCATAACACATTTCAAGACTATTGTAAGACTATACTTACAATTAGGGACCTCTTATTTTTAAGGCATAAAACAATGAGACATCATCATCTATATATTGTAGCCAACATGAACAATTAACAAGTTAATGATGGCCGTCTATGAGGAGGAGACATTTATCTTCTAAAGTAAGAATTTCATTTACATTAAAACCATAACCCACAAGGAGGGCATTCCATAAACACCTGCTTAAAAAGTCAAGAGGTTTTGCACATTTTCCCCTCTGAAAATCAATGGTAAAAGTTAGGGTTGTAACATTATTAGATACAACCTGTTTATTGGAAGCATTCATTAAACATTTGCCACTTAGCTCCCTGGCAGCTGCACATGATGGAAAGGTCAAGGCTTCTGATTTTAGAACCAGGTTTACCACATAAGTAGCAGATGGGTCTTTTAGAATGTCACTTAAGCTCTCATCTGTAAAAAAAAAAAAAAAAAAAAAAAAAAAAAAAAAAAAAAAAGTGGGTGACTGGTGCAATATAGAACCACACCATTCGTTGTTGCCCTTGGTGGAAATGTATCTGCTATTTGTATATGAAACCCAATGCTTTCAGTTGGGTGGGGGCAGTAGTGTGAGTTATTTGAGGAAGGGAATGGTTGAGGGAGAGAAAGAAACTATCAAATGTCTTTTCTATCAGCAAGGCTGGCTTCACCAGCATGTAACCAGTGCTACAAGCTTGCTGTACAGTCACAATTCTGAATTTTTAGTAATTTTATTTTTAGGGTTTCTCTGCCACCAAGGGTGGGTTCTTGGTAACTTCTCTGCCCCTATTTTGTGCAACCCTCACACTTTGACCCCAGTTGGCCTCTCTGATGGGCTGGTGACTGATGGGACCCACTGTCCTTGGCAAGAGGTGGAGCACAGGTCTAAGGGATGGTCTTGCATGTCCTTCAGCATCTTGAAGGCAGGCGGTGGTGCACTGCACAGGTCTGGTGAGGTGGGCTTTTTACCTAGTACTGAGTGACTGTCAATGAGTCTCATTTGCCTTGGGTAGGAGTCGGGCTCCTAGGGAGCGAATATGCCTGGTTTAACAGGTCCATTCCCATCCAGGGCACTGATGATTGCATGGCTTTCAAGAGCCGAAACCTGGCACCTGATGAGCTGTAGCGTACAGGCACCATGTGTCGGGGTGAGCTTGCGCCTCCCTGCCGCACCCCACCAGCCGGCAGCTACGCAAGCACATGTTCCCTTGCCCAAGGGAGCAACTTAAAATACTAAGAATAACCTGAGAAATCAGGGGGGATAAAAAGGTAAATGTTTTATATTTCAGTTATTTGTGATGCTTTTTACCTGGTTTTGGAACCACGGACACTTCATATTAATTTTGCATTGACCTTTGTAAATTATTTAGCCTGTTGTGTGCATTGTGTATTTGATTTCTGTAAACATTAAATGAGGTAAAAAGTATAGTAAGCATCTGGCAAAGGGTATGCTACACAGACACAATAAATGGAAAAATTGTAGAAAGTTAATTATGGGTTCTCAAAATAGAAAAGGATTAGGAAGAAGATTCTGGAAGAGACAAATAATCTACCAGAATGGGTGGGGGGGAGGGGAGGGAATCCTACCATTTTTCTCTTACTTCCCTGTCCTCACTTAAGTATAGGTGGTTCTTTCTGGGACGTAATTTGTTCTCTTCAAATAATGTTTTTGAAGATTTATTCATCAAGTTTTTGATATCATTATTTAGCAAGTGGTTATGCAACAAAGGAGACCATTTCTAAGAGGAAAGTTGAAAAAATCAACTGCAGTGCCCAGCTAGTTACCATCTTTAGGCAGGCTAGGGGGCGAAGGTGGCATGTCACAGCTAAAACTGCTCAGAGAATCAGCTCAGCTTCTCTTTCCTAGGGGGTCAACTCACTCGCTGGCTTGCTCCCACAGTTTTTTTTTATTATTATTTTTTGTTCCAGTAGGTGCTAGTTTAGTGTAAAATAGTGGTAGATACTCATGCTCATGCTGGTGGAGGTGTCTATTCCAAATAAGGGGGAGAGGGAGGAGGGGAGGGAAGGTGGGGATTGATTAATTGATCAAGGTAAAGTCTGGCAAAAAACAGTGTGAACCTGTGAATGGTTACCCTCCACTCTCCAGAAGGAAAACCAAACATGCAAACAAAACACTTAGTTTTGGAGGGAATATGCCCTGCCTGCTTATGTGTATTAAAGATCAGCTTAACAAAAGGAGTTGACAAAGCTTGTTGAGAAACATTTTCCAGAAAAATAAGTCTCTATTTTCTTATCTCATTTTTACCTTTGCTACTAACTCATAGGCAATAAAACTCCAAAGTCTTATAATGTATCATGACCAATAAAATAATTCATGTTTGGCCCCAGGGAAATCTATTTTTATCCATTACATGGTACATGGAGTGCGCTGTACTTTCTCCAAGTTACTTTTGGAAGATATCTGGCAAAATAATTCAATATGACTAGCAGTTATTTTCTGGAGACTGGTATTGTTTTGACATGGAGAGCATTGGAAACATATGGTCTTTCATGTCTCTTGCCTTGTGCTTTCCTTGAAAATGTTTATATTTGCTTGTGATAAAATGCATTAAGTTTCATAATCCTGAACAACCTTCTGGTACACAGATTCACTTTCAAACAGTGCAACTGGGAAAACAGAAGTTTTTACAAAAAAAAAATGTGGTTTTCTTAAGTAGCTATGCATTTTGTACAACACAGGTGCCAATTTTGATTTTTTCAAATGTTCAAATTCCAAAGCAACTGTTATGCTAAATTATCTTTATGCTGCATCCTACTTTGTCCCTCAAATAGCTCATATTCTTCCAATATCATTGAAATCAATGAAATTTAGCCAGGCGTTCTCAGACTAATAGTAAAGGCAAAGTCTGTGTTCATTCAACTTCACATTGTTGTCTCTACAGTGTTCAGTGACCCTAGTGATTATTATGTTGTTTCTTTGCATATGGTGGAATGAGATGGTTCCATGGAAAGGTTTTCCTTGACACAGAAAACTGTAAAAGTACATTTTCTTCATACACTGTGATAAATCTCCTGGGCATTATTGCTAATACTTTCTTCCTTCAGGTCAGCAATCTATAATCTATCTTTCTCGTAGCAACTGCCGTATTTAAATCCAGCAAGAAAAAGGTGGTTCTGACTATGTTTATTTGAAGAATGAAAATGCAAAGTCTGGAAACATCTAAGTGTACATTGTAAAAACAGAGATAATGTTGGATATGTTGATATCAAATTTCAATTAAATGCTAGTCACTCAAGTTTTTATTTTGATTTGTTATGTGCATTATAATTTAGTAAAACATACACATCTTTTAAAGCCCTTTTAATTTCCTTATTTCAGTTGGTGGCAAGTTTAGCCACAAATGATCAGTGCTAAAGGTAGACTAGTCATATTATTCTAGTAGAGGACTCTATTCCAAACTAGAATTCTAAAACCAATTCTAAGATTGGAAACATACCTTCATGAACTCACTGTTAAAAGTCTATAATTTTTCTTCTCAAAGCTCCATTATAATACTTATATAATGAAATAGACCAGTTTTAATTTCTGAATTATTGGAATTGAAACCCTTTTAGAGAATTTCAGCATACCAAAGGAAGATTTGAAGAGACAGTGCTTGCTCCCAAATTTATGGTAACACCAATTAAAATATCAGTGTAATTTCATTGCCCAAACATTCATAATTAATGAGTTTGTCCAAAGCACACAATATTCTAGTGCTTTGGGCCAATTTTCAAAGAAAAATTATTTAATCTTTATTTGAAATATTAAAGACAAAAACAGCTTGACTCTAAGCACTTTGGAATTTATTCGAGATGCAAATTGTTAAAAGTGATTCAATCTGTTCACTGTCATGGGTTTTTCAGAGATTATCCACCTGTAGAAAATTGAAAAACCAGGAAAGACTGTATTGTTAGAACATTTTCCAGTTGGATCATTAAGTACTTTCTGGAGATTTCTTTTTTTGAGAAAGATGGGTATGCATGCACTGTTTATTCTTTTTTTTTAAGAAGAAGATAATAATAGCAACAAAGAAGCAGTCATCTTAAAGATGTACAAAAACTCCCATATGGACAGCACATGACTTCTCAAGGTTTACACTTTGAAAGGGATTTTTACTTTATGGAAGTTACACAGCCACAGGAATGGGAGAATGAGGCCAACAGTTATTAGTATGATTCAACCATTCTTATAAGATCACTACCCAGCATACAAACGAGTCATCCAGAACCTAATTGAGGTGAGGTAACAAATATAATAAGTTACAGGAGCAAGAGAAACCAGAATGACTCCAAATGGTTATTTGATTAATGTACTAAAAGAGGCTTGATCTTGAAGGGAGAATTCAGTAGCATCAGTATTTTCAGTTGTTTCTCTAAAATGTCTGACAAGTACAGTCTGACCCTGGCAAAGGGGCTGAGAGTAATTTTGACAATCCAATTTCACTGTAAGCATTTTATTCAAGAAAGAATTATTAGAACTTGTGAAAGGTACATGTCATAAATTTGTCAGAAATAATATGTCTCCTGGTAAATTCTTGATATTCAGGATGTTCTTTTTACTATGAACTTAATTGCTTGAAATCAATTTGGCATACTTTGTAATGTCTCCCAGAGGTCCCTGCCCATCTTAAGTCAATAAGCTGTTTTGTGTTTTGAATATATTTCTGTGTTAGCAGTCATATCCAGTTGGCAGAGCAGATTTCTGAGTCTGATACCAAATAGTGTTGGGAAGTTAGAGAATTGTGAGCATTTTGCGGGTGGAAGCCACAATGAAATAACCTTTGACCTATGAACGAATGTCAAAATTTAACTCAAATATTTCAAAAGACAGTTTTAATTACTTAACTTTAAAATATCAAAATAAGTTATTGTTGAGAAAAATCTATATTTTCCTTATTAAGAACTACTTTTCAGTACATCAAGAAGAACAGAGTTTAGTTGAAATGAGTGATTAGTGTTTCTTTGGAGGAAACGTTATTTTTATTTAAATAATTTTAAAAATGATGTATACCTGTTCAAGCTGGAACTAGGTGTGTCAGAAGAAGCTAGAGACTGGCCCCCGTAACATGTACTACTCTCCCTGTCAAAGTGGTCAAGGACATAATGAACCACAGAAGCAGATCATATTGTGAACTTGGAAGACTTTGAGCTTATATTTTGGAAAAATTTTGCATCACTGCCTGTATCTTGAATGAGGGCATTTTGCAAAACATGGCAAAGTCCAGTTTGGTGGTGAGCTCTGTTGAGGACCTAGTAGGCAGCTAAGGGCCTAAATGGGACTATGTGCAAGGAACAATTAAAGACACCCTGGTAATCTCTTGGCTACTTTTAAAAGTATGTCTTGTTCTTAGGAAGCAATCTCTAGACTTACCCTAATGAGAAGCCTTGGAACATTGCCTTCACCTGATGGCTCCATTTTATCAGACATTCTAGTACTAGGGGAAATGAACCAAAATCAAGGATGTCTGTGAAAGTAGCCGAGGCTGTCTTGCTCATCCCAAACTTACAGTTGAGAGGAATGTAAAAGAAGAATTTGCGGACACAATACATATTGCAGAATCCACATACAGTGCATTGTCAGCTCTGCAAAGTTCTGAGAACTGGAGGTCCCTGAGTCCAATCTAGTCACCTCCTTTTCTTGTGTTTTAAGTAAGCCGAGGCTTAGGTGATTCAGTGACATACTCACAAGGCTTATTTATGTGACAAGGTGCAGCAGTAAATGGCTGAAAAGCAAACTAAGACTTAGATTTCTTCCCTGTTTCCTATTAGTCATCTTTCCAGAGTATATATCTTTCTAATAAGCCCTATAAAAATGATGCCTGTAACCAACCAAAACTGCAGACTCTTCACATATCTCATGAGTGCCTAAATTAATAAGCAAAGTGTTGGAGCAGCTTACCACATTTCAATGAGCTTTTCAATTTTTAATAAAGTTTTTTTCTCATTAAGTGAAATATATTTTGCCCTGGAGTATAGGTGAAAACTGTACTTGTACTTGCTGGTACTTGCATCCCTATGAAGTGCTTATATTATCCTAAGGCACCCAGTTACTACCAACTGAACACTACACTCTTAAAAACAGCCATTGCTCTGGCTGGTCTCTTTACTTCTTCCTCTAGCTCTAAGGTTAGATGTGGGAAGAGAGATTGGGAATGGAAATGGATTTTTGTTCTGTTTATTACAAGAGAGAGATGTTGAGATATAAATGCAGACAATTAGCTTGACTTACTCAGTAGCCAATTTTCTCGTTTGGCATCACTAATACTTTGAGGTGGAAAATGCAAAGGTTAAATTTGCTAAAGCCAGAAGTCTACTATGTTTCTAAACTAATTAACCTAGCACCTCCAGAGTTTTATCACCTCTATGTCTGTTGATGGAATCACTATTCTACCATAGACTGAAGTCTCAGTTTCATTTTTAATTGCTGTGTTCTGACAACTAACCATGTTAAGATCTTTGACAACACCTTTTTTTTTTTTATAATCTCTAGGGAGTACTGCATAATATGCTATCTCTACCTGTCCATCCACCCACCCACCCACCCAGAGACCTACCTGGCTCACTCAGCAGTCCTCTCTCTCAAGTGATGTGTCATGAGATCAACAGACACCACTGTAGAAACAGAGCTAAACAATGTGAAGAAAGGGAGAGGCCACCTGGGAGTTTAAGAGCAGGTATATGGAGCCTCTTGGTCCTTTGGTCCTCAATTCTGCATCATATGGCTGTCAGGCTGTTGTGAATCTAGAATCACCAAAAGCTTGACTACTTATATGACTGCATTCTAGATATTTTTTGAGTGGTATGCCCACCCCTTGTTGTCTTTCTACAGGTTTCTCTTTGGTTATTTCCTCATTTTCATAGCTTCCATGAATATTTACATACATCTATTTCTCAGTTCTGACAACTAACCATTTTTTTTATAAGTGTAATTGATCTTATTTATTTATTTACTTACTTATATGTGGTGCTGAGAATCGAACCCAGTGCCTCACACATGCTAGGCAAGGGCTCTACCACTGAGCCACAATTCCAGCCACCGCCCACCCCCCCTTTTTATAAGTGTAATTGATCTTATTATTTATTTATTCAACTAACCATTTTTATTGAGTGGTCACTGCATAATAGGTTTCCTCAGGCTTCTCAAAGAGAGGAGGGCTGAATATTACACTCGTTTTATATTTGAAGAATCTGAGTTCTATTTGATTCAAAAGCCAGTGCTTTTAGTTCTGTGCTCTGTTGGCTTTTAGGAATGCCTCCACCTCCTGATGAACTTCTCCATGAGGTTGTTCAGTAGGCGACACAGATACACTGTGCCCAGCAAATGATATTCCCTAGGACAATCAGCATATCCTCTAGAGTTTTATCACCTCTATGTCTGTTGATGGAACCACTATTCTACCATAGACTGAAGTCTCAGTGTCATTTTTAATTGCTGTGTCTTCATCTCATCATCCAATTCAGTAAGTTGCCCAAATCTCTTTGTGCAGTATCTTTGACATGCTTGTTTTTCTTTTCCATTGCTACCCATGCCACCCAAACTCCTTCTTTTTGAATGGTGACTGAACCTCTGATTGTCTTTTCCACCTGTTTGCTCCGCTCCTATAATTAATTTTATTCCCCTTTGCTGGTTTAAGCTTTTTAAAGCATATCTCCAGTCACTTAAATCCTCCCAATCTTTCACAGCTTTATCATCATCTACCAGATGAAGAACAAATGCTTTCAGCTGATGTTTAATGTCTTCTGATCCTCCTTTATGGTAGAGATCAAAAAGCTCAAATACTTACCGAGATCACATACCTAAGAAGTATGTGAAGCTAGGTTTAAGAAAAACTTTTGTCTTTCCTACAAAATGACAATAATAAACCCACTATAGCCATAATAGTAATACAATAATAACAGCAACTCACGGGCAGAGGCAATAAGAAGCCTGGGGTACTGTGCTTTTGACAAAGTTTGTGCCCTGGCCAGAGGTCTACCAACATGTGAGAAGTTTTCAAGAGAAGCCAAACATTTAGATTTTTTTGTGTAATCTCCCACTGAGTAAACCCTGATTGCCAATTCAAATGAAACTTTCTCTCTTTCTGCAGTTAGAAAACTACCTAGCAGGACACACAAGTCTTCAGTTTGCTAATTCAGCTCCTGGTCTGACATTTGTTCCCTTTGCATTGTGGAGTGGTCCCCAGTCCTCTGCCCAAGGCCTTATGTTCCATGGCCCACCACTCCTCTATCCTCATCTCCATGGTCTTGCCTCTTTCCCTTTTTTTTCTTATAGTTCCTTCTCCTAGGAAAGCACTCATCACACTCAGTCTATTAAAATCTTACTTATCATCTCAGTCATATAGAACTCCATAAAACTCCTGTCGATCCTCAAAGCCAGTCATCTTATGTTCTTACATCTTATGTGGCTCTTTTGTGGCTCTTTTACTCTGCTTCCCACCTTTGATGTTTGCATTTATGTTCTCTTACTTGACTATAAGATGCATAAGGCAAGATCAACTCTGGGAACCCCTACAGTCTTTGCAAACAGCACCTAAGTATAGCTGAAGCTCCATAAATCTGATTTGGCACTTGCCAAGAGAAGTGAAGGAAAGTTCTCTGTACTTGAGCATTTTTGTTTTAATTTTGAAACTGCGGTCCATCTGGTTCTTATCAGATGTAGGTGGATTCATCCAATCCCCTTCTTCCCCCTCACAGCCCAGATACTGTTTCCACCGTGTCTCTAAGAACTCGGCTTTTATGGCACAGAATGTGACATGGAGTCTGTTTACTCTAAAGAGGAAAAGCATTGCTATACAGGAAGATTATCTTGTATACAGAAAGTTGATACTAGCCAAGGTGATGTGCTATTTTTTCTGCAATAAAAAAGCAACAGATTTGCTTGTTTTTGTTCTCATTTGGAGCCCTTTTAATTCTTCTTTCAGACACCATGTAGTATCATTCAATCTTCAGAACGGGTGTTCTGAGCCAATCTGTAATATCACATCAAGTGCTGGGCTACTGGTTAGGTACTAGGCAATCCGACAACTGCTACCTCACACATAAAAGGGCACAGAGCACACTGGGAACTTGGGTATGCATATTTAAAAGTCTTCTGCCTGAGTTCAGTTTTGTTAATTAATGATAAAAGCTTTGGCACAAGTATACCACTATGCTGCTACCTAAATATAAACTTCCCATAGCAATTATTTTCATCCACTTTCAAATATAAAAAAAATGTTTATAGAAAGAAAGTCACACTCTTGTTCTACTGACTGTTCAGGTTGGGGGCTTCGGTTATAGTTTTAGAAACTTACTCAAGCCAGGACATGCCCTATAGTATGTTCCAATGAGTAGAGTTGTAGTTTTGTTTATTTCTGGTACAGTAAGCATTGAGGGACTATTAAAATATTCAGTGTTAACTCAATCAAAGAAAGATTCAAGGAAATTTAAGAGTTCTCATTTTCCAGCCACCTAACATATAATTGTTGATTTGATTTCGTCTTGCTTTCTTCCAGTTTTTGTCTGAATCAGCAAATTCTTTTTGCCTATTTTTAAGCATATTGCATTTAAACTTTTGTTGAGCTGCTGTTTTGTTTTTTGTTGATTATTTCCTAACACAACAAGCATGATTCTCCTTTATTTAAGTAGATTGTTGCATCTTTGGATGGAAAGTGATCTAGAAATATAATAGGACCTAAACATGTATATTCAGAGGCATTCAGTTTTTCTAGGGATCAATAAAATAATCATAAAATCATATGTCAATGATTATAGGTTCTTACTGTAAAAATAGGCTTTTTAAAATTTTTTTATTGTTGGTCGTACAAAACATTACATAGTTCTTAATAGATCATATTTCACAGTTTGATTCAAGTGGGTTATGAACTCCCATTTTTACCCCGTATACAGATTGCTGTATCACATCAGCTACACTTCCATTGATTTACATATTGCCATTCTAGTGTCTGATGTATTCTGCTGTCTATCCTATTCTCTACTATCCACCTTCCCCTCCCCTCCCCTCCCCTCCCCTTTTCTCTCTCTACCCCCTCTACTGTAAATCATTTCTTCCACTTGTATTATTCTTCTCTTACCCCTCCTTTCCTCTTATATGTAATTTTGTATAACCCTGAGGAACACCTTCCATTTCCATGCGATTTCCCTTCTCACTCCCTTTCCCTCCCACCTCTCATCCCTGTTTAATGTTAATCTTCTTCTCAAGCTCTTCGTTCCTACCCTGTCCTTGGTTACTCCCCTTATATCAAAGAAGTCATTTGGCATTTGTTTTTTAGGGATTGGCTAGCTTCACTTAGCATAATCTGCTCTAATGCCATCCATTTCCCTCCAAATTCAATGATTTTGTCATTTTTTAATGCAGAGTAATACTCCATTGTGTATAAATGCCACATTTTTTTTATCCATTCATCTATTGAAGGGCATCTAGGTTGGTTCCACAATCTTGCTATGGTGAATTGTGCTGCTATGAACATCGATGTAGCAGTGTCCCTGTAGCATGCTCTTATTAGGTCTTTAGGGAATAGACCGAGAAGGGGAATAGCTGGGTCAAATGGTGGTTCCATTCCCAGCTTTCCAAGAAATCTCCATACTGCTTTCCAAATTGGCTGCACTAATTTGCAGTCCCACCAACAATGAACAAGTGTACCCTTTTCCCTGCATCCTCTCCAGCACTTGTTGTTGTTGGACTTCATAATGGCTGCCAATCTTACTGGAGTGAGATGGTATCTTAGGGTGGTTTTGATTTGCATTTCTCTGACTGCTAGCGATGGTGAGCATTTTTTCATGTACTTATTGATTGATTGTATGTCCTCCTCTGAGAAGTGTCTGTTCAGGTCCTTGGCCCATTTGTTGATTGGGTTATTTGTTATCTTATTGTCTAATTTTTTGAGTTCTTTGTATACTCTGGATATTAGGGCTCTATCTGAAGAGTGTGGAGTAAAGATTTGTTCCCAGGATGTAGGCTCCCTGTTTATCTCTCTTATTGTTTCTTTTGCTGAGAAAAAACTTTTTAGTTTGAGTAAGTCCCATTTGTTGATTCTAGTTATTAACTCTTGCGCTATGGGTGTCCTATTGAGGAATTTGGAGCCCGACCCCACAGTATGTAGATCATAGCCAACTTTTTCTTCTATCAGACGCCGTGTCTCTGATTTAATATCAAGCTCCTTGATCCATTTTGAGTTAGCTTTTGTGCATGGCGAGAGAAAGGGATTCAGTTTTATTTTGATGCAAATGGATTTCCAGTTTTCCCAGCACCATTTGTTGAAGATGCTATCCTTCCTCCATTGCATGCTTTTAGCCCCTTTATCAAATATAAGATAGTTGTAGTTTTGTGTATTGGTTACTGTGTCCTCTATTCTGTACCATTGGTCCACCCACCTGTTTTGGTACCAGTACCATGCTGTTTTTGTTACTATTGCTCTGTAGTATAGTTTGAAGTCTGGTATCGCTATACCGCCTGATTCACACTTCCTGCTTAGCATTGTTTTTGCTATTCTGGGTCTTTTATTATTCCATATGAATTTCATGATTGTTTTATCTATTTCTACAAGAAATGCTATTGGGATTTTGATTGGCATTGCATTGAACTTATAGAGAACTTTTGGTAATATCGCCATTTTGATGATGTTAGTTCTGCCTATCCATGAACAGGGTATATTTTTCCATCTTCTGAGGTCTTCTTCTATATCTCTCTTTAGGGTTCTGTAGTTTTCATTGTATAAGTCTTTCACCTCTTTTGTTAGGTTGATTCCCAAGTATTTTATTTTGGGGGGGGATATTGTGAATGGAGTAGTTGTCCTCATTTCCGTTTCAGAGGATTTGTCGCTGATAAACAGGAATGCATTTGATTTATGCGTGTTGATTTTATATCCTGCCACTTTGCTGAATTCATTTATTAGCTCTAATAGTTTCTTTGTAGACCCTTTTGGGTCTGCTAGGTATAGAATCATGTCATCTGAAAATAGTGATAATTTAAGTTCTTCTTTTCCTATTTTTATGCCTTTAATTTCTTTTGTCTGTCTAATTGCTCTGGCCAGTGTTTCGAGGACTATGTTGAACAGAAGTGGTGAGAGAAGGCATCCCTGTCTTGTACCAGATCTTAAAGGGAATGCCTTCAATTTTTCTCCATTCAGAATGATGCTGGCCTGTGACTTATCATAGATTGCTTTTACAATGTTGAGGTATGATCCTGTTATCCCTAATTTTTCTAGAGTTTTGAACATAAAGGGATGCTGTACTTTGTCGAATGCTTTTTCCGCATCTATCGAGATGATCATATGGTTCTTATTTTTAAGTCTATTGATGTGGTGAATAACATTTATTGATTTCCGTATATTGAACCAGCCTTGCATCCCAGGGATGAATCCTACTTGATCATGGTGTATAATTTTTTTGATATGTTTTTGAATCCGATTCGCCAGAATTTTATTGAGGATTTTTGCATCTAGGTTCATTAGAGATATTGGTCTGTAGTTTTCTTTCTTTGAAGTGTCTTTGTCTGGTTTAGGAATCAGGGTGATGTTGGCCTCGTAGAATGTATTTGGAAGTTCTCCCTCTTCTTCTATTTCCTGAAATAGCTTGAAAAGTATTGGTGTTATTTCCTCTTTAAAGGTTTTGTAAAACTCTGCTGTATACCCATCCGGTCCTGGGCTTTTCTTAGTTGGTAGTCTTTTGATGGTTTCTTCTATTTCCTCTATTGTTATTGGTCTGTTTAGGTTGTCTATATCCTCCTGACTCAATCTGGGCAGATCATATGACTTAAGAAATTTATCTATGCCTTCACTATCTTCTATTTTATTGGAGTATAAGGATTCAAAATAATTTCTGATTATCTTCTGTATTTCTGAAGTGTCTGTTGTGATATTGCCTTTTTCATCCCGTATGCTAGTAATTTGGGTTCTCTCTCTTCTTCTCTTTGTTAGCATGGCTAAGGGTCTGTCGATTTTATTTATTTTTTCAAAGAACCAACTTTTAGTTTTGTCAATTTTTTCAATTGTTTTTTTTGTTTCGATTTCATTAATTTCAGCTCTGATTTTAATTATTTCTTGCCTTCTACTTCTTTTGCTGTTGTTTTGCTCTTCTTTTTCTAGGATTTTGAGATGAAGTATGAGATCATTTATTTGTTGGTTTTTTCTTTTTTTAAGGAATGAACTCCAAGCAATGTATTTTCCCCTTAGAACTGCTTTCAATATGTCCCATAGATTCCGATATGTTGTGTCTGTGTTTTCATTTAACTCTAGGAAGTTTTTAATTTCCTCCTTGATGTCTTCTAAAACCCATTGATCATTCAGTAACCTATTGTTCATTCTCCAAGTGATGCATGATTTTTCCTTCCTTCTTTTATCATTGATTTTCAGTTTCATTCCATTATGGTCAGATAAGATGCATGGTATTATCTCTACTCCTTTATATTGTCTAAGAGTTGCCTGTGACATAATATATGACCTATTTTTGAGAAGGATCCATGTGCTGCTGAGAAAAAAGTGTAACTACTTGATGTTGGGTGGTATATTCTATATATGTCAATTAAGTCTAGGTTGTTAATTGTGTTATTGAGTTCTATAGTTTCCTTATTTAACTTTTGTTTGGAAGATCTGTCCAGTGGTGAGAGAGGTGTGTTGACGTCTCCCATGATTATTGTATGGTGGTCTATTAGACTCTTGAACTTGAGAAGAGTTTGCTTGATGAACATAGCTGCAACATTGTTTGGGGCATATATATTTATGATTGTTATGTCTTGTTGGTGTATGGTTCCCTTGAGCAGTATGTAGTGTCCCTCTTTATCCCTTTTGATTAACTTTGGCTTGAAATCTATTTTATTAGATATGAGTATGGACACTACTGCTTGTTTCCGCAGTCCATATGAGTGGTATGATTTTTCCCAACCTTTCACCTTCAGTCTATGTATATCTTTTCCTATCAAATGCATCTCCTGTAGGCAGCATATTGTTGGGTCTTGTTTTGTGATCCATTCAACTAGCCTGTGTCTCTTAATTGGTGAGTTTAAGCCATTAACATTTAGGGTTATTATTGAGATATGGTTTGTTCTTCCAGCCATATTTGTTTATTAATGTTACTAAACCTGATTTGTTTTCCTCTTTGATTACTTTCCCCCCTTTACTGTCCTACCTCCCACTGTTGGTTTTCAATGTTATTTTCAGTTTCCTCTTCCTGTAATGTTTTGCCAAGGATTTTTTGAAGAGATGGTTTTCTAGCTGCGAATTCTTTTAACTTTTGTTTATCGTGGAAGGTTTTAATTTCATCTTCCATCCTGAAGCTTAATTTCGCCGGATACACGATTCTTGGTTGGAACCCATGTTCTTTCAGTGTTTGAAATATGTTATTCCAGGATCTTCTAGCTTTCAGAGTCTGTGTTGAGAGATCAGCTGTTATCCTGATTGGTTTACCCCTAAATGTAATCTGCTTCCTTTCTCTTGTAGCTTTTAAAATTCTCTCCTTATTCTGTATGTTGGACATCTTCATTATAATGTGTCTAGGTGTGGATCTCTTATGATTTTGCACATTCAGCATCCTGTAGGCTTCTAGGATTTGGGATTCTGTTTCATTCTTCAAGTCTGGGAAGTTTTCTCGTATTATTTCATTGAATAGATTGTTTATTCCTTTGGTTTGGAGCTCTGTGCCTTCCTGTATCCCAATGACTCTTAAGTTTGGTCTTTTAATGTTATCCCATATTTCTTGGATGTTCTGCTCATGGTTTCTTAGCAGACTTGCTGAGCTGTCTATGTTCTTTTCAAGTTGAAATACTTTGTCTTCATTGTCTGATGTTCTATCTTCTAAGTGATCTATTCTGCTGGTAGTATTCTCAATTGAGTTTTTAAGTTGGTTTATTGCTTCCTGCATTTCTAGGATTTCTATTTGTTTGTTTTTTATTACCTCTATCTCCCTGTGAAATTGATCTTTTACTTCCTGGATTTGTGTCAAAGTGATCTTTCATTGTCTGATTTTGCTGTCTCATGTCTTCCTTGAGACTCCAGATCATCTGAAGCATGTATATCCTGAACTCTTTATCTGACATTCCATCTGTTGCAGCTATTACCTCTTCTAAAGTTGAGTTGACCTGCATTGCTTGTGGTCCTTTCTTTCCTTGTCTTTTCATACTGCTCTCGTTTCTTTCTGCTTGGTGAAACTGTTGTGTTTTTGAAATTTTCCCCCTATTTATTTATATTGCTCTTGTATAGTTGGGAAATCTCCCTTGCAGGGCGGGTAGTGGCTGTGCTCCTCCTCTAATTAGGGTGATCTGTCTACCACGATGGTAGGTCGCAGGTCGGTCGCAGGTCTGCCCACCCTGCGGGCACGGGTGGCAGCTCTGCTCTGCCCCCACTCCAATTGTGGTGACGTAACTACCACGTCCTCGGGTCGTTGGTCCTGATCCGGATGTGGGCGGCGGCTCTGCTCGGCCCCTACTCCAATTGGTGTGACGTGTCTACCATGCTGGCAGGCCTCTAGGCCTGTTCCGCCGTTGAGTCGCAGGTGTGCCTACCTTGCGGGCTTCGGCGGCAGTTCTGCTCAGCCCCCACTCCCAGTGGGGGTACCTGACTGCCTCTCCAATGGGTCGCTGGGCCTTTTCCGGACACGGGCGTCGGCTCTGCTCCACCCCCCACTCCAACCAGTGTGACGTGACTGCCTACATGCTACTTGTCCAGCATGCTGGCAGGCTACCGGGCCTGTCCTGCCAGTGGGTTGCAGGTCTGCCTACCTTGCAGGCTCAGACGGCGGCTCTGCACAGCCCCTACTCCAAATGGGGTGACTTGGCTACCGCTTCGTCGGGTCGCTGGTCCTGTTCTAGGCGTGGGCGGCTACTCTCTTCGGCCCCAGCTGCAGTTGGGGTGACGTGATACCATGCCGGCGGGTCACTTGGCCTGCTCTGGGAGCAGGCGGCAGCTCCACTCTGCCCCCCTGGCCCCCACAGCACCCAGCAGGACCCAAACCGAGAAGCAGTCACCGCAGGTTCCCCAGCCCTGGGCCAAAGCAGCTTCAGGAGCCAGAACCTGGCCTCTCCGATCCCAGCCACGCTCCGCTAGGAGCAAGCTCCAAGGAGCGACCCCCGTGGGTTCCCCAGCCCCGGGCCAAAACTGTTCTGGGAGTCAGGGCCCAGCCGCCCCGAGCTCAACGCACGCTCCACTTGGAGATGGCCTCAACACGCAGTCTCCGCAGGTTCCCCAGCCCTGGGCCAAAGCAGCCCGGGGAACCAGAATCCGGCCGCTCAGAGCCCGGCGCCCGCCTTGCCAGGAGCGAGCCCCAAGGAGTATTCTCCACAGGTTCTCCAGCCCCAAGCCTGAGCGAGCTGTCTGCGAGACGCAGCAAATACCAGCCTGAAATCACCTGTTCCGTAGCTGAATGAGCTGAGATCAGTAGAAAACAGGGATGATTACATCAGATCTCCAAGATGGCGGCTGCTGTCCTCCTCCGTGGTCCGACTGGTGTCGAGAATCGAACTGGACCGCTTCTCTCCTCTGTCTCAAAGCCGGAACTCAGCACTAAGCACGGCCATTGTACCACTGGCAGGAGCCCCCAGAATCCGCATCACTGCACTCCCGCTCTGGCACCTCGCCGCTTCCCAGCTTGCGCCGCAGACTCCAGCTGCGGGGCGGTCCGCAGATCAGGCAATGCGACCCTCCGTGTGGAGAAATCGCCCGCGACCAAGCCCCTGCAACCGAACCTCGCGCAATGGAAATCCGTCCACTAGATTCTGGAGCACCTCAATTTCACTGGAAATTCCCAACAACATAGCCTTCAGCTGTTTCACCTCATCTTTCTCCCGCACAGTGACGCGGCGCACTGGGGTGATGCACTCCCTTCGCCGCCATCTTCCTCCCCCCTAAAAATAGGCTTTTTACTTATTTTTTTTTTTTTTTTTGCACTGGAGATTAGAATCCAGGGCCTCATGCATGCAAAGCAAATACTCTACCAAGGGAGCTATATCCCCAACCCTATAGGTTTTTACTTTGATAATAGATTATTCTTTGCTAGAAAACCAGTCCTGAAAGAAGTACGCAGAATAGATTCACATAGGAATTGAATAAATATTGCAATGTATTGCTCCAGTATTATCTTCAGATGGGTTTGACTTGTATTCATGAAAAATTTGATTACTGTTAGAAAATTGACACTGGTGCTGTATCAGTTGTCAGGTACCTATGATCCAGGCATTTCTCCTGAGGAATACTGGGAAATCTCCCCAGTGGGCTGGCTGACAGGACCATCCTCTTTGCTCCTGAGTTGCCGGTCAGTATATTGAACAGTAATGCAGGTTTGTGCATTCAGTTAAGTAGTTCATGGATTCTATTTTTAATTAAAACTTTGGGGCTGGGGATGTGGCTCAAGCGGTAGCGCGCTCGCCTGGCATGCGTGCGGCCCGGGTTCGATCCTCAGCACCACATACCAACAAAGATGTTGTGTCCGCCGAGAACTAAAAAATAAAATATTAAAAATTCTCTCTCTTTCTCTCTCTCTCTCTCTCTCTCCTCTCTCACTCTCTCTTTAAAAAAAAAAAACTTTGCCCTTGCATAATGGAAAAACAGCTTAAAGAGATTTCAGCAAATAAAAGGTCAAAGGAAATACTAGAATAAAAGTCAAGCAAATTTTAACAAACGTAAGTATTCTTTTATATAAATTGCAGATAATGAGGAGAAGTAACATTATTTAGATTTTGATATGTTAGTAAATGAAGTTTTTATTCTTAATAATTCCTTTCTGTACTTTTTTTTTGGGGGGGGGTGGTCCTTGGGATTGAACTCAGGGGCCCTTGACTACTGGGCCACATCCCCAACCTATATTGTATTTTATTTAGAGACAGGGTCTCACTGAGTTGCTTAGTGCCCTGTGTTTGCTAAGGCTGGCTTTGAACTCATGATTCTCTTGCCTCAGTGTCCTCAACCTCTGGGTCTATACTATTTTTAGTCTCCCCTGTCCCTTAAACTTCAGTGTGAAGTAGGAAGGAGCATAATGTCTGTTGCTGTGGCCAGGAGCAGTGAGGCTATGACTAGCAAACCTGGGAACTTGAGAGGCCTTGTGGATGGGATGAGGCAATTGCCCTTGGGATCTCAGAAGGTGACACCTGAGAGGTCATGTGTTTAGGGGACTCACTGGAACCAACATGGCTTAATGTTAGCTGGGGTTAGATGGTTCAGCATCTCTGCTGAGCTCATTGTCCTGCCTGGGTATTTTTTGATTCTCAGTGAACTCCACATGCAGCTCCAATTAAGACAACACAGGGAATAAGGGAGGGAAACCATGGGTGGACTGAGAGAAAACTTACCATGTAGAATAGTGGGGTTAAAAGAGAGATTCAAAATAGACATTTCTTACACACCTGAATTTGTGGTCTCAGTTATACCAGTTCCAGTACGCAGAGGGTAATTTCAGTTCCCTTTTGTGTTCCTGTTCTAGACCATTGGTTCTCAAACTTGTCTTCACATTGGTGCCACCTAAGGAACTTAAAATGTTTCTGTGCCTGCATCTCATCCCCGGAGGTTGTCATATTAATAGATGTAGACTGAGGCCTGAGTTTTGCAATATTTAGAAGACCTCCAAGTGATCCTAATGTGCAGCCCAGTTTAGGAATCACTGTTCTAGAACATTCCAGTGGTCTGTCAATACATAAGTGGCATGGATCATTTCTGAGACTTTTTAAACAAGAAAACAACTTGCCTTTGATGACTCAAACAGAAAAATCCAAATACACTTTTTGAAATTGTAACTATTATATGACAATCACACTCCAAAATCAAACCAAACCAAAAAAAAAAAAAACTCTATAAAATTTTTTTCCTATGAAGTTTTACATCCAATCACTCTCTGCAAAATGCCAGCCAGTTATCACCTAAGTATCCTAAATAAAATTGTTTTGGGGATTACATATAATTAGATGTACATGTGCATGAATGTATATGTATACATACATACTTTTTGGACAAAAAAAATATTTGAGCATCCTTCTTTTCTTTACCATATGACAGGTTGTTAGTGTTTTAGGCAGGGTGTCCTGTCCCACTATTCCTCCTAAATAGAAGCTATCCTCAACACCACGTACAAACAAAGATGTTGTGTCCGCTGATAACTGAAAAATAAATATTAAAAAAAAGTCTCTTCTGTATCCAGACTAAAATCTTATTTCATTCTTGAAGTTACACAAACAACTAAGCAGGAAACTTTTGACTCTTCCTTTTTCAAACTACTTACCCATCAAATTGATTCTACATTTAAAGGGCTCTTGAATCTCCTACTTCTCCCCATTACCTAACTCAGATCAGCATCCCTTAACTTAGATTCCTGCAATTGTTTTCTAACTGGTTTCCCTCACCTTGACTTCTTCCCTTTCAGTCTGTTCTTCCTCAGACTGCTAGAGTGATCTTCACAAATACGAAGGTGAGCATTCCAGTTGCTGATCATGCAAAGATTCCAATAGCCCTTGAGATGAAATCTTAACCTGCTTCAGAAGTTTCTTCATGTTCTAATCACTACCTCATTCTCCCCTGAACTCCTGTCTTAGGACTTGGGACTTCTGAGAAGCTCCAAGCCATGAGTGTTCTCTACTAGTTTGGGTTTTTCTTATATAAGTGGACTTTTATTTTGGAATATATTTGTGGATTCTTTTTATTTTTAAATTTTTTGGGGTACTAGGGATGGAACCCAGGGGTGCTTAATCACTGAGCCACATCCCCAGCCTTTGTTATTATTGTTATTATTTTTTAAAAATTTGAAAACAACATTAAGTTGTTTAGAGCCTTGCTAAATTGCTGAGGCTAGTTTTGAACTTGTGCTCCTTCTGTCTCAGCCTTCTGAGCTGCTGGGATTACAGGTGTGTGCTATAACACTTGGCTGTATTTGTGGAAGCCCAGATTGCTGAAAGTGTTCTAGCATCTGGGACTTCTCTTGTCATAGCACACACCAGCCTGCAACCTGGTTCTCTGTTCACTTGCCTCTCTTCCCCATGAGATTGTAAGCTGTATGAGGACAGGGGTCTTCCATTTTGCACACTTATTCTCCAGCATACAGCACAGTACAGAGTGTGCAGAGGATACAAAATAGCTATTTATTGCATGAATGAAGGAGTGATGTATAGGTCTTTGTTCCTTCTCCTACAGGAATTATGCCTCACTCCTTTCTGACTCCTTTAGAACTAGAAGTCTCTTTAGCAAAACTCAGATGAGTCATGGAGTATGGCTACAGGAGCAACCATGTGAAGAAACAGATAGCTGCACATATGCTCCTCTGCTGAACTTGATATCACCAATTTGATTAAATGCCAAGTCTGCTTAACTTTCTGGGATTGGATCAGAATATTTCTGCTTTTTCATTGTGGAATTAGTGAAACTTCATATTTATGAACTTTTTTTGGTTAGGTCATAATTTTGGAGTTTATTTTTCAATATTCTTTGTTGGTCTGTCTAAGATATTTCATTGACATTTACCTCACCTTTAAATCCTGTGTATTCTTATAATTGCCAGAAATTTTGTTGATTACCATAAAAATTTTTATTTTGAGGTTTAAAATTACCCAAGTGCAAACTATGATATGCCTAAGGCATATCATATTTTTAATAACAGTTGGTTCTAAATTTTAATAGTAATAATTAGAGCATTTTGTATTTCAGAAGCTTTCTCTTGGGACTTTTTAAAAGATATTTTTCTGCCATACATTTTCTCTCTGTATCACACAGAACTATACATTTGTATTTTAATATTAGACAGTAGACTTTACCTAATTGGTACTTGCCACTAGAAACAGGGAGCTCATGGTGTATGCAACAATGAAAAAACTGCAAAATAAATACTATTATAAGAAGAAAAAGGAAACAAATAGCTCATTTGTTTTTTTTTTTTTTGTTAAGTAAATGCATTTGTTACTTTTCTCATCTCATCAAGTTCCCCAGGCTGGTGGTAAATCTTTGAAATCATCAGCAATTGTGTCCATTTCCAACTAAGCAGCAATCACCATAGTAGATTTTTTAAGATGTAAAACACTCTTCTATTGAAAATTTTATTGATGTTTACTATAAAAAGAACACGTAATGACATCTGGAGTGACTCTTATAAGATACTAAGCATAACACAAAACACAACAAGCAAAGTCTGTAAAAGCAAATAACTCACCACAAACCTCTTAAAGGGAACCACTATCGTTTCTGACTCTCTGAACTTGAAATTGGAGTAATCATAATTCTTTATCCAAGATACACTATCATCACTTGACTAAGTATGATCATCTTTTATTTATTTGCTTTCATAATATAAAAATGTCCAGCAGCTTAGAACTTACCCCAAGAACTGGTACATTATGTATATCTTGAATTTACTTGTATTTTTTCTGGCTATTTTTTTTCCCCTTCAGAGGGAAGCACCATCCCAAATTTCACATCTTGTATTACTTGTAAAATGCATATGCCTAAGCATTGTTTAGTTTTGTTTGTTTAATTTTGCTTCTTCTCATTTAGCATTATTACTAAGAGTCCTTGGTGTTGTCTCTGCAAATCATTAACTTTTTTACTGATTTAATATATATATATGGTGAATGTATGCCATGATTTCTTTATTCATTTTCTTGTTAATGGGTATTTGAAGTGTCCAATGCTCTTTTTATTCTCAACCATGATGTAGGAGTTCCAACATGTGTGTCCCTGGTACTCGGATGCAAATATTTACTTTGCATATATACCTTAGAAGGTAATTGCTGGGCATAGAGTATGCAAATATTAACCTCATCAAAGTTACAACTTAAATTATTTTCAAGAAACGAGACCATTTCCACTCATGAAGACTTGGTATTGTCAGACTTTGTAATTTGACCTATTTTTTTTTTTGAAAAGTGATATTACAATTAGAATACAATATCATTTTCCAAAATTTTTCATGAAATTTACTAACTTCATCTGTTTATTGACCTAATGTATTTCTTTCAAATAAAATAGTTCTGTCTTTTTTCACTTTTCTATTTGTTTCTAACTGATCTCTATAACCTTTTATATGTATACTTGATCCAAATCACTTCATTATAAATTTGTATCTTTTACTTTATAATTTGTCTTGTCATTTTCTTTAAGATGTCCTTTAATTTTGGTATGGTAAAATTGATCAACATCTCACTTCATGAATTAAGCTACTTTAGACACAAACTTGCCCACACCTATGAAAAGATGGTATTTAGCATGCATTCATGTAAATAGATGTGTACATCTGTTTCTATATATCATTTTATGGCTCTAAAACTCATGGTTCTAAAACCAAATTATTTGGTGGCATGTTTCTGGAGTTGAGCATTGTTAAAAGAAAAATTTCATTTTGATGTTGAATAAATACTGCACTCTATATTTATTGCATGCCAAATTTCAATTGTAAAGAACCAACTGATAATTTTCTCTTTATTTCGGGCCAAAAAAAAAAAAAAAAAAGATACACCGAATAGAATGAGGTTGTGCATTGTTTCCAGAGACATGATGTTTCCAGTATTTATTTCCAAACAAATCAGTATTTAATACCTTTTAAGTCTTAAAATAAAAGTATAGCTAACTCCTCTTGAGTTTTTGCAAAGTACCTGGTGCTCATCCTTGTGTACACTTCTGAAAACAATGTCATGAGAGAAGCAACCCTATTGCCACTTACATGTGATAAATATGGAAAAGATATCAGGCCACTTGTCCTCGCTGTGGAAAATAGTGTGGAGCTGGAATCTGAACTCAAGCTCTCAGGACACTTGAAAACAAGAGGAGGTGCTATTCAGGACACCTTAAGATGACAGGTGCAAACAGGCAGGGAATTGGGCAAACTAAGGTGAGTGGCCGTAGAGCCCTGCATTAGACACATGGAGAGAAAAATCTTTCAAGGGTTTTTATGGCTGTGAACCTAGTGGGTGTATAATATCTTCCTCGTGGGTGTTCGCATCCTTTAGTGTGGGGGAACACACCGTCTCTTTCCATTTAGCCTCAAGCAGTCAAACATTTAGACATCAGCATAGAGCAATGCCGGGACCTGGAGTCTTACCAAAGTGAGCCTCCAAATTTTTTGCTCTGCCTTCTCCAGGATTTCTGGGTCTGAGCCAGAGAAGCCTCTGTACTAAACCTATGTGTTCACACTAGATAGAAACAAATATTACACAATCAAGCCTTCTCTCAGAAGATGAGAGAAGGAAAAATGGGGTTTTGAAATTATAGTTCAAAAGTGAGAGACGTATGAAGCAGCAACCATTGCTCTTCTAAGTCCTTATTGACTTTTTTTTTGTGGTGCTGGGGATTGAACCCAGGGCCTTGTGCATGTGAGGTAGGCACTCTACCAACTAAGCTATAGCCCCAGCCCTCCTTATTGACTTTTCTACTGACTTATAATCGTAAAAATTGCTGCTCCAAAACTCTATGACTAGGACAAATACAACATCAGTCTTCTTAAAAGCACACTGCTTACTACTGTTTTTGTGCAAAGACGAGCTTCTCTTTCTTTGACTAACTTTTTTGTTGAGATTCCTTTTAAGGCCATAAATTTGAAAACAGAAATATCAAAAAGTCAAGTAAAAATTGCAAACCTATGGAGTGTTGGGGCTGGGGAGACGTCCTGACCAGACCATCCCCAGCTGCTAAACCTGGCCCTTCGTCCACCAGCTGTTACCTGTGGATGAAGGAGGACAACTGAGACCAGTGAAGAGAAAGAACAGAACCATCCAAGAAACACATTTCTCTTAGGCTTGGTCCTGATTCAAGTGCTATTCATTGACAGAGAAGCACTGCAGTTGAAAAGGAAAACTTGAAAATGTTATTTCTGTGTAGTTGATAGAGTTCTTGATTGTGCTTTTTGATTAGGTCCTTTCACTGGTTCAACAATATTAAGCTCATTGAGTAAAGCATTTGCACATATTAGAAACACTGATATCTTATAACCACATGTAAGAGTGATTCCTCAGTTTCGCCCTTTCTGGATTGATGCAGAAGCTGGTAAGTTTGTCTTAACACTTACTTCCCTTAGCCATGCCACAAACAGAAGCTCCTGAATGGAGCCACTGAAGATCCTCAGGCTCTTGCACATAACAGGCGCTTACTGAATGTTTGTTGAAGGAAAAATGGAGTCATCCGTTATTTTTAGATCATGATTTGTGATCAGTACTTTATCACAATATTTTTTCTGAATACTGGCATACTTGAAATTCAAAGAGTGAGAGAGACTGACTTTTATTGTAAAAGGACAGGTTTTAGGTTGGGTTTATCTTAAAGCTATGTTTTACCTATTAATTGATTTTTTAACCTAATAAGTAATGTTCTTTAACCCGTTTCTAAAATAAATAATTTGAGAAGTATATACCTACCCTTGTATGTTTATTTCTAATATACCCAAGATGGATTTCAAATTGGTCATGTTGGTTGTAAATTAAGATTTTACTTTGATTATTCATTTTGAGGGTTTTTTAAAAAATAGGTTTTTAAAAAAAATCCTTGTACTTTTGTTTATTTTTGCCTAATTCAAATAAAATATGTTTAATAAGGGCATATTTTAGAATTTTAAAAGCTACATAACTTAGGTAAAGAGCTACATTTATAAGATCTATGAGATCACAAGAAAATTCAGAGATAAAATTAATTTCTCAAAACACAGAAAGAAAAGCTAGAATTCTCTGTAGTTTATGTAGGACATAAAAAAATAGTGACATTGTTCTTCTTCACTAAGTTGCTTCACCACCAGCAGGTTTTAGTTAACATTATTATGATAGTGAATGACCCTAAAGAGGGCTCCCTTGTTTACTTAAGGCTCCTTCCTAATAACCTACAGCTGCATGAACACTATCAGCTGTGGGAGTTTCCAATGGGCCCGTTAAAAGTGGTGGCATGTCACTCCATATGGTTCTTATGGGCATTCTTTGACAACTCATAATATTCCATCCGCCCAGCTGTCAAGAGCCCATTCCTCAGCTGGGCTGGTGACTTAAAAAGCTACTCACAGTCTTTAATTATTTCACATCTTTGCTATGAAAAAGCTAGGGATTCTTTGTTTGCAGTGAATGAACAAATGAGTAGAAGCTCCTTTCAGATTAAAGCAGCCAAGGTTCTGAATCTGACAACCCCCCAAAAAACTCAGTAAACATTTGTTTTTGCATCCTAACATCCACAGGATAGTGGGGATACAAAGTGATTTGGAGGAGAAATTGTTATTGCTTTGATGGCAGGAAAATGTAATCATGCGTTTGCAAAAGAGCCCCAAATGTAGCTTTGGGCACAAGTTTAAGAAGTGATCTTATTTGTTGGCTTGTAATGGAGGTAGTTAACTTTCAGACTTGTTTTCTGAAGAAAAGCAATGAACATAAAGAGCTAATGGCATTTATACTGTAAACCTTTAATTTGGAAAGAATTGTGGGGTCATTACGTCTTTTATTTGGTGAAAACAGAGGAACATATTATTGAAAAATAGCAGAATACCTACATGCTATGTGTAAAATATAATAAAATTTAAGGAGAAAAGATAATTAAAGCCTAACTCTGTAATGAGGTTAAAGTTACATTTTTTTTTTCAGTCTTGACATTGGTATTGAATTTTAATTTAGAGTAAGACTTAGATCCTTGGCAATTTATTGCTTGAATTGTTAGAGGAAAATAATGTGTTCATGTTTATATGTTACTCTCAGTGTTGGACTCTAGACATTTGCCTTTTTTTTTAATTGGATAACTCTTTTGTTGTAAGTGATTTGGTGGAAAGGAAACAGTTTTTGGAAAAGATATTTTAGATTCACTGATTTTGCATCTTTAACCACCTCTTATCTATAAAAATTAATTTACTGCATCCATGTTTCTTTTAATCTGCTTTTATAGAGGGCAGGAAAATAACAAATTTACTTCAGGATGTGAGGAAGCTCTTTATAAATCTTTATAAATTTTGTTGGATACAGTAACTCAGGCCTAAACAGGTAATGCTGAAACAAAATGAATAATAATGATTATTCCTATTTCATTAGGAGTTAGTATCTGTAAAATATTCCTAAATCCTCAAAATCAATTAAGGTGTATTTTTATAGAAGCTTAAAGCTAAAGACTCTAAGGAACATTAGAAATTCATTTACCCAAAATTAATGGGCCCTGATGTTGTTGGGATTGGAAGAAAAAGAGTTCATTGTGTAATTCTCAACTCTTCGATTGTGTAGCTGTTTTCTTTTAGAGCTCTCTTCTCATTTCTGAGGATTCAGTTATGTTTGAATAGCCATTTGTACTTTCCCTTTACTACTTTATCCTTCTTCATCTATTCAATGTCTTTATCCTTCTTCATCTATTCCATGTCTTTATCAAAGAAAGAGGTGATGCAGAATTTCTTTAGTTTTAGTATTACCCTTCATAAGTAAATCTCAAAAATTGATCCCTCAACTCTTTTCTTATATAGTATAAGAAATGTCATAATTGTTCTTTAAAATGCCTCCTCCAAAGTTGGAAAACAGGTGGAAAGAAAATCCTTTTCACTTACTAAAACTGTTTTCTACTGTGTCTTAATTTATTTCAAATAAATTTGAAATAAAGGAAAATCTAGGAAAACAGAGTGCCAAGAATTGCCATAATCAAGATAGAAAAATGCCGAAGTCTGGCTGGGCACAGAATCACGAGCCACTCAAGCAGGAACAAAACTTTATTTTTGAAAATGCCGCCAATACCCCGTAGGGTCCGGCAAGCAAGCCGGTCCACCCACGCGGTTGCATCTACTGGAACCGGGGCCCCGGACCTCCCCAGGAATTCCCTCCTACTATCCTTCTCCAACCAATGGGAACTCTCCAGGAGTCCCGTAACATGAGTCCTAGCAGGCCAAGGTGAACAGCAGGAGTCCAATTTCCATATGAATGTAAATCTTAACATAATCATATCATCTCAATGGCTAGCTGACGTCACCTTACAACCAAAAGTGCCATGCATCATATTATTTGGTTGTGGCTCCTAGCAGAAAAATTAACATTTGACATTTAGTAATCAAGAGTAAATATTGGTAAATAGGTTTTAAAATGCATACAGAGCATATATAACATAATAACTAATCCCTTCTCTTAGATACTTCAGGAAGAATTTAGTTATCATGACTCTTTGTGGTTTTATTTTAAAGCATTTGGGAAAAAGGGAAGGAAAAGTAAGAGAGGAAAAGCCCAAAATGAAGCTCTGAAAGATGTTAAGCACAGTAATTTATTACTTTTCAAACATGGAGAATTTGATCTGTTTTATTTGCAAATGAAATAAAATTATAGCAAAGCCCATGACCACCCCTCCCACCCAGATGTCCACTATTGTATTCTAGCAGGGGACCTGCAATCAGGGTACATTTCAAATATTTAGATATGATTTAATCAGTTATAAAAATGAGGCCCCTTTGGAAAATTAGGGATGACTTGAGATGAAGGAGAGGCAAATCATTTCACAATTAAAAATATAAGAAATTTTGGGAACTCAGAGAGTCATAAATTTAATAATTGAAAAAATGGATGAGGGTGCTGAAACAACTGCCACCCACATGCAAAAAGTAAAGTGAATCTAGATGCAGACCTTACATTCTTCATACACATCTACTCAAAATGGATCATTGACCAAAATGTAAAACCTAAAACTAGGAAAGTCCTGAAAGATCACATAAGAGAAAATCTAAAGGACATTGAGTAGGAGGACGATGTTTTAGATACAACAGCAGAAGCATCATTCATGAAAGAAAGAATAAGCTGGACTCCATTAAAATTAAGAAGTTCTCTGGGAAAGACAATATCAACAGAATGAGAAGACAAGCCCCAGATGGGGAGACAATATTTGCAAATGATATCTAATGAAGGATTGTTTTTCAAAATATACAAAGAACTTGTGAAACAACAGAAATGGGCAGATTGACTTAAAATGGGCTAAAGACATGGACACTTCACAAAGGAGATACATAGACAGTAAATAAGCATATGGAAAGATGTTCATATCATGTCAGTAAGCAATTGCAAGGGGTACCTTGGCACACACCTGTTAAGAGTGGCTAAAATCCAAAACTCTGGTGACAAAGACTGGAAGGATTGTGGAGCAACAGGAACTCACTGATTAATGGTAGGAATGCAAAATGGTATAGTCACATACAATCCAGCAGTTGTGCTCCTTGGGGAAAATGAATACACAAAAACTTGCACATAGGCATTTATAGCAGCTTTATTCATAATTTTCAAAAGCTGGATGTGATCAATATGTTTTTAAATAAGTGAATGGATAAATAAAGTGTGGTATGTCTGTCCAAACAATAGAATATCATTGAGCACAAAGTCAAACCAGAAAAGATGTGGAGAAACTTGAAGTGTTTACTACTAAGTGAAAGAAGCCAAACTGAAGTCTTCACAGTATCCATGCATTTGCCTTTTACAAAATGTCACATGCTTTCTTATGACATTCTCACAAAGGAAGTGAACGGTAAAAAGATCAGTATTTACTAGGGCAAGAGGGAGAGTGGGATGCATAGTGAACACAGAATTTTTAGGACAGTGAAACTATACTGTGTGATACAATGATGGGGAGATTCAGGTCATCATACATTTGTCAAGAGTTATAATGTACACCCACAAGAGTGAGCCTCCTGTAAACTATGGACTTTGGGTCGTGTTGATGAATCAGGTAGATCCATCAAATGTGACACACATGCCTCTTGTGTTGCAGAATGGTGATAATGGTGAAGCAGTGCTCATGTGGTTACAGAAGTCTCTGTACCTTCTGTTCAATTTTGTGGTGAAACAAAAGCGCCTCTAAAAATAGTGCCTATTTTAAAAATGAGGTCTTAAAGACTGGTATCTTAAGAACCTTGTTAGGCAGCAAGTGGATATACATCCTCCACTACATCTGGCCTTTTTTTTTTTTTTAATATTTATTTTTTAGTTGTAGTTGAACACAATACCTTTATTTTATTTATTTATTTATTTTTACATGGTGCTGAGGATTGAACCCGGGACCTTGCACGTGCTAGGTAAGCACTGTACCCCTGAGCCACAACCCCAGACCTGCCTCTAACCTTTTATGAAAGGCTACTTTGTGTGTCCTTGGGTTAATGGTAATTTAATCAGAGTGCAGAGCTTAGGATGGTGGCGTGAGAAGGGCTCCCAGGAAAAATTAGGGCATGGCTAGAGTTTCTGTCAGAGAGCAGCTGCTGGGTGCATGGGATGGCCTTGTCTTTCCCCAGAAAGATACTAAGGAGGCTAACTGTTGGAGATTGTGCTTGGCAATGCAGGTAGAAAGGATATCTGCGTCCACACTTGCACAAAAGACCTATTTCATTTTGCATTTGTAATGCCTCTATTTGAATGGATGGGGGATAATGTACTGAAGAAACAAGTGTTAGGCAGATAACAGATACTGAATAGGGCTGGGGATGTGGCTCAAGCGGTAGCGTGCTCGCCTGGCATGTGTGTGGCCCGGGTTCGATCCTCAGCACCACATACAAACAAAGATGTTGTGTCCGCTGAGAACTAAAAAATAAATATTAAAAATTCTCTCTCACTCTATCTTTAAAAAAAAAAACAGATACTGAATAAAGTCATGAGTGAATGGAGAGAAAATGTAAGAGGCAAAGTTGACACCAGATGGGTAGGGATAAAAGTAGTAACTACAACCATTACATGAAAACATTTCATTTCTTTGAAAGTGCCAAAAGTAATTTTCTGTGGACATAAAAATGAGCAGATTTTTAGCTAATGCTTATGGATACATGAAGAAATAAAGATTTTTGAGGGAAATAGAAAGGATTTTTTTTAAAATTCTAAACTGTGACATAAGGAAATCTCAGAGTTCAGTCAACTAGAAGGGAGATAAATAGTGTCCAGGCATGTCTTAATTGGAAATTTCTTTTTCTCAGCCCAAAAAGAAAATTTCCATCTGTTCTAGCATCTGCTTACTGTGGTTCAAGAATTTCTCCAATTTAACAAGTAGGTGTGTCAATTGTGACATCTGGGAATTTTTATAAGAATAAGCACAAAAAAGGTAAAGTGGTAGGTAACTAGTTTCATAAGCTTTTCACAGATCATTTATAAACACATAGAATGAAAATAGCTGATAAATTGTTGAACCAACCCAGATGCCCTTCAGTAGATGAATGGATAGGGAAACTTTGGTATATATACACAGTGGAACATTACACAGCATTAAACGAGAATAAAATCATGGCATTTGCAGGTAAATGGATGGAGTTGGAGAATATAATGCTAAGTGAAGTTAGCCAATCCCAAAAAACCAAAAGTCGAATATTTTCTTTTATATGAGGATGCTAACTCATAATAGCCATGGGGGAAAGCGTGGGAGAATGGAGGAACTTTAGATAGTGCAAAAGGGAGACAGGAGAAGGGAGGGGACAAGAGGGTAGGAATGATGGTGGAATGAGTTAGACATCATTACCCCAAGTACATGTATGAAGACACGAATGGTGCAAAAATAATTTGTGTACAACCAGTGACTTGAAAGATTGTGCTCTATATGTGTAATATGAAATGAATTGCATTCTGTCATCATGTATAACAAATTAGAATATGTAAATAATAAAGAAAAAAAATTAAAATTTTTTGTCTTTACAATATGAAAGGCTCCAACATTTTATCCCATTTTTCAATTAGCGTCATGCTCTTAATGAAGAAAACGTTTTTGTGTAGTCATTTTCTTTGTGTATTTCATATCTGGTAATTGAAAAACTGAAAGATTATGACTGTAGTATCCGGCCATGTATCCAAAGCTAATGTTCCTTGCCTTTCTGCTTCTAATGTGCATTCTAATTCGACTTTTATTTGAAATAATTTTCTGTAGTGTCACAGTACAGATTATCCTGATGTGTTGTCAGGGTGGCTTCAGGGTGGCCTGAGAATTCTATGTTCTTGATAGGTTTCTGACCAGTCAACTGGTCTTGGCCTCAGATCATTGAGTCATTATATATAAAAGGAACTTTCCTCTCTAGACTTTGCTCTTTGGATTTGACTGGAATTCAAAGAGCTTTGGGAATGAGGTGAGGTATTTGACTCAATTGCCTAACGTCACAGAAGGTGATTAGTTAGAGGTGAATATGTCCTTTAATTGCCAGTTCAAAGTGTAACTGTTTGCTTCTATCCCCACCATAAGAAAAGAATATGGGGAACTTTTAGCTTTTAAGTGATCTTTATTTTGTCAAGTTGCTAGAGTATTTGCTATTCTATACCTATCTGTAGTTGTAAAATCAAGTACATTAACAGAGTGAAAATGGAGAATGAAAAACCATATTATCAGAAAAATGTTAATTTGGTCATCAAATACAGAGCACAATGAAATACCATTTTATAAAAAAATAGAATGACAAAAAGAGCAGTCTAACAAAAGCAAGTGTTGGAGAGGATATGGCTCAGCTGGATTTCTTATTCACTACTGGTAGGAGTATAAATAAGTTCAACTACTTCAAAAGATGTATTTCCCCATCTGTACATCGGAGCATTTGTCTCCTATCGGCCTCAGAGATTTCATATCTTTGTGCACACATACTTGCATTCTAGGAAGCATGGGTATATGTTTATGACAGCCTTGCACTGGAAAAATCCCGGTTGCAGCCCCTGAAAAAAATCAACAATGATGTGGTATGAACCAAGGTTAATGATGGTATAGTTGTTGTGCATCCAAAATAAAAGACCAAACAAAACAAGGGCGTCAAACAGCACTGAGACATAGAATGCATGCAATCGAGTTTTGAGTAAATGAATGATAAGAATTGTTCATCTCAGGAATTATATGATTTGTTAAGTTTAAAACCTAACAATTTTGGTTTTAAACTAACTTATTTTCTTTACTAACTTACTTCCTTATGATGGGTGAGATAACTAATACTAAGAACCTCTGTACCAATTATTTTCTCATCACTAATGATTCTGTATTATATTCACACGTATTTTGTCTGGTAAATGGCACAAAAAGATTTTACCCTACCTATTTTATTAACTTGAGTGAGCTTTTAAATTTCTGGAGGGCCACATTTTAGGTTTCTTTTTCTCATTCAGAACAAAGACTGCATAATTAGTAACTGCTTAGAAGTTAATGGCAAAATTCACTTGAATCTTACTCTTTAATGTCTTTTTATGGAAAAGACAAATCGTGATCAAAAGTATAGTTTTTCAAACAGGCTACTTGCTCTATGAATTCAAGTGCATAATTTAAAAGAAAAGTTTAGTATATAAATTGTCAATATGTAGCAGTTGTCTTTGTAGGCATATGATTGGGACAAATACAAAGAGATTCTCTATGTGATAATTCTACAGCGTAATGAAATTCTTAGCACACAAAATTGTTATGATAGAAAAACATCGTATATCTAATATTCATCCAATTAAAAACATGCAGAACAGTGTGCTATGCTCATTATCTTGCTGAGAAAAGTGGAATCCAGAAAGCTGTTGATATTTCAGTTCAGAGGGGTTATTTTTGTTGTTTTTTTTTAATCAAGTACTAATCAGGAGAGATGCACTTTATAACAGGAGAGCCAATTTATCTGACATCAAAACTACTCAGGCAGTTAGCCTTGGATGATTATTCTTAGAACCATGTTAGCCTGTTTCCAATTAAACTGTACTTCCTGTTATTATGGTGGTTACAATAGGAACAAATTTAAAGAAGAGAAGAAAAGAAAATGTGCTTCCCCACCCTTTCCTTCTACACAGTCCATCACTAGCTTAAAACTTGTAGTATACAAATTAATAAATACAACTCAGATAAAAATCTATTGATAGAAAGCAACAGAGATCACTATCCAAAATAGCTCAACCAAAAGGGAAGTGAAGAGTTTAGCTGAGCTCTCTGTCTCATATGACTGGGATTTATTACTGGTTTCACTTCTGCCCTGGAGCCTCCACTGTGATAGAGACTGCTCAGTGGTTACACATCTCATCTAAGAGGACAGAAAGCTTCTCATCTTAAAGATTAGGCAATAGCTTGGTTCTCATAATCTGACATCGTCATGGGCCCATTCCTGAAACAATCACTGGGTGTAGGAAAAGAGAATTCTGTGAGGCTGGATACAACTGCCTCTCCAGACACCAAGTGGGGAGCCAGTTGCCCCCCAAGACTTATAGGATGTATCAGCAAAAGGTTGATACTTGGACCAAGTTTAGGGTACTGTTACCAAGGATAACTCTGTGCTAAAATGGTTCCAGTATCCATTGAATTACAGCATTCAAACCAGTCCCACATTATCTTTAATAATTATTGGCTGTATATTATCTTTATATAGGAGTACTTAGAAAGTTAGAAACACTTTTTTTTGTTGTTGAAAGAAGCTATAAGACACTTTTCTACCAGGTGAGGGATTATGAAGAGCCAATTTGGAGCACTTTCTCAATTCAGAGAGTGAAGTTCATCCTTACACAAATTGAGAAGAAACCCATTGATTAGAGGAAAATAGGTATCAGGATATTTTGTGATTTGATATTATTTTCCCCATGTAAACGTTGCTGTGCATGCTGGGAGAAAAGTCCAAGTAAATCTGAATTATTGAAGACTTCTAGAAGAAACTAGAATTTCCTCCTATTACCTGAGCCCACTTTATTAGAACATCAAATAGGTTAAGATGATTTCACATAATTTCACCCAAAGGAGCCCATGCCCTGAGGGGAGACTAGTGAATTGTAGGAAATGGTGAGGGAAGAGTCTCCGTACAAGTTTGTAGCTGGAGGACCTCCTGATCACAAAGGCATTTGTGGTAACAGTAGCCTTAGATGGAAGGATGGAAAGAGAGCTGTAGCTCTGAAATCCAGGCATCTGTGCTGCATCCTGGGAAGGGCAACAGGGCTCAGAGGAATGTACTGGACTGGGACAGTTAAGTGCTGTGAATCCGCATGGCAGTGATGGCAGAAATGGCACTTGAATGCTGGGGTCACCATCTGGGTCAGAAAACTCGAGTGCCTTCTTGCCATTTCTCCCTTGTTCCTTCCTTCCTTTGGTTTTGGTTCTCCTGTAAAGATGATTAACCCAGAAAACAAGGTGACCTCCTTTGGACTATATAGGTTGCTGTGAGTCTTGTCTGTTTGGTTAAGGGTTTCAAGAAGTAGCTTTTAGATTTCCTTTTCAATTGATTTTTTTGGAAGTTGAATGATTAATTTGAATATTAGAAAGATTTATGATCTTCATTAGATCTCAGGTTGTTAATGCAGGTCACATTGATTTTACCTGTTTTTTTTTTTTTTTTTTTTTTTTTAAGAGAGAGAGAGAGAGAGTTTTTTAATATATTGTAGTTTTCGGCGGACACAACATCTTTGTTTGTATGTGGTGCTGAGGATCGAATCCAGGCCGCACGCATGCCAGGAGAGCCTGCTACCGCTTGAGCCACATCCCCAGCCCAATTTTACCTGGTTTTAATAAAACTCAAGACTTAGAGTCATTCCTAAATTTTATGTTTGTCCTTCTGTTTTATAACTTTTGAACCTAACCAGAGATAAAAATCACCTTTAAAATGAATTAAAATGAATTCCCAGAACATCAAAAGTGGGCTTTGGAAAATAATAGCATGTCAAATGAAGAAGTGAGGTAACTGGGAGAGGGGAAGGTTTGTTGGTCAGCTGAGAAAAAGGGAACCAGAGAGTCAAGCATTGGCACTGCCCAATCCGTAGTAGAAGAGCTGGCTCAGGGACCTGCCAGACATCTTGGCAGGGGCAAGTCAGTTCTCAGTCAAGCCTCCTTCACCAGATGCCTTCAAACAATCAAATCAAATTATTAACTCCCTGCCTTTTCAAATTTGATGTTTCATGAAGCAAACTTCTAATTATATGTTGGCTTCTCCATGGGGGAAAGGATTCAGTGACTAAAGGAGATATTTAGCTGGGCTCCTTGTTGTCCAAGGAGAAAAACTTCAAATTGGGCTTGGAAAAGATGGATATAAAAATTAATAGAAAAATACTTTGGGAAACATAAAAGTCAATGAAGACAAATATCAAATTCAGTTCAAACTAAAGTGGATGGTTGAAAGTGGATGGTCAGCTCTGTCATAGAAACAGGAAGGACTACAAAAATTTGTATTTGCCTTTTATTCTTCAATTTTTGGGAGATCTACTATGTAAAGTACTGGGGTTACATTGATGTACAAGATACTCATGTTCTCTTCTCTCATGGAACAAAACTCTACTGGAGGAAGATTGATTATATAATGGTAGTTAGATAACTAATTATGATATTTTAATTTGTGTTTTTTTTTTGTAATAGAGGTGAGAATGAGAAATGAAAATTGCAACTATAACATTAGAGTCTGCCCTAGTCTAAGGGGTTAAGTAAGGTTTCCTGGAAAGAGGAAAGGGGAGGAATGAATTGTGCCAGGGGGCAGAGACTGTATCAGTTAAGGCTCTTGGTTATAGGCAATGCAAGCAAATGACTTATCAGACTAAAATCAAATTATTGAATGAATATTGGGCATGCCACAGGTTTTGGAGACTGGGAAACCAGATTGGAGAATGAAAAAGAACCAAAAAATGTAAGGCAATGGAAAATACAGTCCAGAACGCACAAGTAATTGTTTGCTTGGGATGCTGTCACTGGTGATATCTTCACTTACTATTTGTGCCGAGTAAACATATATGTGCAAGTAGCCTTTTATTGTCGCTGTGTCTTGTGTCATTTCCTCATGCTTCATAGTCCAGGTGGGAGCATATGATTGGCTAGAAAAGGCATCTGTTCTCCTCTCCATGGCTCCCCCTGATGCTTGGTATCCATGCCCTTGTGGAGTCCCCCCACAAGGGATTAGGGCTCATCTGTGTGACCCACAGTGCAGCAGAAGGTATGGCATTGACTTCTGAGCTACATCATACCACACATTGTCACTTCTGTCTTGTTCGCTCTCAAGTCACCTCCATGAAGCCTGCTGCCATGTTGTAATGGCACTGATGCAGCAGCTCAGGAGAGGTCAATGAAGTGTGGAACTGAGGCCTCTCCGGCTGCTAGCAGATGCTGGTCAGATTGAAGTGAACCACCTTGCAAATGGGCTCTCCAGCCCTGGCCGGGATTACAACCTTATGAGAGACAGGGCCAGAGTGACCCAGCTACACTGTCCCCCTTCCCACAGCAACAATGTTAAATAAGAAGTTTTTGTTGTAAGATGCTATTTTGGGGTTATTTGTTATACAGAAATGATAAATAAATGCACAAGCCTGATTATTATTTGCCAGCAAGAGAAAGATCTTTTTTTTTTTTTTTTACAGATAAATAAAATAACTCAGGTTTAAAAAGAATTGTATTTTATTTTTCAAATTTACATAATAATATTGCATGTTTCTCGGAGGTATCAGGCAGTGTTCTAAATACCTAACAAAGACTAATTCACTTAATGCTACAGCATCGCTCTAAGGTGTTTGTTATCAACTGAATGGTGCTCCAAGTTCATATGTTGAAGGCCTAACCTCCAAATACAAGGTGTCTGTACTTGAAGACAGGGCCTTTAAAGGTAGATAAGGGTAAATGAGTCATGAAAGTGGGATCCCAATACAGTGTGACTGATTTCCCTCTACAAGAGACACCAGGGAAGTAGATGCATGAAAAACTAGGCCGTTTGAGGGCACAGCAAGATGACTGCCATCTGTCGGGGAAGGAGTGAGGCCTCGAGAGAAACCAAGATGTGCCAATGACTTGTTCTTGGATTTCTGGCCTCTAGAAATATGAGAAAATAAATTTCTGTTGTTTAAGATACTTGGTTTGTGGGGCCCTAAATGACTCAGTCTAGTCAGTGCCACGGATATACAGGAGTCTGACTATTCAATTGTTGCTTTAGCCCCGTCATTTATGATGGTGATCACCTCCACATGACCTTTGATGGTTGATAGTATAGATATAGAAACTGAAGCACAGAGATGTTAAGTAACTTGTTCAAAGTCACACAACAGTAAATTGAGATCTGAACTCTCTAAATGAATTTACCATGCCTTGCTGCGGCCCAGTAAATCCAAGCAGAGAGATTTGAAAAGTTATACTTTGTCTTGAGAACCTCAAATCCTGTATGTTTTTTTTTAAATGTAAATTGTGGATATAACTTCCACATGGATTTCATAAGAAGTTTTTAAAAATTATTTTGGTTTTCATTGGAACAGATCAACCTATCCATTTTGAATTTCCTGGCGTGTTTGAAAATGTTCATTTTAGAAATGTTTAAATGTTTGCTTGGGCTGTGCTGAACCATAAATAATCTCTTACCATTGTTGTGACCTCCTTTTTCACCCTCACAAGTTTCTAGGGGCTAGACCATCTGAGTGGCTAAGCCTTGGTCACAAATCCTGTTCTTACCTACCAACTAAATGCAGTCAACTTCCTTAGCTGTATGGCTGGCAACTCTCAAGTAATAACTTTTTAAATGGAGAAAGAAATCTGCTGTACAAGAATTTACTATTGTATGGATGTAATCCAAATGTGTTCCAAGATATTCTCAGCCTTGGCTTTGCACTGAGACACTCAGGCAATTTCTTGTGCTCCAAAACACACCCACCTTTCTGAAACTTCATAAGAAATCACTGTTTTACTAAAAGATTGTGCACCAGAGGGTGGGATTCCCACGGCACACTGCCCAGTTTAAACGGTAATATTTTCCACCAAACAGTGTGGTATTCATCTTCAAAGTTCCTCTTTCTGCCATTAGCCTGAAGTGTTTTATTTTTTTTTTCTCCCCAATGTGATGCAAGACCCCAAGGAATCCTCTCAGCTGCCTCCATCATTTCAATTCTATGAAGTCTCTAATTAGCAGAGCAAATCACGTTTCTTCAGTGGAGCAACAACTCTGTGAAGACTCTCGGGTCTACAGATAACCTTGGTGTGGGATCCAGCTTTTGCATAAGAAAGTAGGAAACTTTTGTCAACTTGAGGTTGCCTGGCTTGCTTTAAAGACACTCAAACTTGGTGAGAAGTAAATAGCGGAACAAAAAATCAAAAACAAAAAGCACACCTGTGCTAGCTATACAAGAAATTTCTGTGGGCTGGCTCCCCTTTCATCGTTCCTCACTGCGTCTTAAGTCACTTCTTAACATATTCATCTAAGAAATACAGAGATGGTACAGTCTCTTTCACAGAGGGAATTCTAGGGCTGAGAAAACAGCCAGGACATCATGACATGTAGATATGGTCAAAGAAAGAGTGAGCTAAATACTTCTCAGGGCTTTGTAGGTAGGAAAACTGGTTCATTCAGACTGAAATTACAGTAGTTTATTTTCAGCTCAAATCTGAAAACCAACTCTCAGCTTTAAAATTAGAATAACAGTCTGCATCCTTATTCTGCATCCATTTTTTGCCATGTAGTATTGGGGCACAGTTTGAGTTTTCTACGCTAGTACTGCAGATGAGTTTTTTTTTTTTTTTTAGAAGAGAGGGAGAGAGAGAGAGAGAGAGAGAGAGAGAGAGAGAGAGAGAGAGAGAGAGAGAGAGAGAGAATTTTAATATTTATTTTTTAGTTCTTTGTTTTGCATGTGGTGCTGAGGATCGAACCCGGGCCGCACGCATGCCAGGCGAGCGCGCTACCGCTTGAGCCACATCCCCAGCCCGCAGATGAGGTTCTGATACATCCCAGTCAGTGGAGAGACTTTAATTAAAAGCAGAGCTATAAGCACAGATTGGTAGGGACCTGGCACTTTGGTAATTATTTTCTTTCTCTAATTGTAGCATTGCCCTTATTTGAGTCACTAGAGGGCCAAAATACATCTATTTCACAATGAACTCCTCATGGGGAAGAGGTAAAGTTATCTTGATCTGCTTTTTTCTCGGAGTTAGATTTTCATTTGGGGATTTTGTAGTTCTCTCTGTGTGGCATTTTCTGAGAATGCTATAACTAAATAGAGTATTAATTCACTTAAAGCTAAACATTGATGTTGTGTAATGAACAATCTGCTAAATGTTAATACAATTTATCCTTTTTAAAATTTATAAACATGACATATTGCATGCACTTAGTGCTAATCTATTTTAGACATTCATTTGCGTTGACCTATGACCATAATATATTACATTCCTTGAGATATTTATCTTGTCATTTGGAAACAAGATTACAATTAATGTGACACACATGATTTTAAATTACTGCTTCAACTAGAGATGTGTGAGTAATGAATTAGCTACAGCTTTGAACCCCTCTGCTTATAATTTAAGTTGCCAGGCTTTCATTGATGCCTGATTATGATCCATTAAATAAGTCACAGAATCAAAGAACCACACATTGTTTTGATGCCAGACCTATGGGGTATAGTTTTCATTTAATTTACCTAACCCTAGGCTAATGTGTCCACATTCATATGAAAGAAACAAACACAAGAAAACATTTATATATTAATGTTAATAATAGAATAAAATCATTGCCAGAGTTTATCTAAGCTAGATGGGCCAAAGCAATATCCTTGTTTACTCCACTTTTAAAGAGCACAAAAATAGAAACTATTAGAAAAAGTGAGCTCATATCAGAGACTCATTCAACAAGGAATCTTCTCCTTAAGAAAAAAGAAACCCGGTTTCTTATGTTTTCTATACCTCCTTCCTGACATTGATGTTGCAAGACTGTAAATTTTGGAATGGCACAGAATAGAAACACAGTGAACATTTGTTGAATGATGATTTCGATGATAAATGACAGCCACAGTAATAGATCTCTGCAAACTCTGAGGAATGGCAGGTTGAATGATGCTCTGTGGCCTTCCTTTGCTATGACTGGGTGGATATATTATTATTTTTATTGTGTATCTTTAATATGATGTTAAACATGACATGATGGCAACATGATGTTTGATGTACATATACATGGTCAAGTGATTACTACCTTTAGTCAAATTCACATCTATCTACTCAAATAATCACCTTATTTTAAAGGGTGATAAGAGTACCTAAATCTATTCTTAGGAAATTTTCAGTATATAATGCTATATTATTAACTGTAGTCATTATGCTGTGCATGAGATCTTTTGGATGGATATGTTATTTACTTTTGGAACTATGATACAGCTAGGCACTAATGTGTATTGTTTGTATAAGCTCATGTTTTTTGTTTATATATATATATATATATATATATATAATTTAATATGTAGCATGTATACCTACATATAACCTATACCTAATATTATATATGATTTATACTTTATGATACATGAAGCCTCTCTGTAACAAAATAATATGGTTTTTAAGGAAAAGGATTATGTTTCAAACCTGTTTTTTCCTCATGCCTGGCAAAATGTTATTCATATAATTGTCCCTCCATAAAGACTTACTGAATGAAAATGAAGTTGTTCTTTTTGACTTAGGAAGCACACTCGAGAACAAACAATTCCATGGGACTAATAAAACTGTGGATAACAACAGTAATCTGAAAACCATAGCTTCCCCTCTGATTTATTAAACTGTTCACAATTTGCCAGTTTCAGTCCATCAACAAGTTAAATGCTTGGTGCTAGGCTGGAGTAGAGTACAAATAAACCTCTACGCATTTATAGTCTAATGGAAGAACTCAGACTAGTATACATAAACATGGGAACGATTAAATGGTGAATCATATGGTAGCAAAGAAAGAGGTTTCAGAAGAAGGGAGATAAATAGTATTAGTTGGGACTTATGCCTTTGAGTCACACAGATGGGCTTGAATCTGGATTCTGCTACTCTGCTATGTATCATGAGACAAGGTACTTAATGGCTCTGAGCTTCTCACAACTCTCAAATGGGGTCTTACTTCCCTTCATGGAGTTGTGCTATTTAAACAGGGTCATATGTGTGAAGCCTTTGGATCATTGTGCTACACAAAGAAACAATAAGTTGCATTAGTCAGAAGGAAAAATAAAAGAAGTTTCAAGGAGAACTTCAGCTAGACCTTACAGGATCAGGCTTTGGATAAAGAGGGAAAGGTCAAAGTTATCTTAGGTAGAAAAGGAGCAGAAACAAGAGAAAGCAGAATGAGAACAGCATGTGTGAGCAAGAATAAGCAGGTCTGTTGGAACCAAGTTGAAGGAGAAAATCAGCAGTAGTGGGAATTTGAATGTGTTCAGTAAAATGGGTTTGGAGAGTTGCAAGTCTTGATAGCCAGAGGTCTTTTGACTGGAAATGACACCAAGAGGAGGACACTCAATTGCTCCTCTTGGCCTACAGCACTCTAACATAAGTTTTGAATGGCATTTTCTTGTGAATGAAGTACCCTTTATATTAATTTTTTAATGCCAGTGCTTGACAGATTATCTTGAATATTATGAGCAATGAATATATTGGTTTTTATATAAATTAATGAGTTTTCATTGCTGACAATCTTCCACTTTGCTTTCTGTGGCACAAATCTGACGTGTAAATCTGTACCTGTGTGTGTGGAGCTCCTGTCTATAAACAAGGAAGAGCAAGTGAATAAAGAACATAAAGTAATTTTTAAATATTTTTTAGTTGTACATGGACACAATATCTTTATTTTGTTTTTATTCATTTTTATGTGGTGCTGAGGATAGAATGCAGTAATTCACACGTGCGAGGCAAGCGCTCTACTGCTGAGCCATAACCCCAGCCCCCATAAAGTAGATTTTATATAGATTATATAAAGATTAAATATTTAGTGAATTTTGTTTTCTCTTATGGTTCTAAATTCTTTGGTGTCATTTGAACTACAACAGAATTAATTAGAATGCATACTGATTAAGAATATCTACATCAAAACTTTTTTCCAAAATAAGAAAATTATATCTTTAAAAAATGTAAATATCAGTTTATTGAACTTACTATAAATAAGTCTAATAAGTTAAGACAATTAATTATAGAATGACTCCACATAACATATTGTGAATAATGAATATTGAAAAATATTCAGTTTAATTTTAAGTAAAATTAATTTATTAGCTAATTATCTAGAAAACTTGGCTTTCCTGTGCCCAAGGGTTGGGAATAACCCATATTTCTTGAACTCGACTATTGTGCTCTCAAGAAAATGTCTGAAAAAAATAGTTATGCTCTGTCCATTAGAAATAGCTATTTGAAGAGTTTATAGGATTTTCCCAGATGTCTGATTGAAGCTGTCTGATTCTTATGTAGATTTTCCCCAACACAACATTTGGTTTGCAGAGTCGTGGCTTATAGGAAAATAGTTGCCTAACAGAGGCAGAAGTATAATTATGATATCATTAGAAATATTTAAATATAAATAATATTCTGTATTTGTCCTTGTCACTTGTCTGGGTTCTGACAGGAGGAGCCAGTTTTGATGGGATTCCTGTGGCCCCATAGATTTTTATCCTGTTATCCAATTTTCCGCTGCACTGCTCTCCTTCTGTCAAACTGACTGCCAGCCAGCCTTACGTTTTCCCGAGAGGAGGAGCAAAGCTTTGTATTAGAGTGGACAGAAGAAGGAGAACAAAAAAAAAAAAAAAAGATTTTTTTCCCTCCAAGTGCTTTCCTCTCTCTTTCTAATGGAAAATTCCATTGTTTGAAGGGGTGAAGAGAATGGAGGTTCAGGGGACAGGGAAGACCTCAGGTTTTCATTCAATGGAACAAAATAATGTTGCAAAACAGACCTAGGTCTGCAGCTGAGCAGCATACAGATCAGGAGACCATTTTCCAGGATGCTCAGAGTCACAAGAGTTGCTGAGATGCTGCCAAAACTGGTTTGTGCTAAGAATTCCCTAGCATTTCAAACAGTAGCTTGCTACTATACACAATGGAAGGATACTTGTCAATCATACTGTAAGGAAAGAAAAGGATATTTTCCTTTTCTGTGAAGATGTCACAGTAAGATGCTATTTTACTGTGGGATTTTTCATTTCTGTTTACTTAGCAGGCAGGGCTCAGAGCAGAGAACAAACAGGTAACAGAAATGAGTGGATTGGATGGGATGTTAAACAACAGGGAAGAGTAGTGGAGTGAGGTGGCAGGCTTAGGCCCCATGTAAATACGAAATATTAAGTGGTAAAATCCAAAGAAAATTAAATGTACTCAAAATATCAAATTGCAAAGACCTTCAAAATATCAGATTGCCCAAACTAAACCGATATTATTTCTTCCAATCCATGAACAAGGGCTATATTTCCTATTATTTGTGCTGTGTTTCTTTCATTACTATTTTAAAGTTTTCAGTGTATAGATTTTTCACCTTCTTGGATAAATGCATTCCTAAGTTGCTTGTTTGTTTGTTTAGATGCTACTTGAAATGGGATTGTTTTCTTGATTTTTTTTTTTCATTTTTTGATATTTTTGTTGTTACTGACTTGCTTTGGACTCACAATGGATATAGTTAATTTTATATCTTCTTTTTCCTTCTATCTTAAGGGATAAGAGTCTGAGACAAATTAGAAAGAAGGCAAAAGTGATCAGTAACAGTATTTTAATGTACATACTAGTTTTTAACAGAGTTAACATCAAGGCAGTCAGTACATCTATAGTGGAAATGGCTAAACATCCAATTTTTTAAAAACAAACAAACAAAAAAACCTTGCAGTTTTGTTGCTGTCAAATCTATGATAACTTTAGCTCTAGACAGCTGAAATTAATTCTTAGTACAAAGTGAAATAAAGACACTTATATTTTACTGTTTTTACTCTTTGAGTTTTTCTGCACATTAACTATATCTAGTTCATTGAAAAAGTGTTAAGACATTAACAGGATGAACAAGGTAGATTGAATTACCTGGATATCTACTTAAGAGTACACTAAAAGCTTATAAGATAGAGAGGAGAAAAGGAAGCTAGAAGTTTTTATTTATATTCTTTCCCCTCTCTTAAAGAGCAGAACCACATATATGGCAATGTTGTCTGACTTTATTCACAGGGGCAAACTTACCTGGGCTTTGCCATTTTTTAATGAATCAAGATTGTAATAAATGAGCTCAACTGTACAGTTTTAGCATCTCTTGAGGTGGATTTTCCTGCTCTTCACTAGAATGAATGTAAAACTCAAAATAAAAAAAATCTGGAGAAACTACTTCCATTTGTCTGTGTGTATTTTTTAATAGAGGTGAGGCCATAGGAGTTCTCCCTCAAGATTTGCCAGCTTCCTGTTGTGTCCTGCTTGTATGGTTACACTCTTAACCTGCCCTGTTTTTCAATTCATGGCTTCCAAGAGCATTTTAATGGTATGTATTTCACTGGCCCATATGGAGAACGTTGATTCTGTTGTTTCAGTAACAGTATGAAATATAGTTTGTGGTTGCTTTTTGGGCTACAAGAAACTCATTACAATTTCCTGTTCCTCTATGTGTTGCCAAAAACATTATTGTTGCTTGGGCCTAGAGATGTTTTTTGATCTGTGATTATTTTTTCAGTCTTTACATCAATGTATTTTATAAATGTAGTAAAATTTGTAGTAAGAGGTGGATTTCAAAGAATTTGGAATCTCTGCCATTACGAAAGATGATAAGAAAACAAACAGATAAACATTTTTTGGCGGGGGGAGGGCAAGTTGTTCTAATGAATGTGTGTGGTTCTTTTTTATACCAGGTAATTATGAAGAGCTAGAACCCTTAGCTATCCCACAGATTAAGATCATAAAGGAATTGATTACAAAAATGGAAAGGAAAAGTGAAAAATATTTAATCAAAGATTCTGGTTCTCCAGTTCCTGTTAAGCAGTGCTGGTCTCAGCTGCAAATCTTAAATGGAGAACTTAAGGCCTGATCTGAGACGTGTTAAATAAAAATCTGCATCTTAACAAGATTCTAGGTGATTAACGTGCAATTCAAGTACCAGAAACACTTAGCTGGTTTCTATTCAGTCAACACAATAATTTCAAGTTTATCACCAGGTTATGTTTTTATGAAGCATCGGGGTTTAGAGAGATAAACTGCTTAGTAAATACAGCCTGAATTATTTTTATTTCAATCCACAATAAATTGAATTAGTCTTGGTCACTATTATCAATTTAATTTTTAATTGCTATTGTAAGCTTAGAAGAGAAAATACAAAAGTTAAAGCAAACATAAAAAGGTTACATTTGAAAAACCAAAATATCTACAACCATGCTGTAAAACGTCCATGCATGTTTAAGTGTGTTAATCTTCAAAATCATGCATTTTTATTACTTGATTGTTGACAGGATAGTTACTTTTGACTTATATGAGTATAAAAATGCCACTGGGGAAGGGACCATATGTTTTCTTTATCTCAAAATTCAAAGCTGGCTGAATGAATTAAACTCAAACTTATAAAATAATTTACCTCCAGGCTGAGCCTCTTATCACAGGGGCAACCAGAGTTTGAGAGTGACCTGAGTGGCATTTGTGAACACCTGCAACAGGAGGTTTTATTAAGGCACACTTCCCCCTTTAGCCTTCAGACTGGATCACTAAGTCTAAGAATTGGTGGTGTAAGTGATCACTGATATTTCTCTGTTATATTCATGCCTGTTGACCCAGTAAAAGCAAAGTGTTCTTTTTCTTTAATGTTTTCCTCTTTTCTTTTCTTCTCCTTTCCTTTGTTCTTTAGTCCCTTGACCTCTTTTCTCATTTAACTATATAATTACCTACTTTATGCCATGGACTTTTTCAGACGGCAAAATGATTCTGAAGGAACAGAGGATATGCTTCTTGTCTTCCAAATTTGTCCATGTTCCTGATTCTTTTTCCAAGATAAAAAACCCTGTTGACATGTCCTACCTGAGGGTTTTTCTTGCTGACATTATGTGTTCAGGGCCAGTTACTTCTGTTTTTTACTTTATTTTCTTTTTTTTCTCTTTCCTCACCACCCCTGTTTCTTTACAAATAATTCAGTTACTATGGAAACATTACTTTCTGGGTGTGGTGACCACAGCAATTTTTTTGTGACTTTTAAAATATGAGTATACGAAACTAAGATTGCACATCACCCTTCTGACCTTTATGCTATATTTCCAGATACGCCTTGTTTTAACTGACATGCTATCATGCTGTAAAACAGCTCTTACTTGGTTCTGTGCATTTGAAAATAGATTTCAGACATAATTACCAAAAAAAGAGAGATGTTAACTACACACATATTTGTATTAAGCAAAAATTCTATTTTTAGCATTTTGCATAATTAGCAAGATAGATTAGAAAGGCATGCAGATTTGGTCCTAAAATAGACAGATCATATCAAATTCTGTAACAAATTTACCAAATTCTGTAAAGTATGAAAAAGAAATCAAGATGAAGATAAACTATAGAACCGTATTTTTTAAGTGTATACTTTCGGATCTATGGTGGGTTGTCTGTGGAGTAGAAGAGGAATTTTTTCCCCCTCATCTCATGTCACAGAGTGACCGTGGTTGGAAGGAAAATGTTTTCCTCTACCAGTCTAGATTCAAGTGGTGGGGCCCATTGATGGGTGGTAACTCTCAAGTAGCCAGAGGTGAGTGTCTAAGGCATCTAGGGCTTCAGTGGAAAAGCATGAAAATTTCTCCTGGGTGTTTTCCTCTTGATACTAACTGAGAAATCTCCTTTTTGACTGGAAGGTCCCCAGAGGGAGATTAATACTTGTATTTTCAGGGAAATGTACTTTAGTCAGATAAGGAATGTTCAGGTAAAATGTTTCTGTTGATTTATTCGATGCCCTTTTCAAACTTTCTCATTGTCCTTTGTTTAAAAAAAAAAAACAAAACTTCATTTTGCATTTGAAATATATGTTAATCCTAAATAAAATAAACTTAGGAAAAGTGTGTGAATATAAAAATCATCATATCTCTGTCTTAAAAAAAAATATTGGAGATTTAGCCTCTGTGTTTTCTTAGGATTGATTGGCATGGTGATGGTGTATAGGACATGCTGTCCTAATTATGGCTTCTTGGCATTTGAGAGAACCACCAGGGTAGAAAGCTATGCCACCTTCCTCTTGCCCTGCTCCCCTGCAGCAAGTCATGAGACACTCCATATAAGAGGTATCTGCCCTGTCCCAGTTCCCTGAGGAAAAGGGATGGCCTTATCTCTAAAGACATGGGGACACAGCAGAATCTGAACAAATAGGCCTTGCTAAGTTCCCCTCAGTTTATTTCAATTAGCTCACACCTCCTTTGTCCGATCATATTTCTCTATGACTGTCCACTCTTCTTCAAAATAAATCATTTAAACACACATACATCCCTATTTCTTTAAGAAGGCTCCTGTGTGCCTCAGCCCTAAACCCAGAGATACATGAAGAAAGAAATCTTTCCTCCCCTACAGTGACTAGCATAGCCCCTTTATTAAAATTATGGCATAGTGATACACCATTTAACCATGGAATCAATGTTCCACATTCTTCTCCTCATGAAGGATGATTTAAGAAGCAAAGTTTGGAGATTTAAGATGGCGGGCCAGAGGCAGGCTGTATTTCTCGTTGCTCTGTGGCTCTGGAGTCAAGCAGTGGGATTACTGCTTCTCAGTAAGGTGGGTAAAAAAGGGATTTCACTAAAATTCAGTATTGGATAGTCAGAGCATCTTAGAGACTCAGAAATTTAGGTATGTTGAGCAAAAAGAAGAGTACATTGGAGTCGAGTTGATTGCAGAAGCAAAAGTGGCACGGTTCACCATGGAGGGGAGGGATAACAACAGAGATAAACCAATGAATGGATTTGGCATGGGAGAAAAACCTGAGATAGAAAAGCAGCTAGAATTTAGCTGATCCAGAGGCTTTGTTGTGAACTGGTGCTTGAAAAGTGCTCTGTTTCTCCACTAGTCATGGATACCAGAGAGGGCACTATCTTGATGTGTCTGTACTGCAGCTGCTGCTGGGGGAGCTAGAGGTCATAGCAACTGCTGCCACACTGTCTGGGTGAGCACCTAATGTGCGACCTAGAGTGTATCTACAAGAACTTGAAGTGAACTTGGGACAGAGAAGATTCTACCCAGGGGATTCAAATTGGAAAAGTGAAGGAGAATCCAACTCCCTTTTCCTTTGATTCTGGCAGTTCATGTGACCAGATGAAGGAATCTGAACAGGCAGGTGTGAATACATTCAGAGACTAAGCCTAAAAAGACTGGGTTCTTAGGCAGCAGAGTGTGTGGAAGATTGTGTCTCCTGCCCTGGGAGTAGAATTCTTGGGAGGCTCCAGAGATCCAGACTCCTGACAGAGATCAGCAACTACATAGCCCTAAGGGTGTGTTGATATTATCTCTCCAGAGCACATACCACCCAACAAAACCACTAAGGCCTAATTAGACCTATGCCACACCCACTGGAACTCCCCTCATAGACTCTATAGCAGCCCCACCCTGGGAGCACATTGATCTGGTCTGTGCAGACAAAGCTCCAAAAGACAGTACTTCCCACACCATCCTACCTTATCCTGGTGAGAAGGGAAACTTTGAGTTATTTTAACCAGCTTCAGTCTTAGACTACTCCAACTGGCAGCTTGGTGAGCGACACAAAAAGAGGAAGGGATTTACCCTCAGTCTCTCTCTATCACCCAAGGAGAAATAGAAAGAAGGATGGTGGGCATAGGCAATGACCATTTAATTTTGTCAACTTTATGAACACTTCAGTGGAGACAAAGTCTTCATTTTTTCATTAAGAATCTTTTCTTTTTCTTTTAATGTTCTTGTTGTGCTGATTGGTTCATGAACATATATACAAACACATATTTGTTTCTTTTTTCTTCATTTTAGCATTTTTTTAAAATGTTATTTTTCCTGGCCTTATCTTTATTTTTTTAATTTCAATTTTGTTTTGTTTTAATTTGTTTATAGTTTCTCTTTCTTTATTCTCCTACTAAGCCAAATTCTCTTATTCTCTCTCCCTTTACTTTGTTTCTCCAATTCTTCCTACTCCTTCCTTACCCTCACATCTACTGTATCTCTTCTGTATTCTCTGTTCATTTTTCAAAACTGTAAATGCTCTTCTACCTTCCTATCACATTTTCTTTTCTTTTAATAAAGTGTATATTTACCATCTTTTAGAACTAATTGGTTTATATAACTCTTGCTGCCACCATTCATACTGTTACAATATTACTGATGACATGGTTGTTACATGTTGTTTGCTTTGTAGGCAGATTTAGTTCATGGTTACTTATGTTTGTTGTTGGCAATTGCTGAATGCACAGTATCTATTTTGGGGTGTGTGTGTGTGTGTGTATGTGTTAACTAATATTGTAGATGTCACAGTAAGAACCAGGTCTTCATTTTAAAGCTGTATATTGTTTACATTGGTTGTTGTTTGCTTTCTCCTCTTCTGTAAGGTGTTGGAAACCAACAGAGATGCTATAAGTTCACATGGTAGAGGCTTTTTTTTTTTCTGAACTCAACCAAAAAATAGCTCACCTTGCTTTCTACACAAATTAACAACATTGAAATTTCATCTATACTTTAAAACAAAGATTAGAAGAGACAAAAACCAAAACTAATGACTGCCTCAAGTAGAAATGGCTAGGGAAAGACAACACGTCCCATTAATGGACATCCATTGCTATAGCAAAAGCCAGAATTAACACAAAGGCTATAAATACCCCATCTATGAGGGGGTCTCAATCTAGATCACTCTAGGACACTTTGATACCTTCCTTTAAAAATATTTTTGTTGAATATGTAATAAAATACAACTCAGGAATACAGGAAATATGAAAAAATAAAAACAAGGTAGCACAACATCTTGTAAAGTTCTTAATTCACTAGCAACTGATCCCTAAAATATTGAAGTGGTTGCAACACCAGATAAATAATTTGAAAGAATGATTATAAGAATGATCAATGAATTCCAAGAAAAAAAGAGAAAAACAATGAATTAAGGAATTCAGTTCAGGATATGAATGAGAAATCCAATAAGGAGATAAAGATATTGAAAAAGAACCAAACCAAACTCTTGGAAATGAAAGACATGATAAATCATATAAGATGTTCAGGTGAAAATCTCTTTAATAGTGTAGACAGTGCTGAAGACATAATCTCAAAGCTGGAAGACAAAGTGGCCAGTCTTAAATATTCAGATGGTATTAAAGAAAAGAAAATAAGTAACCATGCTCAGAATATACAAGAACTCTAGGATGATATTAAAAGACCAATTTAAGGGGCTGGGATTATAGCTCAATGGTAGACTGCTTGCCTAGCACATGAGAGGCTTTGAGTTGATTCTCAACACCACAAAAAAATAAATAAATAAAGGTCTTCAAAACAATACAAAACAAAACAAATTTAAGAACCACTGGAATTGAGGTAGGTTGTGAAACTCAGGCTAATGGAATTGATAACTACTTTAGGAATAAAATAAGAGAAAATTTTCTTATGAGAGCATATGGATTGAAATTAGAAATAGACATGATTAAACCATACAAAAACCATACAAATGCATGGTGGTTGAGTAGTACACTTTTGAATGATGTATGGGTGATAAAAGAAATCAAGTGGAGAAATTTTAAAAAATCTTAGACTCCAATGAGAATAGTGATACAACATACCAGAAACTCTGGGACACTATAAGAGGAAAGTTTATAACTCTCAGTGTCTACATAAGAAAATCAGAAAGATCCCAAATAAGCAAACTAATGATGGATCTCCAGGTTCTTGAAAAAGAAGAACAAGCCGATTCTAAAACTAGAAGGAAGGAAATAATTAAAATCAAAGTTAAAATCAATGAAATTGAAAATAAAAAGCCAATACAAAGGATCAATGAAACAAAGAGTTGGTTCTTTGAAAAGATAAACAAGATTGATAAACCCTTAGCCAAACTAACAGAGAGAGAGAACCCAAATTAATAAAATTTGAGATAGGAAAAGGAGAAATCTCTATAGACATCACAGAAATCCAGCAGATCATTAGGGACTATTTATATTCCAATAAATTGGAAAACCTTGAAAAAAATGGATACATTTCTAGATACATATGATCTGCCAAAATTGAATAAAGAAGATATTAAAAATCTAAACAGACCAATAACTTTTAATGAGATAGGAGCAGTAATAAAAAAGCTTTCCAACAAAGAAAATCCCAGGACCAGATGAACTCTCCACTGAATTCAATCAGGCCTTTAAAGAAGAAATAATACCAATATTCCTTCAATTATTCCATGAAATAGGAAGTAATGGAACACTTCCAAATTCATTCTATTGAAGCTAGTACCACACTCATACCAACACCAGATAACGACATATCAAGGAAAGAAAACTATAGACCAATATCTCTGATAAACTTAAATGCAAAAATGCTTAATAAGGGCTGGGGATGTGGCTCAAGTGGTGGCGCGCTCGCCTGGCATGCGTGCGGCCCGGGTTCGATCCTCAGCACCACATACCAACAAAGATGTTGTGTCCGCCGAGAACTAAAAAATAAATATTAAAAATTCTCTCTCTCTCTCTCTCTCTCTTTCTCTCTCTCCTCTCTCTCTATTTAATAAAAATGCTTAATAAAATATGAGCAAATCATATTCAACATGTACTAAGAAGATAGGCCAAATTGTTTTTATCCCAGAAGTGTAAGAACGGTTTAACATATGCAAATCAACAAATGTTATCTACCACATAAATATAATTAAGGACAAAAATCAAATAGTCATCTCAATAGATGCATAGAAGGCCTTTGACAAAATTCAGCACCCATTCATGATAAAAACACTGAAGAAACTAGGGATAAAAGGAATCTACCTCAACATCATAAGGGCTATATATGGAAAACCCAAAGCCAACCTCATAGTAAATGGGGAAAAATTGAAAACATTTTGTTTTTAAATCTGGAATAATACAAGGATGTCCACTATACTATTTAGTATATTGTCCTATTTAGTATATTGCTAGAAATTCCAGCCAGAGCAATTAGGAAGAGAAGGAAATAAAAGTGATTAAAAAATAGAAAAACTCAAATTATCACTGTTTACTGATGATATGATCCTATATTTAGAAGACCCCCAAAACCTCTACCAAAAGACTAATTGAGCTAATAAAAAAATGTGGCAGAGTAGTAGGTTACAAAATTAATATACAAAACTCAATAGCTTTCTTATATACCAACAATGAATCTGCTGAGAAAGAAATCAGGAAAACAATTTCATTCACAATAGCCTTATAAAGATAAAAGCAAGCAAACAAAAGCCCTAGGAATAAATATAACCAAAGAGGTGAAGGACTTGTATAAGAAAAACTAGAGAACACTGAAGAAAGAAAGTGAAGAAGACCTCAGAAGACTCAGAAGATGGAAAGACCTCTCATGTTCATGAATAGGCAGAATTAATATTGTCAACATGACCATACTACCAAAAGAAATAAATAGATTCAATGTAATCTCTAATAAAATACCAATGACATTCTTAACATAACTAGAAAAAAAAGTCCTGAAATTCATTTGGAAGAATAAATGACCCAGAGTAGCCAAAGCAATCCTAAATTAAAACAAACAAACAAACAAACAAACAATGCTGGAGGCATCACCATATCTGACTTCAAAGTATTCTACAGAGCTACAGTGACAAAAACTACATGGTGCTGGCTTTAAAAAAGATACATAGACCACTGGTACTGAATAGAAGACACAGAGACAAACCCACACATCTACAGTTATCTGTGCCTTGACAAAGTTGCCAAATGAGAAAAGAAAGCCTTTTTAACAAAGGGTGCTTTGTTAACTGGTTATCCTTATGTAGAAGAATGAAGTTAGGCCTTTAGCTCTTACCCTGCACAAAAATCAACTCAAAATGGGTCAAAGGAATAGGAATTATATCAGAAACTATGCAACTCCTAGAAGAAAACATAGGGTCAACACTCCACCATATAGACACAGGCAACAAGTTTCTCATAGGACCCCTACTGCTCAGGAAATAATGCCAAGAGTTCATAATGGGATGGCATCAATTAAAAAGCTTCTGCACAGCAAAGGGGATTATTAGGAATGTGAAGAGAGAACCTTCAGAATGGGAAAAATATTTACTAGCTACTCATCAGAGGATTAATATCTAGAATGTATAAAGAACAGCAACAATTCACACAAAAACAAATAACCCAATTAATAAATGGGTAAATGAATTAAACAGATACTTCTCAAAAGAAGAAATATAAATGGCCAATGAATATATGAAAAAAATGTTCAACATCATTAACAATTAGGGAAATGCAAATCGAAACAACACTGAAATTTCATCTGACACCAGTCAGAATGGCAGTCATCAAGAATACAAACAATAAATGTTGGAGAGGATGTGGAGGAAAAGGAATACTTTTACACTGTTGGTGAGACTAAATTAGTACACACTATGAGAATAAATATGGAGGACACCTCAAAAGACTAAGAATGGAACCACCATATGACCCAGCTATACCACTCTTAGGTATTAATCTTAAAGATTTAGAGTCATCATACTATAATGTTTATTTATTTTTGATATGTATATTTTTAGTTGTAGGTGGACATAATACCTTTATTTAATTTAATTTTTTTTATGTGGTGCTGATGATTGAATCCAGTGTCTCACGCATCCCAGGCGATCGTTCTAACACTAAGCCACAATCCCAGCCCTATACCCATGTTTATACCCGCACAATTCACAATACCCGAACTATGGGTCCAGCCATGTCATCAACAGATGAATGGATAAAGAAAATGTATATATAAACAGTGGAGTTTTATTAAGCCATAAAGAAAATTGAAATTAAGATTTACAGGAAAACGGATCAAATTTGAAACAATTATGTTATATGAAATACAGAAAGTCAATATAGGCTGTCTGTTTTCTTTCATATGTGAAAGATAAAGAGGAAAAAGAAAGGTGGTGGGGACAGGGATCTAATGAAAATTAAAGAGAGATCAATGGAGGAAAGATTAGGATGGGGGGAGGGGAGAGAGGGGGAAATTTTGGGGAGTGATATTAGTCTAATTATAGTAATATTGTATGTATTTATGTAACACAAGTCCCATCATTATGTATAACTATATTGCACCAATAAAAAATGTGGAAAGAAAAAAAAACAGCAAAATTTAGGGAATGACTAAGGATTCACATGAACGTGAATGGAAGCCAAGACATGGAAGGACCACTGTGTTTGGCTTCAGTTTACCCACGCTGGAATTTTCTGGATTTTCAAACTGCTCTTTACTGCTCAGTGTTTTCCTCTGGAGTCTTGGAGATCTGGCCTCTTTCCTGATCCATTGCTGTTTAGGTAACCACCTTTCCTCCACTGGACTGTAGCTCCTCAAGAGAAAAAGTGAGTGCTACTCAACCTTCAGATCCCCTTTATAGTGCTTGGTGCATTGTAAGTGGACTTCATTTAGAAGGAAATATTTAAGGGGTCAAATTCTTAACTGTTGTGCTAGATAGTCATCAGTAGAGTTAGCTATATTTTATATTTTATATTAAGATCAGCTCTCACTTCAAAAATTTTGTTATTAGAGTAGTGAAAATTGAAGGGGATGTCAAATTAAGTAAAATAAAAGTAACACATAAACATAGCTATAAATATGATTATCTGATTATATACAATTCTCCCAATGATTTCAATCACCCCAAGAATGACAAATGTTGAAGGACTGAAACACAGTTATTCCAGTGATCAGTCTCCTTTAGAGGTATTTAATCTCTTTGTTAGCATACTTTCCTATTCTTTTTGTACAAAACAAATTTTGGGTTGGAAAATTTTAGATTTGCAACTTTATCTGTTCCCCAGCATAGAGGAAGTGAGAAACTTCAGAATGTTTCCCATTTGAACCAAAAGCTGATCAGCAGCCTGTGGTGACAATCAGGGATGGTGACTGTCACCCTCCCTTAAGATCAGCCTCAGAAGCAGAAACAGGACTCCTGGGGGTGGGGCCCAACCACAAATCCCCACCTGGTAAAGCCAAGAACTGCTGTTCAGCATCTGTCCTTGAACAGAAGCACCCAATCACAAACAGGAGTTTGGGGGACATTTTCTGTCAACAAAAGTAATTGCCTTTATTTGGGCAACACAGAATGGTTCTGTTACCATATACACCTTTAAAGTAGCTGATGTTATCTATGAGTGCTCGAATTTGGCTTTCCAGGTTAATGTTATTGTACATAAGTTGACAGTAGAATGGAAGGAGTGCTAGGAAAAACGCAGCATTGGAAATGTGAAAGAAGATTGGAATGACTCAGAAACAATTTGTGAAATTTTCCTATTTATTTGCTCAAGTTATATGACTTGATCAATATCCACATTATTGATTTGTGAAGTACAATTAAACAATGAGTGATTTGTCATTAGACTCCCTTCAAATACTTATACTCTCATCTCCTTTTTGTTATTTATTACTGACTCTTTATCATGTTTTCCAGTATTAGCTACTATCCCTGTAACTGGCATATTTATATGATGCATAGATTAACTAATTCTCCAGAATCTGTTATCTACAAATTTTTAAAGATTTAAGGATTCATTTCTCCCTTCTTCCATCCTTTCTCTCTCTTTTTCAAGATTCCTTTCTTAGGATTAAAATTCTGAAACAAACTCAAGGTTTTTGTATTTATAAGGAATGAAAACCACTTTCAAAAAACATCTTGAAGTTGTTATGAAACCCATGGGGGCATGACAACTTATTCTCTGGTGAGAGAGATCACTAAAAACAAGAAGAGCATCCTTCTGCTCTCTGTCACCTTGTTCTTCATCACCTGTCTCTCTTTATCCTGGCCACATGCTAGAAAGTCCTTTGTCCCCAATGAACCATATCATATGCCTTTTAATTCCGCCATGACTGTGTTGTTCTGTGGGATCTAGAAAGTTTTCTTGGATTCCAGGTGTCCCCTTTTTTTAATAAAGGCAAGTTCTCTTAAGATGGCTTAACTATTGTTGACTTTAAAAAAACAAAGTTGACAGTAACAGAGTGAAATGGTACTTAAGAGAGGCATAATGGATGGGAGGGAACATGAAAGGTTGGAATGGGGACTAGGAGTAAAGATCTATTCTGATCATTTTTTCGTTGTGTGCTAGCTAACACTTTCTGTGTCGAATATTGATTCTGTGACTGACACAGGGTTCGACTGCTGAGACATATTAAGGAAAACCCCTTTATATTAAAAATGTCTTAAAGATAATTTTAGAGAAACCATCTGACATAAAATGGATCTCATCGGTACTTGGGTACTTGATCAGACTGCCTTGCATGATACTCTGTGGCTGTCAGCTGCCAGCATCAGAGACCCAGACAGATGTGGTTGTTGAAACGTGCCTGCAATTCGTGAGATTTCATAGGCCTGTTGACTTTGGTCCTGCCCTCATGCTAAAACCAGATGTTTCTGAATTATTTGATCAATTCTATCTGAAGAAAGATTCATACTTGCTTCTTATCACCTTGACAACTCTACCCCAATTTGGGGATCTCTTTGTCTTAGACTAGTATCAAAGATGTATTTTTTGATATATCTGCATGTATGGATTTTTGACATTCAAAATATTCTTAAACTAGCAATTAATTTTTTATTTTTGAAAGGCCTTGAAGTATTGTTACTGCACAGATGACTCAGAACTTTGGGATGCAAGAGGTTCAATAAGAGTTAAGAGCATGGAAGTCAAAGGGAGAAAGCAGTATTGAGTAGAGAAAGAAGTCAGACAGCCAAGCTGACCTGGCAAAAGCTCGGCCAACCTAGAGAGAATATTGCTCCTCAGTTCTCTGGAGCCAAAGTGGTTTAGTTATGTGATAAAGACCATCCCAGGTAGGGGGAGGCCATGAGCAAGGTATATCTCTGGAGCTCAAGCAGATTGGGAAGGTGCTGCCTTCTGGAGACCCCCTGACCGAGAATCCGCAGCCACTCAAAGGAAAGAAGCAGCACATCTCTGCACATCTTCACATTCACCTTGATTTTCATGATGCCTCACTGACCTACCTTTTATCTTTTCAAGTTCCTTTATTATTTTGTTGTATCTTCTTATTTCCCCAAGTGTTAGAGCTTATTACTTCTACCACATGTGTGTTGCATTAAGATTAAGAATAGTGGCTCAATTCAGATTCTTTGCCTCCACCTCTCTAGCCAGATGTTTAGCCCAGGGTGAGTTTCTTAATCTAAGTTTCTAAACTTCAGCCTCCTCATTTGTGAGTTTTTGGATTAGTAAATGAGGAATGTATGCAAATTCGCTGGTTCAGTATCTGGCATATTGTATGCACCCAGTACATGTTAGTTATTTTTAACGGTAACTTTTTAAAAAATATTTTTTAGTTGTCAATGGACCTTTATTTTATTTATTTATATGTGGTGCTGAGAATGGAACCCAGTGCCTTACCTGTGCTAGGCAAGCGCTCTACTACTGAGCCACAACTCCAGCCTAATGGTAACTTTTGGTCATTATTTTATATCATCACTTGATCCAGATGTTCAAGCCTAAGAATTTTTTTTTAAATACACTGGTCAATATTAGAAGGAGAAACCAGCTTCCAAATATATCTGCCTATTAGACACCATGGCATCAGAACAAAAACTATGTTAAAATAATTAAATAAGTGCAAGGCAAGGGGTGAAAGAAAACACCATCTGGCAGCTCTCTGTGAGTCATTTAGTAGTGAGTTGGAAGATAATGAAGGCCATTGCATTCTGGTCATGGATGGGTCCTTCTGCTTGCCTGGTGTTGCAGCCTTATTCCGAATAAAAATAGCCCATGCATCCTTTACTACAGCTCAGTAAACACAGACTATGTGAATAAAAATAAAAGGATGTGCAACGAAATCTTTGGGGAGATTTGTCACAATTTATTTTGTTTCCTGGTGTACCCATGAATTTCAGTATAATCAACAGTTTAATCTGAACAGCAAGGCATTCATTTTTTGGCTGTTTGTAGTCAGTTTTATACTGCTTTCCTGGTGGGACTGACCATATGAAATGCTCATCAGAGCCATGAAGCAATCTTCAGATTTAAAGCAGTGTGGTGGCTTGAGAGCAGTACGGCATGCAGAGTCACAAAGGTTCAAATTTGGGTTTGGCTACCTTTTACCTGTGTATATACTTCCCAGAGCCTTAGCTTCTCTTCAGCAAAATAGTGATGCTGTTATACTTGTCATGTATAAATGAGAATGGATGAAAAATGAGTACATTGTTCTCCTAAAACTGCATTGTAAATATTAGTTTCTCATGATTCAAAGTAATAAAGTACTTTTGGAGGACATTTCACATTGTGATATTAAGACTAAACTTAAAAAAATAATAATAACAAGGTTAAATTGACTATCAGCTCCTAGCCAAGCAAAACTAATTTTTTGTGCCTCAGTTTTCTTATCTGTAAAGTAGGGATAATGATATAATGGCCTCATAAAGTAGTTGTGAGAATGTAGTGAGATGGTCTGAGTCAAACGGAGTATGGTGCCTGACACAGCATGCTTTGGGGGGCTGCTATTGTTATAATTTTAATGTGTAAGTACATAGGAGTTGGTTTTTTGTGTGTGTTTGGCACTGTTCACATCAGTACTACTTTGGCAATTCTGGAATAGCTCACTGATATTTTTATGTTAATTCTGGAGTTACATAGTAATACCCACTAACTCACAGAAGGTGTTCTGGAGAGATTAAAATGACAGAAAAACAAAATTCAGGGAAAGGGGGTTGGAAGAGGGAATAGTAGCAGAGTAGTTCTAGGGGTCATTTTGTTTTCTAAAGATAATTCTATCATTGGATTGATTCTTCTTTTAAAAAAGCATGGCTTAAACAGGAGCATGTAGACTGCAGAGGAAAATGCACAGATGTGGAGGTTTTGAGGTTATAATCCCCCTTCTGCTATAAGCCACCATCTAGGACATTAAATAAATCACTTAATATTACTGGCCTCCAAAGAGATGGATGGAGGAGATCAGTGCTTTCCATGCCTGGCCACACATTAGAATCCTCAAATCTGCTTTTTAAAAATGGGGTATCTGGCTTCTCCAGCTCTACCTTAGAAGAACTGAATTTTAATTCTCTGAGGAAGAATCCATCTTCAAGTTACCAGGAATTCGGGATACATACTGAGGGTTATTGCGATCACCTGACCTATAACCACTAGAATCTTTCCCAGCTGTGACATCATATATATCTGTACATCTCTCTTTACTACAGCCCTGTACATAAAGAACATTTATTACAGTGAAAACAGATATACAATAATATTTAGAGGTAAGGGAAGGTATTTAGAAGGTAAAGGAATTTGACTGACACTCTTAACTTCTGAAAAAAAAACTAGCATGTTATTTTCTGAACCTTACTGTAAACTATAAATCTCTCTTGCCTTATGAGAAATGTGATGGTTATACTACAACTGTATAGCTTCTATATTGCACTCAGCTGTCCCCTTTTCAATCTATCACTTTTTTAATGTGAAAAGTTCTACCTCTGTAGAAGCTTGGGTTGAATGAAATATTTAATGCAACATTGAAGAAACATTGGAAGGCCTCACCTCTGTTCATGGACTATAGTAAAAGAAAAGAAATGTGACAGTGTTTGCAGAGAGGGAGTTTCTCCCCCATTGATCATAGCATAGAGTATCAGCCTGGGTAAAAATGTTTGTTTGATTTTGTAATAGAAATATTCAGTTTAAAAAACACCAATAATTTTTATTTATATTGTTAAAATTATGGAAGGAACATATGGCTTAGATTAGGAAAGTGAATGTTAGCTATGAGGCTGCATGTGCAAGAGACATTAATTAGAGTTGAGGGTATCTCAAGTACTTGACTCAGAAAACAATTTTGTTTAATAAGCTTCATGGCTTGCAGGTGCCTTTCCTTCTTCTTTTGCCATGCTTCCAAATAAAGCTGTTTTGTCTGTGCAGAGCTAAGCATGCTTGAGGAGTCATGTGGTTTTTGTGCTGCACTCCATTCATGTTTGGAAGTAAGTTGGCATGACCCTCACATGAGTAAGTGGTCTCTCTGGCAATATACACGCTGCTGAGGAAGGCATCTCATGTTAAATCAGGTCCCTATTTCAAGACTGATCTAAAGGGATTTGCCTTTAAGGAGATGTCCGTTCATTGGCATATCATAAGCCAATGCTGCCGTGCTGTCGAGATTTCTAGAGAAGCTCTGCTCAGGGATGTGCTTGGGTGGAGGACACTGCACATGTCCTTTCTTGAGCCTGTATCAGCTCCTGCTGCTTCCTTTGATCAGTGACAGATAAAAATCTCTCTTGAGTTTTGGGGATCTGATGAAAGCCATGTGTCTGGACTAAGTCTTTGGAACTAGATTTTTGGCATTATCATATTGTTAATATCCGTTGGATTTTAAAACATCTGCACGAGGCTTGAGTTCCATGGAATTCTCTGGTGAATATAGCCCAGGGCAGCTGACATGTGGGTTTTGTTGAACCCTCGAAAGCACAAACAGCTTCACTTTCTTAATCTAGGCGAGCTGTAATGACTCTCTGGGGACAAATAAATGTTTCCTGTGAAGTCCCCACTTGTTTAATTGCTAGCCTTAGGTTTTAAAGTCCTTGCTACCCTAAGTGAACTGATTTTAAGAAAAGTAAAACATTTCAACTCTTCTACTTGTTCTTGATGAAGAAGGCAAAGTTCAAATGGAAATTAAGGAAGGACTTGATCACTCATAAAGGCAACAGTGTGGGGTGTAATACAAAGGTGGTTTGGTGGAAATATCGACTAGGATATGGCTAGGATGAGTGAAGTTCTGGGGCCAGACTACTTGCTTGCTGTAAATCTCAGTCAAGTAACTAAACTCTTCATCTATAAAATGGGTGTAATGAAAGATTGAATGAGTTAATGCTTGTAAAGTGCTTAGTGTAATAACAACACATCAAAAGCACACAAATTAATGCTAGTGTTCATTGGGCAGAGCCCCATGCAAGTTGTCCTGTTAATAAGCAAGTGTCTGTCTTTAGAACCAGGCTGATTGTATAAGCCTAATCTAAGATGCTTCTTGTGCTTCTGAGGAGGCACCAAATAATCTTGTGATGATAGAGAAATAAAGTGAACCCCAAATGCCTAACTGTCTTTGGTTGTAAAGTGTAGACTAATTCAGTGCTGCTAATAAGTTTGTTGATAGAAAATAAATAAAAGTATTATTGTAAATGCTTTAAACTCCACTGTGTATAACAGGACCAGAAAGTGGTATCTATAATTATCCAACTTACTACTCAAAAATTAAAAAAAAATTAACTCTTAATAGACATTTTTTTCAGATGATAATTTTTAGCATCTATATCCTTGCATCACAGTAAATAAGGAATTGAAATATACCAAAATTTTCTTTTATGAACCTTCCCAAATAAATTAACATTTTAACTATATATATTTGGATTGTTATACTTTCCAAGACAAATTTAGCATACCCTTTTATGATCAAGTTTTATGATCAGATGGTGTCCATCTAAGTATTTGATTTCAACCATTTATTAAAAACAAAGCAAAAAATTATTTGATTATTTGTTTTTAATATGCCCCACCTAGTTCCAGGAAGTATTTGAGGCCATTGAAAAGCACTTGTTAAATATGTTCAGAAAATAGGAGTGAGAAACTTTATCATCTTGTGGCTTTCAATATCACTCCTAATGGAGAAAAGTCAATGATATTTTTCTTCCCAGTTTATTAGAACATATCTTTGACTGTCACTTGTATTATTCATCAAAATCCAACAGAAATGCAGGGTAAGAAATGCTCTCTTAAGAAAAGCCAGTTTGTAGAAAGTTTTTTTTTTAGTTATACATGGACACAATATCTTTATTTTGTTTATTTATTTTTATGTGGCACTGAGGATCGAGCCCAGTGCCTCATGTGTGCGTGGCAAACACTCTGCCCCTGAACCACAACCCCAGCCCCTGTTAGAGAGTTTAGGATGAAATACCCATGTTGTTTATTACTATATTTTAAACTAAGTATAAGTTGGTAGCAAAGTGGTTATCATAGCTCTTGACACCTCATGAAAAGCCCTTCTTTCTAACCCCACCCAATCTTCTGTTTCTCTAATGTGTTTGTGATTACTTTTTCATATCTGAATTGGGTCCTAAGTTAAAAGATGAAATGTGGGATGCTGAGGGAGAGGGACTTGTTTCCCTTGCATGCACTAGGTCTTTAGTAAATGTTGGTGGTGGTCAAAGCGTATTTCATATAGAACATAATAACAATATTTTTATGTGCAAGATAAGCACAAACAGGGGACCTAATCCAGCCCAGGAAATCTCTGCAGACTTCCCAGGACACATGACATCTAAGCAGAGGAGTGGAGTTAGTCAGAATATGGGATTATTTCAGGCAGGAGTAGCAGCACATATAAGAACCTGGAGGTGAGAGAACAGTGCTTATCCAGGAACTGAAGGTAACTTTCAGTGTGTGTTGGGGTGGTGGTGGGAAGAGTAGGGAAGAGATGGAGGATTTTGAGGTAGACAAGGAGTTTGGTTTTCATCCTGAGGACAATGAAGAAATATCGGTGGGTTTTTTTCAGATGGGGTAACATGTAATATTAAAAAACAAACAAAAATCACTGACGGGATTATGATGAGTGGTTTGGAATGTGGCAGAACTGGAGACAAGAAGCTCAGTCAGAGCATTGTCACAATTAACCAGGCTACAGGGTCTAGTGGCATAAATTAAAATACAGGCAATAGGGAAAGGGAAAATATGGGTTCAAAGAATAGTCAGGAGAATCAACAGGATTTAATCACTGATTCATTCCAGGATATTTTTGGAATGAATCAATGATTAAAGAGATATTTCTCTTTCTGGTCATTATCAATAGTTCCTATGTAATGTAATCTTCTACTGTAAATAACTATGAAAAATGAATAAAATGTATAAAACAATATTTGTTGGCATTGGATAGCAACTCAATGATGGGCTACCACCCTTGGGAAGGGAGAAATACATAAGGTAAACTACAGATTCACACAGATTTTTCTCAAAGAGCAGTTTTCAGGCCACAGTAAGGAAGGAGAACCCAAAGAGATCATGATTTTGTCAGATGATGAATGTAGAGATCAGAAATAGTGACTGCAAGGCTAGTTGAGATTTGGCGCTAGGGCATCCAAAATGGGGGAGCTACAGAGAAACATACCCCAGATATCTCAGCAGAAACTTCTTTCAGGTTTGATCAGTTTCTGGACCACACAAGCATAGAGTGAGATTTCAGGAGATTTGGAAGAGAACCTCTTCAAGAAGTCTGAGAGTTTCAGGGAAGATGCTTCAGTTTCATCAAGAGTGGAGAGATCTTGATGAAACCCCTAGATATTCACTGGATCCCATAAAGGGCACACTGTAGGAGTATCTGACATTTTAGGAAGAAAAGCAAAATTGGAATAGACCATCCCAACAAAGTCAAAAGCCTGGTCTCAGCATGATAAGACAAATCTTCAGTAATGTCAGCTTTCTATAACAGATAACTCCACCCTTTTCACAAGAAGACAGCATAATGCAATGCTTCTACAATATATTACCCAAAATGCTCAGCATTCAATAGAACAATTGCTGTACATTCAAAGAAACAGGAAAGGATCTGATAACAAGTGAAAAAATAGTCAATAAAAGCAAATCTAGAGATGGTGCTGGAAAGAACTTCCTACTTAAGAGTGTTTAGGATTTGCAGCTTTGAACAAGTCAGGGGGAAAAAAAATCTCCAAACCCATGGCACTTTTTCTCTAAAGAGAAAAAATTGATAATAGATAAGACGAACAAGTAAAATATTAGGAATATTAGATGGTGAACAAATCCCATGGGGAAAAACTAAAGTATGGAAATAGCCCAGGGAATGCTAAGAGGGTGGTGTGTTAATAGGAGGCCAGGAAAAGACTAAGTGTATGTGGCTGATAGAGGAAATAAAGATTACCTTGAGACAGGCCAAATAGGAGGAGGAGCAGATTTGCTTATAGAGAAACAATGGTTGGGCAATGTTTAATTTGAGATGCCTATGAGACTTTAATTGAAATCTCACAGTAGGCAATTAGACATAGAGAACATGGAGAGAATAAGGTCTCTATTCTAGAGATGTTTATTTGGAATTGATCGACATGTGATTAAAAACTATGATTAACTTATAATATGAGAAGGGATAAATCTATGAAGTAATTCAGGATTGAAAGATACAACCCTGTACACAAGATACAAAAATATTTCAATGAGTAATAAGTAACCGATAGATGGCATATTCCAGCAGAAGATGTTGTCCTGGAAGTCAACGGCTTTGGTAAGACAAAATGCTCAGCAGTGGCAATGCTGAGGAATCAAATCAAGTAAGAACTAAAATGCTTTCTGAGACTATGAAACAACTTGGTGAAATTATTTTGATTAAGATGTGGGTCAGAATTCAGATACAGTGGGATAAAGAAATACTAAGTAGCTACCATCGAGATATAGATGACTGTGGTTATAAAGGGCAGGATTTGAAGAAGGTGGTCAGATTATAGGCGTGTGATGTTGTGTCTATGTGTGTATACATTTCTTTTTAGATGAAGACTTAAACACATGTAATTGTACTTAGGTACTTGAGGGCTATTTGACTATGTGACCTAGATTGGGCACAGAGGAAAGTGACACAATGTCGAGCTTAGGCACGTGCCATCTGAATTTCTGAGATGATTCTTCAGTGCTTCCTGAACCACAAAGAAAACTGTATTAGCTCTCACTACACAGTCCTTTAGGTTGTATTATTACCAAACCTTATACACTGACTTCTAGCTTTTTCAGATCCTTTCTTGTTTAACTTGATATAATTGGCTTTTTTTCCATTCAAAATATTAAAAGGAGAAGAACTTTGTGGCAATTTTTCTTACTCAGCTTATTTAATATTGGCTCAGGTGAAGTTTTAGCCTCACTCAATTCATATATGTCTAACATTAAAAGAAACTTAAAAAATTACTGTAATCACTATTATTGAGTTTGATTAGTCTAGATGTTTGTTTTAAATGGAAGCAATTTTATCTACATAAACAGTGCCTTGTGTTTACATATACTATTGCATAAATAGGGACTCTTTTAAAACTTTTATTACAATCTACCTTAACCTCTAAGCCCACATTATAATAAATATATGTTTTTTCAGTAATTGAATACTTCCCAAACTTCAAAGAGTTCTGTGCAAAGGGGGCATGTCTTAGTGAATATATATGAACAGAGTGAAAATAATTTGAGAAACTGTCTTAGTTCATTTCATACTTTTGTAACAGGATACCTGAAACTGGGTGATTTATAAAGAATAAAGAGTTGTGTTTTTATAGTTGCAGAAGCTGAGAAGTCCTTGGATGAGAGGTCTGCATTTAATGAGGGCTTTCTTAATGCTCATCCCATGGCAGTGAGAGACAGAGGGAAGAGGCTGCAGACATGGGCTGAACTCACCCTTTAGTCAGGAGGCCACTCCCCATGGTAATGCACAGATCCATTTGTGAGAGCAGAGCCCTCATGTCTTAACCACTTCACTGGCCCCATCCCTTTACACTGTTGCACTGGGGATTACGTTTCTAACACATGAACTTGGGGTGGGGTCACATTCAAATCATGGTAGATGCTCACCATTTCTTTTATTCAAGTTTAAAATCGTAAGTGCTAATTCAAGATAATCTTGACTAGATTTCAAGGAATAAAATGATAAAAATGTTAGAATATTTCTGAGTACTTGTATCATCCTATCCCAAGAAAAAATAAAAGAAAAATTTGAAGAGGTTTTTTTTTCCTGCCAATGAAAATGAATTGTACAAAAACATTATACCCATCGAACATACTGGTTGAGTCTATGAGCTTGCTCTAAGAAGACTGTAAGTAAATTATTTTATCAACTCCTTTTGATTTGAAAAGTGAAAAATAAAGGTTATTTATTCAAAATTCATTTTTCTCTAGAGTCATCCACTGATATCTGAGGCATAAACATTTTCTGACTAATTTAGAATTTTTTGAGCTGTATTGTTCTCTGCAGATTTAGTTGGTTCCTCATCTTGACATCTTTGAGTTAAAAAACATCCAGTTATTCAAATATGTCTCTTTATTCATGAATGAATACAGATCATCAAGAAGGACAAGCTATTTCAAGGAGTCATTTTGAAGGACTAATTATTGTTTTATTAGAGTGCTAATGCTCAAAGTGATCATATGACACTTAAGCTATCTTGATCCTGATAAACTTGAAAATAATCAAAGAATTTAGTGGGAATAATGACACACTTCATTGTTGCTGGAGGGAGTATATTGAACAAGATGACCTGCTGTGCCCCTCAAACTCACGGGGAAGGATTGTTCTTAACTGGGCACGAAACCAGATTCTGATTTGTGTTTAATTAGCAGTTCCAAAAGTGTGGAAGCATCTTAAAATATAATACCATTTAGCATGTGATTTATATGTAGTGAAGTTCATATTTTAAAGAGGAGTATGATTTATTATTGGAGCATTAAAATGAATGGCAGTCAAATTTCACTGCAATAGGCTAAAAGTAGTTCATAGAAATAAGCAATTCTTATTTTGCACATAGATATTTAGCAAGAATTTTTCAATAAATTGATCTGTGCAATGCAGGATTTGGGTTTGAATTTAGAAGTCTAACTCTGTTGTGGTTGGAGACAGGAGGGAAATAAATGCCTTTTTCACTCTGCTCCACAGGAGTTGGTCACCTTTTGAAGTGTTGCTGCTTTCCAGCCTCAGAGGGTCTAGAATAACAACCTCACCTCTCTAGGAATAAAACAAACCGAGGATACTCAAAGGATAGCTTATCTTGGTCTCCTCTCCCTCACCCTCCTTTCTAATCAGGGTCTTTAGTACTACCAGGGTCTTTTTTCTAACTTTTAGACATTTTGGAGGACACTCAGTTGCCATATGTTCAGATGTTGTAGTTGTCTAATTTCCGTAAAAAAGATTAGTTCTGGTTTGGGGAGCAGCCAAGCACCCCCACACTGCCATGGAGAAGGTGTTTGATGCCAGGTCAGCTGGATTATAATTTCCCCTGATGCTCTGAATGGGAACCTGAGTAGCATCAATGCACATAGCAGTCTCCTTGGGTCTCTGGATTTTCCTGGAGTTGGTGACAAGACCCATTACGGAATATTTACTTATTTTGTTAACTTTTCTGAAAACACGAAAGCAATGAAGCAATCCTTTTAGTTGTTGGTGGGATCAAGGGCAAGAGCTACCAACTAGTCATCCAGTCAAGCTGCACCAGTGACAAAGGAGCCAGAAACTTGTTTTTGTGGTTCAATGCCAACTGGACTTTTTAGTTTAAAGACAGCCTCTGACCCATATGGTGACCTTTTTTTTATGATGGCTAATTTTATGATACCTTGAAGGAGCCAGATATTGAATCACATATTTGTGTTCAGATATTTGTTCCAACATTGATATGAATGTTTCTGTGAAGGTGTTTTTGGGTGATATTAACATTTAAGTTGGGGTTTTGGAGTAAAGATGATAACCCTCCATATTGTGGGTGGTTCTCTTTGCATCAGTTGAAACCCTTAATGGAACAAAGACTGATCTCCCCAAGCAAGAAGGAATTCTGCTTGTGGGCTGTTGTGGAATGAGATACAACTTTGCCCTGAGTCTCCATCCTGCCAGCCTACCCTGGAGACTTTGGACTTGATAAGCCTCCACAATTGTGGGAACTGATTTCTTAAAATAGATCCCTCTTCCTGCACTACCACACACACATCCTATTGGTTTGGTTTGCCTGGAGAACCCTGACTAATGCATTGCTTAAACATACAATTGAAATTATCCTTGGCATGTGGAGAAAAACTTAAAATCATTAAATGAATCAATGATTAAAAATATATACAAGGAATTTTGTATGGAAAAAATAGTTCATTAGTGAAGTTGTACAGAATGAAGTCTGTTTCTTAGTACCCCTGAATCTAGAATAACTTAAAAGTAGGTTAAAGTATTGTCTTCTAAAATGAGTTGTAAAACTTGAAGGTTTAAAAAAGACACAGTACTATTTCAGGGGAAAAAAAGTGTCTGCATTCCAGTTTCATTGGTTATCATTGGCTTTGTAACTGTTAACCTCTCTAGGCCTCCAGTTGTTTCTTTAACTAAAAATGACAAAGGTGATTTAGGTGGTCTTTCAAGTCCTTTTGGTTATAAATGTCTTAATTTCATCATTCTCTCTGAGGTAATTCTGAGTATCACTAATCCTGAAGGATTCTGCTCATCAGCTTTCAATGCAGTAATACTGTAGGACTCACCAAGTCCTGATGATTACGTGGTTCATTAGGAATTAAAAGAGTACAGTCATTGGGTGTAAGAAGGTGTTTTCTTTCCCCAATAAACATGGACTTGGGGAATGTTTGTTTGTCTATATTTTCTGATATCAAGTATTGAGCTTTTAATAACAAAAATATAATTTTATTGTAGGAAAAATAATTTTAACTGCGGTTAAGAGGAAAACAGAGGCAACGGAAGTTCTACTTACAATTGATAAATGAATATCAAACTCCCATTCGTGCTGTTCTTTGGGAGTGAAGGAAAGACCTCATCACTAAGATGTACCATGAATTAAAGGACTCTCATTTACATTCATCGCTTTGCCTGCAGAGGAACTTGGTTGTTTGCCAACAGCTTAATGTCTTGAGAAAGCTATAGGTCATTTTTTAGCCTAGCGTTTAATAACACCATCTCACAAATCTGATTTAATATTTCTGTTTTGTCATCAGTTGGGGAGTACAATACATGCTCCAAATAATAAAACTTTAATGACCTAAAGAGCACTTCACATCTTATTGCCAAACGTATTTCTTCTATAGAAAATTCTGAGTTTTCTCTGCCATATTCATTGAGTGTAGATATTCTTCTGAGCTGAAAAATTAAAAATCATTGCAATTGTGAATCTTGTCAAAGAACAAAGGAAAAGGTACTCATTTTGGATAAGGCATAAATTACAGAGTGATTACTTTTACTGAATATCATGAGAAAAAAATGAAATATCAGCAAGATCAATACTCACTAGAATTGCAGTTAAAATTATTTTTCCTACAATAAAATTACATTTTTGCTGTTAAAAGCTCAATACTTGATATCAGAAAATAGAGACAAACAAACATTAAAAATGCTAGGCATTCCACCTACCCAACAGCAGCTCTGCTTAATGCACTGATATTTATTCTTTTATCTAGGATTTTATACTTGCCATAGATAGCACCTTCTTTAAAAGCCAAATCCAGAAACACAAATATACATATAAATCAAATCTTCAAGACTGACTGGTCTGTGACATCAAAGCAAATCCATGTTTCCCCAATAATAAAATCCTGACAATTCCAAACCCCCAACTGCCTATAGTTATGGAACCCTGGCTTCCTTTGCGCCATAGTGTTATATATGATGTGAGCAAGACCAGGGTTTCTGACTCAAGCCAGGGGCTCCTCTGGCATATTCCACCTTGATGCAGAGGTTGGACAACCTTCAGCAAGCTCCATTTCCCCATTACCATTCCTCACAGCAATTTTTTAGAGTACAGAGGAGTTAAGTTCCCCAAGAGTGTTCAACCATGGACACAACTTTTCTAAACTGGTAAGAATCAGAATTAGAGCTCTTGGTCATCATGCTTCAGTAGACACATAGGACCATGTTTGTTTTCCCTCCAAGGAATACTTCCATGTACCCTTTGGTGACCAGATCAGACATTAGCTCTACACTGTTTCCTAAACCAGTGCCTTCTGATGGCTGAGTTTGAATGTTCAGCCAGCGTCCCTGTAGTTCATCACATCTATTTTAGTGTGTTCAAATCTTAAAAGAAATAGAGTCTTGATCTCTTTTTATTTTTATTTTTAGAAACCATCCTGACTTCTATGTGAATGTCTAAGTGTCAATAATATGGTTATAATTTGATAGCAATCTAAATATATGTGTGTGTGTGTATATATATATATATATATATATATATATATATGTATATATATATATATATATATATCTGTGTGCACATATTCACACACATGGATTTAATAACCAACCTTGAGCGGAACACGTTTTGTTGAATAATCCACTTTTTTTCTTAACTATTTTGAAGTGTTAGCTTATCCTATATTAAATTATTATTTACTTTCTTTTGTTTCTGTATTTTCTTCCATGTTCCACTCATATACCTGTTTATTATTTTATTAGTTGATAACATATTGTAAAAATATATACCTTTGCAATATTTTAATATCTAGCCAAGCTATTTCCCTCAGTACTTTTCTTTTTCTTCATTTTCTTGAGTATTTTCATGAATTTCTCTCAGAATAATTTGGTTTTTCCCAAAATTGATTGGCTTTCTCTTTGTAGTGCATTAAAATTTCAGACTAAACCGGGAGGTACTTAAGAGAAAAAATACCTAAAATACAAAATTTGTTTTTCTTTATAAATCTTGTCAACATTCATTAATTTAGGGTGTGGTAATAGTTATCACTATCTTCTTCTTCCTTGTCATGCTGTTAAAACCAAAATAAAATTTTTAAAATTGCAAAATAGAATAACATGTCAAGGCTTAACTAGTTAAAACATGCCAGGAAAATTGTGATGACTTAAGTATTTAGGAACAAAAATGATTGCTTTTTTTCCTTATATTATCTAAATAAGTAATATAAATTTTTAGTTGTACATAAATGACTCCTGGAATCTCTTTTTTCCTCATTTCAGAAAGAGTTTATGATTCTCTGTTATTACAAAAATCAAATTCAAGAGACTTCAATCTGATTTTCAATCATTTTAATGCCTGAAAAAAATACAGAGGTTGCCTATCAATTTTACCATTGCTTCTCCTTTTCCCTCAGATTTTTTATGCCTTAATTATATCAAAATTTCCTTATTTAACCTAGAAATTGTAGGACTTTTTTTCTAGTCAGTATTTACTATACTTTAAGGCCAAAATATTTCAATATTTCAATATTTTCCCCTGTGGGTATATTATATATACATGTATGTATTTTTCTACCTTTGAACATAATATTTGCTCTCAAGAATATCTATGGTATGTGGCTTGATAGTGAAGATTGCATATTTGTGATTATTGGAAGGGATTTGGAGGTCTTAGATTTTGCAGTCTCCTCTAGTGATCTTCTGCACCACAAAGAGTCAGATTTATCACATTGACAGCTTTTGCCACTTTTCTTCTTCTTCCTCTCCAATACAAAGAATCAAAGAAATTGAGGGAAAAATTAAGGGAGACAGTGTAGTGATTTGGGTGGTATGTTGTAAAATCATACATGAGAACCTTAAAAAGTCTTTCACCTTTGAGCTCACAAGCCAAGTGAGAGATTCAGCTCCTTGATATGTTTACCCTTTGCTGCTCTAGGCATTTCTCCTAGCTTAGTATTAGAAATCAGGAGCCACCCAAACTGAGCTGGAAGGGAGAAGGATGATGAATGCCAGGACATAACTTCACCTAAAGAGAACATAACTGTGCTGACTTGAGGTGCCATTGGTTGCAGATGAGGATTTATAAGATTTTTTCATTTAAAATATTTTCTAAACTAATCCTTAGAATATTGAATTTTATTGAAAAGACTATCTGTCTGCACAAGTAGTTATGTTCTATGATTTTAGTACCTTATTTTTAATAAAAGAATTGTGTTATGAATTTTAACTGTGGCAGTAAATTAGTAAAGTTTATTTCCTGCTATCATAACCACTCACATTTAGCACAGATGGGCAGTAAAAGATTTAGAAAATGTTTTGAAGCTCTCAGTGGATGAGATAAATCAGCAGAATATTTATGGATAATACTGAACTGTTCAAGTTCATATTTTCTTTCTTGATCATTTTATAAAGGTCTCCTAAAATCAACAGCCTGTTTGCTTGTCCTTAGTAAGTCCTTGCATATATCACTAAAAGATTTTTTATTTTAGCTTTTTTTTTAACACAATACCTTTATTTGATTTATTTTTATGTGGTGCTGAGAATCTAACCCAGTGCCTCACGTGCTAGGCAAGCACTCTACCACTGAGCCACAACCCCAGCACTATTTTAGTCTTTTAATGATTCTAAATGTTGGAGCAGTTGCCAGGCCATGGGGCACTTTGGGCAAGCTCAGTCAAACTCCAACCTACCAATGAGCCTCATCTAATTTCCAAGACTGTTCTTGTTTCTGAAGTGCTCATGGAATCTGTGTAATCTAGAATTGTTTTTCCCAGGGCTCAAATTTGTTAGGTTTTGTGTCTTGGTCCAAAAGGCCTCTAGGATTCTAATTCATATCCAGAATTCAGGAGTATACAGAAAGCAAATACTTGGAGCAACCACTTGAGGGGAGAATTAAAAGGTATTATCATATGCACCATGGATTTTTCTAATGCAAATTCAGTTCTCTATATAAATGTTTCCTTCTCATTAGACCTGACTCATTCTCTCAGGAACCCAAATGGTTCAGTATGGAACCATAATAGATAACTAGCCTATAGAGAATTGCAGAACACCACAACTACCTTTAGAACCCCAAACATGATAAACGGGTGAATGAGGATTCGAAAATTAACTGTCTTGCTCATTGACTTCATGTTTGACTTGGGGATCATCTTTCAAGGAAACAAATCATAAACTAAACTTGTGTTGTTCAGAATGATCAGCCGAGAGGTTCTGCATGTGAGAAAGGCATGAGAATGTGTATTTTGAGTGATTGTGGAGAACTTGACTGCCAAGTTAACTTTTAATTATCTTGTAAGCAATATAAGCACACAAAACCTTTGATTAAGAACTAACTATGAAAATGATCTTAAGGCTGATTAAACTTTACATGGGATGAGCACGAGCTGGGAAAACTGAGAGGCAGATGTATGTGTCCTGGTGAACATCACACAATCATCCAGGTGAAGGTAGCATGGGCCTGAGGGTGGCAGTGATGTTGACAGGAGAGGAATGCAGAACCATGATGAACATCAACTCTCAAACCTCCATGGCAACAGATTTCTTGTAAGAACAAAAATGGTGTTGGATTTGAATTATGAGGCATTTTGAGCAAGGGTAATTAAAGCAGCAAAAATCATATTAAACATAAGTGAAGCTGGAAGGGTTCTGGCTTTGGGGGAATGTTATGATTTGAATATTTGTCTTCTCCAATTGCATACTGACATTTAATTGCTATTGTAACAGTATTGATAGTTGATTAGGTCAGAAGGGCACTACTCTCAAGGGTGGGATCGATGTCATTATAAAAGGTGGAGTTCAGGCCTCTCCTGCTCTCTCTCCTGCTCTCCACCTTTCTGCCAAGGAATGACACAGCAACAAGATGCTGGCCCCTTGATCTTGGAATATAGAACTATGAATCAACAAATTTCTCTTTATAATAAATGACTCCCATCTCAAGTATTCTGTTATAGCAGCAAAAATAGATAAAGAAGGGGGAAAATGGTGAGTTTTTTTAAACATATAAATTCACTGCAGGGGTTCCACAATAAGATGTTGTCAGCTGTTAAGATAACGGGTTAACTTTCTCACTAAACTGCTAATGGGCACTTTGAGAAGCTGTTGGTTAGAAAAAGGAAAGAGAAGGAAGTCACTGGTGACTCTACACACTATCTATGATACTGTAAATCCACTGGGACCCTAAAGGGGAGCACTCAATAAGAAGTAGTTGCAGAATGAGAAATAGGACAATTTTGGGAAACAAAGTGCCTGCTTCAGAATGTGGCAAGGGAAACTGACCAATAGCATTAGGATTGAAGGGTTACACAGAATATCAGTCAGATTCTAGGTAGGAAGTATTCCATGTGAACCTTCCAGACAGAGGAAATTTCATACCGGACACTGTTTACACAAGTGATGTCCAGCCCACAAAACTCAACAGGAGGCAGGAGGAAACCCAGAGATTAACAACAGCAGGCAGTGACCACACACCTAGAGGTGGGGGGCCACAGAGGATATGGAACATTGAATGACCAGAGTCCCACAGCTGGAACCACAGAATGAGAGGCTGCCTGCTGGGAAGTAGGAGGATGAGTCTGTGTGACGGGTGCCTTTAGAGGCAGAGAGAAGAGAAGAAACACCCTGGCCTGTCTTCCTAGCCTGCCATCCAATCTGCCATCATTGCCTCCCATGGGCCAAGCATACCTACAGACCAGAGGGCAAGGGAGCCTGAGAAATGTGGTTCCTTGCAACACAGGGCAGAGGAAGGGCAGGACTGACTCCCACAGCAGATCTTCCCATAGCAGATCTTCCCGTACAGTCAGCCTGTGTCCTGTGTTGCCTAATATAGAGTACAGTATTTTAAGGTTTTGAGGGCTGCCTCTTGAGAAATTTTGTAAGATAAACATAGATAAAATATTGTCATTTTTTTCCTCCTCTGTAACTGTAATTTGAAAAAAAAATTGCAATTTTCAAATGCCATTGAAAGCAGAGAATTTCAGGGTGATCTAAAAATAGGAGAATGAGTGTTCAGTTGCCAGACTAACCTTCATTCCTCCTCTCCCCCTACACCCCTTTACCTGATGACATCACTGTGTGCCTCATATCTAGTTATCCCATAGCTAAGAATCTGCAAAAAAGAATGGTTCTGCCATTTTAAATAGAACAGATAAAAGTTTTCCATGATGCAAGAGTGGGTTTTAAAAGATAATTGTATTCCTCCTCTTTGGTAATTAGGACCGAACTTTATTTTTTATTCTGCAAATGATTTATGATCTCTGACTTGGAGGAACGAAAAAAGCTTCATATTTTTAGATTATTTGCCTTTGGCTTTCTATGTGTCTCTTAGAAACTCACTTAATTTATCAAGGACTGTGCTTTCTTATATAGAAATAAAGAACAAAGTCCAAAGACAGTGAGGGAGATACAAAACGGAACCCTATGATACCCTAGATAAAGGAATCAGTGTTGCCTGTGTTATTTGCTCCAATTTCTCTTTTATAACACTATGGGGCTAAAGCTAATGTTCATATTTGATTGAAAATAATACCTAAAATTTATTGTGTACTCACAAGATTACCAGATAAAGCTTAAATATATGCTTCCCATGTATTGCCTCACTTAACTCTCAGAACAAACTATGAGGGAGGCACCTTTATAATTCCTTTTTTTTTTTTTTTTTTTTTTTTTTAGTACTGGGGATTGAACTCAGGGGCACTCAACCACTAAGCCACATCCCCAGTCCTATTTTGTATATATATATTTTTTTTATTTAGAGACAGAGTCTCACTGAATTGCTTAGTGCCTCCCCGTTGCTGAGGTTGGCTTTGAATTCTCTATCCTGCTGCCTCAGCCTCTAGAGCCACTGGGATTATAGGAGTACAACCCCTGTTTTGTGGGTGAAGTAAAGCAAGGTGCAGAAGGGAATTTGCCCACAGTCATATACTTGGTATGAGGCAGGATCAGCATTTTCTCGTTGCAGCTTATCCCCAGAGCCCTCACTGTATGCATCATGGTGCACAGCCAACTCTCTCCCATAGTCTCAGCCATGGGGACTATTAATATATCCCAGGCCCTTCTCCAAAAGCAGAGGTGCTAGTCACAGGAGGAATTGGCTTAGTGAGTCCCTTCCAAGGCTTTTTTTGCACAAATGTGGTTGAATTTTTACCAGTCGGAGGATAAAGAACTGTCTTATGTTCAAAAGGGAGGCAGGAGAGAGAGTAGTAGTCATGTGAATGGAGTTTGGTCAATTTGACCTGGCTTCGTAGGAATTTTCCTTATATTTGGAGTGTTAGTTACTTTATTCATAAAATAATGATGAGTATCTACATAATAGGACATTTTAAAGAATTAAATGAAATAATACAAGAGCTTGTCACATAGGATAGTACTCAATATTCAGTTGTTAATATTACTGTTATTACTGTCAAATGGAGGAGATCCATTTGAAACCCAGATTATATAGTGATTATTTATAATAATAAAGAGTTTTTATTTTCCAACTACCTAGAATATCATCCTGTCCCTCAATCTATCAATATATTCCTCTTTTCTAAGTCTATCTTACATGAATACATTCCACAAAGCCTTTTATTTTTGATTCAAAAGAAATGTGATTTCTCTTTGATCTCTGAACTCCACCGTGCTTATTTTCGCCTCTTCTGCTAGAGTCACTTAGTACCTCGTATTGTGTCTGAGAACCTCAGCCTTCCTTGATCAGGTAAAGATACTGGGATTGATTTTGCATCTGGACATTCTCTGCAGCAACTTTCTTTGTGTAGAATTATATGTAATATAGAGAAATTTCTGAGGAATATGATTTCTATTCCAGTCCCCTCAGTCCTAACCTGATTCTTCATCTCAGCTGTTTTCTGCCAGGAGATTTCATTCCCTGGGTTTTGGGTTTAATCATTACTCATGTCAATGGTACACTATAGAGGCCTTCCTTAAAAAGAGATCTTCAATGGGAAACACACTCTTATTTGTTTTGCCATTCAATAGGGGTAAGAGAGTTTAAAATTTAAAGCCAACCTGCTATAGCCTTTGGAATAGCTCGCTAATTGACCATTAAAATGTGCATGGGAATAAAAACTCTTTTAATTGAGAACTACACCACCAAACAATGCTTGCTTTTTCTATCTGTTAAGAGAACAGGTATGATTTGAGTGGCATCAAAACTTTCACTAACTCCTTCCCTTTACAGAAGATCCTATTACTGTATAAGAAAACCCCAAACTCATAGCTCAGGATACATGCACAAACAAACCAGATTTCATTTTTTTTAATATTTATTTTTTAGTTGTAGTTGGACACAATACCTTTATTTATTTATTTTCATGCAATGCTGAGGATTGAACCCAGGGCCCCACACTTGCTAGGTAAGCACTCTACCACTGAGCCACAACCCCAGACCCAGATTTCACTTTTTAAAAAATTTTCCCATTTATAAGTACTATGAAAGTTGGCATGTTGAAGCCCAGGAGGAAATTTGTGAATTCATCATTTTTATATATCATGATATTATGATAAAGATGAATGTGAATAGAAAAGTGAACACATTTTGAATCAATGGGCCATAAATACTCTTGTAGCTATCATTTGGCATTGGAGTTTGCTGGGAGTGTTAGAGTATATCTTGAATAATGTGCTGAGAATCCTCCCATGGGGGGAAAGAGAATGAAGCGCAGATCCCTAACCTTTTAGATTTGTGTCTGCTGAGGTCTCTGTGACACTGTGGCAAGGCTCCAAACTTTAAGCACTTGGCCATTGCATTTGGATTTTAAAAGATTCCAAGCCATAAATTCTGGTTGCAATTAGAGCTGGTGAAAAGAAAAATACCCTAGGAGTTATTAATATGTAAATCTAGTAATCTGGGAAATT